>NW_028262342.1:3222700-3875401 GCF_047370975.1 Nipponia nippon
AGGCGTACACCTGCCCTCAGGTGTGTAGGCAGGCTGGCACCCAGCCGGCGACGTCTTGCTGTGATGGGCAGCGGGAAGCTGGGACTGTTGGAGCTTGCTGGCAGCCGGTGCCAGCGAGGGGCTGTTGAAACACTCCTGGAGCTGACTGCTCCCGCAAAGCATCCCCTGCGGCTGGGCTCAGCGGGAGCTCGCCACGGCCTGGGGTCCTTGGAACTGCTCTGTGCAAAGCCCTGCGGCCTGTGGCAGGCGTTTGCTAGCGCCAGGATGAGATGCTCCGGGAGCCAAGCGGGGCCGGGTGGCAGCTGGGCTCCTGTGGAGGGTGAGGGGACCCCAGCAGACATGCTGCCAGGGTGCTTCACCCAGGGTGGGCGTCCCGGCTTGGGCCAGGGTCCCGCGGGTGAGGGATGCGCAAACGTGTCACGAAAGGGTGAGCAGTAACGCTTGTGGAATTGAAAGTTGACCCGAGCAAGAGGGATGAGCGTGAACGGGTGGATCACAAGGAAATGGTGGATAACCTGTAGCTGCAGTGGGAAAGGCGGGATTTGCGTCCTTCCCTGTGACAGCAAATTGCCTGAGTGCTGCGCAGCCCCTTCTGTGGGGCTCCCACCCCGCCCTGGGAGATCAGGCCCTTCCCATGAGGGTTACTGATGTTTTTGGGCTTTAAGTTTCTTCTGAGGAAAAAAGATGGGTTTTTTAGTTGCATCACAAGAAACCTGGAATCTAATGATACTGTTTTTGTGCTTTTCTGTGAGCCTTAAGCCTTTTTGTGGTGTGCAGGCATCCTATTTTCATGCTAAGTGAGGTAATTTAGTGCTGGCTGATTCTCCTGGGTGTCTTTGCTCTGAGGTTTTTTTGGCTGTGTCTAGAAGGAAAGGAGCAGGGCTGAGAAGTGGGCCAGTGCACGGAATAGCTGGTGCGTGCTGGGGATGGGGGGCAGACCCAGAGAAACCCCCAGAGCTCCTGTTTGGTGGCTTTGTGAGAAGGGGTTTTCTCAATTTTAGATTAATTGTTGGGGTGATGGATCTCTTAATTGCAAACAAGTGTTTTGCTAGTGTACCGCAGACCTCCCTGCCCCAGAGTCACAGGGGTGACTGTGGCTGCTCCTGGCCCCAGGGAAGGTGTGAAGCATCCTCCCCTGCCAGGAGGTGATTCCTGAAAAAGGTGTGAATGGTTGCATGTGCTTTCTGTTGGCTCCTATCTCATACAATTGGCCTGATTTATCTGGCAGCTAAGGTGGAAAATACCCAGTGACTTGCATGCTATTATTTTATATAACCTTTACGTGCACGTAGGCTAAGGAAGGCAAGTTGCATCCCATTAAGCACTACAGTGCTAATCTCATTGTTGCTCTTTTATGGCTTTTCCTATTTCCTTCTGTGGAATCAGCCTATAACAGTGACTTAAAGTGGGAGCCTCTCAGCAGTGGTGTCTGGATGACTCACTTTCAAATGTGCCCTTAAAGCTGCTGCAGTGTAGTTGTGCTGTAGCCAAAGAAAATTCATGTAGTTAATTCCTGAAACAGCAGCCACCTGGGTGCTGCTGGGTGGTTGCTGGGAGTCTCCCATCTCACCCCTGTATTGCCCTGGTTTGAGGGCTTTAACCAAGTGATAATATGGTGGTGGCTGGCAGCAAAGACAGCTCAGACTCTTGCTCTTAGGGAAGAGAGCGGCGGTTATGTTCTGACTGTGAACGGCTGTGACTTTCTGGGGTCTTGCAGCCTCCTGCTACCTTGCTCTGCCATGCCATCCAGAGTGGCTGCATCCCTGGCTGGTGGTGGGTGTGTCTAATGAAAGAATGCCGGTGCTATTTGGTACCACATTTTTCTCATTCTGAGGATTTCCTGGTGGGCACGGGGTGTCCCGGGAGCATTCCCAAGCACTACTGGTGTGGGGAGGCTCGGCTCTGCTCCCTGGCAGAGCATGGCTTGTGCTCAGGGTGGGACTGGGAAGCCCTGCACAGGGGCTGAGAGCCCCCTGTCCCCACCTGAGACTGGGGGGCTCGGCTGGCTGGGGGGGCTGACGGCCAGTGTTGCGGGAAGCCCTTCCCCTAGGGCTCTGTCACCACCAATGCCTTTGCTCCATCCCCAGTGCCTCTGAGCTGGAGGGATGGTACCGTGTACTCTAAGGGCTGCACTTTTTAAGCTTGTGCCTTTTGGGTGGGTCCCTTTAAACCTGCCTGTGAACCTTCCCAGCAAAGCTGAGCCTCTCACCTGTAGCTCCCCAGGGTGAAGCACTGGCAGAGCTGGGTTGGCAGCGAGATGGGCCATCAGTGCGCGGTGGGCAGCTGCCAGCCCCTGCTGCCTGGGATGAGCCGTCCTCTTGTGGGGCTGGTTAGAGAGGGGGCTCTGGGTGCTGGGCCTGGGGTTGAAGCTAATGTGAGCTTGGAGGACGCCCATAAGAGCTGCTTCACATAGTGTTCTTGTAACCTGCCTGCACACCCCTCCGGGTCCACCCACAGGGTTTTGGATCAGAGGGCTCCGGGAGAGCCGTGGCCAGGCTCTGATATAGAAATAAGCCAGGCTTTCTGCCTTGGCCTTGTTGATAGCTTGCTTAAGCTTGACTTCACACTTACTCTTACCAGTAAGACGCTTGCTCCTTGCTCAGACAGGCTGAGCATCAGTGGTGCTAATAACTGGGCACAGCAGCCCAGGATGGGAGCTTGACTGGTATCTGGCAGGCAGAAATAGCTGCCTGTCTTTCTGTTTGGTTGGTTGTTCCCCCCCAAAGCTCCTGACAAACCATCGCAATGTCCTGCTTCGCAAGGCGGCTCGCAGCGTTTGACAGCCTGTGTACCATGGCTGCTGTACTGGGAGCTGTCCTTGGGTGACTGGGGACTCTGTCCTCCAGAGAGACCTGTGGCGGGTGTCCAGGGACGGCCTCTGGCCCTGCCCGGGGAGTGCCGGCCGCCGGCGGGGTGAGTGGGCTGCTCCGTGCCTCTGCAGGCTGGGGCTCGCACCGGCGGCGGGGTGCAGCTGGGAGCTGGAGGAGGGCAGCTCTCCATGCTGCCTCTGCCAGCGCGGCCGCTGTGCCCCGTGGCGTCTGCCTGTCTGCGTGCCCAGGTTAGCTCACCGGGCTGGCAGACCGGGGCATGTCTGAGGGTGCGCTGGCCGTCCCCGGTGGGGAGAGGTGCTGAGCGGGCCGGGCTGCTTCTGGTGGAAACCTTGAGCTCGCCTGTGTGGGCTGCCGGCCTTGAGCAAACCCTGCCCGTGCCGTTGACCTCGCCTCACCCCGCAAGCAAACGCTGTGGCTGAGCAGGACTTCAATCAACTATTGTCTTGGTGCAGAGCCCTTGCAAGCGCTGGGGAGTCACGTAGGCCATGTGCCGCCAGGTTAAGCCCCGGCTATGGGTGCTTGCTGGAATTACAGCTCCATGCTTAATGCTATAAACCCACTTAAAACTGGTAAAAGTGGTGTCTCATTAGCTCATAACAATCTCTGTTTCATCTTGCTTCTGGCCAGAAAAAGGCCAACTTTGAAGCTATAAGGTGTCATTGGCTGTAAACAGCTCATGATTGCTAGCACCTCCATTTCCCCAGCAGTAAGTACGAGATCTCGGTTTAGTTTCAGGGACCAGAAGGGATGCTCGAGGTCTGCTGGCTCCCCACGTGGACAAATGTCCCACAGGGGTGGTTATGGCCCTGTGCTATCCCACCATGTGTTGAACCTGTCGCTGTGAACTGAGTTTGGGAGGCTGGGTTGGTAGGTGTGTTTCAGGCTCTCATTTGGATGATGCTTTGGGATGGGGCTGGTGGGAACAGGCACTCGACAGGCTCCCGGGGAGCAGCGTTCCCCCTCCTGCATCCCTCCTCTCTGCCGGGGGCTCGTGGTGGGAGCCCCCTCGGGGAGCGGGGTCTGGTGCTGCTGACAAGGGGCAGCTTTGTGCCCATCCTGCCTGGCCCAGGCGTTTCAGTGTTGGCGTTTGCTGGCCGAAGGCTGGGTCCAGCTGACAAAGGCATGAGGAGCCCAAATGGCTGCTGTACAGCAGGGTTGTCTCTGGGGATCTTGCTGCCACTGAGATCCCGCTCCAGGTGTGGCCGTGTCCCTCTCTGGAGCTGGGAGAGCACAGGAGGAGCAGATGGCTGGGAGCGGAGGCAGCCTGCCTGCAGCGGTGCTGGGACAAGCTGCCACGGACTTCACGCCTGGTGAGGAGGAGCATGCCAAGGTGCCGGGTGAGCCTCTGCCTGCGGTGGCTGGCACAGGGCAGCCCTGCCAGCCTGCGTGGGCTCCGGGGTGGCGATGGGCTGCGGGAGGAGAAGCTGGGGCTCTGCTGCCTGCCCTTCTCCAGCCTCAGCGCTGCCAGCCGCTCCAAGTTCCTGGCTCTGTGGGAAAGGTTTTGCAAACTGACATGGCAGCAAATGCCAGGTGAGCGTATGCCCGGAGTAGGAAAGCCTTGAGCTGGAGGGATGTGCGAGGGGAGGCAGAGGTGCGTGGTGCCCGGCACGGCCCCCTGCCTGGGCAGGGGATGTCCCTCTTCCTTTGACCCTGAAAAGGAGCGGTGTGAGGACACTTTCATAAAGGGTTTGCCCCAGAAATATTTTGTGGCATTTGCAGCGCTTTATAAATGTGAGCCTCTGTCTCTCCACTCTGGAGCCCTGCCAATCCGGGGCTTTTAAAAGCGCGGCAATTTGCCGCATTATGTAACTAAAAGTCTTGAAATCTTCCTGTTCCAGGCCCCTCCGGAGAAGGGATAACAGTGCTTGTGTGTAGGACCTAGGAGATGGAAAGTGTTTTAGTCCTCTGCGGGATCTGTTGGAAGATGATACAGTCCTTGTTGCCTAAGTAGCCTCAATTCGTGCACTCGCCATTGCTGGGCAGAGGAAGTTTGCTGCAGGCTACCCATTCCTGTGGAGTAGTCAAGACATTTATGGGGAGCAGATGTGATACTTGCAGTCATTACTTGGTCTCATCAGTCTTAATTACTGCAAATATGGTTATTTTATTTCCTAATAGGGCAAACTGTAGCTGGCTGCCTGGCAGCTGTGAATTTGATTTCCAAACACATCTTACATGTTGCAGCTCTTCCAAAACAGAGCTGTAAATGTCATAACTACGTTCGTGTTTTTTTTTTTCCTTTTTGCAAAGGGGAGGGAAGCTTTCCAATTGAACTGGCTGCCTTACATGTGCTTCTTTTCTCTCTCGTTTGAAACTACTGTGTGGGGGCAAGGAGGAAATCAGCAAGAAGCCTTAATGCGGTTGAAGAAAGAGCTTTCTAAAACTGGTCTTTCTTAATAAGGATTTTCAATGAGTCAGGGAAAAATGTTGTGGCATGCAGAACTCATGTAAACCCTCTGGCGTCAGGCTTTGGGAATCTTGCTTCATGGTCTCAAACCTTGTTCAGTTCAAGGTTTTTCCCTGTGCCTCAGCAAGGCAAGAGAGGTCATGTCTAACCCACCAAAAGTCTTTTATTTTATAGAGATGCCACCTGAGCACCTGCAGAAGGAGGAATGCTGCTTGCAGGGAAAGAAGAAATAGATGACCCAAGCTGCAGTAATTTCGGTGCAGTTGAGCTCATCAGGAGCAGTGGAAGAATTAAACCTCTGTGTGTGTCTCAGGAGCAAAAGGGAAAAATCCCCAACACCTCATCAGCACCCCCCAGCTTTTGCTTTGGATAGCTTTAATTGCCAGTAATTTTAATTAGTGCTAACAAGTAGATTGTATTCCTTGCTTGTAGTTTTTATTGCCAGCACCTGGTAGTCTCATCTTTTAAAAATGTTTCAGACAAATCAGTCTAGTTAATGATGCTTTAAAGTTGACTGAATGCTGTGAAAGCTCAGTATGACTCAAAGCAAGAGGTGGCTGGAAACTCCAGTGTGCAGCCTGTGTGGGAAAGTGATGTTAAGCAAAACCCAGTGTTCATACCGGCTTTTCAGAAAGAGCATGAACAGGCGGCTGTGCTGCTCCCCATACCAAGAGGCCAAAGGTACATGGTGAGCCTCTGCGCAGCCTGGCACTTTCCTCCCCGACTGCCGGTGGGGGCCGTGGGTGCGTGCTGGCTCCAGGCTCTGCCGTGGGGGCCTGCCTGCAGCCGGACCCCGCTGGTGTGGTCTCGGCTGGGTGTCGGATGGGCCGCTCGGCACAGCTGCGGTCCCCGGGGGTCCGAGAGAGGAAATCAGCTTCTCTAGCTCCTGGGCATAGTTCAGCCGCGGACGTGCCCGGGGTAGCGTCTTGTAAATGATTCCTTTGTTGGAGCAGCCGGGTGGCTCGGATCTGCTCGTGATGGTCATGTGTCGCCCTGGCCGGGATGCAGGAAAATACCCCACCAGCGAAAAAATCGGTGTCTGGGTCGGCCTAAACCAGTCTTAAACAGCTTACAGAAACTGGCCTCCTGTACTTTGCTTCCTCTTGTCCCGCGTGGGTCCAAGACATCACCTGAGTGCGTCCAGGTGTCGGGTGGCTCTGGCAAACCCGGTGCTGTATCAGGTAACTTTGCTGCCTGTGCCTCTGGTGCCGGGTGGGAGCGGGGGGCTCCCCACGGCTCGGGGCTACCGGCTGCACTTCAGCTGGGACGCCTGGATCCTGGCCTCGGATCTGTACCAAAGTGACACGGAGTGGGCGCCTGTGGTACTGTGTGGCGCGCTGAGGGCACGAGGGGACATGCCGGGTAGATGCTGGTATGTCAGCAGCCGTCGATGAGATGGTAATCGCTGTGAGCCTGAACGGATGCATGCTATAAATAGGAGGTTGCACCTCTCCGCGCTAGCACGCTGTTTTGAAGTTGTTGCTGTGCCTGGTGTGACCCGATGGAGCTCTGGAGAAAGCTCTCCTGCTCGAAGGTGGCTTTTTCTTCAAGTGGAAACCTGAACAGCAGAGCAGAGAATTGCAGAGCAAGGGGTGGGCTCTGGAAAAGGAGCCCGATGTCCCCACCTTGGCTGATGGTGCTTAACATGGGCGGGGGGGGGGTGTGTGTGTGTGTCTCTGGCTGCGGGGCTGGGGAGGGCCACGGGGTGTCAGAAAGCGTCTTCTAAAATCTGCGGGGGCGCACAGGAGTTCTGGGGACTGTAGCAATTCCTGTTGCTTTGCATATTGTAAACCATGTCTGTGAGCAGCTGCCCTGGTTGCGTTTCCTCCCTGGGACGGCTTGTGCCACTCTCTGCTGCCTGAAGCAGCCTTATTTTTTGAGTAACTGCAGCTCCAGGGTGTGATCCAGCTGTGCAGCAGCTGCAGCATGGAGAAGGCATGAGCAGCCCGACCCTGCCGGTCTCCACATTATTCCAAATCAGCCTTTCCCTGCTCGGCCTCTCTAAGGGGATTCCACACTTGAGCAAGCCTGGATGACATTTCCCCATCTATCTTGTTTTCTAATACCTTCTGGTTTTGAGCTTTTAAGGTGAATTGTTTTTACACTTGGGTGCTTTCGTGAAACCTGCCGTAGCCTTTTCAGTGGGGGAGGAGGGGTTGACTGCAGCTGGGTTGGGGGTACCCTGCTGGGGCCAAGCCCCCGGGGAGCTGGGCTCTGCAGGGCTGGGGCTGCTCCGGGCGCACCCACCTCCCCTCCCTGGGCCATGCTAGCAGCGCGGGAGCCTTCCCCGGTCACTGCTCAGGCTAAGTTTAGCCACAGCCTGTGACCTTCAGGGCCGGCCGGGCTGGCGGGTGTGCTGTGACACCTGCCTGCTCTTTCTTTGCTGAAATGGAGGTGTCCTGGCTCATGCGTGTGGATTTATTTAGCCTGGTGTGTCTGCATTTAATAACCTGGGTGTGCTGCTCCTGCTCCGGGTGGCCTGAGGCTTCCTGAGATTTTGCAGTGCACCGGGGTGGTGCTGGGATCGCACTGCTGGAGAAGCTGCAGGGGCTCTGTCCCAGGCAGGTGAGCCCCGACCAGACCGGCCGCTGCCCTGCTCAGCCCTCCGCAGGTCCAGCCCTGCACTGCCCACTTCACCGCTGTGCCCTGGCTGCTGCTGGCAAGGGCATTGCCTGCCCTTTTCAGCCTAGGACAGGGTATTATATCTTAACTTTGTTGCTTATAAATACCTGCTGGCTAGGGCTCTTAAAGGCCAGCCGCAATCTGAGCATGTGTTTTGGGATGGCCTTATGAGGCCAGTGTGCTGGCGAGCCCCGAGTGCTCGCCTCTCGGATCGGTCTCCTGGCGGTGGTCTGGGGCACGGGTGCTGTGCCAGCCTTGTGAGCAGGGCTTGAGCCGTGCCATTGCGTGCCAGGGAGCGGGGATGCAGCCGTCTGCTTTCAGCTGAGGCAATACTTTGTCCTTTGCAGATCTTTGAACCCCAACTGAGTCATCGCCAACTTGGTTCAAGATGCCACCGGCCATCGGAGGCCCTGTGGGATACACTCCTCCTGAAGGAGGATGGGGATGGGCTGTGGTCATTGGAGCCTTCATCTCCATTGGGTTTTCCTATGCCTTCCCCAAATCCATCACCGTGTTCTTCAAAGAGATTGAAGTCATCTTCAACGCGTCCAGTAGCAAAGTCTCATGGATCTCTTCCATCATGCTGGCTGTTATGTACGCAGGAGGTAAGTGGACTGGAGGCAGCAGTACACATGCTCGTGCATTGCAGTACAGGACACGGCTCTCCTGCTGGGTCTGATGGTTTGCACCTTGCTGTAGCGATGACAACCAAAACTTTGCTAGAGGTTGGAATTCTCTCCTTATGTGAGAGCAAAACTTCCCTTAGTGAGTTTGCTTGAAGGAGGTTGCTCAAAAAGTTCTATTTAATGCCCAGAATGCAAAAACCGGGTTAATCTGTCCTCCTCTGCAAAGCTGTAAGTAAAATCTTTCCGGGGAATTACGACTTGTGTAATTCTGCCCTTGTCCTTGTTACAGTGTGCTGTGGACGCTGTGTCTGCTTCCAGTGCCTGCCCGAAGGCCAGGGGAGCTGCTGTGCCATGCATAGGACCCCGCTCATGGGGGGCTTATCTTTTAGAGAAGACATTGTTTTTTAAATTTTTTGAGTCCAGTGAACAGTGGCTGTATCTAGGGATCTGTCCCCGTTTTCTGGTCAGCTCTGATGGCTCAGCTGTGCTCTGGAGTGCCCTGAAACCTGGCGCTGCCTGTTCTTCCTCGCTGGTGCCAAGCAGTGCCGTAGGCAGCTTGTGCTGTGTGAGGGTGGCAGTGTGCACTGGCAGCACAGAGACATGAGCAGAATAAAGCAAAACGACTTAAACTGAAGTAGCTCCCCCCCTCCATCCTTCAGAAGCTGCTTCTTGGAGTCTCTTAATCCCCAAGCTGTGTGCTTTATGCTTGTCTTTAACTGGCGAGGAGCAGGCAGAGTGATGCACTCCCGGCCCTCGTCTTGCTGGTTTCCAGACCCCGGTGTCTCGTACCCGCCTGCAAACGCAGCTTTGCACTGGGTTGCTCAGCTGAAAGAAACTCTTATTGGGAGCCTGCTGTTGTGTCCACTTCAGAGGAAAATCGGAGCTTGTACCACTGCCATCCCCAGCTGGCGAGCTGCCCACGTCCTCGTTGCATTTGTGCATCGAAAGGAGCTGATGTCGGTGCCCAGCTAGGCATGAGGCTTTTGCTTTGGGGGAACAGACTCTGCTTTGTCCTCGCTCAGCTAGTGAAGCGACCAGCACATTTCCCTGCTCCGATGTTATAACAAGCTTGTAAACTGTGTAACTGCCTTAATGAGACTCAATCTGGGCCATTCCTCCTCTCCTAATAGCTCAGAGCTGGTTCCTCTGGGCACCCTGGGGGCAGCACTGCCTGGAGCTGCCTGGCAGCTGGGGTGAGAGCTCCCTCCTCCAGTCCTGGGGTTGTCCCCCTGTCCCCCTCCCTCCATGCTGACACTCTCTCCTGCTCCCCTTGGACTGTTGCCATTAAATCTCAGCAGCTTGCCGGTCTTGAACTGCTTGCCTGTAAGCCGGTGGCAGGGATGCTGAAGGTACCCCAGACCTGCCCAGGTGCATCCCCTGCCTGCCAGAGCACAGGAACATGCTGCTGCCCCACTCCCTCCTTCCAGGGCTCCTGGAGCCTGGGCCGAGACCCTTTGTGGGGTCTGAACCGCTCTGGAGCGGTCACAGCGTGCATCCTATTCTCCCCATCCCGCAGGGCACCTTCCCGCAGGAACTGCGTGCTTGCTTGGAGGCAAAAAGAGTAGCTCATGCTCTGGCAAAACATCCTGGGCTGATGGTATCTTGCAGAGCTGGGGTAGCTCCTGTCCTGGGCAGGGCTGGGGGCGGTGGAGCAGCACGTCCTGCAGCCCCATGCAGTCACCATCAGGGTACACGAATGTAATGATCTCAAATGCCCCTTTCTCAGCTCCACATTAGGATTAGGGAGGACTCTGGTTCCATTACTTATACTTTTTTCACAGTGTGAATAATCAAAATAGACCAGCTAACATTTGGTCAGAAATGCTTCATGTGAATCTATAAAATAGGAGTGGGTGTGAATTCTTTTTTTCTTTTAATTATAAAAAAATAGAGGGTGGAATTGCCACTAGGGTACATGGTGCTGCCCAGCCGGGCGGCTTCCTGCTAGCTGCCCTTGGAGCCTGCTGCTCTGGGCTGGATTTCCCGGAGGAAAGGCTGCTGCCGCCTCTAGACTCTGTCCAGAGGCATCACGTTTGCCAAGTTCAAGGTACAGGTTTTGCAAAGTGCTGAGCTCTCTGTGGGGAAGCGTGTGGGGCTTGGGGTGATGTGGCAGCCCCCGGGCACTGCTGCTGCCTCTCATGGCACCGGGGCCATGGCCCCTTCCCGATGGCATCAGGTTGGAGCCGCTGGCGTGGGCTGCTCTGGCTGGCCCGTAGGCACCGTGCCAGCTGTGGAGAGTGGGATGCTGTGGGGCTGGGGGCAGCCTCTGCAGTAGCTGGGCTTCTGTAACCTTCTCCAGGCTTTGTTTAAACTGGGCAAAAAGGTCAAGTAGTGTCTGAGGACCCATGAATAACATGTTGACAACCTTGCTATCTGTTAATGGCAAAACTAGGTCTGTTAATATTCAATGGATGTCCATTCAGTTTATTTAAATACATTTTAGTGTCTGTAGAGCCGGTGCTTTGCAGTATCTAATCACTGTTTGCTTTGGATTAAAGCTCTTGATAATGAAGCACTTAAAAGGCGGGTGTGCAGAGCAATTGGGCTCTTCCTACCTAGAGGTAGCAGTGAAAACAGAAGCACCTCTTCTCCCCGGGGCTCCCTGCAAGCCCTCGGGGAGCTTCGCCTGTGCCCATTGAAGCTGTTTCTTCACAGCTTTGTCTGGTCTCCGTCAGAAACCTCTCGCTGGAGATGGGCGGTTGCCACACACTTGCTTTGCTGCTGAGACCTCAGCCCATGGTGGGCAGGCGGGTGGCTGGGGGGCAGGGCCCCCAGCGCAGAGCACTGTGCGGGACAGGTGGCTTCACCCTGTCCCAAACCCCTGTCCCCGGGGGGTGGCTGGTGCCCCGGCAGCTCCCAGCTTAGCCTGCAGAAGGCTGCTTGCTCAGAGAAGCTGCAGGTTTCTGCAGCCATAAACGGCCTCTGGCCCTCGGCAGAAGCTGTGGCGTGCTGGCGCTGGCTGGAGGCTCACTTCCCTGGCTGGGGTCCTGTGTGTGCTCTATCCAAATGTCACTCTTATCTCCAGCTGTCTCTGATCCTCCTGTCCTTTCCCCTTACCCCAGTTCCCTCCCTGGGTGAAGTGTCACTGTGTGAAAGCTGGAAGCCTGTGGCAATAAACCTCTTGTGTGCTTGTGTGCATCTGTCTTGTCTCTTGTGCAAAGATAACTTGTCTCTGGGCATATCTCCTTCGACTTCCTAGGTCCCATCAGCAGCATCCTGGTGAACAAATACGGCAGCCGGCCCATCATGATCGCTGGTGGCTGCCTCTCCGGGTGTGGGTTGATTGCAGCCTCTTTCTGCAACACGGTGGAGGAGCTCTACTTCTGCGTTGGGGTCGTAGGGGGTAAGTGGTGGCTCTGCCCTAACGGGGCTGCAACAGAGCTAAGGCCTCTCCTGAGGCAGCAAGAGGAGCAACTTAAACCCAGTAATTATTAGGGAATGCCTATGATGAATTTGCATAAATCCTGATTCCTGTTACATATTCTAATAAGAGATGACCCCAGTGACATAACGTGGGGAGACCATCCTAGTGACTGTACACAGGACTAGTATTTGGTACTGAGAATAGAGAGCATCCGTTGTTCCTGCCCTGGGCTGGGGTTGTGCCCCACCAGTCGACGTAAGGTTTGTCACGAGCCGGGGCGGTTTTCCCCTTCTGGCTCCCGAATTCCTGCGTGTGGCTTCGCCGCTGCCCTGGTGCTTCCTCCCAAGTCAGCAGTGGGGGACGAGTGCTGCTCTTGCAATCAAGAAAGTTAATACAGCCAAAAGAGCTGTGAAACCCCACTCGTCCCACCAGCCCTTCTGCTGGTGCTGCTGGCTTGTGGGGTGGTCGAGCTCTGAGCCCCTTGTCTCTCCTCTCCTTCAGGCCTCGGACTCGCGTTTAACTTGAACCCAGCCTTGACCATGATTGGCAAGTATTTCTTCAAGAAGCGTCCCCTGGCTAACGGGCTGGCAATGGCGGGCAGCCCCGTGTTCCTCTCCACCCTGGCGCCCGTGAACCAGCTCTTTTTCGGCATATTTGGCTGGCGTGGCAGCTTCCTCATCCTCGGTGGTCTTTTGCTGAACTGCTGCGTCGCCGGATCCCTGATGAGGCCCATAGGCCCCAAGCCAGATCAGCTGAAGAAAGAGGCTGCTAAGGAGGTGCTGCAGGAAGCTGGGAAGGCAGTGAAAAAGGACGATGGTGACACCAGCACCGACCTCATCGGTGGGAAGACCAAGAAAGAGAAGAGCACGTTTTTCCAGACAATCAACAAATTCTTGGACCTGTCCCTGTTCACGCACAGGGGCTTCCTGCTCTATCTATCGGGCAATGTGATTATGTTCTTCGGGCTGTTCACTCCCTTGGTCTTCCTCAGCAATTACGCGAAGAGCAAGAAGATTGCTAATGAGTCTGCAGCCTTCTTGCTCTCCATCCTGGCCTTCGTAGACATGGTGGCCAGACCTTCCATGGGACTGGTGGCAAACACCAAGTGGATCAGACCCAGAGTCCAGTATTTCTTCGCCATCTCTGTGATTTACAACGGGGTGTGCCACCTCTTGGCCCCCATGTCCACCACCTATGCCGGCTTCTGCATTTATGCTGGCTTCTTCGGCTTTGCCTTCGGCTGGCTGAGCTCAGTCCTGTTTGAGACCCTGATGGACCTGGTGGGAGCGCAGCGGTTCTCCAGCGCCGTTGGTTTGGTGACCATCGTGGAGTGCTGCCCTGTGCTTCTGGGACCCCCTCTGCTAGGTAGGGCGGGCTGTGCCTGGGGAGTTCTACCCATCCTGCCCAGCCTTGCTTGAGCGGCGGCAGGTCCCCCCGAGCCGTGGGCAGCCCTCGGCACTGGGGCAGGGGCTAGGGGGGCAAGCACTGGCCCTGAGGCCACCCTGGCATCTGAGGGATGGCTGAGGAGGTGGAGGCTGAGCTCCTGGTGCAGGGTGGGTGAGCAGGGGTTGGAGGAATAAAGGCCTGAAGCTGAGGGTGATGGGCTTGGGCTGCTCTTGAGAACATCTCCACAACCTGGAGCAGTTCTGGGGGTATCTCACTAAGCTGTCCCCTCTCTGTCCTTCAGGGAAGCTCAATGACATGTACGGTGACTACAAGTACACATACTGGGCCTGTGGGATCATCCTCATTGTCTCTGGGATCTACCTCTTCATTGGGATGGGCATCAACTACCGCCTGGTGGCAAAGGAGCAGAAGGCGGAAGAGAAGGTGAAGAACGAAGGGAAGGAGGAGGAGACCAACGTCGACGAGGCTGAGAAGCAGAAAGAGGCAAACAACGACATGGCCCCCTCGCCTCAGAAGAGCGCGGAGGATGGTGTCAAAGAGGAGGAGAGCCATATGTGAGGGACCGGTCTCAATCCCGGAGTGTCGGGGAAGCGCCGCTGCTCTGGTGCAGTGGCTGGGACAGTGCTCCGCTGGCGCTGGGCAGCCGTGAGAAGTGTTTAAACCAGGTGTTCATTTTTAACCAGGCTCTGAATTGTCTTTCCATCTGTGTTCAACAAAGGTAACGGGGCTACACACGCAGTATCCTTGTGTGTCGGGGGGCAGGGGGGCTTTTTATAGTCTGGCTTTTTAACAGTAACATGAATGTACTAATACGTGCCTTACAGTCTTCATATCTAGCTGAATCTGGATGAGCCTTAACTCTAAACTGTTTTAGCTCTGTATTGTGCTGGGGGGGGCGGGATGTGTGTATGTGTGTTTTTTGGGGAGTTTTGTTGTTAAAAAGCCATATAAAGCAGGATACTGGATTTATTGAAGCATGACAGGCTTCAGGGCCGGCCCCGGATGAATACTGCTTCACACGCTTCTTACCGCAGGCCCTCCGCGGAGGGGGAGATCCGGGCACAGGGCAGGGTGGTCTTCGGCTCCTGTGCCGGGTGCCTCCTGGCTCTGTAGGTGGTCTTTAGGTATGTTTTGAAAACACTTTAGCTACTGTAGTTCTTTAAAATTCCTCTTTCGTAGTTGTGCTCTCATGGGATATTCAGGCTGGAGAAGGATGGCTGTGGTTCAGGTTGGGCAGCGTCGCCCACTCCGGGGCCATGGCAGCCCCTGTGTGCCCGGCTCCTGCAGCCAAGCCCTCCGTGGGAAGGGCTGGGGTCCCCCCTGCCCCCCGACTCTGCCCTGGCGGTGCCTCTTCTCAGACTGACCCAGACCCCACTGACTGGGTAATGTGAAACGGGTGCGAATGCCAGGGCTCGGCTGGTGGTGCTGGGTCAGGGTGCTGGGGTGGGTTTCCACCGGAGCATCCCTGTGCTGATCCATCCCACCCAGATGGGTGTTTCGGGTGCCTGACCCTGGGCAGAGCAGAGGGGGCAGGTGGAGATGGTACATCCCTGAGACAGGCCTTCTGCTTTTGCTCTTTTATCTTTTAGAGAAACCTCTTTTACTTGCTTCTGTTCAACTGAGATCTTAAGGCGGTGGATGCCTAACCACTCACATCTAGTACATGTAAGGGGGAGGAAAGAATTTGTATGTATTTATTTTTTATTTTTTAGGCTGGAAAATATCTCAATGTACGTGGAGCAGGTTAATGGCTCTCAAGTTCTATAAATGTTGATCAGAAATCATGTAAGAGGTTGAGGGTTTTTTTTTTTCAAATAAACTTTTTTTTTTACAATTTACCCATCAAATCTTGAACTTCTTTCCTAGAATCACACTTCTGTGTGCCAGAGGACATCTCTTTTGGGTCAGTTTTTGGGAGAGGTGAGTGGGGCTGTGGCAGAGCCTGGGTCTCCACCAGCCGCTGCAGCACCCCAAGGCTCCCGCTGAGCGGGTCCCACCGACTGAAAGCTGCTCCCCATTGAGATGCCCCTTCCCTGCCCTCTTCTCACCTCCTCAGCTGCAAGAGGAGGCTTTGGTTGGGGTTTGGCATGGTCACAGCTGAGTCTTCCCGTGCACTCTGGTTTCAGAAATGTTTCTGTTCCCCTGCCCGTCTTTACAAGATGCCTGTGAAAGCCTTGAGATCCCTCTTTCTTGCGAGTGTGATAGACACGCACTTAAATGTCTGTTTCGTGAGTGACGGGTGGACTCTCCTGTCTGTCTGTCCCCGCTGCCTCCCTCCACGAGCTGAGCAGGGCCACGGCTGTGGGCCTGGCACTGACGGCGGCCAAAACCAAACGGGGGTAAATGAAGGTCCTCCTGCCTGAGCTGCCCTGGGGTCCCCAGAGCCCCTGGTCCTGCGGCTGCTCTCCTTGTGCTCCCTCGGCTACAGGGCCACTTGGGGCTTCATTTGGGTCCAAATCTCACAGAAAGTAGGCCAGGATGTTTTTATGCTGTAGAGTAACTTTATAAAGCCAACAGAGTATTTCGTACAAAAGGATTTTGTAGTACAGTGGTGAGCTGTGATACTGTAAAGCCAAGTAACTTTTCATAAATGCAATAAGGGGTTCATGTTGCAATAAATCAACCCTAAGGAGCTGCCTGTGTTTCTGTAGGTACAGACAAGCTGCCAGCCCTGCTCTGCTCCCTTCCCTGTGTGGGCTGGTGTTTTCTGGGGTGCGGCAGGGTGCTTGGCTGCTCTGGGCAGGGGGCTGTGGTGGTGGGAGCCACCCAGCGCTGCCCATGGCTCCGTTGAGAGGAGCCTCAGTCCTCTGCAGTGAGAAATCCTCAGCCTCCGCTCTCCCAACCTCCCCTGGCCCCTGGGCAGGCGCTCTGCTGTCTGCCCTGGGCTGCGGTACCACCGCAGCTGACACGGGTGTTACCGTAACCAGCCCTGCCAGGGCAGGGTGCCAGTCCCTTCTAAGGAAAAAAATGCTTAAATCATTTCCTGCTGCTTAAGACGTGGCCGGCTGGGAACACTTCAGTAGTAAATCCTCAGTTGTTTTCTAAGGGTGGCCTCTGTGCTCTGTCCCCTCTGCGATGTGCTGTTTGGAGCTGGGTGTCAGCCCTGTCTTGGCTCCTAGGATCCATGGCTGTGGAAGTGCAGCTGAAGGAGGAAGGTGTGCGTGGGTTCAGGAGGACAAACTTGCTCTTGCCCTGTATTAAGCTATAAAGTGACTCAGGCTAGAAGTCATGTAATTGCCTTGCTTGTAAGGGCAGAGCACGGGGGCCCTCGCTGCAGGGCTGGCACTGCAGCAGGGTGCAGACTCTGCCCTGCGGCAAGCCTCTCCTCCCACAGCAGCCAGGCCGGGAAGGGGCTGTCTCTGCCCCGTTCCTCCCTCACGGCTCAGCTTGCAGAAGGAGCAGGGCTATATTTAGTCACGTTATTTCTGCGAGTGAAGGTTATCTACAGGGCTGGGAAGTACAAGAGCGGTGCTTGGCTCCCAGAGCCCCTCGCTGTTCCCTACCCATAAAGTAGGAGGTAAAATAAGCCACGGGGCATGGTGTAACTGGTGGGAGCCCTGGCTTTTGCTATGGTGGTGGGTGAGTGGATGCTCAAACCAGTCCTTGGTGCCTTCAGGGAGGTGCCACTCTGTGAGAGCCTGTGTTGCAGGGCAATCCCTGTGGGCTGAACCCAGGGGACTGCTTAACTACAGCAGGCTGGGACCTGCTGAGATGATACCTCTGCAAAGGGCCACAGAAAGCCCATGGGGACGTGGTGCTTCCCCACGCCCCAGGCCAAGAGGTCCTGGTGGCAGCGGATGAGCAGTGGGCATTGCCGGCCAGCCCCTGCGGATTGCAGCACTCTGGAGCCAGCCCCCCTGAGTTATTGCACAGATTTCCTTTGCACACTCCACCAGGCCCTCTTCCTTCCTCCTGGGGGTAGCAAAATAAAATTCTCTTCATAGCAGGCAGAATTGAGGAAATACTTGGGAGCTAATTCCCATGCAGTTTGTTTTCCCAAACATCTGAGGTTGCTGGCCAGAAATGCTTGGCAGTGGCCGGGGGGGGGTTGGGAGCTCCCAGAGGAGCAGGCGGTCGTTCTTGCTGCCGGCCGGGAACCACTGCCAGCTGCTGACCGCCGGCAGCAGCCCCGGCTGGCTGCTGGTGCAGTGGCGCTGCCAGGGAGAGCCAGGTAGACCCAGGCTGCGGGCTGCCCTCCTTCCTTCTCTTCTTCCCTCTTTTAGGGAATTTGGGGGATGTGGAGGGAGGTCACTGGGTGACCCCCTGTGGATGCAGGGGCTGTGGAGCTGCTGCCACCTCTGCCCTGGTGTTGGGGCATCCTCCGCCTCACTGGCAGCTGCCCAGGTGCACCCCAGCCCCACGGGTGCCCTGGGCCCACTTTGCCTTTCTGTGGGGTGGGAAGCTCTTACTGTGATGCCCGTGGTACGGCGAGGGGCCAGGGCAGGCAGGGGAGAGGGCAGCCCTGCATGCGCAGATGTTCCTGGCCTCCCGAAATGGCCTAATCCTCCCCACAATGCGGCACAATCCCCTTCCCGCTGAGGGGGGAGCCCGGCTGCAGAGCTCATTCATGTGACAAGCATGAGGAGGGAATCTGGGTCCCTGCCCAGCTCCCGCTCTGCCTGGGAAGTTTATTCAGGTTTTTTGGGAGATTTGGGTTCTGCTGAGTGTGCAGCTCCAGCCGAGCAGTCAGGGCTGCTGCTCTGCAAACAACGCTGCCGTTCCCAGCCGCCCGTGAAGGCAATGGCCCGGGCGGTGCTGAGGCGAGTGCTGTGCTGGGGAAGGGAGGGCAGCCGTGGGGAAAGGTGACTCTGTCCCACGGTGTGGGCTGCCCAGGTGGGTGTGCAGAGCCCGGGCTCGGCCGCAGCGGGAGGCAGTGAGTGCCCACCCCGGCTGGGACAGGGGCAAGGAGAAGCGGCGGGGTGGCCATTGCCGGCTGCCACCTTGCTGCAGGCGGGTGCATCCGCAGTACCCACCTCCGCTCCCGCAGAGGCTTTGAGATGAACCGTGGCTGCAGAGATGCTTCCTCCAGCATCACCAAAACCCCTCCAGCTTGCAGCTGAGGAGCAGGAGGAACCCACAGGAGGAACTCATGGCTCTTGGGAAGTCTTCCTCCTCCTCTTCCTCCTTGGGCCATCCACGGGACAGGGCTGGCTCTCTGCCAGCCTGCACCGGTGCAGCGAGTGCCCCTGTTCAGCCCTGACGTTGGCCTGGACTCCGCAGCCCTGCACGGGCAGAGATGGGCAGGACCGGGCAGACGGCCATGGCCACGGCTGCGTGCTCAACTTTGCTGCCTGCTCTGGGCTCTGGGGGGAAAAGCAACAGCCCCTTAATGTACGAGCAAAGCAGCATTACGGGAGACAGATAATCAATTGCTACAAGATGATCATCAATTATTTTCACTGCACTTTATATTCTGTTAATGAGAGCCCTTTGCCGGTGTCATGGAGCCATTATGGGGGAGGTGAGTGATGCTCGGCTGCTGCACGGCAGTGAGAGGTGACTGCAGGACGCAGCGCATGCCCTGGGGTGGCTCCCATGGGGCGGATGGGCTGTGTTCACTGCAAACACTGCCAAGGACAACCTCTGCTGTACTTTGCCCGGGCTTTTTCCCTGGGTGGACCAGAGACCTTTGCTCTGCTTCATGCAAATTGTGGCGTCCTCGTGTTACTCAGGTGCAGCCTGGAGAACAGCCCCGAGGTCTGGGGACACGTGGTGCTGCCCAGGCAGGGGCTGGGATGCCACAGTCGGGGTGCCCGCAGGGTGCTCGGGGTGGCTCCGGGCCAGCGTGGAAAAGGAGGTTTTTGTGCAAAAAGCTGGCTGGAGGCACACAGCGGGCAGGCTGGTCCTGTCTGCGCTGCGTGCTGTGACTGCGCACAGAGGGAAGAGGCTGCATCGGCCCCGTGATGGGCCCGGACACGTCCTGAGCACCGCAGGCTTTCTGTGGTGCTGGCTGATGGCTGCTGCGCTGGCAGCCGGGAGGTGCCCACAGCCACTGGGGCCAGTGCCTTGGCCAAATGCCTGTCTGTGCCTGGAGCTGTGCCCTCTGCCCTGCCTGTCCTGAGCCCCAGCATGCGGTGGGAGCAGGAGGAGATGCTTGTGGCCACCCTGGACCCTGCTGGGTCCAGGAGGAGGGAGCCACAAGGCCGGCTTCCCCAGGCACACGGGGACAAGCTGATTTACCCTGCTGTACATCAGCAGAGCCTCCTGGGGCCACAGTGCAATGCCTGGCGCTCATCCCTCTTGGGCTGTCAGCATCTCAACAGTGGCTTTTATTGCTGTGCTGCCCTGTGACGTTTGACTGTGGCTTGATATGAATTTAATTATTACTATTAATCATGAGAAGGGGCTGTGCTGGTGGCTTGCAGAGCCAGCCACCAAGATATATAGCCAGAGCAGCTGGTCGCTGGTAGAATTAGGGCTGGGGCAGAGCATCAGTGACTTGTGCCAGGGATGGCTGCAGGTTCGTCTGCCTCGGGACCAGCATCTGCCACGGCAAGGGCAAAGGCTTGGTCCCAGCACAGCGCACCATGAACCCCTGCTCCTCCAGGAGCTCCAAGCCGGGCCTGCCGCTGGCCCCGCTTCCCACATCATGGCTGTTGCATGGTGCCAAGATGTGCCCATTTCAGGACATGGCCCCGGAGACTGGGAGAAACACTTCTTGTGCGAGAACTGGCGAAGTGTCAGTGTTGCAGTGAGCAGGAACCATCCCCATGTGGGGGGGTAGGGGCTGCAATGGGTCCATCAGCCCTGGAGCGGAGAGGTGGGGCTGTGGCTGGGGCTGTGCTGGGGGGCCCTTCCTAAGCTCACAGAGGCATCGAGCAGCCGGTGCTCCAGGCAGGGGCCAGCTAGGCTCCTGCACCGTGCTGCAATGCTCCCAGGCAGGCGGGAAACAGCTTAAGGAAGAGGCAAACCCGCTGCCCAAATCGGTGCAGGGAGGTGGCCTTTGTGGGGCCATGGGCCGTGCGGGGCATGCAGGCAGGAGGCTGCTCGCAGGCAGGAGCAGCTTGCAGGCAGGAGGCTGCTGGGCGGCCCTTGCCTTGCCATGCACAGCGCTGCACAGGCAGTCCGGCGTCGGATCCAGCTGCATGAGCACCCTCTCGTGGCAACCACCCCCCCCACGGCCCTGCTCCCCCAGCAGCATGCCCACCCGTCCTGCGTCCCCACCGTGCCCCACAGCCCACAAGCATCCCGGGGGGGCTGGACGCTGCACCCCGGGCAGCTGCCGCGGCTCTGACATCCCTGCTGGAGCCTGCTCCCGCAGCGGGCGGACGAGGCGGTTTCTGCCGGCGGTGGGGGCACGGTGCCGACACGGCATGGGGAGCCTGGTGCGTTCAGGGGTGCTGGGACGGGACCCGGGGAGCCAGGGGCTGCAGGCTGGGGTGCAGGCAGGGCTGTGCCGAGTTAACCCAGCCTGCCTGCACCTGCAACTCCGGGCATGAGAGCTGAGAATAATCACACTAAGAAAAGCTTAACGCTGAGTAAATCAAAACAGTATGATCCTGGCCACGATTAACAAAGTATTAATTAATTACGTACCCACAGAAAAAAAGATAGCTAATTACCTTCTATGGAAAATTAGGGGGGAAAAGACAGAAAATGAAATATGTTTACAATTTAATTAGAGGCCACATGTTGTGCATAAGAAGGAGCCTGGTTTTTGTGAATTTAATTGTTTGCAATTACAGATCAGTGTCTCGTTTTCATCTCCTCCCCATCAGGCAGTGAGCTGCGTCCCTCCTCCAGCAGTGCCGGTCTCCCACCTCCCCTCCGCCCCATCCCCTGCCGCCGGCGAGGGATAGCTGAGCCGCGGGCCAGCAGAGCGGTGTTGCGGTGGCTCCTCGGCCGAGAGCCCGAGCTGCTCCTGCAGTGCGGGTGCTGAGCCTGAGCCCCCGCTGACCCCTCTGGTGCTCCCCTTCCTTTGATGTCTGTCTCAGGAGCGCCCGCGGCCCATGAAATGGTAAAGCTAACCAGGCTTTGAACTGCAATAAACCGTGTGAAAATGGAATCAATTCTGCAGTCGGATGACTCAGTAATGAAGAGTCAAGTCCCACACTGTGGTGTGTCACATCTCTGATATCTTCATTGCTTTTATCTGCATGGAGGGAGCAGATTTACCCGGCTTTCAACTGAGACTGCAGCAAACGGGCTGGTGATTATCCCCTTCCCAGAGACATCCCGGAGGTTAATCCCTTGATCCACCCCAGTGCACCGGGGCGGGAGGGGAAGCTGCCAGCGGAGAGCTCGGTCCTGCACCGTCAGCGGGCGCGGCAGGAGTATCTCCAGCCATCCCCAGCTGCAGGACCCCAGCTCTGCCTGGCACATCCATGCAGCCTGGCACATCCATGCAGCCTGGCACTGGTGCCCGTGGCAGGGCAGTGGGGTGGCCGGAGCAGCCCGAGGGGCACCCCGTGGGCTTTGGAGCTGTTTGCTGGCCTGGGCAGAGCCAAGAGCAGCCCTGGGGTCCCTGCGAGGCCGGGGGGAATCCCTTGTGGGGCTGTGCAGGACATCGCAGCTGGTGACGGGGCTTCAGGCAGGGGCAGGGCAGTGAGAGACTAATACGTTTGTTAGTAACATTTTAAAATAAAACACTTGGTGTCACCCAGAACAACTTCTGCTACTGCCTCAGGTCAGCCCCAAGCTTAGGAAATGGCTGAGAAGCCAGTCAGGGCACCACATCCCGGCACAAACCCCGGCTTAGTGCCAGGCACTGTCCCAAACCACTTCTGTCCCTCTGCAAAGCTGAAGGGGGAAAAGCCACATCTGGCCGCAGTTGCAGCCCCCAGCAAAGGCGCTCAGGCAGCCCCAGCTCTGAGCCCAACCGCAACCTGCAGACACATTTACAGTGCATCAGCAGCCCCTTCAAAGCGCCTCCTCACCAAACACACAGCTCCGTGGCTCTGAAACCAGCAGCTCTGAGCAGCCTGTGCTGGCCAGATCGCACGCAGGAGCTCAGGGAACAGTTGAAAATGTCTATAAAATAATTTAGGAGCTTCTCTTCCAAGTTTCTTCCCGCACAAAGGGAAGGAATGGTAAAATGGGGCGATTTGCTCAGCAGCAGCTGGGACCCAGAGCTGGTCCCAGCCCGCGCAGGCAGGAGCGGTGCCTCGCCAGGGAACGGGGTTCCCGTCGGCCCTGCCTGCCGCTCGGGACAGCTGGGACCACTCGGCTTCACCGTTGGGACGAGGTGCAGCTCAGCGGACACGTTTCCCAGGCCTCAGCCTTGGCTGTCGCTGCTTTTGAACCCTGCCTTTGAACCCTTCCCTGCGGCAGCCTTGGGTCTGCGCTGTCCTGTGCCAGGCACTGCGACACGGCCCTGTCCGTCGGGGGCAGGTGGCAGAGACTGGGGCAGCCGTCATCGCTCTGTGACACATCTTGTGTCAAAACCAGTGATGTCTCCCGTTAGTTGAAGCTATAGTTTCACCCTGTCCTAAAAACGAGATCTTATCAGGTTTGACTTTAAATATGCAATGAATAGCATACAAGTCAGAACAAACCTAATTATGAAATACTCTTGTGCTAATAACTGCTTTTGAGACCATATGGGGATCGAATACATGCCAAATAAAAGGCAAAGCAAGCCATTATCTTGAAATGTCTGGTTCTCGCTCAGTCAAACACTATGATATCATTATGTTTAATTATGGGGTATCACCCTGGCATACCATCTTACTAATTATTTATAATGCATTCTGAATGCACGTTATAATCTCCTGGACAGGGCACTGACAGTCGCGGCAGGCGGCTGCAGCCCATAGGGCTTGCCTGTGGCCGGGCACTGTTTTTCCCAGGAGTTCACGCTGCCTCATTTTATGATCCAGCAGGCTCAGAGGTCCCCGATCTGCAAGGACATCGCCACGGCAGGAACGGCCTTTGCTTCCCTTTCTCCCAGTGATATGCCAGCATGCTGGCCGTGCACCCACAGCTTCCCTGAGCACGGCCCGAAGGGTGCAGCGGGGTGAAGGGCCCCGTTCCCCCATTCCTCCATCCCCGGGGCCGGGGGAAGCAGTGGGACGAGGTAAGCGGGACGGGGTATCGCCCAGCCGCTGCGGCAGACCCGTCCCCTCTGGGCCCAAGAGCCTCGGTTTGTGCCGAGCGAGTGCTCGTGCGTTTATGAAGAAGCAGCCGTGCGGGGGAACAGCGGCAGTTTTGGGGGAGCAGCCGCACGCCCTGTCCACCAGCCTGCGGCTGTTCCTGCCGTGGCCGTGGGTGCGTGGGGTGGGTGCAGAGCCCCTCGTGGCTGTCACCCCTCCCGAACGCTCGACCTACTGCCCTGCATTTCTGCTCCCTGGCAGACCCTTAAGGTCTTTGTCACTGGAGTATCTCCTGCCCATCATTCCGCACCCTGGGAAGCCTGGTTAGTGCTAATTATCACGGGAGTCCCAGGACGGTGCTTGGGGCTGGGCACTGCACGGGTGGGCAGAGGAGCATCTCCGCAACGGCGGGGTGAGAGGTAACGGTAACGAGGACACAAGACCCCCAGAAATTGCTCCTTGATGATGTTGCCACACTAATGGCAAAGTGAACAGTCCCTGCATTAGCCACCTGCTTTTCAGCTCGGTGGGGGCAAGGAAAAGGTCTCATTTGCTGCGTGGGCTGTTTGGGTGGGTGCCGGCTGGAGCCGGGGACCGGGCAGGGTGCAGCCGGGGCACAGGAGCGCTCAGCCCCTGCCTCGGTCCCTTCACCCCCACTTCCCTTTAACTCCTCTCTCAGCCTCTCCTTTACCCTGGGCGGCCTGGGCAGGGGGACACCCCCCCCCCCCCCCCGGCAGCGGGGGCCGGGCCAGGGCCACCCCGGCTCCTCGTCCTCGCCGCGGCCGCGGCCCTTCCCAGCGGCGCCGCAAGAGGGCGCTGCGGGCCGCCGCCGGGAGCCCGCCCGCCGCCCAGCCGCTGCCGCGGGGGTGCATGGCTGCGGCCCGCGGTGCTCCGGCCCGCGGTGCTCCCGGCCCGGGTCCCAGCAAGCGCCTGCTGCCCAGCAGCGGCTCCAGTGGGTGCCGTGGCGTGGGGCGAGCGGCAGGACGGGCCGGGGCAACCCCCGGAGCGAGGGCTGGGGCCAGCGGTGCCGGGCGGTCGCTGGTCACGTACTGTCACAGCCAGCCACCAGTCCCCAGGTCTTTGGAAAGAGAGGGGATGTTCTATAGTGACGGTAAAACACTTGTCTGCTGGAACACACTACTCATTGCAGTCCTCTGGCTAATTTGTTGTTGTTAGAGGTAATGGACAGCTTTTCTTTAGCCATGAAAGTAAAAAAAAAAATAAAAAAAGGCAGGCAAAACAAGTACCAGCACTCTCAGCATGTCTCCATGGAAGTAGAACAAGCAGAATTAATGCACAGCGTGGTCAAATAAAGAAGCGCTGCTTTCAATGACTTAAGAGGGACAAGAAAGGAGGAATGAAAGCAAAGCGTGGGAGGGGAGGGGAATTAAACCTCACCGGGACAGAAAGCAGAGGAGCTGAGAGCAAGGGCTCCTCTGCGCGTCTCATTGGAGTGACCTTCACCTGCGGGGCCGGAGGGAAAACCCACGGGACTCAGCTTTGCTGCAGCCTTTTCCCGGGAGCCCGGGGCGAGCGCCCTGTGCCTCAGGACGGGGATGGCTGTGCTGCGCCTGGCCCTGATGCTGGTGAGAATTAAAACCACCAAGGTGGGAAACCCGGCCGCTGCCACGCCGGGACCTGAGCGCACGGCTCGCATCGCTTGGCACACGCAGCGTTACCTAATTTACAGGATTTATGACCTCCAGTGCTTCCCGTGTTTTCTCTACCCTCTCCTATTAATCAATAACCCATTATCATAACCTTTAGGAAATGATTTATAGATTTTATCTTTGATTTCCATCTTGGAAACAGTACTTGTCTCAATCACAGCTTGCTCCAGAGCCTCTGGGCTGTGAGGATGAATGGTGTGCCGGCTCAGAGGGGAAGGGACGGCACGGCCGCCCGCCCGGCAATGAAGACATCCCGCGCCCCAGTGTCCCTGCGCAGCACCAAGCCACGGCCCTCCCCGCTCCTGCCTACGCCGGCCGTGCAGGCGGCTGCGGCCCCCCGCCTGGTGGGGATGGCTGGGCTGGAGAGCAGCGGGCCGGAGCAGGAGGCAAGGCTCCTGTAGCCCAAGTCCCGGTGGCTACCGGGCTACTGGTCCGTACAAAAGCATTTTCCTGGCACTGTGGCCACCACTGGCAGTGAGAGCACAGCCATGAGCTTGCCATGCCATCGGTTGCAGAGCATGTTATCTCCAGAATTAATATGCAATCGGCCAGGGGCATGGATTATTATAGCAAAATTATGCAACTAAGTAGGTTGTTAACAAGTTGATTTAAAATTCATAAATGGGGGGGGGAAAGATAACAGGGCAGAGAACGGCAGGCTCAAATTAATTTAAACTGTTTGATGAGGAATCAGCGATGTAGGGAATGAGATAGGGAGGAGGATTAAAGGGAGTTCATATTTAAAATCAATTTGAAAGGGTGCCAGAAACCACTCCATTCCGAGTCGGTCATTGTGAGACCTCGTCACTTCTTTCATTAGTTCCAAACTCTTCGGCTGTAATTACGGGGCCCCAGGCCGGGGAGCAGCTGACCTCCTGCCAGTCTCTGCAAATAATCCTGCACATAATCCTGCTTTTCTGCTCCCACTTGATCTGCTCAGCACCACACCGGCTCGGACCCCGCGCCCGGGTGAGGGGTAAGGTGCAGCCGTGTCTGAAGAGCACCCAGCTGGCGTGTGCGAGGATGAGAGGCTGGTGGCGAAGGCAGGAGGAGGATGGAGAAGAAAGAGCAGCTGAAGGTGATGGAGAGACAACCGCAAGTAACGGGTTGGTGGTGCGGCTGCCGCAGGAAACGGAGACGGAAAGAAAACGCAGCTGCGTTGCTTATGCCTGCAAGTTCTCCACCGTCATCACACACACTTTTGCGATAGATTTACATAAATAAGGCTTAGAATAACAGGCTAAGGAGCATATCCAGGGACGCCCGTCCTGGCTCAGGACATCAGCAAAGCAGGGTGGAGAAAGCTGCCGTCTCTTGTCTTCTGCCTAGTCCTTACTGAGAAAGAACCTTTTGCATTTTTAAAAAATAATTTGCTAAATCAACATCACTTTCATTTGTTTCGTTTGTTGATTTGCTAAATCAACATCACTTTCATGGGCACCCGCGTCCGTGTGCGGGAGCAGGAGGCTGGCCGTCACGCACCGTCCGGCCCCGGCGTGTCTGCGGCCACTGTTCGAATGCCAGTCAGGTGAACTGGAGGAAGTAATTTTTAAATAATAGGAAAAGTCGTAAGGAAATAGTGTCAGTATTTAAATTTAATTGGCTTATGCGGGGCTCAAATTCCCAAAGTAGCCATTTTTTAGTAACAGCAGCATTTTTATGGGCTTAAATGTGAGACCAAAGAACTGTTCTGTATTGTAGGCAATCAACAGACTACTATACTTTTTCCAAAGTTAATTTGAACTGTAAATCCGTATAGTTGTTCGTTATGCACTAATCCAACTGTATGAGCATAAAGGTCTCTGCAACATAGATTCGCTTAATCTATTATAATACTTTGATTTTGAGCTTTGCAGGGGCAGCGACTTGGCCTGTTCCTCGGCCAGGCCAGGTTGGAGGAAGGGGCTCTGCCTCCGCGCCGGCGCTGGAGCGGAGGGGTGCCGCGGGCCGGCGCGATGCTGCACGTGCCTCTGCCGCATCCCGCGCAGGAGGCCGCGTCCGCGGGCGAGCGGGGCGCTGGGCGCTGCGCGACGTGCCGCAGGGACGACGCCTGGGATCGCAGCCCGGCGCGCTGAGTCCCCGTCTCAAAATAAAGACCTGCTCCCAAACCGGTTCCAAACAGGGAGGCATAAATAAAACCCAATTAAAAATACTCTGGCTTTGTTTTTACTCCCGGTGACTTGTCAGTTTAGCAAACAGTGGTGCCTATAACCATTAATCATCTGGGCTCAATTTGTGCCAGCTGACTCACTCACCTCCCGAGCAGGCAGGCCTGCAATACTTCCATTGTGTGTTTAACTTTACAAATAATTTATCAAACACAACACCCAATTAAATTGCCCTTCTATATCCGTTAGCCATCATATTGATCTTCTTTTTGCTACCTTTACCGCTAGCTGTGGCCCTCGGGTTTGTTTAGTATCATAAATATTATTGCATCTTTCCCTGAACTCCTGCCGATGAGCCTGAGCCTGCACTGAGCATCGTTTGGGTTTGCTCCGCACCGCCTGTCCCCAGCTATAAAGGACATTTCCCTCTCCATCCTTCCCCGGGGATGGAATCGCAGCTGCTGCTGACGGTTCTGCTCCCAAAAGGGCAAGAGGGTGTGCAGAAATGCAAGATGTCTCAGCAGTCCCATCCAAATCCCTTCGCTGCAGAGAACTGGCGGAGCGGGAGCGGGAGCGGGAGGCTGCTGTTCGCTGCCGGCGCTGGGGAGGAGGGTGCCCGGGCACGCCGGGATGTGCTTGCAGCTGGGCTCACTGGTCGTGGCTGTCCGGTGCCTGTACAATGATGGGGGATCTCAAAACATTTCCAAATATTTCCAAGCTTCAGAAATGCTGCAGAGCGTGGGTTTATCTTAGTGCAGGGTTAAATGGCAAAAATGGGAATTAAGTGACTTGCCCCAGGCTACATAATGCATTAAGGGGAGGCTGGAGATTAGAAGCCAGGTGTCCTCAGTCCCTCTCCTCTGCCCTAATCACCAGATAAGGCACCTTCTTTAGTCTTTCTTTGTAGCCGTGAATCTCAATTAAATTAGCTTTATCTCCATATACCTGCTTTATCTCTTTTCCTGCACCTCAGAGACTGATCCCTTGCCATACTCCTGGGCTGTTTGCGCTCTTTGCAAAGACCGTCCTCTTCAGCCCCACCACAGGCAGGCAATAAATGAATTTACCCTTTGGGCTAAGGAATATTCTTCCTAATTCACTGATGCTCTAAAGCATTTTGTCTCCATTCCCCGCAGAAACCTTTCGAGTAGGAAGAATTTCCATCAAAGCGGGGAAGTTTGTAATCCTGTGCAATTTCATGGCTACTTGGAAATAACACATTAAGGGAAAAATCCCATACTGTGCCGAACTATTTGGGAGCGCTGGGTCAATAGCAAAGATAATTAGATACTAACAGAGTTATTCCACATTGTCCTCTGAATTGTATTAAAGAAATTCTCTGCATCAAAACTAAGTGCAAAAATGTTTCTTAGTCTTTTTTGTATCCACAAAGCCACAAACTGACTTTATTTGCTCATGTGCTTACAGCCCAGCTTCTCCACCCGTTGTTGGAGCCTGGGATGCTGGATGGCGACTCTCAGGAGGGATGTCCTGAACCCCCTCTGGTCCTGGCCACACTGTGGGAGCACGTGGGTCTCCGTGGGTCCAGCACCGTGCTGAGCCCATGGGAGACACAGTCTGACGCTGGGAGGGACCCGGGGGGGACCGTGGGGTGGGCTGGACCGGGGCGTCTCCTGCCCAGTCTGCAGCCAGGAGCGCTCTCAGGGCTCATGCAGAAGAGTCCATGGCATCTAAATTAATCACTTTATTTATTTACTTAATTAAATTGGAGTGGTGCCATCAGAGAGTCAGCAGAAAGTGGAATGAAAGTCATAAATTAAAGAGGAAAGTGTAAACTTGGGCAGCGCTCCTGGGGGTGGGCAGGGTGGCGGGGGGCCGCAGGGCAGCCCGGGGTCCCGCAGCAGCCAGAGACCCTCTGCCACAGGGACAAGGGAGCCTCCGTGGGCAGGCAGGGGCCGTTGGGAAGGCTCCTAATCTCCAGGAGTGACAGCTTAGGTACTGACCCCCAAATCTGGTGTCCCATCCAGAGCCTCTCCGGTGCCAGCATGTGCCCCCCCCCCTCTGCACGGCTCCCCCGGCCACCCACCTCGATGGCTCTCGCCCGGCATCCTCGAGGGACGATTAACCCAGGGCAGCGGCAGCTCCTCTGACAGCAGCTCTCCCTCAGCCCACTCTTCTCATGGCCTGCTAAGGGGAATGAAAAATAACCCACGCACATCCCTATTACTTCCACATTAATATTTCCTAATTTCAAATGCCACAGCACATTAATCTAATGAAAACATTTAAACCTTCTTTCCTGCTTTGGCCCTCCGGCAGGTTTGCAAATGCTGGGTTATTGCCGCTTCTCCCCTGCCCCGTGGAGCATCCCCGGCCCCGCAGCGCGGCTGGCAGGCACCGCGTCCCCCCGGCTGCCACGGGCACGGGGCGAGGCAGGGCCCGGGAGGTTTCTGCGGGTACCGCTGAGCGTTTCTCACCCCTCTCCTTGCGCCCCAGCCGGTGAACAGAGGCAAGGTAGGATCCCGCTCCAGCCTGCAGCCCCTGTCCCCAAGGGGACCACCGGTTTTTGCCACGTTTCCTCTCCAGATCAGGGCTACAGCCTCACGGGGAGAGGGAGCGTGGTCGCGTGGGCGCCTGTCTGCAGGCAACGATGCACGCCTGAAGCCTGAGAAGGAAAGAAAGGTCAAGAAGCTGCTCATACGGACACGGCATGGCACGTTGTGATTCGGCAGCGCATGAGGCTTGTGATAAGAGCGGCAGAAACTGCAGACTCCAGAGAACATTTGTGGGCCAAAGAGACACCGGTTTCTGCACTGGGCTAAGGAGAGAGCTCCTGCCTCAGTGCTGGGGAGCAGGGCAGGCAGCGCAGTGCTGCTCTCTGAGCAGCCGTGCCCCAAAGGAGGCGAGCACCAACCCCACAGGGACGGCATCCCCTCCTCACCATCCCCAGTCACACAGCAGCACTCCAGGCACGCCCGGGGGACTGGGAGGCTTGGCTCCCTGGGGTGCCAGGTCTGGCTGGCAGGAACCTGCCCCCATGGGCAGCCCTCCTCGCCGGCGTTGTCACCCCTCGGCACAAGGGAAGCCGTATGTGCCGCCCCGGCTTTGCATTCCCGGCACATCCCTGGCTAACGGATAACTGCAGCAGTACTATAATTCCATAATCACTTGCAGAGAGACTGGTTCCTGCCTTCTCATTTAAAATGTCACAGCTTGTGTTTGCTCTTTTATGCTTTGTACTTTCAATGAACTTCTTCTTCCCAGGACCCATTAGCTGGTTTAAAACTTTATAACAACCATTAGGGAGTTGTTCGTTGCTAATTGTGCAGTCAGGAGTATGCCTGCCAAGCTCCACCACCGCCTCCCTCCTCCTCCCCTGCTCATTAAGGTGCATTGCTTCTGCCCTGACAGCCCATCCTGCCCGGAGCAGGCAGGCGCTGAGGCAGGGCAGGCAGGGAGCCCGCTGGGCCATGCAGCTGCAGAGCAGAAGCCACAGGGAAAAATTGCTTCCCCTCTATTTATAGATGCTTATCAGCAGTTAATGCACAGCTCCCAGCCTGGTCCTGGGGAGTAAAAATCAATGCCTTCGGTACGTGCTCAGGTATCCTGCCAGGGTACCCAGCACACAGAGCTCGTGGAGACAGCAAGTTCCACCACCTTGGGGCTGCCTTCTGCAGCCTGCCACCCACAAAGGCTTTACAAAGGAGGGAAAGGCTCCTTTTTGTGGTGGTGGGGGGACTGGATGCTGCGGCTGCTCCTCAGCCTGGCTGGTGCCTACGAGCCACGCGTGGGGCTCTGGCCAGGGCACGGCACCGCAGCAGAGAGACGCTGTGCAGAAGGTGGCCTGACTGGCAGGATCAGCCCATCCTGACCCAAAAGCCTTGCTGGTGTTGGGGCAGAGAGAAGGTGGTTTCCAGAGGTTCTGGCTTCCCCCAGGGCATGCACTGAACCTCTCTCTGAAGGGCTGAAAAAGAGACCGTTTCAAAAATGAAAGCTGCTTTTTACAATGAAAAGTATAAGCTGAATCCATAATGACTGCAGGGGGATAACATTTTTAATCCTCCCAAGCAAGAGGGAAGATCCCTGCTAATCCACGCTTAGCCCCAGGAGGAGCAGCAGGAGGGAGGCAGGGGGCATTTCAGCGAGCAGCAGAGGCAGAGAGCTCCTGCCTCTGGGAGGGGATCAGGGCAGCCTGAAGTGCTGAGGCCGGGCGCTGCACCCACCGAGGGCTGGGCTGGCCGCAGGGCACGCGCCTGGACCACGCGTGCGCTAGAGGGGTTGCAGATGCACCCCTGGACGTGCCAGTCGGTAGTCACTTGAGATGCCATGGCTTGGGGTGTGTTTTCCCTCTTTGCCACCCTCCTGAGCCCTGCCTTCCCCTGCTCTTGGCTCCCTGACTCATTTGTCCTTGGGAAAACTCATTGCACCAAAACCAGCTCTGTTTGCAAGCAAAGCAAAAACCCTTTGTTAGCTGGATACTTTTCCACTGCTGCTGTAAGCAAATGCCAAGTTAAATAAGTTATATGAATGGTATTTGATTTGGTGACAAGCTGGAGGAGACCTCCAGTGCCCGGAGGATTAATATCTAATCTTTGTCCTGTACGTGGAGCAGGCAAAGAGCATGGCAGTCAATAACGCGCTCAGTTTTGTTGCTCATCCCCAGCCTTCTTCACCAGTAATTAGACTGGGAAATGAAGAAGTGTGGGGCTGGTGGTGGTTGCAGGCTGCCTGGCTAGTGCTGATCAGAAAGGAGAAAACACACTTCTTTTAATTGGATTGCACAATCAGATCTGATGAGAGGAAGAAACTTCTTCCTACTGAACAGCGATTTGTTGCTGCTTGAGCGAAGGTTTTGTGCCCCACAGTCTCACTTTGTGCCATACCCTTTTAGCAGACTTCTTTTTCCATCTTAAAGCCAATTAATTTCCTCTGTGTCCAAACACATCTTGGGTCCTCTTCTCCATGCTTTTCCAGTCAAGAGCTCGGGCTTTTCTTTCACCAGAGGACAGCAAAGATTTCAGAAATCACTGACATTTCAAGGTTTGCGCTGATGTGACCATATCCATCCATGAAATAAGGACATGCGACACTTTCGATGTAGATGCAGAAGGAATTCTGACAAAGTAGCAGTTTTGTCCCCATTTATCCTCACCGCCGAGGAGAATGAATCTTTCTGGCCCGCGTGCCTCCTCGCGCCCCGGCGGGCGCTGCCCGGCTCGGCTGCCCGTGCGCACCCGCACCCGCCCGGGCCGTGGCGGAGCTCGCAGAGACGCAGGCTGGGCTGGGCTGCGCGTCGCCGCGGGGAGCCCAGGCAGAGGCTGGGGTTGCTCCTCCGAGCCGGGCTGCCGTCAGCACTTCTTCAGCTGCGAGTTCCTTAGAAATGTCAGCCTAGGAGTTCCTGCTTCACCGTGCAAACCCAATCAATCCCGCTTGTCAAGATGACGGAAGGAGTTAAAGTGATGAAGGTCAAGTCATCGCTGAGATGCTGAGCAGTGCTGCTTGTTCCACTGCCTCTGTCTTTCTCTTTAACCTTCCATAGTCCTGCCCAGGTCCGTTTCTGTTCCCAGCGGTACTCACCGATCCCTTGGTCCATCCCGGAGGTGTGCGCATCGGGGTCTGACCGTGCCACCAGCCGTGGGGATGGCAGCAGAACAAGTGGGAGCATTCACAGCTCCACTGACGCTTGCTCAGGCCAGAGCCTGAAGGACAAGGACAGGAGATTCCCACCTCCTGGTGCAGCTAAGGGCTGACGACTCTTTGTACCGAAGCTGTTGTTTTCCCGAAGCTTGAGTACATTTGATACAATCATATTTGAGACGCGGGAAACACGGGCCTGCACCCACACATTGAGCATCACCTGGAACAGCAGTTTTTCCATGTCATTATTCCCCTGGAAAGGGCAGTGTAGGAGCAGCTCAGTGTCCTTTACAGAGTAAAGGTCTTTTTGTCTGTTTTACAATGTAAAAGAACTGAATATTCTTGTCTCGTTGGTATCTTCTTGATAATAACTCGTGCTGTTCTTGTTTGCCGCGCTATTCTTCTCCTAAACCACCATTGCATGATGCTGCCACTGCATGTCACTGTTAAGACAGTGACCAAAAAAGATTGTGGTGAGGTTTAGCATGGCTGGGGGGGATGGCCCCACTGCCTCCCCGCAGGAGCCGTCCCTGCTCCCTGCCTGCTCCTTATCACGGGCATCCCAGCCATCACACGGGCTGGTGGGCAAACCCTGCAGAGGCAGGGATGGATGGAGGACGGAGGCTGGTGGCTCTTCCCAAGTGCCTGGGAATTCCTTAGCAGATCTGGTGAAGTGGATTTGTGCAGCAGATCCATGGGAAAGGAAACAGCAGAGCCCCGAAGTCCTGGTCTCTGGCCCTGAGAGTTACAACATAGGAAAGACACCATTTACGTACAGCTTGCACCCCTGCAGAATGAAAACCCATTATCCTTGCTGAAACCTTCGGGTCTCAAACCATTTCAGATGTAATTCAGTTTCTTAATGCAAAAGAGAAACGCTTTCCAGGTCCGCAGGGCCGGTCGCAGCGATGCCTCCGGTTGCTGTGCCAGTTAAAAGCCGTGTTTGGAGAGTGGGTTGGCGAAGGGGAAGGAAGTGAAGGCAAAGCAAAGGGGCGCAGTGCTACCACCATTCCAAAGGCATCACAGCTTCAGAGGCTTTAAATATTTATAATTATTTTTCTCAGCTCTTGAATTATTAAACACTGGGGGTATGGTTTACTCTAGAGTGAACGTGAGCCACTGAACTGTATTTTTTCTGAATGAACTTGGTGCTGATGAGGATTGCCAGAGATGCATTCTGCACAGCTTGCGTGCATCTCAGCGGGTCTGGTCCATGTCAGAGCTAGTAGACTACCAGCAGCGTGTGGCCCTGTGGGTGCCAGAGCTTTTTCTTCAGTTCCTGGGGCTTAGTTCCAGCTGTGATTAGCACAAGCCAAGCAGTGCATTCGGACACACCCCCCCGACACCACCGGGTGCTTCGTTTGCTGGGCACAACGCTCCCTCCAGCAGTATATAGTGTGGGTAAGGGCTCACTTCAGTGCGACTCCCTCCTCTTCCTCCCCGGGCTGAAGTCTGACCAAGGAGCACTGTTCACCTGTAACTTGCATGCAGGCTGCTCTGCACGTACGGGTTAGGCTCTGGGCAGACATTAATTGAAGGGGATGTGATCATGTAGGCTGGGAAATGCCTCGCACAGCCCAGCCTGAGGATTTGTATGGAGACCAGGATGCACAACCCTGCTTAGAAACTGATTTGCAGCCCTGCTGTGATGGAGAAGGCAAGGTGGAGGCAAGCAATAAGGCAGACAGTATAAAGGGTAACTTAGCTGCAAACTGCCCTCTGTATTTTTAATTTGCCTTGTATCAGAAGGCTGCAGTCCATTACACAAATGGCAGTCCTTGCTAAGCCCTGCTTGCTCAAGCAGGCAGGACCATTTTGGGGTGCTCAGGCCAGGAGCAGCTTCAAGGACCAGGCTTAGAGGAGGAGGCTGCAAAAGCCACCGAAGGAGCCTGCCACGCAGGTCCGAGCCGCGGGGGGAGGCAGGTACAGGACAGGCTGTGCCCAGGGCAGGAGGCTGTCGATAAGGCAACACGCGGTGGTGCAGGAGGAGCTGAACTGACAGTCCTGAGTGAATCACCGCTTGCCATTCCCCTCCACGCTTCAAGGCTTATCCACAGACAAATAGGCTATATCCTCTTCTGAATTCAGCTGCCATTAGAAAGGGCTCAGCAGCCTCTCTTGGGTGCCGCAGATAAGGAAACGACACGTCCTACACACAGCGCCGGTGGCAGGAAGACAGCTCAGCGCCATTTGCCAAAATAAGGCCGTGCCAGGGGTGGATGGGAGCTGCCAGACAGGGACAGCTCGGGCTGGGAGAGCGAGCATGGACCAGGGCCAGGGAGGGGAGGTCCAGCCTGCCAGGCACCAGTGGCGGTGGGCAAGCCCTGCCTCGCACGGCTGCACCGATGTGCCGGGGCTGCCAGGGCTCTGCAGAGCAACTGGAGGGAGGAAACCACTGGGGATTTGCAGGAGGTGCTGGGGAGCTGCAGCCCAGGTGCCCAGTTTTGCAAAGGCGTCCGGCTGGAAAAGCCTGTGCCTCTTGGCGAGTCCTTGCCCCCCCGCTCCCCTGCCCGTTCCCCTGCCCGTTCCCCAGCCCACACCAGCTGCTGCCATCTCTGCTGCTTCTCCCTTTCACCGTCACCCGTCCCACATGAAGAAACTGTCCAAAAAGGGCACCTGCCCCCCTTGTCCCAGAGCAGAGTTTGGCTCAGCGTGTTCTTCCCTTCCCTCCTGCGCTGGGGAGCTGAAAGGTGGAATGAATTAGATATAAATGCTGAGGACTCAGAGTCAATTTGTTTTAATCTGCTAATATTGTGCAGGCTGAAATGTATGATTATTTTTGCATATAGTACTTTGAAATGCAAATTCTAATGACAGCTTAGATATCTGTGCGTCTCTCGGGGTTAAAGGAGAAATGGTAGGTAATAACTTGAAAAAAATCTGTTTCCCTATAACGCTTTGTACTATCAGGCAGCATTTAGCCCTTGTTTCTTCTACCTGGCTGATTTTCATAAATCCCCTGGCCCACCAGGACCAGGAGCAAGAACTCTGTTGTACTTTGCAAACTCTGGCAAGAGCACAGAGCACTGAGCAGCGGCTGGCTCTCCCTTCAGCCCTCCGGGGTTCACAGCGATGCCGAGCGCTACGGTACTGGGCAATTTCCAGGCTTTGCCTGTCTGTCACAGGGAGTTCCCCCTTTCCTCTCTCCCTTCTCTCCAGTTCCCAGGATTACCTTAAGCATTTGGTTTTAATTTCATTGTTAATGATGCTTAAACCCAGATGGATTTACAGGCACTCCCAGGTCTCCATCCTGGGCACAGGCTCCTCTCCCATCACACGCCTTCACAGACGCGAGCGCTGGCGATGCCCAGAAGAGTGTTAATTATACAAGGGTACGCTGGCAATAACGCGTGGTGTACATTCAGTCCTCCCACCCTCTGCGTGCGAATGTGATCAATAAGCAATCCAGTCATTAGAAATAAAGCTACTCCTATTATCTGCTGATCGATAACTCATTAGTCTTGGACATACCTGCCTTACAGCACCTCTGTACGGAGAGGAGCTTACAGCAGGCAGACCAAGGGCAGGGCAGGGGCTGCAGCCCCGCATCGGACGCCCTGGCACAGCCTCCCGGCGCTGCAGAGCACCCGGCTGCCTGGGGCACGGGCAGCTCTCGCCTACGCTCGCTTTGCACCAGCCAGGACAGAACCCCCCGCGCCGCTGCTCTGCTTCCACAGGATCATCTCTTTGCAGAGCCAAGGGCAATCACACCTTGTCTCTTAAAGGGCTTCGCTACGCAGCATCTCACCACCACGCGCGAGTGCAAATGCAGCCTTGACTCCGCTGCTTATTTCACCCCCCGGTACATCTGCAAGTGGGCAGAAACGCCCCACGGGAGGACACTGCTGGGCAAGAGTTGTTCAGTTCTCGCTCGCTCCCTTTCCCTGCCGGCAGCACACACGTCCCTGCCAGCACGGCAAGTCTCTCGCATGCTGGTGCTGGCTGCTAAACTGGGGTGGTTTCAGGCCAGTCGCAGGGGCCCTCCTGCAGGTTTGCCCAATCTGTCGGCACAGGCAGCGCCTCTCGGAGACTGGGGATTTGGGGATGGTGGCCAGGGACCCAGGGCTTGCAGGAGCACAGCCACAGCCACTGGCAGCCCTGCCGTGCCCTGCGCCTGCCCACATTTATCTCCACAGTGCTTTCACCTGCCCCACCGGTGAGCCTTTAGTGCCCGAGGACAGTGGGATGTTTCTTCAGTCCGGGCCCATATCTATTATTAACATGCAATTGTAAACAGCTTTTTATTATTGCACACCTCCAACCTCTCCGTCCCCCATGCCCTCCCTCTGCTGCTCCCCACTACCCCTGACTGGAAATGTTGACAGTAATAAATGGCTGGCAAAGCAATTATACACATTAAGCTGAAAAGTATGAAACCGAGGTCAAAACTATTTTCTTTCTATAATTACATGGAGAGTAAATTCATTTTGCCAGGAATAAAAGCGACACAGAAGGTCACGGCGAGCAGAAGGGAGTTGGGCGGCCAGGCTGCCCTGCGCTGCAGCTCCATCACACGCCGCCTCTGCAGCCATTGCCCCTCCCTGCGTCCCCGCGCCCCACCGAAGGCCTTCAGCCGGTGCACGTTGCCTGAACCCTTGCAGGCGTGGGCACGGAGATGGAGGAGTCCTGAGCCACCGCTCCCCGGGTGCCGTGGCATCTCCCCGGCTCAGAGGGGAGCAGCCCACCCGGCCGCTAGAGAGGGTGCCGGCACCGCAGAGTCCGGCTGTGACCCTGCCAGGCTCCAGGAACAGCTCCGGGGCCGGTGCCCGCATCCTGCGGTACCCATCCCCACTGCTCCGAGCTCCCTGCTGGGGCAGCCCCAGCTCCGGCTGTGGGGTCGTGCTCGTGCCCAGGGGGAAGAGGAACGGTCCAGAAAGCCCAAACCTTGGCAGTCCTGCTTTGCAAGAGCTTTTTGCTCCATTTATGGTTCTCTTTCTGCTTTCAGTTCACTTCCTAGCTTCTTGAGTGAGCAGCTGAGCTGGCTGTCCCACTTGTTTGAACATGAGCCAGCCCTGAAACAAGGCTGTTCAGTCTGAAATAAGGTTTATTAAACTGTAATAGGGTTTGTTACTCTGCTAATGCACCATACAAAAAACACTATGAAAATCAAGTGCTAGGTATAATGACCTGCTCGTTCCCCGACTGAAGTGTCTTGGCCATATTATAACTGATTTTATTCTCAGCAGAGGAGGAAAAAGACCTTCATCCCAGAGAGCCGGGATGTTGTCCCCACCCTGCCTCGTGCCCTGCTCCCCCCTCCAGGCCCCACGCGTGGCCGGTGCTGGGGGGTGACTCCAGATCGTCACCCACGGTTGCTGGGAGGGATGGGCTGGGGAGCAGAGGTGGCCGGTGCCCGTCACCAGCGCAGCTCCTCTGATGTGTGATCTCTATGGCAGAAAACGCTGGTGGCGATAGCATCAGAGGTGAACTTGAGCTTCCAGGACCTGAACAGATTTAATTTTTCCTGAGTATTAACAGAGTCTCCTGGGGAAAAGCGTGTAATTGGCTTTTCCAGTGTCTTGCAGCACTGGGTTACCTTTCCCTGGATCCCAGTTGCAAGAGCCAGTGCTTCCCGCAGCCCCACTGCCTCAGGGGAGGCTTTTGAACAGAGGCAGCACGCAGCAGCCGTGTTTGCTGCTCCCCGGTACCCACCAACCATTGCCCATCACCGGCACGAGTCCTCTCACACGGTCTCTCGCGAGGGAACAGTTCACCCTGGCAGGGGCGCGGGGCGGGGTGGGAGAACCCAGCGGGGTGTCCTGGGTGGCATTGGGACAGGGGGAGAGCTGGGCACAAAACCCAGGACCTCACTCGCAGCTCTCCTTGCTCTGGGCACCAGGAAAGGTTTCTTCTGAGACCTCCTCCTGGCTGGCTCTGAAGTGTCCAGTTTTAGTTGAATAATCACCTGTCTTGCACTAGAAAAGGATTTCCACTCTTTAAAATTAGCTTTGGTGAGTTTTTTCTTTCTTCAAATCAAAGCTCCGAGACAATTAATCACTGCCCAGCTCCTGCCGGTGCATTTAAGTGCTCAGCTTGAAACAGAGATCAGTAACAGGAATTAATCTTTCTGTAACAAAGTCTTCAAAATAACGATCACTGTCCCACAGCCATTCCAAAAGAGTTGTTCTACTGCCCTGCAAACAGAGGGGATCCCGCTCCAGATTTCACAGGCAGCGAGAAACCGCAGGAATCGCTCTGCAACCCCCCGCTCCGGCTCTGACCCTTCCCCATGCATGGGGACGAGGTTTGGGGCAGCGGCTGCTCCCAGGCAGGACACAGGGCACGAGGGCTCCGCCACGGGAGGAGGAGGAGGAGGAGGAGGAGAGCATCCCCAGCCTTTCCAGGCACCCCGTTTGCGCCATGCCCTCGCACAAGGCAGAGCAGCGGTCAGGGCACAGCTCCGAGCCAGAGGGCGAGGGCTGTGCTTGCCAGGGACAGGGGTCCCCGTCCCCCCAGGACCCCGCGAGCGGCACGCTCCCCTCACCGACACCAGGCGCTGCGGGGAGAGAAACCAGCCCTGCCACTGCTCATGCAGCCGGATGGTGACCTCCGGTTATTCTCACAGAGCATCAGAGTTAACATCTGGCAATATCTAATGAAACTCCAGATTATTAATGACTTCCATGCAACATTTACAGTTAAAGGGCATTTCCCACAGCTGTTTATATTTCAGCAGAGGTGTGTGCAACCTTTCTCTGAGATCCCCAGAGCCTAACTACGGTAACTGCATTCGATAAGGAAAATTCAAATCAACTCCTTTCCATTTTTCCTCCCTTTCTTTTTTAGTTCACAGACCATGAAGGAAACAGATGGGAGTTGAAAAGAGATTGAAAATGACAAAGGAAGTCTAGAGACATTTATTTCCACTCAGAACAAATTAATTAGGATGTCTGGGGACACCTGATTAAAGTTTCTGACAGAGTAAGGGAGCTAAAGCACCATTCCCTCTCCGTGCAGGGAATGGTTTAGCACACACCACCACCAGAGCCGAGCTGCCGGGGTGAGGGGAGCCAGCGCAGGCAGCACCAGGACCCTGCTGCAGGCAGGGCCGGGCTTGCTGCCCACAGGACAGGCCCTGGGAAGCCACCAGCCGCTCTGCCTTCAAACTTCCCAAAACATCTTAAAGATTTTCTTTTTTCCAAGTGCAAGCCTTTCAGCCAGGTTATTCTGGGGTTTCTTGCCTGTATTATTTAGAAAGCCAAAAAAAAAAAAAAAAAAGAGCTTTCAAGGTTTTTAAAGGTGGTGTTTTTTCTCTTTCTTTTTGATATTGGGCTCTCTCTGCTTTCTCCCATTTATTTTGCATTACTGCCAAAGCGAAGGGGGAAGAAAAACGCTGAGAAATAAAAAAAGCGTTAGAGCGCAACACCTGAAGTCAAAAGTAGAAGCAGTTAAGAGAAAGGCTGGCTGATAGGTTGGGAGGAGCTTTAACGACACGTTTTCATCTTAAAGACATCCCATCTCAGATGAGCCCCCTTCCTGTTACCAGTCAGCTAAGTCCTTTCTTAGGGAGCCCATCACTTGGGCTCGCGGCAGCCGAGGTATTTCCAGGCAGTTTCTGCTTAATGTGCTTATGGCTCGGATGGAGATGGGGGGGCCTCGGTACCCAAGCGCTCTCCGTTAAAGCAGCAGGATAACGTGCAGGATTTGGCACCGTCCCTGTGCCACGGCCACAGCAGGGACGGCAGCTAAATGGGGCCGCACGCCCACCGCGGGGGTCTTGGCATGAGCAGCCTGCAAAGAGGAGTCCCTTGTAGGTGCTGGATAGCACATCACCACCCTTAATTAGTTAACCCACCGCTTGTCTCCCAATTGCCCTTCAGCAAAGAACAGCTCAAGCACCTAAAGATTTGTATTTGCATCACACCACAAACTAACGCAGAACAAGGGGTTTCCATCTCTGCCTGCAGGATAGGGCCCAAGACCAAGGCTACAAAACCCACCGCTTTTCAGGCTTTCCCAGGTCCCTTCCTCGCGCTGCTGCAGCCAAAGCAGGAGAGCCTGGCTGCGGAGTCGGCAGTCCCTGCCCTGGGACGTGCTGCGAGGCCCGGCCATCGCTCGCGCAGGGTTATAACGCTGATGCGGAGGTGCGCGAGCTCCTCACGCTTATCCCGGGAAATGACAGCACAACAAGCCGTTTCCATTTGCGCTCTCCTGATCTCACTGGAAACCATCACAGCACATGGCAGCAAAATGCTGTGTTTAAATCTGTAATGACTCCTGGCACCATTCCTAATTTAAATCAAGGGGTATGTACTTATGGGGGAGAGAGTGTTTTTTTCTGACCCTATCTTCATATCATCTGTCAAAAAGACAATTTGGTCCCTGCAGTATTCATCTATTTATCTAGACCTGGGCACTCGTTACTTCAATGCTACCACCTTCCATTCAGCAAGATTTTATTTTTTTCCCATTAGCCTCAGAAACTGCTTCCATTCCCCCGGTTGCTGTGGGTGGGTAACCAGTGGATACACATCTATGGCCTGATGTAAAGTGCTTGAGAAGCCCATCGAAACCCACTGTGTGGGGCAAAGATGGCACGGAGCGGGGTGCTGAATCCTCAGCATCCCTGCCTGAGCCCTGGCCTAAGAGCTCGTCCAGCCAGGACACAATTAGCTGAGACGAAACAGCAAAGTCCTTTCTAAATGAAATATATACAAAATCTGCAATTACCAAGCTATTTTCAGCAGAGAATGCTGTAATTTCCTCCTTGTTCCCATTCAGTGGTCCCTCATTTTGCCACCACTGCTCAGAGCAGGGTCAGCAGTGCGGAGCCCAAAATACCTCCACTACTCTGCACTCTGCGGGGACCTTTATAAAAATCTCTATCACCCCACACGTCTCTTTTCCTCTCCGACTTCTCCTTCCCATTGTCCACAACACGCAAGCGAGCGTGGATGTAGCTCAGCTCACGACAACAAAGAACGAGGGAGAAGGCATCAGTGCATGTGGGGGGGATTTTTTTCTCCATCAATAATTTCTGTTTAAAATTTGATAAACTCCGTGAAATCAAGTTGCCTTATTTAACTCGCTCTGAGAGAATGCAATAAAGCTGCTCTGGAGGAAATCTTCCAGAGGCTGCAGGCACGGGAGGGGGGGTAGGACCATCTCCACCCTCCCTGGGCGAGGAGGGGGCCCGGGCAGTGGGTGCTGCAGGGCTGGGGCTGAGCCCGAGCCCAGGCACGGCAGCAGCGCAGCCCCACAGCATCCCATGATTGCAGGGCCAAGACCAAAGTTTCTTTTTTGGCCCTATTTTTAATCCTAGCAGGAAAGTTTTCCTTCTCATTGGGAGCTGACCATCATGCAAAAAAACCAAACCAAAACAAAAAGAGAGCAGCTTTTATGGCATATTAAGCAGTCAGAAAACCAGGATACATTTGTACCAGTGGGAGCTTTCTCTTTTGCCTGACTGTATTTGGAAATTTGCTGTCTGAAAGAGCACAACCACTTAGAAAAGCAAAAGGAAAACTTCGCGCTTAAACCATTTCACGCCCAGGGTGGTTGGACAGCCTGACTGGGGCTGCAGAGACGAGCAAACGTGGCAACCTAACCCACACACGGGGCAGACGTGCAAACCTTCCGCCAGTTCCCTCTGAGAGCAGGACATAAATCAGCCTGTCAGCACGGACAGCGCTAAGCGGAGGACAAGCTTCTTAAAAACACCCATTTACTCATGTCCAAATCCAGCCCGCTGGTCCCCAGGCCCCTGGGGCCACGCCAGCCATCAGTGCTGCAGTTTGATGGGGACAGCGCTCCCCGTGTTCGTCCGTCCGTCTGTCCCTCCTTCCCTCCTCCTGCCCAGCAACTTCACAGCCACACTGAAGGAAAGACTAATAATAAAAAAGGCAAAAGAAAGGAGGATTGGTGCCTTTTGCTCAGAGCTGCTTCCCCAGCCAGCCAAGCTGCTCGCGGTGCTTGGGCAGAGCCTGGCTATGGGGAGGCTGGGATGTGCCCCCGGAGCGGGGATCAGCTCTGCCTTTCTCACCCCCTTTGAGGGACCCAGGCCTGGGGCCAGGCAGCACCCGTGCCGAGCTGGCAGCGGGTTATCTTCCCCAGCTCAGAGCAGCCCCGCTCGCCAAGGCAGTAAGCAGTGTCAGTTTAGACAGGCTTGTTTGTTCTGGGGGGGCAGAGGCAAGGCGGGGGTCACCGGGAGCCGGCGGCAGCTGCCCAGCCGTGCTGCAGAACGAGCACATTCAACGTCACCGGGGGCTCCAGCCCAGCTGCCGGAGACAGAGCGGCCACCCCGGCGCGGGTCAGCGTCAGCACTGATCCTGGCTAACGGCTGCGTGGGAAAACGGTGCTGCTGTACTGCAGGCCATTAGAAATGACCTGCTGCTCACAGCCCTTGCAGGTAGGTAGAAGGGGAAAAGAGGGCAAAGCCAGGAGGAGGAGGTGCTAGCCCAGGAGCCACAGGATTGGCAAAAAGCTGGGGGAATTCAGTGACTTGGTTGCACTTTCATTGCCATGACCGTGTTTCCCATTCCTCATGGAAAGCTGTTTCAAGAGATAAATAGCCTGAAGCTACTGGGTTATTTTCTTTCCCTCCTATTCCATGAAAATGCCCTTTGGGCATCGCATTGCCTAAGTGGAAATTTGCCCATTTTTCCTGGTATTGAATCTAGTAACGGCTCCGGCACAGCTTCCCTCCGCCTGCACACGTTTGCAAAGGAAGATGACGATAGACTATCAAATCTCTTAACTTCTGTAGCCTCCACTGTTAGATAGCGATGTAGATATGGAAAGCATAAGGGAATCACAGAAATGGCATAATGATTTCTTCAAAAGGATATAATTTGGAAACAGCTTTTCTATTTCCACTTTATTGGTTATTTTTAGTTGAGCAGCTGTTCTGCTTGTGTTGATATAAAACCCGTTTCTTTCATTCCTAAAGAAAGAAATTCTTTATTCCTATGGCTATAGAATTCAACTTTAGAGGTCACTTATTGTTTCCAAGTTCAATGTGCTCTGGAAAGAATCTATATTCTTCTCATATGGTTCCTGGGCATGAAAGCAATCTCTAAATACTCAGAGGATAAAATGAGGTCAAACCTGCAATTCCACACGGCTGCTGCCGAGTGAAACCAGTGCTCCGACCTGCCGCTTTGTTTCTGTCAAAGCGGTTTAGAAAACAGTGGTGGGAAATTATTTTGTGATAAATAGAAACCTACAAGCACAGGCGGCTCCGCAGCCTTGGGTTTTCTTTCAAGCTATTCCCTTAGGAAGAGATTGGGAATTTCAATTGGTGTAGCTGAAGGAAGAGCTGTTTCACATACAAATTATTACAATTGCATCATTTACAAAACCCTCTCATGCAGCAAAGATTGCACACCCTCCACCAGTGCAGGGCTCGAGCTGCAAGATTTCCCTTTGCACGTGGATTGAGACAGATACTTAGTGGTAGGAAACAGCATCCAGCGCGTCGCAGCTCCTACAGAATGGGAGATTTTCCCTCTCTGTCTGCGAGAATCAGAGCAGGAGCTGGAGAAGTTCTGCAGATATTTACACAGCAGCGGCGGGGATGAGCCCTTCCCCAGCGAGCTCGGGGGAACCGCTCCGGCACCGCCACTGCTCAGCACGATCCAGGGCTGGTCAGGGCACGGCTCGGGGTCCTGCAGAGCCGGGCCTTCACGGCCAGGTTTCCCCCGCCATTTCCCACGGGAGGATGAGCGGTATCCCCGCGGGTGCACGGCCGGGACGCCGCTGGGGAGCGCGCCGCAGAGCCACCCCTTCGCCGGGAACCGGCTGGGTGGGAGACGCGCACAGCACTCGAATAAAGCACTAATTGCCGTATCAAGGCATTTAGCTTTCTTCTACGTGCAGTTCATCTTGGAAGCCTCCATTGTGTCTGAGGCTAAGTAGAAGCGTTAATTACACCGTGCTCATTTCCAAGGTGGGTATTACAACGCCTTTCCTCCTGCAGCTGGAGCTGGGGGAATTTACAAAAGCATTAATACCCCATTCTGGAGAAAATAAAGCATTTTAAATGTCCCCCAAAATGCACTTAAAAATTTCACACAATTCAGCATTTGCAGAAGTTGCAATTAGCTAATCCAGTGCTGTATCTCCCGAAATAACCAGTTTCTTTCTTTTCTGATGCTTGTTATAACACTGCAGAGGTTGTTAGACATTCTCACCATCAGATTGCAGTTAGATTCAATGCGTATAATACAGACTTTAAAACAGTTTCTTTTTAACCCTCTTCTTACAAAAAACTTCCTTCCCTCCAGCCACCTGGGTTTGAACTAGCCAGAAATACCGCGAAAGCCTCTTTTGTCGCAGCCTCAGCGGAGGGAGGTTCCACCCACCTTCCCTTCTGCCCCCACCCCAGTTAGCTTGGGCCAGACCCAGACCCCCGGCCTGCCCGCGAGCTGGGCTTTAGCCCTGCAAACCGCCCTCTTCTCACGCCTTCACCCCCGGCCCGTCTCCACAGGCAGAGGGGGAGCAGCCCCCAGCCTTCTGCCTCAATATTTGCCTTACACAAATGCTTGTAACAGGCGATGTTTAACACTCCAAAAACACATTATATGCGAGTTCTCCCTGGTAACTGAGCCGCAGACCAACTGCTATCAGAAACTTAGGCTAGGAAAGCAACGCGCTGGCCACGCAGCGACTCCAGCTTGCCACTTGGTGTGCTTAAAACCCAAACCAACCCAGCAGAAAGGCAGGAGGGTATCCAGCAACTGCTGTTAGAGGGAGCAAGAATAGACTGCGTGTGATACACTTAGATGACTCTGATAAATTTTTGCTATATAAAATCCAGGAAACATTCATCATTATGGAAGTACTTGTAAATATATTCCTGCTTAAGTTGTCCCCTTTTGGTGCACAGAAGCTCAAACCACTTTACAAAGTTAAACTGCTACACAGGCTGAAATTTATGTGTGTATACATATATACACACAGTCTAGCTTATATCCTGTATTTTCTATTTCATGTGTCAGCAACTCTATATAGAAAAACGTTGTGTGTATAAAGAATCATTGCTCTGACTGTAAAAACGCAGGTTTCTCCGGGTGAAAAACATTATCTGTTTAACTGTGCATAGCAACACTACAAATCCATATAGACCATGAGGCAACTTTATTACATTGCCGTTTCCCGGGGAGTCTGGGCAGCATCCCGTCGGCTAGCCCGCAGGAGGGCTGGCACTCTGCATTAAACGGTGGAATTTGGGCAGGGATTGACCATGACTTCATTGCTTCCACAGGATATATCCCCACTCTTGCAAAAAGGGTTGTAAAACCTTTAATTGCCTAAATACCTGGGTCCTGTCCTCATTCTGAAGAAAGGCACCTGTATTTCTGTGCCCTCAGAGTCCTGCTGTGCCATCGCTCCTACACCGACGCAGCCCAGCAGCGGGCTCTGCTGAAATCCCGTGTTTTGCTCATAGGAGATGCCAATCCCTTTCTGCGTCTGTCAGCCCGGAGTTCTGACCAACGGTAACAAATAAGCTGTTTAAAAAAAGGCTAAGCAACTCTGTACGTGTAGCCCATTGAAGTAAAGAAATTGCACACTGCAACTTCAAGATCTTCGTAATTAATACACATAAGTGATTGATTGACCTCAAAACTCTGTGGCAGGAAATCTATTCACTTGCCAATCAATCCAGAAAAGCTGCCATTTAAAAAGGACTAAGACAGATGGCACCAATGAATCGTGCTGCAGTGAAATGAAGCTAGGAACGCAACTTCAATTTTTCACTTTAATCTACACCAGAATGTCACTGTGTTCATTACAGCATCCACGTACGCTGCCACGTACCATATGTAAAACGACTGTCTGCAGGCTGAGGGGAGGTGTAAGAATTTGGTAACAAATTACATCAGGAGATGTAAACAGAATGAGAAATGCTTTACCCTAGAATGAGGTTTGCCAAAGGCCAGGTCTAGAGCGTCCGGAGGAATGCAGGAGGAAGCCCAGCGCGACGGAGCCTCCTCGAGCTCTGCTGCCAGCCGGAGGCTCCGAGCCTCCCCATGCTCTTCTGAGGAGCTGCGTGAAGCCGGACAACTCTGCAGAACTTTGTAAAAACATGGGAAAACATGATCTGTGAATTCTTCTCATGCTGCATTTAGCCAGCAGCTGATGCACGAAACACGAGTTGCGTTCCCCAATATTGCATTCGGGGGGGGTGTGTGTCTGAGCATGAAGTGCTGGCAGCAGACTGGTGAGGGGCAACCAAAAGCCACATGGGCTCAAGGACAAGCAGCAAGGCTGCAAAACACTGCTGTCACCCCCCATTTCGACCTTCAGTGGATCACTTTGCATTTCTAACCTCTCCTTCCATCTGTACCATTTCTAGGAGCCAAACAGAACACACAAATTCAAGAGCATTGCAGTGCCTTGGTCTGTACGAGCGAGCACCCTGCCCCATCTCTCACAGGTACATGGCAACACGGTAGAGATGTTAAGAGCCTGCTAGAGGATGGGCAGAGCTGAGCATCGATGGTCACGTCACTGCCTAGATCCCTCTCGCTCTGGGCACGGGATGGAGGCACCAGCACTCAGCTCGCCTCTGCCCTGCGTCAGAGCGGACCTCGCTGGGCAGGGATTTCACGTCACTTAGTCTTAGATAATGCGATAGAAAACCATTTCTCCCTGCTTTGAGTCATTAAAGCTTCTGTCAAACAGTGATGAACCACCCAAAACTTTTGCTGTTACAGACCGCAGCCTCGCCCAACAGCTGGGCTAACGCGGGTGAGCTGGGAAAACGCAGCACAGAAGATGCTGATAGTTGTGTGGGAACTTACTCCACAGAGTCTACACCAAAGCAAAGCTGCTTCCCATACGATACTTGGATTTTTTTGATAAAAAACACTTTATCCCATGAAAGCCAGAACTGCATTGCACACGCGGACAACAAATAATTAAGGAGTGCAAATGAAGGTGTTTAGCAAAGTGTTTTGCTGCATTTCAAAGGGAAACACACGGGAAATCTTCCCTCAAAGGCTGCCAGTGCGCAGAGCGCGGGGGAATCCGACTCGGCCACCTGCTACCCATCCAGCCGCCGCACAGAGGGTGTACGTACGCACTAATTGGTGCTGGGCATGGGTTTTGTTTCTTTAAGTAATTCCTTCCTTCTCATTTAAGCTTTTCCTCTTTCCAGATGAAAGCGAACCACATTAACTTCTCCTGATTTAGTGGAAGCCCAGCTCTGTTTACACTGACTCAATGTTTCCTAATTTAAACCCAGGACATTTGTAATTTCAGGTTTATTTGCAACCATTAAGATTTTAATATGTTAGCTTGAACATTTTTGCAGAAATATGTTGAGCACTATTTTCATTATAATTAGTGCTGCAAAAGAATTTTTGGTTCTGTCAGCTTCACTTTTAATATTTTATAATCAATAGCTAGATAAATAATGCAATCAGGAGCCCCTTTGCCAGTGATACAAATGATTCTAAAACCCAATTAGTGCAATTAACATTTTCTTATAATTTCTCTGTGTAGAAAATTAAGATTGCTGTCAGCAAGATTGTATTTCTTGGAGGAGAAAAGGAACCGAATCCTGGCCGTGCCATGACTGTCGCTCTGCCCAACAGGAGGGATCCTGCTGGGATCCCGCCGATCGGAGCCCACCCGAGGGGCCCGTGTCCCAGCCAGCCCAGCTGGCCCCCGGTCTGTGCCCCCGGCCGTGCCAGCAGGGCCCGCACCCCGCGTCCTCTCGGGGGCCACGACGCCCCAGGGGTCCCCTGCTACCCAGGTACACAACGCTTTGCACGAGGCCCGCGGGACATCCATTCCCTCTCTGCAGGAGAGGCTTTTGCAGGTTTTTCTCCTATTTCTCTTCTTTGTGGAATTTGGATAAAGGGTCCCTGTCATTATCTACATGGAAGTAACATCCCTCCTCTAATCGATTGGACAAAGAGAATAATACCAGTATCTGATCTACCATTAATTACGGAGACAATTATCTGAAGAATCCACAGACTAACAGTCCCTGTGATTAGTGGAAAATCATTATCTACTCTGGTAGGAATTTCTTCTAATATTAATAGTGATATATCAAGCGTGACTGGAGCTGCACTCCTGCATTAATGGGAGAGGGTGCGCTCCAGCCCCTGGCCTTTGCACCTCGCACACCGTTAGACCCTGCTCGTACCTGCCAACTTGTACGTAACGGAGCCCAGCAGTACGCGATCAGGTAAAGACCCTCGGGCCGTAAAAGAGCGCAGTTATTTTTGCCAGGAATATCAAAATGCAATACTCATTAGCAACTTTTCTGATGCTGGATCCAGGCATGTGCCAGCCTCAAAGCCGGTCGTTGGGGCACAGCCAGAGGAGACCCCCAGCATGGTGCGGGACGCGCTGCCAGCACACGGGCTCAAACCCTGGGCACCGACGGACGGCCAGCCCAGAGCCCGCCGGAGCTCAGTCCCCCAAACCTCGTGCGAGGGGTGCAGATGGGGACGCTGGGTTTAAGATGATGCTTGAAGGCAGCGGGCCATTTCCAAGCGCGGCATGCTGCTGAGACTGCAGGTTTCAGGAGGGTGCTGCGGCACAGGCGGGGCTCCCACCCCAGCTGATAACGGGTTTCTGCCCTGAGCCTCAGGCCCCAGAGTGGTAGCGGGATGGGGAGGGATGGCTGCAGCTGTGGTCAGCACAAGCTGCAGGAGACAAGCAGAGAAGCAAAGGCGGCAGCGACGTGCCTGGCACAAGGCTGGGCGGTGGTAAGGGCAGAGACACTGCAACTACTGCCTGCAACCAGGCAACGAGGCAGGCAGGGTAATCAGTGCTATATAACTGTCACAATTCACATCCTTTCTGAGTAAATAAAAGGCAGACATTAAACAAACAGGACATAAACATGACATGTTAAAGCAGCAGAGGAGTGTGGTTTAAAAACCAAAGCAGCTTTTCCCTGGGAAGGACCCCTGTCCCATGCCAGAACGATGGGCAGCCCAGCCCGGGGTCCTGGGGGCCGGCACAGAGCTGAGCTTTCCCTGCTACGCATTCCTCCAGCTAAGGGTTTATGTTTCCTTAGAAGAACAAAAATAGTTGCTGTCAAAGAGAAAGCTTCATTTACAAAACAGTTTTCTGTTTAGCAAAAAATCCCCAAACAATCACAAGACCACTGCAAACCGCCGGTAGCCAAAGGCTGCAGATTCACCCCACCCGGGCCAGCCGCTCCTCTCTGCCTGCAGCAATTTTCCTTTCTGCGGGGGGAACGGCCCCCACAACAGTTAATTCTGGTCCTACAGCAGTAGGGCTTTTCCTCCCCAGATGAGGATATGTGTCAAAGAAGATATGCAAGTATTTCAGGGCAAGAGGCTCTTGCTGACAGATAATGAGATAAATAGCAAATAAAGAGAGGCATTGGCACACAGCGGGCACTGAAGTCGGTGGAGCTGCTGTAATTTACAGTAGCTGAGCTCTGCCCCCTGAGTCATAAACCATGACTTTGCAACACCACATACAATTAAAATACAAATCTCTATGGAAAGTGGATGTATTTAGGAAGACCATAATCATCGCTGAACACGAATAGAGTTTGTTCTCACAGATGCGGGACAGTTTCCAGCAGGTAATAGCTGTCTGTGCAAGGATATTGTGCTGGCTTTGGCTGGGATAGAGTTAATTTTCTCCATAGCAGCTAGTCTGGGGCTGTGTTTTGGATTTGTGCTGGAAACAGTGTTGCTAACACCAGGATGTTTTAGTTGTTGCTGAGCAGTGCTTACACAGAGTCAAGGCCTTTTCTGCTGCTCACCCCACAAGTGAGTAGACTGGGGGGCACAAGAGGCTGGGAGGGGGCACGGCCAGGACAGCTGACCCCAACTGGCCAAAGGGCTGTCCCACACCATACGACACCATGCTCAGCACGTAAAGCTGGGGGAAGAAGGAAGGGGAGGACATTCAGTGTGATGGCGTTTGTCTTCCCAAGTAACCATTACACGAGGCAGCCCTGCTTTCCTGGAGATGGCTGAACACCTGCCTGCCCATGGGAAGTAGGGAATGGATCCCTTGTTTTGCTTCGCTTGCATGCAGGGCTTTTGCTTTACCTATTAAACTGTCTTTACCTCAACCCACGAGTTTTCTCACTTTTACTCATCCAATTCTCTCCCCCATCCCACCAGGGGGGAATGAGTGGCTGGGGTTAAACCACAACAGATGCTCCCCGCCCTCCCTGCTTCTCCCAAGCCTGGGCTGACCTCTTAATGGTTTAAATTAAGCAAAACCAGAAAAAGCTCTACATGAAGAGAAATACATTCATTAGCAGTGGGCTCTGCTATAGCTTCATTCATTGATGGCATCTAAAAACCTATTCTTGAGTTACTGTCTACATCACTAGAATTTGACTCCTGAAAGCCCATTGCTCGTTCAAATGCTTCATAAGTTCATGTTCCTGGTTGGGCACATCTCAGGTTTGCATGAGCATGTGTCCCCACAGTCACATGCTTTTGCAGTGATTTTTGAAACTTTTCCCCCATTTTAAATAGTTCATGTACAAGATGATATCACCACGAGAATTTGGTAGAGTCTCTCCTCATGAAACTAACTCCAGTATTCAGTAACAAAAAGAACACTACATGGAATAAACAGCTCTAGTCATGGAGCAAGTATCTGGAAGAAATAAGAGTAGACAACATCCTGAGAATGCAAAGTTATAAAGCAAGTATTCTGAGTCTCAGTGGAGAAGATATTCACAGCTTGCACTGTGATACGTCCTGTGATACTAGGGAAGAAAAGAGAACCAAAATGAACTAAAAGTCTGGAAATATTCAAGTTCCTAGCACGGTATTTCAAATGCTTGCATTGAAATTATCTTTGGAGTGAGATGGTGTGGAATACTTATTATCGATTACATGCTCCTGCTGCTCCAGTTAGTGTTGATAGGAGGCTGCTTAAAATTCTGAGCAGGTGCCTCCATGTCAGCCTTGCTGTTCCCAGGGAAGTACCCGTCTGAGCACTAGCTCCTGAGCAAAATAAACTTCAGTGGAAACCATTCATTTGCTTCAAACTGAACCTCTATTTCAGGTCATGAGGATCATCAAAAGATATTTGGAGCCATTTGTATGCAGATGTGTTTATTTAATCTGAAGTTATTTGTGCAACTGCATTGTAATAAGATGAGAAATGGGAGATAATTTCAGAGGTTCTGTTATCTTCTTTAGCAACAAAACACTTTAGTGTCCTTTGTCAGGGGCTCAGGCTGGCTTTTTAAGAGCAGTGAATTCTAATACGCAATGGGGTGTTGCCACGCAAGCTTGGGGATTTTGGTTTAGGAAGTCCTCTGTGCAGGGGTTGGCATCACTGTGCTTCTGCAGAGCGATCACCGGGACCTAGGTCATGCTCTCCACCTGGGCAGGGGGTCTGATGCAAAGCTGGATGGCCAGACCAGAGCACTTCAACGGGACACTGCAGGGAATGAAATACTGAGATGCAGCAAGACCAGCAGTCATTGACCGAGCCTCCAGCACAGCAGCAGCAAGGGTGCTGCCGGCACCCAGTGAGCAATGCCTGCTCATCCCTCCGGGATGGCCTTCCTACATCACAGAAGCCACCAAGCAACAGAACAAAAAGCCCCTATTTGCACACCATAAGCGAAAAAAAAGAAAAAAATAGGGCAAAACCCACAAATAGATTTGCAGATACCAAATTTATGGAGATGGTTACACACACCCAGTCTGCCCTTAGCACAAATTGCACGTTTCATTGCCCTGTCCCACGACCAAGCCTATTGCTCTGCCAGAATCACACACACTTTTGCAGCACCAGCACTACTCTCACTTCACTCCAAAAATATCTAACCATAAGTTTCAAGTGTAATAAAGTCATTGTATATACCACTTTTTTTCCAGAAAACAAGTTTTGAACCAGCCCTACTGAGGCCGGTCAGCTGCCAGGGAAGCCACCAGGTATCCCCCAGCCTCCAAGGACATCTCCAGGGCTTTCCAAAGACACCTTGTCCCCAGGGTGGTGTCACCCCAAGGCACGGCAGGAGGATGCTGTGGGCGAGCAGGAGCAAGGAAAGAGTCTGGAGGCACAGCACAGGGGTGCTGGGAAAATTAATCTCAAGTTCTGATATTCTTTCAGTCAAACTTGTAATTGTTTAATGATTTAGAGTTGGGTCCCTAGGCACAGCAGCAGTTGCCTAAAACCTAAGATCTCACCAGAAAGTATTCCAGAAAAAGAAGTCTGTCTATTATACTTCTAATCAGATGGTCTTGAGAAGCCATTGGATAAAACTAAAGAGAACTGGAGAAAAAAAAAAATGAAAAATGGGAGGGATGTAATGGAAGAAAAGCAGAGATAAAGTGCTGTCTGGAGAGAAGAGTGAGGAAATATGCCCCACGAAATAAATTGAGAAACATGAGAAGACGATGAGATCTCATTTATCTCTCACGCATTTCTCTTTCAGTGATTGAGCACTAACAGAGCAATAAAAGGGCTGCTCTGAAATCTTCTCTTATTCAGGATTCATAAGAGGAACACCCAAAGAGCAAGCTTTTAGCACAGCTATGAATATTTTTTTAAGACTTTCCTTAAAAAGAAACAGATACTTGGCATCACCAACTCTGTATCATATCTAGAAGTTGCTCATGTCAAATTTAGGTAAGCAAGTCAGTATTAACTGGGCAATTAAGCATTTAATCTGGACAGCAGGTTCATGAGAATCCCTCTTTTTTTTTTTTCCCCACGCTGTAATAGAGGAGCAAACAACTTAATGAGAGAAAGGTTTTGTGAAACAAAACTGTGATCTTGAATCCTCAGGAAGAAATATAGGCAACTTCACAGCTCGTACAAGCATTTACAAATAAGTCACTTACATCAGTGCTGGAGATTATGAATATTCCCCATTTGAGCCCTGCAGCACTTGAAGACCACAAGCGTCTTGAGGAACACCACCACGCAAGACCATGCCTCTAAAAAGGTAAAAAAGCCCTTCCCCACAGAATTTATACTCTGCAGTAAGGATGCTCCCACTTCCATCTGCCCCTAATTGCAGGACCGTGCCCCACCCCACCCTTAGGATGGGCAATTATGTTGTGATTAGAGGCATTCATCTCCCTTCCCTAGCGCTGCTTAAGGCTGCTCACAGCCATTGCCTTAAATTAGCCAAGCAGATCTGCATTTACCCTCTTCCAACAGCAATGCTATCCCCAGAGCAGGGCCACCTGTGTGAATTACTCTGCAGAAGCTTTGCTGAAGCTGCAGGAGCCGTGACCTTAGCAAGGGGGGTGAGATCAATCCTGAAGGGATGCAGTGCAGCTGCTGGGTCAACAGCCACGTTCAGCTTCATTTAACGGAGCCCAGCAAAAGCCAGAAGGTACAGCGTAATTAAGCAAGTTTGTAAAGGGAAAAATGTAGCACAGGCTCACTGATATGTTATGAAATGTGATAAAATCTTCTGCGGGCCCTGATCCAACAGCAGGGAGAAATGTCTGCTCATTAGACAAGCCCTGGAAGCCAATCCAGCGGTAACAGTGCAAACAGCAGTGCACGGAGTTTCATTTCCATGTCTTGGTGTCAGAAACTCTTGGTATGCATTTTAACCATTAAACATTTCCTCAGACCCCATTAAGAAGCAACTTCTTTAATGACCAAGGTGTCTCCTGCTAGTGACAGCTCTTGCAAAAGCATCTCAAGGGATCAATGTTCGTTAACGCTCAGCCAAGCAGGGCCCATTTAACCCAAACACGCATGGGTGGTGCTGGGATGTTTGCAGTATGGGACACAGTTCTGTTATTTTGGGGGTGGTGTCGGGTAATAAACATGAAGAAAACAGTCTGTCTTGATTCACATGCTGCTGCTGTATGAGCTGCCTCCAGATCGTGGCTCTGCAGGCAGGGAGAACATGTTCCCACCAGCCTGGGCGATGGTGGAGGTCATGCACGCAGTGGTGTGATCGCATCGGGCAGACAGCATGGGCCTGGCCGAGGATGCTTGCTGCTGGGAGATGGCAAATTGGAGTCTGCAATGCAGAAATCATCCTATCTTTTCCCTAGTGTTTAGAGCAAGCCAGAGATCCGGCCATAAGATCCCCACGTGGAAAGAACTAATAAGAAATCGTGTTAACTCAAACCCAGAATTAGTTGCTGGAGACTGGCCTCATCCCTGCCGCTTGCGTGCTCTGCTGCTGCTGAGGGCTGTGGGATCCTGGGCTGGCGGTGGGGGATCAGGAAGAAAAGCTGGTGTCTGTTGGTAATGAAAGACGAAGACACAAGATCTGGGAACCCAGAAGATTTCCAGTGATTCTTCCAGTGCAGGCGAAGCCTTGGCATGCACGTAGCATGCCTGCCCAGCCTCAGCAAAGCCAACAGACCAAATTGCTTAACAGCAAATGTGCTGTGGAGTGTAAAACATCGCCAGCGGGGAGGAAAGCAAAGATAATCCATGCTTCCCCGGGCTAGGGCCCGTGGCAAACACAGCGTTAATGCTCCGCTGCCCACCTCTGCAGCCCCCAGGCTATCCGCTATTTCTGCTGCTTGCTGTAAAGTGTAATTTAATGTGGTTGCTCCTGGTAACTAATGCTGTCTGGCTGAAGATTAATTATTACAATTTCTCAATTTCCTTTTTGAGGAGAAAATAGGGTTTATTTGAAAACGGAACTTCACAGGCCACACAAACGTACCTCACGTGTTGTGCCTTGGAAATGTCAGTGTTTGCTAGCGTTATGGGTATACGGTGCTCAACACATTAGTGGGGGATGATTAGAGCCTCATGTTAAATTAGATAAATATTTTCAGGCCAGAGAATAGTTCTGAATTCCTGAGTTTTGTGATTTTCGTACAAAAGTTGCGGTTCCTATTCTGATCTCACAGATGCTCCTGAAAAGGAGCCAGAAAGGGCCAGAGCGGCAGCTCTGTGCTAACAGTGCACAAAATTCATCCCTGCTGAAAATTCCCCTTGCTTCGCATTAGTCTTTTCTTCCCTCGCGTGACCTGCAGTTACGGAGACGGCAAACACAGATGTTTCTGTGCCATCCACTGCAGCAAAGAGCTCTGGAAATGGCGATTCCTCTGTTTGCTCGGCGAGGAAAATACCTCAAGTTTGTACTTGTGAGAGGGATTACTGTGTCCGGGCTCAGAACATGTGAATCCCCCCAGTGCCATCAAGCCTGTCTTCTTTGGTAGCTAATAATCAGAAGTAATTCTTTAAAGTCTCGTGCTTTCCCCTATTTCTCTCTTATTCCAATAAATGTCACAAACCCATTTATTAGCCTGAGACGACAGGCTGTAGACTCTAATTTGATTTCCCTCTGCACGCACCGCTGATGTCCCTTGGGACACAGAGTAATTTTTGCCACATATTTTTGGAAAAATGACATTGCTATAAATGCCAACAAAACTGAGGGAGAAACAGAGTTCACAGAAAAACCCTTTTCCAGCTGTCACTGGGAAAACATCAAGGAGAGCGCGAGGCCTTGGCTTTCTGCTCTGCCCTTCCTAGCAGCTGATAATGGGAATATTGCTTTAAACTGTAACGCCTGAAAAATCTGGGGTGTCCCTTGCCTGGGGTCAGGGCCGGCACAGGCTTGTGCTCTGCCATTGCAAGGAACGGGGCCGGAGGAGCCACCGCGCGTCGTCCTTGTCCTTAGCTGAGACTCGGCATGCAGAGAAGCCCAATTCAGCCAAGATTTAATTGTAAATCTTGACTAAATGAGCCCTGGAGGAGCAATGCCTCTCCCGCCTTCCCTCAGCCCACACAACCCCGAGTGTGCAAGTCAGATAAAGTATTTTAAACCAGAGGCTGTGGCTGAGTGGGGAAGAGATCAAAACACTGGGCCGGCGGCTTCTGGAGAAAGACGCTAAAAATTCCTGGGAATTTAGGAGGATTTTTCTCTTTTAAGAAGCAAAAGCTTCTGTAATGACTGTGCACAGGTTTTATTTTTAGGACGACCTATCTGGAGACTTAGTGTTAGCAGTGCAAAACCTCTGTATTTGCTTTTCATTAGAGCAATTTAATTTGCATTTGGCTAGTATGAAAATTCATTGTTGTCAGCAAGAACAGCAGCAAAAGGCTTGCCTGGAAATCCATCCCGGTGCCCTGCGCGCTGAGCTGTCAGGGTAATCACCTCTGCAATCACGCACTTTGGCTCCCTCCAAAAATGCTGTTAAATTGTACTCTGCCTCCTCTTCCCAAGTAATTCTGGATTTTGTTCAGGAGCTTATGTTGCATACGAGAAATAATATCTTCCCAGAGGGAACCGCAGGACATGCAAGTGCTAATGGCTTCCAACATGATAGTCATGTGGCTTAGGATGGGATAACTCCTTTCCAAGAGAAAATAACAGCTAATCCCAGTTTTCTGTACCCCCTAACCTCCGAGCGTTTCCCTGTCTGGTGGTGTTTTGGGGTTGAAGTTAAACAGACATTGATTTAGGAAATTGTAACATGCATTAATCGATTTCTTACAATAGTTCTGGATCATGGGTGGCATCAGAGGCAGAGCACAGGGAAATGACTTTCTGGAGGAAGACATGAGTTGTTAGAGACTGTCCTATCACAATAAGATAACGGGCTTGGAAGACAACGGTTCTGTTTAATTACAGCGTATGGTATCCTTGTGCTTGCAGGGAGTAAAGAGAGAGACGTTCCCTATAGACACGGTGGTGTGGAAAGGAGGCCCTTTCAGAAAAAAAAAAAAAAAGTAAAGTTAATATTTCAGTTTACTGGACAATTTGGGCTATGTTGGTGGTACTGTAAAGGTCTTACCATCTCAGAAGCTTGTGGAGTGCGTTCAGATAAAAATCCAAAGTGATGCCATGGGAATTCTGTTTGAAGCGGTGAAAAACTGTCTCCATGAAGTGGATGCGGCAATGAAATTCAGCAATATTGTTGACATGCTAATGTTATGATTGAAATTTGAAAAAGTAATTTGCTGTATGATTGCAGAGCTAAATGTAATCAACAATGCCAGCAAACGAGACAACCTCTGAAGGTGTGAGCGATAGCACAGGAATTTTCTCGAAAAGCAGGGCCCGAGCCTCCAGCGGGTTCCTCTGCGGTCCCGGGGTTTGCTCTCGCTGCACCGCCTCGGTCCACCTCCGGTTTCTGTCCGCGGCCATCATCCTGGAGGAGCCCCTGCTGCGCTGGAATTCCAGGCTTGGGCCACTGTGTCCCTGTTACCTTCTCCTGTGGTTTAGCTCTTGTATTTGCCACCTTCATTCAGTTTACGTGTCCCCCAGGGTGGTTTCTGAGGCTTGATGGAGAACTTCCCCAAACCCCCGCCTTTCCTCCCGTTTTGACTCCTTCTGCCGTGCCTTTTCCTCCCGGTCCTCGTTAGCATTCAGGCACACGTTGGTGGGGTTATGTCTTCAAGGTTAAAAAATTCTGATAGCAAGTCAGATTCCTGGTCTGAAGTTTTCCTTTGAAGTCTTTTTTTCAAGCCGCTGGGGAAAGCAGCAGGCGAGGAAGTGCCGTGCAGAATACTGACACCGGGCACAGCCCACGATCCCGTGCCCAGGGACACGGAGCTGCGATTTCGGCTGGGGGAGCTGGGTAACGCTGCGGGACTTTCGTTCCAATGGAGAGGAAAAATGAAATCGTCGAGTAGGGAACAATAAGAAAATTAATCATTCAGACTTTTGTTTTCAAAACTATAGCTCTTCATCCACTTAATATTCATGAAAGGTAACTTAATATGTAATGTACAATAAATTAAAGCCTTTATTTCAGTGTCCTTCTGCTCTTCCAGCAGAGTGCATGACACACATTGTGAAACTGATAGAATAATTAGAATTCATCCCTGGGAAAGAAAACTAAGTAATTACCATTAAAAAAAATCTTTCTGCCATTTACTATCAAGCAAGCAATTCCACTAAGGTATTATCAGCAATCAATAGCAACGTACTTCAATAACCGACGATAAGAACCCACGTCAGCTGGTTAAATTGACCTTACAGATGATCTGAGTGCCCCAGGAGATGCTGCAAAGCCCCCTCGAACAGCATTGTCCCAGGGAGGCAAAGCGGAGGTGCTTGTGCTAATCGCAGGTGGTGATCCAAGGCACAGAACGAATGCAAACTTCAGCGTTTTTCCCTTACATTACTTAGGGTTTTCAAGTTGGAAACATCTTTTATATTCTTACCTAAAAATCCGTGCGCTGTCCTGCAGGATGAGAAGCGGCTGCCGTGCTCCACCCCGGCCGCGGCTGGAAGCGGATCTCTGCAAGCTGCATTTCAGCATGTGGTCTTGGGATACTGCAGGACCAAAACTGTTGGGTAAAACCCTGATTCAACAAAACAGTCAAGCAAAGCACAATTTAATATCAAGGGCTGACATTTATATACGTGAAGAATTCACTTAAGACTCTGTCTGTTTATTTCTGGTGGGCTGGGATTCCCGATTAGATGCAAAACCTCAGCAAGGAGGACCTGGGCTGAAAGGCCCCTTCATTTTCTGCCAAGCAGTTTGATTTTCTGGAGGAAAATACTTTTGATCAATTCTTTTTTCAACTGCAATTTGCCGAAAGTAAGTGAGTTTTGATGGGAAAATAAGCTTAACCAACTGCTTTATTAGTCAGTGGAAATTGCTTTGGCTAATTGACAGAGGAAATATTGGAAGAGAAATCAAGACCTGGAAACTGTTACTTAACAGGAATAGTTCAGCTCCCCTAAATCACGTTAGCTTTCCATTTTGTGGCGATATTGAATGCAGGCATGTTATAGGCTCTTTTTCAAGAGGAAATAGTAGAAAATTTTCTTAGTAGTGGAAAGTAATTGCATTAGATTTATTGAAATAAAGATGATTTATCCAAGTTTGTGACTGAGAATATGAGTTCTTGAGGTGTAAAAAACAAACCTGATTATTTGATTCACTTTCTTATAAAAGTAAAGGTTTATTACTTGAGACGGAGAAGGCGGAGCGGGGTGGCACTTTGTTCCCAGCCACCCAATGCCTGCCACTGCCCCTCAATAATTCCTCCCAGACGCCGAGAAGTGGAGAGAGCTGATGGTGGGGCGTCGCGGGAGGAGCCCGGGATGGCGCGGGGCCTTGGCTGCCACCCCAGCGGGCACAGGCACTGCCGCCGTGGGCACCACCAGTACGGACACCACCGGCATGGACACCACAGGCACGGGCACCACCGGCATGATGCCTGGCTCTGATGCCCTGTGCCAAAGTAGCTGAAACATCTCGGGTTCTTCGACAAAACTATGGTTTTATTCTGAACAAAAGCTTTTGCTGGACGGGGAGGATGGGCCTTTTGCTATTGGCCCAGATGTGCTGGCTGCTCCTCCTGCCCATCCTCACAGCACAGCCCGGCCCAGAGCAGGCACCTTTCAATCCAAAACCACCATAAATAAAGCAGGAAGAGAAGCGATAGCGCTGGTCCTTCCTCATCCCCTCCCTGGGGCTGTGTCCAAACCACTGTGATGGATTCAGCCCCTCCGGACCTTAATCATCCTTTGCTTTAGCTGCTGATGAGGTGTGAAAAGGAATCCCCTGGGCTGGGCTCTACCCAGCTCCCGCGGGAGCCCAGAGGCAATCGCTCCCCCATCCCATGGTCCCGCTCCGGGGCTGAACCCCAAGGGCCAACATCCACCAGGAGAAGCAGAGCCCATTTCCAGCACTGGCCGCGGGGCCAGTGCGGTGGCAGCGGGGCCCCTGCCGGGGTGCTCCATCACACTGACAGCTCCTGAAAAACCGCCTCTGCCAGCTGCTCCACATGGTTGTTTGGCTGGCGGGCTCCCAACAGCACCATCAATCCCACCCTGTCAAGGCTTGTTGTCCCTTACAGTGGTCAAAACAAAAGCAAATTCAGGCAGCAGCTGTGAAAGAAAGAAGAGAAAAGGAAAGGAAACCTCTGGGTGTGAGAAAGGCAAGTCAAGCCCCCTGTCAGACCGCTGGCAAGAGGTACTGAGGGGGTTGCTTGGGCGCACGGTGCTTCCCGAAGGGGACCCGGCACTCGGACGCCACCTGGTCCTTGGCAGGATGGACCGACTTCTCCTCCCATCTGCATTTCTGCAGGCGCGATGAGCAGGACGCTGGCGAGCCGCCTGCCCGGCTGCCCCTTCCCAGGCGAGCCGGCGCCTGCCGTCGGACAGGTTCACGCCGAGCTGCTTCTCCAGACTGGAGTTTCATGGGCTGGGTGACGAGCTGTGGACACCGTGCGTCCGCGCCTGCTCTCACCTGCTCCTGCCCCGGTTCAAAGTCAACACAAGATAAAAACAAGAGCTCTGAGACGCTGCTGGCCAATATCTGTTCCTAATGAGAGAGGCTTTACACTGGATATTCTGGTTTAATTAGCACACTGCCTGCAAATACCACTGTATATACATGCTGAAACAGAGAAAGCATCATTTCAATTCATGTTGTATGGCTTGGCCTTAAGTTTCCTCTACGGTGAATTATTAGCTTGGTGATAAATACATTTTGTCATTTCCTACATCATAAACATTTATTTCTAGTGCTAATTGGAACAGATTCATTGTTGCAGAAGTTATAAGTATCTATAAAAGCTTGCAGTTGTTTCACTAAGCACTCTGCATGCAGCTGTGCCCCCACAAATCTGGAATACAGTAGCAGATGGCAGGTATTATTGTACAATTAGCCAGAAAGGCTGGGTTATCTGCTTACCTGGGTAATTAAGGAGTTTGGAGAAAAATGTTCAGCTAAGGCAGAAATATTAATATTACATCCCTTCTGCCTAGGCAGGCTCTGCTTTTGAGCCTTACGTTCACTTTTGGTTTTGAAAGCAGAAGTACAAGGGATGGCACAGAAAAGGAGCTTTTCCGATTGCTCATGCGTTCAAGGGATCTTCAGGGCTTGGAGGTTTTTTGTGGTTGGTTATTTGTTGCTTTAACGAGGGCTAAAAACATTTTGCTGTTGCTTTCTGGTGCTCTGGTAGTAACCAGAAACATTATTTTCGTCTGTGTTTTCTGAGTGTTATTGTTGAGCATGGTTGTGCTCGACACAGTCAATAAATGCTGGGGAATAAAATAACATATAAAACATTTAAGACACAAGAGCCTATGTAGCAAACCTTAGCCACAGAGCACGTTTTTCCTGCTGGCGGTGAGCCCCAGGGACGGGGGATGTTTCAGCAGCTTCTCCGTCATTGTCCCTTTCGACGCACGCAGCCGGAGGATGGTGACTCTGGGCAGCAGATCCTATGGGCATCGTCAGGTTTAAAGCCTGCATATGCCATAAACACAGTGCTCTGCTGATAGGAAACCTTTCATACTGGTACAACGTGCACCATAAATTACTGCAGGTGAAAGCATCCCAAATGCCAGCTGATAACCAGCTGGCGCTGACGTTTCTGCCGTGGCAGGAGCGGGGCCGGGGGGACCGGCAGAGAGATGCAGCTCTTGCAGACACCCCGGTCCTCAGCCGAGTCCCAGGGGCTGGTGCGAGGCAGCCCAGGGTTGTCTCCTCTGCTCTTGGAGGCTGGTCCAAAGGGGTTGGTGAAGGTGGGCTTTGGTGCTAGAGGTTCGGATGGGGATCGAGAGGGGAAAAGCTTAAGACCGGGCATAGCAAATGCAGACATACGTGTGCAAACCAACCTTGAGATCGTGGAATTTGGCCCTTTCTGATGCAGCACAACATCTCAGCAGAGGTGTGCAGAAATCCCTTAGCTTTTATCATACACAGAACTGTAAATGTGACCCCAGTTCTGCTTGGACACCCCTACTTCAGGTAGTATTCATACTGGCATAGAGTGGGCGCAGAAATAGTCGTAACACAAACCAAGAGGAAAACATTGAAGCTAACGTTAAAAGTCTTGCCCCATTTTGTCTTGGAAGACATTGGACTGAGCTCCTGTTTTGGTTATAGTCAATAACTCTGGTCCAAGGTATATTGCTAGGATCATCTCAGAGAGAATAAAGTTCACAGGCAGGCTCCCAGCCTGATGAAGACACAGCTCAGCTCAGGCTTTAACGTGCAATATTCCTCGTAGAGCGATGAACTCCGAGCCGATAGCAGGGCAATTTCTTCTCAGGATCTCATTTGGGCCAAAAATGACAAATGTAGCTGCTAATTTAATTGTCTATTAAATTGCCTTTCTCAGAGCTGGCCCAAAAATCAATGCATGGAGATATGTTGGCTGCATGTACCCAGCATTATATATACCCCCAAATAAACCCGCGTCTACTTTTAGTCAATTGCAAAACAGTGTAAGATGATAATAAAGACTGAACACAAATAGGCTATTTGGCTGAAATATCTGTAATTTAAAATGTGAATGTTCCTGCTTCCCCAGGAGCTGAAATGAAAGGTCACGCATTGCTTGCTGGCAGCAGGAGGCAGGGGTAGGGAAGCCCAGCGAGCAGCAGCAAGCGTGACCGTGGGTCCGCCACGTGGGAACTCGCAGGGCGAGCAAATCCGTGCCTGAGTGGGGAAACAGCCCGATGCAAGGACTGCGTGGGGTGAAATACAAGCCCCGGAGAGCTGCATAGTGCTTGACGCTGGGATGAGTTTTAATAATAAACTCGAGCAGCCGAACGGCTGCAGAGCTGGGCAGAAAGGCAGCTTTGGCTGGGGCAATAACAGCTGACAGAGCGCAGCGTGGGCTGGGCAGAAGGGAGCTGGGGGCTGTCTCCAGAGCTGCTCGGGCACTGGATGAGCGCAGAGCACTGCACGTTTGCCGGTAGCATCCCACTGTTGCGGTTAATCCCAGCCTGCAGCCCCGTGTGATCCCGGCTGCTTCACAAGGCAGGATGCAACAGGGCTCCCGGCTCTTCAGGTCAACTGTTCCTTACACAGGAGAGAAGCGCAGGCACAAGAACTGGTTTGGTTCTCAAGTGTGTTATTTCCCACAAGCAACATTACCCATGTTTTATTGCTTTAGCTATTTAGATCACTTAATTTGTTTCAGACTAATTACTACTTCATTATGGCGGTATGCCTACTGCAAGCACAATTACAAATAATTTTACAAATTTGATATGCGATATAGTCCTTGAGCTTTGGGCCAGATTTTTGCTTAAAAATTTAATTCAAAATTCATGCGAACCCCCCAAGCATCACAAGCTCCCTCTGGAAGTCCAAATGTGTTTCTCTCTGAGCATCACTTGCGTAGCCCTCAGTATTTGTAATGTAACACACAATGTAATGTAAAAATGCTATTTCCTCATCAAGAGCACAATGTCAGAATTATTTTCCTCCTGTTCTTTAAGATACCTGTGCTTTCCCATCCTCGATTAAATGTCAGGTCACACTGGGTATCCAATCAAAGCTGGAGCCGTTTCAGATCCCATTTCACATAAGCACGGGGAGGAAGGCTGAATTTTTATCACCTTTTTTTTTGATTGAAACCTCCAGGACTGAGAACAGATACATCCAGCCCACAGAAAACCAGCGCTGGGGCTGCCCCCACCCACCACCACAGCCTGCCCTGACCAAACCCTGTGTGGATCTCATTGCCTCCTTCATGCACTGTGTTCCACTGAATTAAGCTCAAAGATTAAAGCAATAAGAAAATAAAATCGAATTAAGTTGATGAGAATGCAAATAATGTCATTTGTAATTAGATCTTTTGTCTTCCCATTTCATTGCCTGCTCTTTTATAGTCTTTCTCTTTCCAGCTTTTGTGTCTTCTCCTCATCCCTCTTTGGAATTTTTTTTAAATCCCTTGCTAAGCTCTGAATAACACATCTGCATTATGTAATCCTCAGATGAATAATTAACCGAGAGCGGCCGTGGCCGTGGAGCCAGCCGAGGATGGTAATCTTTCCCGGCATCGCTGCTGCCTCGGCCTCTGGTTTCTGATGGCGGCATCCCCCAAAGCCCAAACGCACCAAAGCCGCTGTTCCCAGCAAGGGCACCGAAGGCAAAGAGGATTAGCCCCGTAAAGCCACATAAGAGGGCAAGCAGCCTATCGTGTTGTTGGAAACCAGCCTGAATCGTTCTGCCAACGCTGCAGCGGAGGCTGGAGAGCAGCCGGGGGGGAGGACACCTCTGCATCGTCCCTGGCCGTGGGGCTCTGCAGCTCCCAGCCCTGCGCCCTGTGCTCCACTCGACCGAACTCCCCGTCCTCCCAAGGCTGCTGGGTCTGCGGCTGCCGCCTGCCCCTTGCTGGCCTGGGGCATGACGCCCCCAGAAAGGCAGAGACCTGTCACTCCAGCTGTGGTCTGTAAATCCCCATTGTCGCCCCGGGAAGAGGCTTCACCAGCCCAAGCGCCCGGGTCTTTGAGGAGCATCAGCAGTACAGACACCCGAACCGGGGGGCGGGCGGCAGAGGGCTGATGGGCCACGGCTGCAGTTCTCAATACTCCACGTTTTTGCAAGGCAGAAATGGGAGGGAAGTACCTTTAAATGAATGTAAGTCTATCCTAGCTACACACAAAGAGCTGATGCCTCTGTGGACCTGACAAAGCGGGCAACCAGGCCAACAAATGATGGTACATACGATTCATCTGCAATGAAAGTCCCTTTCATGTTGCCTGCTCTCGCTGCGGTGTCTCAGGGTTGAGCAGAGACCTCAGCCTACCTGCACGTCGCTCCCATGCGCTGGTTTCCACACCAAAGAGCTGCTGTGCACAGGGGATGGCGATGTCTCATAGCAGAGCCGCAGATGGAGACTCTGGCTCGATCAGAGAGAGCTTTAAAAGCAAAGAGGGGAAATATTTGTTAGACTAGAAGCACTGTTGGGTTAAAACAGAGCCTTAGAGTGTTTACAGGGTGAACAAAACCCATGAACCCCAGGGGCCTCCCTGGGGACAGGGAGGGAGGGGAAGAATCACCCCACTCTCCCGGCACATGGGGCAGGGGCCGCCCTGCTGTGGTGGCAGCCAGCTCTGGGCTGTCTGTCTCCTTTGCAGATCGACATCGGACCTTACATCTTGGATGTGCGACAAATGGCTCAGGAAAAGTCAAGAATCCCGAGGTGGTTCAGGGCACCATGTGTTACTGTGCCTGGCGCGCCTAAAGCCACGGAGGAGGAGCGAGGGCCGCAGGGACCGGGGAGCAGCCGTGCTCTCCGCCGCACCAGGCAGGGCTGGGGAGCAGCAGCTCCCACTGGAAGCACAACAACCTTGGGTGGATTTTCCACTCAGCTTTGCAATTCCGTAGTCCCAGCACCCGTCTGCTGCCGTTTCTCCCAGACCGCTCTCGCTCTTGGGTGTCCGTGACCGTCACTGATTTCTGTTTTGTTTTGCAGCAGCGAAGGGTAAAAGCCAAGCATGCAGCTCACGGCCGGCGTGCAGAAACCAACGGGAATTTGACCAAGGACCAAGAGAAAGAGAAGAGCAGCACCGTCCTCGGGGCACTCAGAGTTCCGTATGTAGCAGCTGTATGCAGGGAAGGCTCTGATCAAATTACCTCCCAAGCACGCTGACTATATTTGCCTAGAAGCCTAGCTTTTATAACTGCGTTTTTTTTAATTGAGAAAGATGACAGCTCAGTTTTCAGCATCCTGTTTCAGCTCCTGCCAGGCTGGTTTTATCACCCAGCCAACACCGCTCCCATTCATTCATACCTAGATGCTTTTGCTGTAGCTGGTGTTCTATGATTCATACTTTTGGTTTCCCTAAATTGGATTATTGCAATCTGAGGCCTTTTGGGCTGCCCGCAGACCGTTCTGGCACAGCGCGGTGCTGTAGCTCAGTGTAACACGCAGATATTTAAGCTCTGATCCCTGTTACGGTTAATCTTCATCCACTTCTTGCAGAGAGTGGATTGAGCTAATGCTATCCGGAATGCTCGGCTCTGCTCACCCAGCAGGAATCCCCCTCCTTCCCCGTATCAGTCACGTTGTTTTGAACCAGCCATGGGGTTGCAGAGCTGGGGCATGTCCAGTTCATGATCTTAGCCAAACTCTGAACTTATTTACAAAGAAAATGGCACCAGGTTAAACAGAATTTTCCCTTTCTGAGCTGAGTCGTTCTTGGTCAGGGTCCGCCCGCCGTTCTGCTGCGGCAGCTCGCACCCCTCCTCCACGCTCACGGCGAGCCTGTCCCTGGGCTGAGCTTGGTGGGACCCTGCCGACAGCCCAGCCCTCAACCTGCCACTGCCTCGTTCAGCAAGTAGTACCTAAAATGTTGTTTTGTTGGTGTATGTACCTAGAAAACAGGACAAACATTTGATTGGGGAAATAAAAAACGTTTTCCTTTCCATGCCACTTTATAGCAATTTGAGTTGATTTCCAGTTTGTCATTGGTAATTAGCAGCAAACATTACTGCTTCTGATTCCTCATTTTATTGTCCTCTGATGCAGACCAAGTTCCCTGGTATAACAGCATTTGCTGCCCCGTGCCACACGCTCGCCTGGGTGGGAGGCTACATGGTGTTCACTTTGTAAAGAACCATTAAAAGTGACTCCAGGAGTCAATAAGCTAACAGCTTCACTTCAGTTGCTTTATCAGTATTGATTCAGTTAATAATTATTTATCTTAATCCTAGGCCCCCGGCAGCTGCCAGTTTAACCCTTTGGAGGAGGCATGTTGTGGAGTCAGGCAGCTGCCCGGCTCCCAGCCTGCAGGGAGGTTTTCTCTGTAATGAAATTCTGTAGTGATTTTCTGCTGCGGTGGCCCAGGTGCTCTCACCGATGATTGATAGGAAGCCCAGATAAATGGCAGAGCAAGCAGCTCCTCTTGGGGCAGGGTGCGAACACTGATCCCGCTCAGAGGCAGCGGGGCTGGGAGGGAGCGGAGCATCCCTGCGCCCAAACCCCGTCCGGGTGCTGGCACCCTGTCCCCCGCCGCCCTGCAGCCAGGGTCTTCCCCCACCTCCCTCTCCCCCATCCAAGCAGTATCCCTCTGCGCTCTTTGCTGCTAGGACATTTGTGCCTGGCAATGCTGGGCTTGACTCTGCCCCTTTACTCTCCTTAACCTCCTATACAATACCTTCCTCCTCCTTTGACTCTCCAGACTCAGCAGTATTAAACACTAATTTCCCATTTATTCTCGATAAAAAACGTTCTTTAACTCCTAATAGCTTTCCTAAAGCCATAACCTGCTTGGTCTGTTGTTTAATAGGAAATCGATATTGTTGTAATACAATGAAATTAACATTGATTTATCTCATTCTAACTGGCAGCTAAACCAATAAGGCATTAGTCCATGTGCTCCTTCCAGGAGGTCCAGTCGGCTTCTTCAGGCCTGATGTGTTTTTCTTTGCTAATAATTAATTACAAAAAACTGGCATAGGGTTTGCAAAGGGGATTAGGCAGAATAACTACTTGCAGCAGTTTTCTAAATTAATGCAAAAGTGGACCCTATCAAACTGAGATGCATTTTAAATGCGTTCATGCTGGCAGGCACAAGATGTAGGACACCCACCTCTGCTTGCTGGGGGCTGGGTGCGGGGGCAGAAGCCGCTGGCACATTGTGCCCGCTTGCCAGGACCATTTCAGCTGGATTAGCAAAAGTGTGCAGAGCCCTCGCCGCTGGAGGCACAGCCGGGATGCCTAGAGAGCTTGAAGAGGGGACACTGATTTACACCACAGCCATCTAATTGTCATCATACTCTTGCCTAGAAAGGTTGGACCAGATGATCCTTGAGGTCCCTTCCAACCTGGTATTCTATGATTCTATGATCATTTGAGCTCCCCTGATGCACGCCCTACAGGTGCCTGTTCTTCCACCAGAAACATGTGTTTAGAGGGAACTCTCCATCCCGGAGATGGGCGGCTTCACTGCGGGGGGAGGTTTGTGTGAGCAATGGTGCTGCGACTCTGCGAGTCCCGGCCCCAGCTCACAGGTGAAGGGCTGTCCCTGCCACGTACGCAAGCAGCAAAGCGCAGCCTGGAGATCTCAGCTCGAGGTGTCCATGCTGTGCTATGAACGCTTAATTGGCTAAACAGCTTCTCTAATTACATTGGTAAAACCTGCTGCACGAGCATCCCCTAACCTGCAGCTTCAGGGGGTAAATCGTGCATCCCACTGGATCAGGACAGACCTGCCCGCCCTGGGATCGCACACGTGGCGGCACGGGCAGAGGGAAAGGACCGGTGTCTCATCGCTTTGCTGGAGCTTTTGCTCCAATGGCTGGTGGTTGATCAGCCAACAAGAAATCAAAAGGTAAAATCAGATTTCGGGCCCAAGAAAAAGGACTTTTGTCTCTCACGCGGAGGACTGGGAGAGCCATTTCTCATTTTAATAATGCAGTGATTAACTTTGAGGCAGGAGGGGATACTCCTCTGAGACAGGAACGCTCTCGACTGCAGTTTACATGGGATCTACAGTAATTCTGTTGTATTAATATAATTACCAGACAATCCATTTCAATAACATAATCACAACCCATATTTCATTCCTCAATTACTCTTCTGATTAGAACAGTTTCTAAACCATAACCTCCTCACAAACCCATCACTAAAATGATTTTTAAAAGAGAACAATCCAATAATTACTCTCACCATGTTAAGCCAATTAGCCCAGTGGCAACGGAGCAGAAAGGTTTTTTTCTTACTGGCTACTCGTCAGCAGGGAAAGAGAAGTTTCAGTGGAAGAACACGTCCATCTTCAGAGGCCGTTTTTAAAAACTTGCAGTCTTTCAAATAACGAACACGCTGGGACAAATCAGCCTTGAGCAGCAGAGGGTGACGCACTGACGGAGTTGCCCTGGCAGAGAGCTACAGGTTGGGGTTTGTCCAGTCCCGTCTCCCCACCACGTCCCATCCGCTCCTGCCCCGGGTACCGCGCGGCGATGCCCCTTGCGGCAGCGCGTCCCTGACCCAGGTGGAGACCAGTGCACGATGTACAGAAGATGTGCCTGGGCTGCCGAGCGCTGCTCATCGCTCCCCGCTGCTTTCCCGAGGCTCGGCTCCATAGCCCTGTTTCTCCAGTCCTGCAGTTCTGCCTTGGCTGCCCTTTCCCATTTAACTGTGTTTTTTTGCCAGTATTTTTCCTGCTCCACCTCCCTGCACTTCTGCAGCGCTGGACAAGCTGCCGCTGCGGAAATCTTCCTGCCTGCCCCTCGGCCAGGAGCCGCTGCCTGCTCTGCGGTGAGGCTGTGCCATGGGACCGTGAGCCCGTGAAGCCTGATGTCTGCTCGCAAGGCGCACTGCCCTGCATCCCTACTCCTGTCGCAGTGTTTTAGTGCTGAGGAGCACCCCGGGTTTGGCCAAACACTGTTTCTGCAGCCAGTGGAGGGAAGGGAAGGGTTAGAGAAGCCGACAGCCGTGCTCATAGAGGACTGAGCCTCCTAATTACATCCTCCTTAAGAGCTCTCGCTGCTTGCTTTTGCCTTCAAACCATCTGCAGCGCTGACAAGCCGCCTCGCCGGAACGCGGTTCACACGAGGCACCGTGCCCACCCCTCCACCAGCAGCCACGGTCCCCTGGGAGCCCAGGCGCCCCGGGGACGGGCACAGGCAGCCCGGCTGCAGGCTCTCCCCGGCCGGGTGCAGGCAGCGGGTGCTCAGTGGGACGCTGCCTCCGTGGGCAGGTCTAAGCCTGCCCCCAGCTCCATGCAAGCAATCACACTGTTGGGATGCTTGTTTTGCTGCCTGCGAGCTGGATTTTCCCCAAGCAATGCATGGGGAAAAGGAAACCCGCACATGTGTTTGACATGTTATTGGAGCAAAGTGTAAAATCTAAATTTTTTTAACCCTCCCTGTCTCAGAGCCTGGTCTGTTCTTGGCTGGCATGGAAACAGGTGATGCCACCCTCCCGCGGGTCTGACAGCCACCCTCACACCCCCTGGCTCCCGGGACATTACCTTCGCCAGTGCTGCTCCAGACACCAGCCCTAAACGTTCTAAATTTAAACAAATTACATTTCCAGCTGTCCAGGAGATCGCGGCAACACGCGAGGGATGAATCCCACTTGCCTCGGCACTGGAATTAAAGAGCAGAAATACAATTGTTTGCCATAAGAAACCAGTTCGGAAAGCTCCATATTGTACATTATCATGTTATACATGATGGTTTTGCACTGCAGTCCTCCGAGATCGTAATGAATAAAATCTTGACAACATTCTCTCCTGCATTAATCATTTTAAGCTGATCCTACAGGATACAAGGGCAAATTAAGTTCTATTTGCAATTTCATGCATGACGCACAGGCGCGGACGATGCCTGAGCTAGCAGTTTTTCAGTAAGACAAGCGTGTAAGTTGCAATTATGCAGTTACTTTCTCCCATGTGCCAACACTCTCATTACTGACAAATTTATAAATGAAAATGTATGAATGGTATTAAATTCACCTTCAAGGATGTAGCAAATTAAAATGAATAACTTGTAAGACTGTATTTGAAGAAAACCACTACTTTTAATGGTTAAAATGACAAATGGAAACTCTGCCTTTCCAGGGCTGCCCCTATGGGCTGCTGTCCTTGCGTGACCCGACAAGCCCTGCGGAGACCAGGAGGCTCCAACCCCAACCCATGCCTGCGCGGCTGTTGCAGGCAGCTGCCTGCTGCAGGCAGGCACCTGCTGGAGGCGAGCGCCACGTCTCCCACCCGAGCTGCGAGGGGGCACGGGCACACACCGGCTCCGGCGGGACAGGGCGTTCAGGAGCCGAGACGCTGTCCCGGTGTGCTCCCATCAGAAGTGCCTGTCCCCAGGCTGGCAGGGCTGTGGGTGCAAGCAGCTCACGGGCAGCGCAGGGATGGCTGTACAGGACAGCAACCCGGGCCCAGGTGGGCTTTTCCAGATGCTTTTGGCTTCTGGCACTTCCAGGATGCTTTCTTCTCCTTTTTAAACCATAAATAACTGGAGGAGTCCAGCGATGCAGAACAGCCCAGCGCCAGGGCTGCAGAGCCCCACAGCTCATTAACAGCTTCTGAAACAAAAGCAAGCAAGACCTCTTTTTTCCCTCCTTAGCATTTCAAAAATCCTTTCATTGCTGTTGGAAAAGCACAGGGCTCCTGCTTCCACCTCTTTCCCTCCCACTGCGACAGCTGGACCATGCAGCCGTGCAAGGGAGAGCCGCTGTCCCCGCTGCGTCCCCGCTGCAGGCAGCCTGGGCACCTCTCAGCAAACCCGCGCGGCAGCCTGCACGGCCCTTTAGCAAGCCCCCGAGTGCCTGACGGAGCCGTGCTGGAAGCCCCTCTCCTGCAGAGATTTAGCATCTGACCTGTTAAGGCAACAACCTGTCACTTCTGCAAGATTAACTGTATCTATTCAGGCTGACAGCGGCTCATGCTGCTAATTCTACATGATCTACAGCCCTAATGTCTTCTCACTTTCGGAGATGTGCAAGAAGTGCAGCGTATGTAAGCTATGGTATTGCTGCGTGGTCTTTCTGAGCAGCACAGCACGGGCATTTATAAAAGGTTTCTATCTAATGCACATCTCATGAGAGATTGCAGCCCAGGCTTTTCTTTCTTTTCCATCCTGCATGACTGAGTCCCAGACAGCCTTCTCCAGCCTGAAGGCAACTGGGAATTTTTTGAATCAAGAACAATACTGATGCAAAGTTCCAGCCTATCTTCACAAATCAAACACAGTAATTTTCTGAGCAGCAGCTAATTACCAGCTGCCTGGGTCCTTCATAAGGGAGAGCTTGAAAAGCAACAGCCGCAGGTATGGATGCCTGTGGGGAAGCCAGCGGCCGAGAGCCTGGAGGAGCCCAGCGACTCACACAGGGTGTCCTGGCATAGCATGAGCGGTCTGGTGTTGATTCAGGGTTTTAAACAGGAGGAGCCCTAGGAAAGCAAAGTAATAATAGAGGTAATAATAACCCAAGCATGCTCACTGCCTGTTTGTAGGGTCAGCAGTGCCCTTGATGTGCTGACACTGCTCTGCTTTGAGCAGTTTCATTAGGCACAAGAAATGTCTGATTCACCCCTCGAGCTCCCTGGCACATCTCCTGGAAGGGATTCGCTTCCCTGGGGCTGCCCAACCCCACACGATGCAGGAGTCGGAGGAGCTGCTGCTACCGCCCGATTGTGGCGAGGCTGGCATCCCCGCCTCCCTGAGCCATCTAGCACGCTCGTGGTACCCAGCTTGTCCTTCTCAGATGGCTTCTTGGCTTCTCCTGCGCCGCGTCCGCATATGGCTTCCTCGGTGGCAGGGAAGGGCAAGGGGAGAACTGGCAAAAGTCTCCAAGTTCTCCTTTTCAAGCTTCACCACAGAGCCAACAATTTTTAAAACACTGTTCTCGGTTTTGTTGTTTCCTTTCTCCAAGGTCCCAGCCCCTGCAGTCGAGTGATGATGCGAGTTTCTCACTCCAGCTTTCATGGGGTAAATGTTCAAAACGAAGTGAACTGGAGGGAGGGGAATAGTGCAGAGCCGGTAAGGAGGATGTCTCTCTGGAAGGCACATTTGTGTCAAAATACAGGTTATGAAGAATAAGGGAAGTGGATACCTGGTGGGTACTTGAGCCAGTGTCTTGCACACCCTTCCCACGCCCCGGCAACACTAGCCAGCTCTGGAGAGAGCATGGCAAAAGGGCCAGATAACAAACCTTCAGTCTCAGAGAAATGCCTTAAGTTTCCCTTCGGAGGAATTAAATTCCTGCCTAAGTACTCCCCAGCCAGCCAGCTCCGTGATCTCCTGTCCCTCTCCACTGCGCAGCGTATGCTGATCATGCTCCATGCAAAAGTTCAAAGCCATTTCCAGATGCATTTCTAAGGAGGCCTGTGTTAATCAGGTTATAATGTAATATACTTTTTAGTCCTCTGGAGGGGAAACTTACACTTTTCTTCAAAGCAGTTTTCTCAGACAACTTATAACCTTTCCCCCTCCGCCTTTCTTCTCCTTCAGTATTATTTCCCCACTGGGAGGAAGCGATTTTTGTGAAGTTATCATGTACAATATCATGCACCAGGCTCCTCTGCTTTGGTCTTTCTCAGTGCATCAGCTGCAGCAGAGCCGCGAAAACGCACGGGGCCCAAAGCGCTGGAGCAAGTCCCGTGCAGGTGCTGCAGCTCCTGCCGGGTCCCCCGTGCCCACCCTCTCATTTTCCCCCCCTCTACATTATCTTAGATTAAGAAACTCATTGCCTCAGACCGCAAAAAGCTTGGTAAGACCCTGGAAAGGATCAGGCATCAGTACAGATCACAAGGCAGCCTGGAAACCTGTGTGTGCTCACAGTGCTCTCCAGCCCCTCGCATCCTTTGTTTGCCTCCGCTTCTCCCTTTTTCTCCCCTCTCTGTGTTTGTTATTTATCCCTGCAATTAGATCAGCCAGCTCTGCAGTGCATTCAGGAGGGCATTTGCATGAGAGATTATCTGCGAGGCACAGCAGCGCGGTGCTGTCGGGATCTGCCTCCCACGCACCCTGCGCCAGCTCGGCGGGAGAGGCCACCAGCCCCGGCACCCTGCAGGAGAGGCCACCAGCCCTGGCACACAGCTGCCCCATGGACCGAGACCCCTGCAGCCCCCCAAGATGCTGTGCCAACACGGCTGGGCTGGGACCAGGAGCCCCCAGGCTTGTCCAGAAAAGCCTGTCCCCTGGGTCCCCTCACTCCGCGGGCAGTGGCTCTCCTGTGTCAAGCAGTGACCCTGCTGCAGCTGGACACGCCAAAAAAAAAAAAAAAAAAAAATATCACAAATCCACGTGAAATCTTAAATTTAAGTGAAGGCATCAGGCAACCAGAGAGGGAGCACACCAGATCTGACAGCAGGCTTGTAACAGGCTGAAACCTCTTCAACGCAGCCATGCAAAATCATGCCGTGCTCCAGCCCGTCACAGCCCGGAGTCCTGAGACAAATCCAAAGTCATCACCAACCCGCAACACTGCTCTGAACACTCAGTAACTTTTATTGTGTGTTTCCTGTCTGTGCGCTTGGAGTTTTCTTGTAATTGAGGTGATAGGACCCCAAGGAGGAGCCTCATAAAAACCCTATGCCATGTTTTATTTGCAACATTATGCTAATAGTCTATGGCTTTATTTTGTCAGCCTATAAATTACCTATTCATAAGCAAAACACTTCATCCTGTATGAATGTGCCATGCTTAATTAATACTGAAAATCAGGCTGCAGCTGCATGGTTGCAGAGACCAAAAAGTTCCATAAAAACATAGGACAGAAGCCTGGCGTGCACCTCCAGCAGCAAGGGCAAGCCATCGTGCACGCCGCAGAGCGAGAGACAACAGAGCCTGGCACAGCACAGCCGCCAGACCGCACCGCAAGCGTGCCAGGCTGTGCAGGCACCTTCTGCTGCTGGCTTCTGCCTGCACCCCAAAGCCAGGAGACAGGATGGTGGAGTAGTTCGGGAGCGGTCTGCCAGGAGGGTCGGGGCTCAGTGCCCCGAGATCCTGGGGCTTCCCTTTGGCAGCTCCCCAACACGCTGCAGCACACAGCTGGACCCCAGTGCTGGTGCGATCGTCATTTGATTGCTTGCACAGGGGAGCATCAGTCCCCGAAGCTGACACCGGCGTGTCTGAGGAGCCACCACAGACCAGGCACCACGTTGCCCTTTCCAAGGTTACCTAAGGAGATAAGGGATCAAGGGATTCTTTTGCATAATTAGCCCCTTTTGTACTTGCCATATCATCACAGGCTTCTCTCAGAACATTCGTCACCCTCGTATATTTTCTGGCTTTTGTTCATATATTTTCTGGCTTTTGTAGGCCCATTTGAGCGTTTTTTGTTTTCTCGAGCAGCTGTTTATGAGCTTGGCAGATGTTGCCAAACTCTGCCTGCACCACAACAGCCCCTCAGAGGCTGGGAACGGGCATACAGAAGGGCTGCAGGGGCTCGGCAGGGACTGCCAGAGGCTCATACACAGACATTTATCACGCCAGCACCTCTGCCTGAGTACAGCTAGATTAAACATTAAGCATTGGCTAAAGCGTGAACATGCTGGCAGGCAGCTAAGCAAGATGCTGGCTGAGAGCTGCGAAGCCGGGAGCAAGGCCGCGGGCATCGCCCAAGCATCAGCCCCGTCTCCCGCGCTGCTCGCCCTCATCAGCCGTACTCACGGAGGGTCCCCGCCGCAGGCAGCTCGCTCTCCTGGGAGGCCGGTGCTTGCTACCCACGAGCTGCAGAGCCACCCTGAACCCAGCACCCTCTGCCCCGAGCCCTTTAATGCCTTGCCCCCGGTGTGGTGGGCTGGAAATCCCGCAGGTGTGGCCCCTCGATGGGCTGAGGGCTCCACCCATGCCCGGCTGATCCGCAGCACCCAAGTAAAGACATGTAGCTCCCTGCCACGACTGCTCGCCTCTTGAATTTACCTAACCCTGAAAACACAGTCCTAATTAAAATATTGACGCAAGGAAGTGGAATCAATCACCAGCTGGCACACCAGGACACGCTTTGCATTAAATAGCAGGCAGCTGGGTTGTTATGGACTCCTCAGGTGACATTTCATGGCTGTTTGTACAGGAGGAGAAGTGACCCTTGGTTCAGTGGTGGCAACAATTAGCACAGAGCAAGCCACAGTGTGAGCGATTTTAATGTTGAATAAAAACTCCTGGTCCTACTCCCTTTAAGCATCCGGGCAAAAAGCTGAGCACTGGTTTTTCAAGGATGATGAAGGTCCCATTTTTGGGGTCCTGGGGTGCGGCTCTGCGTAGCTCATGCCGGGGGGTGGTTATCAGTTGTCACCCCGTGGCAGCTTCCCCTGGGACCTGGCACACCGGAGGGGAGATTTTCTTGCGTGCCTTTAGGCAATAGCAGCCAAACCCTGGGGCGGAGGGAGGAGAGCTGGGGGCTTCGCTGGAGGGGTGGGAGGTGGGGACTTCAGGGCTGCATTTGCTAAAACTCCTTACATGCAGGTAATAGCAGGGGTTATTTTCCACTCGCTCCCCTCACCAGTGCCGCTGCTGTGTGTGTGCAGCATCAACTGGTCCAGATCGGAGTCCTGCACTGGGGTCTGCCCGCGGGTGCCAGCGAGGGGTGAGCCGTGAGGAGGGGTCAGAGCGGCTCGGCCCCACTCCTGCACTGGGAGCGGTGCACTCTGCTGCTGGAAAATGTAAAAGCAATATTACAGGGAGCATCAAAGGGCTGCGGAAGGTATTGTTAACCTATATCAAAGATGGAGGCCCGAGCAAGCGGCTTGGCAGGGGTAGTGAAAATCACAGCAGTGAGATCAAAAGGAATAAAATACCAAGATGTGCAATATTTCTTTGCCAGCCAGAGAGATAACTAAGAGAGCTTCAAAGGCATCTTCTGCGCTCATGACTGACTGATAAATAAATAAATAAGGCAGCTGGCTCCTTCTGAGCTCAGCGGTAAGAGGATGAGGAGCAGGGAAGGAGAGCTGGCTCCTAATCCTGCTTGATGGGCCGTTGCGCAGGATCACTCCCTGCCTTCCCATCTCTGCTCCATGGAAGACAATAATCTAGAAATGGGTGCAAGGGGTAAATACTTGATGGGAAACACCACCTGAGGTTTTGCCTTCACTATACATTCATTTCCCATGCGTGGTCCAGGAGTCTCAGGCCTGGAGAGCAGCCGCTGGTGCATGACCCAGCGGCAGAGCATCCCTGGGCTGCCGTCCCCAGCACGGAGGGGCCCCGTGGCTCTGCGCTGCGGGAGCCCCACGTGCTGCCCTCCTCCCTCTTGGTCTCTGGTTTTAAGCTGATTCTCTCTGAGACTGATGTGACTCCTTGCACAAACTCTCCTCCCAAGTGTCATATTAAAGAGGCTATTAAAAGCCTTCCAGAAGTGTAAGTTTTCACACTTTTGTTACAGCTGACGTCTGCCAGCAGCAGCACCCAGAGCTAATTAACAGCCCCTGTTATCAAAATATGAAACTCATTATTTGAAAGTAACCTCTTTCTTTCTCCCAAAGTATGTTCAGAAAATGACACATCAGGCAATTTTTTTTCCATCCATGACTTACTTCTCTAGTTAATTTGAGAAAACACCATAGATTTCGTTCTTTGGGAAATGGTTTTTTTGCCATTTGGGAGGAAGCCCGCGCGTCAGTGAGCGCTGACAAACCGTGGCACATGCCACAGCAATGACAAAGCCCTTTCAATCCCTATCCCAAAGGTCTGATCCTGCACCACGGGCCCACGGCTGCCTCCGAAATAATGATCCCATGTTCCCGGGGGAAAGCCTGGAGGGAGCGGGAGCACCCGGCAGGGTGGAAGCACCGGGGCTTGCGTTCACCTCGGCAGCACCGGCAGCGGATGGTCCTTCCCAACGCACAGACCCCGGTGGTGCCTCAAAATCAGCCAAATGATCAACATCACTGAGACAAGGCTTTTGCCCATCGCCTCCTGGTTTTGACAGCGTTGAGGGATGGAGGCGAGACACCCCAGGCTGTTTTGTTTTAATCCCAATAGCTTCATACTCCTTCTCCTTCGTACGCATGGGGAGGTCACACATCCATCAAAAACCATGGGTGCAGGCGTGACAATGCAATTCCCTTTGGAGGCAGAACCCTGTTTTGGGTCTCTTTCTGGTTTTTGGTCTTTCTTCCTGTCAAGAATAAGCTGCAGCAGTAAGCCCACAACTGCTGCTGAACAAAGGAGGCAGTTCTTTTATCTAAATAGCAAACGCAGATAATAAGCAGGGAAACAGCTTGGCTTAAAAACTCTGAACAAACTGCAAATTATTCTGTTTGAAAGAAATGAGCCTGTTCTACATTTTCAATTGGACAGTTCAGTTTTGACTGCTAGCGGTTCAAAAGACGCGTTTCCTCGAGTGTCGGAAAGCAGCAGAGCAGACCCCGTCCTGGCAGCCGCCAGCGCTGGCCTGGTTATTTGCCCGGTGGCTTTAACAAGAGTTCACTCAGGCTTACCCATGATTATTTGGTCTTTAAACTAGGAATGATTAAAATGAAATAACACCACAGCAGAAGGCAGACTGAACTCCCTTCACTCTGCAAACACACCAGACCTCTCTCCCTGCTGGGGTAACAAAAGCACATAAATAGTCCATTTAACACTGGAAACGAAGCCAAACAGGAAGAAATTTATTCATGGCATTTTTGCAGCTTTTGTTTGGGGATCTGCAGGGGGGATTTCAGTGTAAACCCGCCTGGCTTTGCTTTTGTTAACCCTTGTCTTGCTTTTTGTGAAGAGAAGGGAAAAGCAGCAGAGCTTCAGGCAGACAGCGTGGGTTTGTGTGTCCTGCAAAAACCAGGTACTGGAGTCATTCCCAGAAAAAAATTCCATTGAAGTGAGACACAAATGCAGATGTTAGAACAAACAGGCTCCTGCTCGGCTCACGGGATCACTGGTCTAATCCAGCATTGTGGGAAGCACAGGGTCCACAGCTCCCCCCAGACCCTCTCTGCGTTTTTCCGTCCTGCCAGGATTTTCAGCTCCGACCCTGGTGCGTGCTCAGCCCGGTGAATGGTTCCCTCTGGGACTGCTGCCCTACAAGCTGCTCTTCTTTCTGCCACGCCGGGGATTATTTTCCTGATATTTTTTCCCTTTGCTCCTTTTCTCCTGGATTCTCCAGTGTGTTTGCAGGATTTATACGGGATGGTGGTTCATCCTTCTCGGAGCGCAGCGGTCCGGAGCTGCCCGCTGTGTGTGGGACGGGGAGCTCCAGTCCAGCCAGCTGCGATTGCTGCGCCCGCTGCCGGCCCTGCCTGGCCCACCGGTCCCACTGCTGATGCCCGGGTGAGAGGGGCAAGCGGTGGCTTTCTCGTCTTTCTGTTTCTGCTTAAAACACCAGGATTTATTTGTGCGGTTTCTTTACAACTGTTCTGCATCAGAAATATCACCCTGGTGTTCCACAACATCCCCACAGTTCTTTGCTAAAACCAACAAAGCAGAAAGATATCTCCTCGTGCTGACATTTCTTTAAATAATAAACTTTTCCCGCTTGCAATTTTGTATCTGAAATGTTTTCCCATTCATAAATGCTCTGGCAGTGGAGACAGAGAAAGCGTGAGGAACCGGGAGACGTGGTCCTGCCCATCATCCAGACCCTGCTCTTCCCCGGGTGTCTTGCCTGTGGCCTCCTCGGAAAATCCCAGCCAGTGACTTTTTGTACCAACTTGTTTTATTGCCAATTTAGGCTTAGGAAAGTTTACTGTCACCTCAGCTTTCTTTATGGCTTAGATATTTTATACGTGCAGCCACCTCCCCTAACAAAAGCAGAACAGAGAAGGTGGAGAGCCTGGAAGGATTAAGCGGTTCGAGGGTTAGATGGTGACATTCATCAGGAAAGGTCCAGAACCACCACTGCTCCCCCGTGCAAAGGCACCGCATCCCTACCCCAGCCCCAGGAACTGGAGCTGAAGGATGGGAGGGAAACGGTCCAGACGCACATGACTGCCCCATGATGGATAAAAATGTCATTTCCAGCACTGGGTTAAAGCGTTCGGCCCCCAGCAAGTGAGAGCCAGTTGGTGTTTCAAGTCCTGTACATTTGCATTATAAAGGATCAGATTCAGGTATAAATTATATATTTTGTTTCAATACCATCTTTAAAAGCTAGTGAAAATTGTCCTTTGAAGAACTGATTCCTGTGATAACAGACCCGTACGACACCTGTGAGGAGCTCAGCCCCTTCGCGGAGCGGGGACAGCAGAGGGGTGCGGCAGCATGTCCCCGGGGAGCTGGTGGGGTACGAGCTGTCCCCCGCACCGACCCAGCTGGCTGCCGGGAGCACGGCAAAGCAGCTCAGCTTCCATGCTTGGGAGTGTTTGTCTCTTACAGACCTGGGAGATGATTGTTTCCGTTCTGGGTATAATAAAATACATAGGGACACATGCTGCCAAACTGCTCCCTGGCTGCACTGCTTGGAGCCTGTCTCCATGGGAGATAATGCAGTTATTCCACAGCTAAAACAATGTAGAGAGGTATAGGAATTTGGCCTACAGTACTTGAATTATTGTCTCCCTGAGACTGTGCCCAAACTAAATGAAGTGGGGGGACACAGGGTTGTGCTCCCCGGGAGCCAGAGCTGGGGCTGGAAGAGCCCAGCTGGCCGAGGCACGGTCCTTGGGCGGCTCCCTGGGATGGCGGCTCTGCTTCCACTGCCACTCCAGACAAGGGCTGGGGGGTCCGGGGAGCTGCCTGGTGGCTCTGGGGTGACAGCAGAGCTGCGGACAGAGCTCGGAGCAGGCTGGGTGCCACCCCCAGCACCCGTCTGCAGCCCTGCCTGGCCGCTGCTTGTCTTGCTGCCAAAGAGTTGCGGTACGGTGGGAACCGGCACCTCGCTCTAGAAAGGGCTGCACAGAGCTCACCCCGGCACTCCTGGACACAGACTGCGTAAAAATCTCCAGGCTGTTCAACAATCTTGGCAGTAAAAGCTGTCTGAGTCTGGTGCTGCCCTCGCCTGCTTGAGGGACTGAGAAAACTCACCGTCATCATCCCAGGGAGTTGCACAGTAACTTACCCATTACATCATTTTTATTGAGCTTGTCTGTGTCCATTATACCTCAGGGTCGCTGCCAGCTGCAGGGGCATTGCCGGTGCGATCAGCCTCCCGCCTGGGCTTCTCCTGCCACGCGCACGGGCATGGGAGGCACGGGGACACTGGGTCTGCAGCCGCTGCACACCCCTCAACTCCTCGCCCCGGGCAGCGTGCAATGGAGCCGGCCTCCCTCAGTGCAGAAAAGAGAAAAAAAAATGAGTGTGGATGCTCTGGAGCTGGGGCTGTCATCAAAACCCTACTGCTGACCGGCGGCTCTCCCGGCCCCAGCGGATGCACAGAGCCATAACCCCGGGTCGGCTCTGCCCGTCCCCTCCAGCGACCCTCGCTCCGGGTCTGTTTCCTCCCTGTGCCGCTGCCTTCAGTCGGCACCGGCGAAGCCGTGTCCCGGGGGGCTCCCATGGTCTCTGCCCGCTGGCCGGTGCGGCTCTCCCTGCTGTCATGGGAAAGGTGAACCAAAGCTGTTCTCTGCTAATATCACAGCTGTAAAAATATCTTTTTCTATCTGTGTGCATGGGAAGATGAAGGGGTAGTTTGTATACTGAGAGCCATAACCTGTAGTGTGATGCACACATTTTTGTTGTCTCCTCCAAACATATTTAGAGGATCAGAGAAAGCCCACATCATACAAGGAATATAAATGATGTTAAGGGAGAAATGTATTTTTCAGCACAGACTGCCTGAAAAATGTGCAGCCAATAGTGTTTTAAATACCCCGGTGCAGTTATTCATAGAAAATGCTTTTCTTTTTTTTCCCCTTTATTTCCTAGCGTAACTGTAGTCATCATTCAGCCTTATAACTATAATGGATGGTTGCTAGAAGCCTTCCAAACAAGCCAGCACAATAAGATACAGACGGTTAACCCACATCCATTCTCTAAGGAAATTTCATGTTGGGCCCTTTAATATGCTCTTTTTGAAATTATTCAGATAAGTCAGTGCATAGGGCACTGCTGCAGGGAAAAGATTGAACCTGGAACAAAGTGGAATGAGATTTGAAATAATAAAAATAAAGAAAAAACACACAGGCAAGCTTCAGGTACACCTCAAAAATTCAAATGAGCTCATTTGCAGAGCTAAAAATTTCCCAGGGACTCAAGCTGATTCAGAGAGAAATGTATTTAATTTAAAACAACTCACTTCAGGGAGCTCTGCACTGGGATGAAATGTATTAAATAATTGATCAACCGGGGAGTAAGAAAGAGAGGAAAAAAAGAAAAAGAAAAAAGAAGGGAAGAAAGGCACCTGGCTGGTACGTGGCACTAAACACAGGGTTTAGCCCCCACTGCGAGCCCTGCCGCTCTGGCCTGGCCCCTCTCGTCCCGGCTGGGTTGGTGACATACGGATGGGGTGGCAGGCAGGGGTCCCAGAGCCACCCACACTGTCCCCGGGGCTCGGCGGCACCGAATCGCCAGCAGCCAAACCAGGACACGGGGATGAACCCAAGGGACGGCACGTCCCGGTGCCCTTCTGGCGGGCCGTGGGGACGGACGTTCATCTCATCCCAGCAGAGTGACAACAAGTTTTTATTACATTTTCTTCCAGCCGCAAAGTCAAACCGAGCCTCCGCGTCCTGTGTGGCCACCGACTTGGTATTGGTTTCCTTTCTGCTTCACTGGGTATTTTACAAAGTGCTTAAAATAAAACAAATATACTTAGTCCTTTCTCCTCAGCAGCCCTAAGGGCAGATTAAGATGTAGCTGGTATCAAAACACACATACCGATAATCTTTCTGCAGCGGTTCAGGCTTGGATGTAAAATGGAAATACACTTTTAGTGCTTGGATATCACACTGCTGCATATGCAAACAGCAATTAAAACCTGCAGCCAAACTACATAAATCCACCAGCGACAGAATAACTGCAGTTAAGGGGGAAAAATGAAAAGAAACTGCAGTTCATTTGCATTTTTTAAGAGTAATTTTGTTCAGGCTGCAGTTGTTCTGAATGCAATGTAACTTCTAAGTACTGTTTCACTGCACTGAGGCCACATTGTGAATGCAGGAGGCTTTGAGCTGCAGCTGGGCTGCTCTGGAAGGGCGATGAGCCCCGCGCAGCGGACGTTAGGGACCCATCTGATCCAGCCCCAGTCGCCTTCCCCGCCAAACCCAGTCAAACTGGGGAGGGTCCGAGCAGCCTCGTGCCCCCCGCAGCCTGTTGGACACCACTGCCTCTCTAAATGGTATTTTTATTGATTTTTATTTAAATCGCTTCCCCTTATTAACTAAACCAGGAGATGACACAGCCTTCCAGACAATATGCTTTCTGCCAGCAGCAGCGGGCAGATGAGTTAATGCATGCCGAATTTAAGATCTATCTCTTTTTACTGCAGACTTTACGCACTCCTGCCGGGGCACGTGGGCTCGGCCGGTGAGAGGCTGCGTCAGTGGCAAACACCGGATGGATGCTCTTATAACTTCAAATAAGCGAATTAAATGAGAGGCATAAATGTAATTGTTATCCACTTCATTTGCTGGTGACTGCAATAGCCCTGCTCAATAAGGCTCGACGGGGGACATGCACAACGTAGCCTGGATTGCGGGTGCTGTGGGACATCCTGGACCCCGGATCCGCACCCTGGATCGTGGATGCCAAGCGGCATTGGGGCTGAGCTGAGGGGACTGAGCCGCGGCTCTCCCCAGAAAGACCGCTGAGCAAATTACAAATAAATGCTGCTCGCTGTAGAAAATGAACTCAAATTGTAGGTCTCATACAGAAAGGTGAAGCAGGGGATGGGAAGAGCAGAGATGGAAGAGGATGTATAGTTTTGCGAGTCTTAATAGCAGATGATGAAACCAGTTTTAGCGGGGGCTAATAGATTGATAAAGGAGCTGATAGTGGCTCTCCTTCATACCAACAGGCCAAGAAACATCTGGGGATTTACCCTCTCTTGTCTTCTCTCTTCCCATTTACTGCGCTGCCCTGCATTACTCCCTTTCACACCTCATTAGGACCAATAAAATATGTAAAACCGTAAAGAGATCAAACAGAATTTTGAACATTTTTTCCTCTGCCTGTGATCTGACGGCGCAGATCCTGGAGATTCCCAGCAATGTTTGTTTTCTCTCTGCAAAACATCGCTGTCAAAACATGGGACACGAGTTATGTTCCCCAAGAACACAAAAACATTTTAGGTTAAAATCACAAGTACTTTGTTTCATTTTCTTTTCCTCGCCTAATCTTAAATAAAAAGAACCACCCCACTTTCTTCTAATTAAGTGCCCAGGAGTATTTCAGCTCTCCAAGAGGTCTTGATTTTCCAGCAAGCGTTGGTACCTCTCACCCGCAGGTGAAGCAGAGGGTTAAAGGGTAGGAAGGCCAACTGGCAAAGCAGGGGACTTCAAAACAGTTCCTCCAGCTCTCATCTTTTTTATCCTGCAAGCACATGCATATGTGGCATCATTCAGCAGGTGAGCTAAACCCTTGGGGTGTAAAGCGTACATTAAAAGTACAGGATTGAAGTCAAAGTGACAAATTTAAGGAGATTATTTCTGTAAGCGTGATTGTGAATTTTCTGTCCTTTTCTTTGCAAGAACATTTTTATCCTCTCCGCACACCCAATTTCCATAGCAAGCTAATTGTTGTAATTGCAACCAATTTTTTGTATGTAAATTTAATTAAAACCAGTTTTTCTGTTGATCACCAATGTTTAACCAGCTCATTAGAAGCATTTGTCCTTGTGAAAAGGAAAAAAAAAAACCACCCAGACAGTGGAAACACTGACATGATGAGCTGCTATCCATTAGCCTGAGCCCAAGGGTCCGTATTTCATCTTTCCGGAGCAGGGGGGTCCCCGGGGCCTGGCGAGGGACCCCGGGGGATGGCGATGCTGATGGAAGCACGGTGCCCAGGTGGATGATGCTGGGGGCAGAGCTCTGCCCGCTCGCCTTGGCACCCCTGCTGCAAAGAGGGAGCAGGAGCGGAGCAGGGGCGAGGGTGTCCCACCCTGCAGAGCCTGCCTGGGGTGGGGGGACGTGAAAGCAGCCGCCTTATGCAGCCGACCACATCTGTGCAAGCTGGCCCCAGGGAAGGGGGAGAGCTATCTAAATGAAAGGACGGTGTTAGCAGAGGGATAACGAGGTATGAACTGAGGCATAAATTCAGGCTGGAAATTACAAAAAGGTTTCAAAGCTCAGAGCAGTGTGGGTCTGGGTTGTAAAACCCTTCCAACAGCAGTGGAAAAAAAATCCACTGTACTTCTAAGGAGTGGTTTGATGAGTTCCCACAAAGACTTGCAGGGAACGGTGCTGATGATAGGAAGCGACTGGGCTTATGAGGTTCCCTCCAGCCCTGAGCTCCCGGGGAAGAGCCCTCAGAAGTCGGTACAAAGCAGTGGCAGTGCCTGGGGCAGACGTGCCACCTAACGCAGAACTCCCTCCTGCTTTGCCTCGGTGGGACGGGAGTGCCCGAGCCCCGCAGCCTGCGGGGGGGGGTATGGCTTGGACACCCCCAGCACAGCGCTGGGGCCAGCTTTGGAGCAGGGTCAGCGCAGAAGTGAGAGGTTCCAAGGGAGCGGTGATAAAGGCAATGCACATCTTCTGCCAAATGGGATTGCTCCATTTGGCACTGGCAGAAGCCAGAAATTCTTTAAAAAAACAAACAAACAACAAAAAGCCAAAAGAACTCCCAGACAACCAGTCAAAGTCATACAGGGCCAAACAGAAACCTTCTTCCACTCTCTAGGCAGTACCAGCGAGCGTTACCCTGTGCTCTGCAAGGCTCACGCACTCCGCTCCCTTTCTGAACCACATACATCCCTCGGAAAAAGTATTGATTACATGAATACAGACTAATGAGAGGCAGGCAGCACCAATGAAGGCAGTTAATTGCTTACTGCACTTTCCTTTGGCTGGTCCCTGGTGATTTTTTCACCAATGAATAATTCAACAGCTACTGACACATAAGTAATATCTCCTGATTTGCATTGAGCATCATTCATTAGGAAGAGGATGAAAACCTCACCTATCCACTAGCTAATGCCAGGGAAATGAATACGCCATCGGTTCAGCTCCTCGTCTGGGACCTGGAGGCACGACGTGTCCTGCGGGCAGGAGGGGAGGAACGTGCCCCGCTCCCTGGGGCACCCAGCCGCCCGTGGAGGGGTGCGCGGGGCCATTGCCCCATCCAGCCTCCGTGACCGCCAGTGCCGCAGGGACAAGGACCCTGCATCTCGAAATCCATTTTATTTCCAGCATCAGCCTTTTAGCATTTTAAATCACTGAGCACCATGCAGAGCCGATAATCAGATTTACTGATGGAGCTCCCCTGTCTTAGAGACCCAACAAATCCCTTTTAATCCTTTTCTTAAACTCTTTCTTACAAGTGCTTACAACAGAGTTTATCTTTCAGCTTTGGGTCTACTTTTGGTTTCCAAATGTGTTTTCTTTCCAAATGAGGCTGTTCCTGTATTCATTATTTCTAAATGACTGAAGTGGAGCCTATTCCACACACTTTACAAATATTCCACCACCCTCCCAGGCCATGCACCATCCTGAAACCTGCACCCAAACCGGCAAACCCCTTGTGCCAAATGGGCCAGGGAAGGCACCGGCACGGAGCCTGGCAGCGGCTTTGCCTTCCCTGAAGGGTACATGGAGGCAGATGGGTGCCAACATTGACTGGCTCAGCCTGCACTTGAACCCTGCCAAAGGAAGACGTTTAAAGCCCTGGGGCTTCCTCCTCACCTGCAAACAGTTCATCAGCAAAAAGTTCATCGTTCTCCGCGCCGCTGCCTCCTTCCACCCGGGACTGTTCCCATCTGCCCAGCGCGGTGCCGGAGCGTCTCCATGCTCCAGGCGGACAGCAGGGAGGTTTTTAGCTCAGAGATCTTTTTAAGGAGAGATGGGTGGGTTTGTGGCATGCGACACACTGCCAGGACTGGGCCACAGCAGTCCCGTGGCTCGTCTAGGTCCTTTCCACAGCTGGGAAGACTCTCCCACATGGAAAAAAATTGCACTTTTAACCTGTGGCCCATACTGGTGAGACAAAGCCGAGCAAGGGCAAGGGAGAAACAGCTTCTTGCCTTCCCACCAGCAGCAGATGCTCTCCATGCCTTAGCAGTGATCTTTGTGAGTGAAGTTACAGGTGATTTAGACACCAGAAGACAAAAATAAATCACCAGCTCCTTTTTTTTTTTTTTAAATAGAAGCTACAATGGTTGCAACAAGTGATGAGACTGTTCTCCTGTGAACATCTCATTACATCCCAACTCGGGTGCTGAGGCACCTTTTGGGATGGCTGCAAATTATATAAAAGCCCAGCCTGAGTCACACCAATTAATCTCTGCATCAGCAGCACCACTCACTGCTTTTCCTGCCTCTTCTGCACGTGGTTTTCTAATCAACCTGCTCAGCCTGTTCCCATAGAAACCAAGCAGCACATCACTACAGAGTCACGGCTTCTGGGTTTTTTTAAGTTATCATCAGACCTTTATTCTACCCCTAAGAAAGCCATGCTGATAGCTGGAACTGGGGACGGCCACTCCACCAGCAGAAAATGAGACTCAGCTGTGAGTGCTCCCATGCACGGCACCTGGGGAGCTTGGGAGGCTGCAAAAAGTTTGCTGTCAATATTTGCATCTCATGAATCTATTCCAGCTGCAGCTTTGTCTTTTGCATCTACTGCCCACAAGCATCCGTTTCTTCTCTGGTTGATGCGTGCTTCTAAATGGGATGTTTTCCTGGCACTGAAACTCACTGCGGCAGCGAGCCCTCGCCTTCCTCTGGGGAAGGAGCAGAAACAGTGTTGTGCACTTTACTGGGCCAGATCTGATGGAAAACATGGAGCAACTCCAGACCCAACTCTGGCCGTGGGCAGTTGCACAAGGGCTGTGCCTGCGCCCAGCAGTGGGGCTGCACGGCTGTGTCTCATTACTGCACGGCCATGTCCCATCGCTGCACGGCCGTGTCCCATCGCTGCACGGCCATGTCCCATCACTGCATGGCCGTGTCCCATCACTGCATGGCCGTGTCCCATCACTGCACGGCCGTGTCCCATTGCTGCACGGCCATGTCCCGTCACTGCATGGCTGTGTCCCATCGCTGTGCAGGCTGGGTGCCAGCAGCACACCAGCACGGCACAAGCTGAGCACCTGCTCCCAGAGCAAGGGAGAGATTGGGGTAATTCAGCTGCTCTGCTGCCCACCGGGGTGACCCCTCTCCAAAGCCCACCGCTGCTGCGAGTGTCCCCGGGAGGAGGGCTTGGACCAGGTCGCCAGCAGCAGCAGATGCAGTGTCTCCAGTGCTCTACAGCTGCGGTTTTCAAAGGGCTTTGGAGAAAGGAGGCAGTTACCCCTCACCAAGCCCCTTATGCAGGGGAAATTGAGTTTAAGGCCTCCGGTTTGGGTGCACGTCACAGGGCAGGAGCTCTTAGGAGTGAACGTTTTTGAAGATGCTTCTGGAAAAGCTCTCTCCCCGAGTGCCTTGGGCTGGGGCACCAGGGGGGTCCCACCGCAAGGAGCCGGGCAGAGCTGCCTGAGGATCCCACTCCGCTGGGGAGAGCAGCAAGGATAAAGCGAGTCTCAGAGCCACATCCAATGGGAAATCTTAGATGTTTTGCCTGGAGTTTTGTTTTTCCATCAGAAGCTGCTAATGTAAATATTTACTGGCAACTATTCCTATTCTATTAGGGACAGGGCTTTGTGCAGGCTGCGTTTCTTAGGGAAATACTTTAAAAATGTGCTTGATGTATTCAAATCATCTGCAATGTATTCATTTAATTTGCCTTTTTTTGCAAGAGTGAAACTCCTGCACATATGGCTATGCTTATGCAACTAGTTGATTAGATTTTACATTTCCATGTGTAATTTATGGTAAATTGCCCACAGATTCATTAAAAACCCCCATCCTTTAAATATGTCCTGAATAATCTCTTCCATGCATTTTATATAGAACAAAAATAGGGTGATTCTGTATTCTAAAGGGACACCTACTGATAAGAACATGTTGCATTTGTAGCAGTTTAAATGCAGAATATAGAAAATGTCTGTCTTGCTGGGATTTTAAAGCCCCACTAAAATGTATTTGGAGGAATCAATCAGTACTGAGTCAATGTACATGAATTGCTTTAATAAATCTAAATAGATGTGTCAGGCTCTAAGTGAATTGCACATTAAATAAAATCCGATTCTTCATCGAATGTATTGATTGTTATCATTAAGAGCATATTTGTTACACTTTCTGAGCAGGGGGCTGATACAAATAACAGCAGCAGACAGCACTGCTGAGCTTGCGGGCTGCAGCAGGCTCTGCGGGGTGGACCCGCGTGTCCCTGTGAGCCCTGGCAGCTCCTGAAAGCCTTCGTCCTACACCAGAGAAACCTCAGCCCTTAGTGTTTCTGTCGTACGTGCCTTAAATGAGCACAAAAAAGAGAAAGGATATATTTTGTGTGCAAACCTGAGAAATATAAAGGTCATCTCCAAACGCATCTTCCCAGCTCTGGAAGTGAGCCCTGGGGTGCGGCTGAGCGCTTGTCCCCAGGGGTGGGAACGGCTCACGCCTGGGCTCTGGACACGCTGCCTTGCCCTGCGCTGACCCGAACCACTCAGACGTGGCCGTGGTGAGTCTTTAGTTCATCGCTTGCACACAGATAACGATCCTGAAAGTTCAGCGGGTTGAACGCTGCACTTGGATTTCCATGGTGGGTCTTGATAAATGTTCTTTCATCAACTCTGCTGGGGAACGCACTTGGCTGCTAGCAGCGTGGAGCGGGATGAGAGGCGTAACTGCGTGTGTCATGCACCAGCCCTGACCAGAGCGTAACGCTGCTGCGGTCCTACCCGACGGTGCCCAGCGGCAGCACATCCCAGCAGCACGGCTCCACCACCGCTGTCCCGGCCACAGCATCAGAGGTGGCGTGACAGCGCAGAGGTGCTCCCTGCATTGCGAGCATCCAGCATCGGTGCGCAGGGTCGTGTTGTGGTGCACAGATTCCAGCCAGCTCCGTGCGCAGGCGCTGCAGGGCAATGCCGGCTCCATCAGCACAAACGCTGCAGTATGGCACAGCGATGCATGCTTTTCCTTCACACCTTTCACTTTCATTTGCCCTTATGTTTTCTTTAACTCTGTTAACCAGTTTGGGACAGATACTCCATAAATATATATTCTCCCCAAAAAGCTGTTTTCCAAGTGTGGATTTGATGTACAATAAGCTGTTCCAATATCTGATTTATAAGGCATATGAAGTTTCTGACTGAAGAAAAACATGATGAATTTCTCAGGTGTCTCACTGATTTATTGACCATGTGGCAATTTATAAGTCATGTCAACAACTTCATAAGTAACACAATTAATTCTGAAGTTATCCCCGAGTTATCCAAGTCCTGTGTCACTGATGAATACATGCTGGGTCTGAGTTATGGGTTGGCTCTGAACTATGACTGAATCTGAAATAAGTCACAAAGTTGAGTCATAAATTGCAAGAGATGGATCTGGGTACACTGCTGAGTTGCAAGAGCATCATCGGATCACACACCTCGATTTACGGACCGGTGAGGCGGTGTCTGCATTATCTCATGGTTTGTGAGCAAACGCCGGGGTGTAAATCTGGGATCGTGCTGCCGTCGGGGGCAAGGAGCTAGCGGGCACTGGGAGCCCTTCGCACCCAGTCACACTGCCCAGGAAAGGACAAACGGAGAAATAACCACCAGAGAAAGAGATAATACTTGAAGGTGCGAAATGCCACTGCTCTGTAAGTCAGCCCGAAGACAGGCTCCTCCATCGCTGGAGCAGCTCCAGCACAGATTGAGCAGGGCGCGAAGCTGCCCAGACGGTGCCCTGACCCAGCGACTGGTGCTGCAAGCACCTCCGAGACACCCCGCGCTCCCGGAGTCCCTGCTCGCTCCCTGACCTCTGAACGCCAGCAGATTGAATTAATCCGTCATTATCGAAGCTGCTCCATCAGCCCCGCCAGGAGCGGGCAGGCAGGGGTGACATCAGGCAGGGAGGACACGAGCACCGTGACGGATACAGCGCTGCCGAGGGGATAGCGCTGGGGTGGGATGGCGACCCTGCCGGCAGGTCTCAAAGGGAGGGATGCGAATGGAAGGTGATGCCAAGGACAGGCAGTGGCTTGCTCTTCTGCTCAATTAGCAGAAGTGGCTGCTGCACCCACTCCCCCATCCCTCCCGCTTGCCCTTTTGGGGTGGAAAGACGTCTTTGGTCTTTTGTCTGTTATTTATAGGAACTAATCCCAGGCAGCACCGGGCTCTAACAATAAAACCCACCTCTACAGCAGAGCAGTTGTTCTCAGGAAATCAGCCTGGACATGCAAATGCACCAAGCTTATGACTTTCACTGGGACTTAGTGTTTGCCTAAACAAGAGAGGGTGACTGGCTGTGTCCTCGGCTGTCACCAGCGGGTGACATCCACATTTGCCACCAGAGTAAGTGCATTTGCTGCTGGCAGCCCCGGCAGCACTCTGCCCTCCCGCAGCAGCATGCACAGGCGCAGCGAGAGCAGCAGCGCAGCCGTGCTGGCCCCATCGCTGGTCTTAATGACACCAGTTAGCAGGAGGGGACAGGAAGGGGGTGCACCCTCCCACCAGCCTGCCCCGCTGCACCTCGCCTGCAGACAGGCAGCATCCACAGGCAAGAGCTCGGCCCCTCGCTGCGCCGTGCGCGCGTACCAAGGTGTTTGCCATCGTGCTGCTCGTGTTTGCACACACGTGCACGCAGGGTAGTGCAGGGTAAGTACAGACAGTCTTTTTCTTGCAAATTAATAACTGCAGGTGTGCCTCGTTGCTGTTCTCTCTCTCTCTTCCTGGGGTACTGACTCTATAGCAAGCCTGGCTGGCACTGGCAGATATCGTAGGCTATTAATTAAGATGTCATTTACAGGCCCACTGGGTGACCTTAATTAAACTATAAAATGGCAAACACTAATAAGAAAGATGATATCCCTGTGGGTAGTGAATCAAGTACATTAACCTCCTAGTGGGGAAGCTTTCCTTCATCTAACGGAGATGAGAGATCTCCCAGCTTGCTGCAAGGGCCAAGCCTGGTGGCCCCGGTGTCACCGTTGGTGGCAGTGGCGGGCGGCTCCCCTGCCCGCGGGACACCTTCCCCCTGCACCCGCAGCGTGGTGCGGCCACCATCCCTCCTCCTGAGCCTGGCAAGGAGGATAACTCCTGCAGACTTCACGCTGCCAAAGAGACGGTCCTTGCACCTTTCCTCAGAGCATCAGACACTTTGAAGGACCATCAAGATGGGTTTCCCTTCTCCTTTTGAGGATCTTCTCCCCTTTCTGTTTAGCTGGCGCTTACCACAGGCTGCGATGGAGATCACCAGCAGCTGCACCAGTCCTGAGGACGTACACGGAGCTTTTCTGGTTTTTTTTTCCTTCCTGTGCATAACTCAGAGGCTGTTACACTAAACACTCATTTCATATTCCCAGGAGGTGAGGGAGATGCCATGGGAGACACATTTACATTTGTAAACTGCAATCAAAACTAATTAAACCCAACACAAATAAACACTGATTAATAGAAGAGGGGACCTGATGCCAAGTCCCATGGCCCCACCCCAAATAACAGTGGCTTATTTTTTAAGAGGCAGATTTGCTTGTTCTCTTTCATTCCCAACATCTGGTGGCACATCGCCAGGCCCCGGCTCCGAGGCAGCCTGGCAGCCGGGCTGCATTTGGAAGCGATGCCGGGGAGACCATCTGACAGCCAGAGCTCGTTCTGCCTGAAACACAGCTTTTCTTTAAAAGCTCACTGCTGGGACATTACGGTCTGAGGCAAGCTCCATCCCCGGTCTCGTTTCGCACTAGGCCACTGGTTTCAGTTTATTTCATTAAAGCTGAATTTATTCCAGCAAAGCAGTTAAAATATTCATTACTAGTCTTGCCACCTTTAAGACTCCCCGTTCCCTGCGCACCATCCCTAATTGCCCGCTCCAGGCGGAGCGCTGGGATGTCAGCTCTCCAGGCGAGGTCTCGAATGGAAAAGGCGCTAACAGAAGGGAGTGAGAGGTGCAGAAATAGCTCACACCAGAGCGAGCTGCCACACCAGCACGTTGTCAGCAACCCAGCGATGAGCACAAGCAGCAAGAAAAACCTTTTGCATGTGGACTCGGTGAGGAAAACACAAAGCACGTAGCTTGCTAAAGCCGTAACTTTGTAAATGGAGCGCTGAGCGGAACCAGAGGGAAACGGTTCTAAGTGGAACAGAAAGCCAGTTTGTTTAAAAAGCAAAATTATTGATTACTGTGGAGAGGAAACAAGCAGAACCACTGGATAGGGTATGAGTGATGGACGTTTCTAGGAATATAGATTTGCAAGTGGTAACTGTGGCATCAAACATCAGTTCTGTCCTGGAAGAAATGGACCCACCTGCCCGAGCATCCGCCTGCCTGCGCCAGCACACAGGCACCAGCGACGGGGGCCTCACCCTTCCCACCTAAGGGTGGAAACCAGGGAGCAGCAAACCCAGGGCAGGAGGGGCCGGGCTGGGCGCCGGGAGGCCGTGGGCAGGGGAGCGCAGCGGGGAGGGGGTGCAGGAACGGTCCTCAGCGCTCCCCTCCCCATCCCAGGCTGCCGCCGCAGACCCGCAGCTCGGTCTGTGCCCACAGGCAGATTTTCTGCTGTGGCTTCTTATTGCACCCAGATCAGTCAGCACGAGAGGATATTTGGCTGGGATGGACTGCAGACAAGTAATTAATGTCCATGAAGCGACCATTATTACACCGGCTCATCTGGCTTTTCCCTTTGCCATGAGCCTTTACTGGGATGGTGCCTGGCAGTCACTATTTTCAAATCACAGTTTTTTCACAGTAAAAGGCTATTTTCCCCAGGCAGCCAGCAGGGATTTTATTGTTTAAATAGTGTGAAATCCTTCTTTATGAGGCCACTTGCCTTCTGGTCTACAAGAATGGCCTTTTGCAGCATCTAATGTTCCATGTTATCCCAGATGTTATTTGTTAGAGAGACAGCCTGTCCACTCCGGGCCCCGCTGTCCTGCTCTTCAGTTGCTAACCGTTGAGGATTTAAAGCTAAAACGACCGATGCTGCAGGTGAGGACTGCCAGGCACCGCATCCACAGGTGGTTAGTCTTCCAGTTTCCTGGAAAGGATTTTAACAGCGTTTCCTTGTGGAAATGGGAGGTTTGCTCTGCTTATGCCTCCTGTGCGCTGCTGGGCAAGGTCTCCGATTCAAAGGGAAGGTGGGGGAGCCAAAACCAAATATTAATCAGACACCACAGAGCCACAATGCCCACGTGCCTTTTCCCGGGAGCAGTATCAGCCTGGAGAGAGCCAGAGACAGGGGCTGAAGCGCGAGGGGGGTCTGCCCGGGGTCCCCCCGTGCCAGGGCACTGCAGGGCAAACGCTTGCGTGGGGAAAACCCCGAGCGCTTCCTCGGACCCAGCAAACGTCGACCTCTTGAGCGGGGACTAAATGGATGTCGGTCGGGTTCAGGGTTCAGACAAACGGCGTGGCGATGGCACCAGCTCACTTGTCAGTATAACTACACAATGCTGATATTCCACCTTCAGCTCAACTTATTAACCCAATGTTCCTTTCAAACAAAATATCACACTACTTAATTATTTTTTGGCTAACCGCTTGCAAATGCCATCAATTACTGAAAACATGACACCGTTGCCTTTTGCAAGGCACTGGAATCAGACTCCTTGTCACCCTCTGACAGGAGCATTGTAAAACTGCATTAATCAAATTGCATATCAGTCAGAAAAATTGAGGGGTAATTTGTCAAAGTCACAGCCATGCTCAATAACCGTTTGGAGATGACTAAGTAATTAATCAATAACGCATTCTCACCTTTTCATTTCCCTAGGTTTCTGTGACCTGCGCAGTGGAATGACTGGAAAATAACAGAGCAAGTTGTCCAGTGACTTTAGAAGCAGCGGCTGGGGTTTACCGGGGAGTTAATTCAGCCCGGCCAGGCACCTTCCCTCCTCTCCTACCCGCTGGCAGCATGTTTGCACGGCTCGTGCCTCCGGGCAGCCCAGGCCCGCGGGGCCGCTGCGCTCCCAGCAGTAGCCACGAATGCTCAGAAGCCCGTTTCAGGCCAGGCAGAGCCTGGCAGATGCGGGGAGCTGCACGCAAGCAGAGGCACCGTCGAAGGGACGGACAGCATTGCCGAGGGCTTGTGTTTCTCACCAGACACCTGGACGGATCCTGCCCGAACCCTCCGGTGCGGTGGATCACTGTGGACCTGGACGCAAGCTCCAATTCCACTGATCAAAACCAGGCTTTGAGCCTCACCCTGTAATCTAAATAACTGTTTATCAGAGATACTGTTAATTTAGTCTAAATTCTTCTTTCTTAATGTTCTTGAAATAACATCCTCTCTAATGCAATCCAAGAATAACCCATCAGTGTAATGAAAAAATTCCCTGCGAGACCGAGCTGCTACTTCTTGAATGCCCTAAAAGTGATAATTTGATTAATAAAATGGTCAGATTTGCAGTACCGAAGGGCTTTTCAACTGAGAATCAATCACTTTACATCTATTACTCAATGCCGGATTCACTGAACGCATTGTTGAACTCACTGAAAACTGTGTTAGCAATATTAAGTAATTAGTAAGATTAATGCTGTTGCAGAGCTATAACCTGAGCAGAATCCAGATTGATTAGAGTTAATTATCTTCTGCCCACTTAAATAATTTATACACTGTTTTCCCCACTATGTAAGAGCAGAAAACACAGAAGAAAGATTCCCTTCCTCCGCATGGTACACACAGGGCCGAGCCACCAGTGCCGCAAGCGCCCGCCGGAGGATGCTTCAGAAAGACATCCCTAACCGGGGGTTGCCTCCTCCTCCTCCTCCTCCTCCTCTGCCAGGTCAGTTCATTTTGCACATCCAAACCCCCGCGCCAGCACAGGCTGCTCAGCCCAGCACCCATCCCGCTTCCCGACTGCTCGGGCACCCCCGCGCCTGCTCCTGCTGCAAAGCCAAAACGTTTCCCCTGAATTCACCGATTCCGCACGCTGTTTGGCCCGGAGGGCTGATGCAATAACTTATGCATGATCCTGCCTTTCTAATCAAAATTTCATTATTATAAATGATTGCAAAAGTTTTCATATTCTACATTTTGTCTTTGCAGAGAATTTTAAACACTCTCTAATTTTGTCCCTTGGTGCCGGTATGTGTAATAATCCCGCCGATCCATATTCATATCCTCCCAGCCTTGCAGCTCCTGCAAAGATTTCACAACTCCTAGAATCATTTTCTTAAAGATCTGAGCATCCACAATAGTTATTGTTATTAATGCAACATGATTTCAGCCCCTTTAATAATCACAGGACATGATTTGCAGTGTATTTAAATAATTGATTGACTTGGAGCTCACTAATATGAACGCATCCACAAGTATTTAATTGGATCGTTACTTGATCCTGGCTCCATGCAGTGTATCATGGTACCAATAAATCAATTATGCATCTCTCTGCTTGTGGAATCTCCCTCCTGGTGGCTCAGCAGGACCAGCCCCGGCCGGGCAGGCTGGGCAGCAGCGTGGAGGGGAGGTGGAGAAGGGGACGGTGAGGACGGTGGCCAGTCCTGCTCCACGGGACTCAAGACGCAGCCGGCTCCCGACATGCGTAGGGAAGCTGGCACCAGAGAAAAGCACATCATTAGAAGGCAATGGAGCATGTTCTAATTTGTCCATGTTTTCAGTTAGCAGGCATTTATTAGGGATGTCTGACTTATTCATATTCAGGTCAACCTGCTAATATTATATTAACCTCGGTTGCCACTGACGTGCACAGGAAAAATTCAAATCACGTTTTGCAGTGATTTTACAAGGCATCTGCTGACCACGCTGGGTGCGTGCCGGCCGGAGGCACCGCTGGCTGCCCGCTGCCGTGCCCGTCAGCCCGGCCATTGAACGATGCTGAAGCTTCTCCCAGGGCCTGCAGCCCCAGCACGAGGTGGCGTGCGGCCGGAGTGCCCTAGGTGCCCTGCTCAGGTGGGGGGGAACAGCGTTTACCGCAGGACTGCGGCTGCAGCAAGCGACCAGCGTGAACCAGAGCCTGGCGGCAGAGGATCGGGACCCCAGTGGGACAGGCGGCAGGGGATGCTGAACAGGCCAGGAGAGCAAGTGCTAGATCATAGATTGAATGTTCCTGCAAATGTCAACAAAATCATATGCATATTTTCATTTTTACCTATTCGACCTGTTAACTAACTACAAAATTTCTGAGTAATCCCCAGCAGATGAGCATCAAAGAGAAGACCTATGGTCCTAGCTAATCGCTTTATGATGAAGTAATGCTACAGAAATCAAATACCAGCAGTAAATCGGGAGATTAACAACAAGCTGGGAAATGCACAAATTAAATTGTGATCTCCCTTGCTGCTTTGCCCAAGCCAACGGCTCCGTTTCTGCTCTGGCCACTGCAGCCCCCTCAGCAGGAAAACAAGGTTAGAAATCACTTTATAAAAATGAGACTCTACTTTAATCCCTGATGCAGTCAGTAAGCAGAGCCTGCCCAGAACAAGCCGATGCCCATGCAACCGTCCCCGTCTCTGCGCCTGGGGAGGGGAGAGCATCTAGCTTTTCCAAACATGCAGGGATCCAAACCTGGAGATAGAGGCGTGCCAGGGAGAAGAGACGAGGGACAAGTGCTGCCAGGCTGGCGGCATCAGCCATGGCAACGTCTGGGGCTCGGGACTCCTGACTTTTCCTGCCAGCCTGGGAGGGGAGTCAGGGACGGGGCTTCGCCCGCAGCGAGGTGGGGCATGGGCACGGCTCGCCGGTGCGGTGCCACCTCTGCAGCGGTCCCCAGGCTGTCCCACGTCACCTGCCTGGATACAGGACAAAGGGACAGGCCTTGGGCTGATATCTGGAGCAACCACAGCCTCTGACAAGCCAAAGCCTCCTGCGGGTCTCCCAAAGCCAAGTGCCAAGGACACGCTGGCCACCCTGTGCTGCCAGTGCTCTCCTGGCTCTCACACCTCCAGCCGCTCCTGCTGCCGGCTCCTGCCCGGACCCACCGGGCTGCTACAACAGTCCCGGACCGGGCAGTTGCTCCTGGGGGAGAGCAACCAGATCACAGCTAAAACCACAGGAGCAGATGAGAGATGATGCAAGGAAAACAGGCAGCAGCCCTGTTCAGCACCGATTGCTCCAGGGCCAGACAGAGCAAGGGGCTTCCGCAGGGAGGGCTGTGCCAGAGCCACCGGACACGGCTAGGGTCTCCCGAGCAGGTGGCATCGAGGGCCACTGTCCCCAGGACCCTCCTGGGGCACAGCAGGAGCCAGGCTGCCTGCAGCGGGGCCAGGTCCGCAGGCGATCCCCAGCAGCGTATTTTGTGCCCTGACTCTGCTTTTATCGCACAGTAACATCTGAATGAATATTTTATTCACTCTCTTACGAACATCTCCACAAATGCACATTTTAATAAAACATGAGGACGCATTTTTGAAAGAGCCATCTAATGCTTCAAACAGCCCCATCATAGCTTATTAACCAGAGCAAACACTGTGCAGTTGTATTTTTATCTTGGTGACTCTAATGGAGTCCCACTGCGTGCGAGGCAACGGGGAAGGTGCCCACAGCCCCGTGTCCCCATGTCCTGGCAGCGGGGCCCGACAGCAGCCAGGGCTGTGGCTGCCTCCTGCTTCTGGCCTCGAGTGCCAGTGGGACGGGGCAGCGTGTGTGAACACTGGAGCCATTAACTGCAGCCCCCTCGGTCAGACAGGGATGTATCTACTTACAAGCATGACAGAGAAAAAAAAAATGCATAGAGTTTCTTAGTGAAAGGTCTTCGCAAACTAGAAAAATACTGAACCACATGCTCACATGCACACACACACACACACACACGATTGCCAGACCTGCTGCATGCACCTTCCCCTCCGCTGGAATCACGTAACCTGAACGAGATGGACCCTGCTTCTCATCTGCGATGCCAGTCTGGGTTTTCTGCGTTCCTAAATATGGCATGGGAGCTGCATTGTAATTTTTTCTCATAACTGAGGTGATTCTAGCAAAAATCTTGTGGCTTCTGGAAAAGATAACATTTTCTTGTCCTTGGTTGAATTTGTTGTAAAAGCAGCAATAAACTAAATGGCCAGAGAGGAGCAAGCTGAGCGACAGCAGTAGGACGGAGGTGGCAGAGGTTACTTCTGCCTCTTCCTGCTACAGGGAAAGGGAGCCGATTAAGTCTGAGAGGAGGAAATTTAAAGCCAGTAAAAGAAAATGTTCCTCCAGCCCTAAACTGGGGCTGCGAGAGGCCACCGAAGGAAAGTCCTCGGTGAGATGACATCAGAGCGACACTGGCAGAAGTCACAGGGTGGCACTGGTTGTAGCAGCAAAACACCAGGGAAAGCAAACCGGAGATTGGGGAAGGGCACAGACCAGCCCCGGCCAGCACGCACCGCAGGCCGGGCCGGGAAAGGGGCACCAAGGACTTGGCTCTTGGAGGCATCAGCTTCTTCCAGGGTGACACACAGCTCATGGTGCGGGTGTGCGCACAGCAGCCCTGGCCTGGACGAGGCGAGGTCCCCGCCAGCAGCGTCCCCCTGAAAGCTCCTGCTCTGGAACAGCTTTGCATTACTGCTGACAGGTAGCACCGATTTATAAAGCAGAAATAAATCAGCCTGCTCTGCAATTTCACCTAATTTTGTCTCCCATTTCAATTTGCCATCTTTCAGCATAATGCTGGGTGGTTAATTATGTTTCCATCTAACTTCTCAGATAATACCCACCTTGTACTGCACATCGTAGCCACTCAAAGGGTTTCATTTTACCTCCTAGCACAGCTCTAAATTTAGTCAGCTTGTAATTTTTGGGTATTTTATACATTATGTCTTTATTATTGTGAAGTAAAATGGAATTCTTGTCTTTTAATTCAGTCTCTAATAATTCTCCACCAAGACTTAATACAAAAGGCTTTTTTTCTGAAGACTAATTGAATGGGGTGTAATTATAATACCTAGGGAGATGATATTGAAAGTACCTTAACTGTGACAGTTTCCTCTGACTAATCACCCCTTTGGCGACTTGCAAATCTTGGCTGTGCAAGCTCCCCATGAGTTACCGCCCTGATGTGCCAAGACTGAGCCTGGGGGGATTTGGGCACGGTGCCGCTCCGGGGCCGGGATCTCGAGGTCTCTAGGCCGCTGATGTGGCTGCAGGGGCTCCTCTGCCCTCCAGGGACCAGCAGCGTGTCCCACATGGAGAGAAGGGGATGGGGCATCCGAGGCAGCCGGGGGCTGCAGGGGTGGCACCGTCCCACCGAGGGACCAAAGACACAGGACATCGCACAAAGTCTTTGCCATGGGAGCAGGTATCCGGCAGCCACAGCGCAGGGACATTCGTATCTCCATCACCCTCTTCCTTGGCTTAATGCTCCTGCTAGAGATGTTCTGCCTCTTTGGCCAAAGGAAAGCATTGAAAATACAGAAAGAGAGCGCAAGGGAGGAGTATCAGGAGCCATGGCAGGAGCATCCTTCCCCGGCTCCCTCCAAGAAACGGGAGGGTAAAACCAGCACTACCTCAAGCTGCAGCACTTTCCTCTGAAAAACATTTACCTGCCAGGAGGGGAGCAGCGATTTTCCATATTTGTATACTTTACTGTGATAGTGGTATACAACAGGCGAGGTCAGCACTCAGCAGAGACACCAAGGGGCTATTTCCTCACTAAACCGTGTATTGCTGTAAGTGAAAAATAAGCGTTAAGGGTGGCTATTATGCAGACAATAAAATGTTTTTATATCAGCGTAGGTGTCAAGCTCAACACTTCTGCAGAGTGGATCCTTCACATTATGAGCCGTCTACGAATATGCTTAGCCAAGCAGGGATGCTCCCAGCAGCAGCCCAGTGTTTGTTATTAGAAATAACAGACTTCCACTCTGCATTCGACAGCTAGGGATCTTGGTGGGGACGGCACAAACACAGGCTGGCCCTGGCCCCTGGGGAGGGGTGGCATCTGGGGGACATCATGCTAGAGCAGTGGGAGCCACCGTGCAAAGGAGAAGGAGCTGGACAGGGGAAGCTCTCAGCAAAGCCAAAGGAGAAATTAATGCATATTGCTCTAGGATCACTAGGAGCTAATTAGCCTTTGCTGGCCAGAACAGGCTCTCAGCTCTCCTCCAGAGCCAGGCATTTTCCTTTCTCTCAAGTACACACTCACACAGGCTGCAGTCAATATCAGAGGGAAAGAAGGTATTAAGCCAGAGCTCGCCAGCCTCCAGCCCAGCAATCACTCAAACTGACAGGGATCAGGTCTGGTGGGGCGCACAGATATTTGGGCATTCCCAGGTGCAGCTTATTTGTGGTTAAGCTTCTGTCACCAAAACCAAGTGGATGCAGCAGGGATCTGCTCCTAAAGTGGCATAGCTCAAGTGCCTCTTGCCACCACGCCTGCTGCAGCAGTCGCACACCAGCACGGGTACACCCGCACAGCCCCGGGCTGCTCGCCTTCCCACGACCCGTGCCCCAGGGAGAGGGGTGCTGGCACCCGCACTTTGCACTGGGGCCTAACGAGGAGCTCTGCAGCCTTGACAAGCCCTCGCTGCCGCTTTCTAGGTCTGCTCTGGGATCACCCATTTCTGGCATTCTGGTGGTTAAACTTCCCTGGCCAGAATTCACTCACGTACAGACTTAAGAGCAGGAACCGCAGCAAGGAATAACACCAAGGAATAACACCACCAGAGCCCTGGGAGCAGACGGAGGAGCGGGAGGCTCTCCCCACACTGGTGCAGACAGTGAAGTCAGCACCCAGCCCGAGGAGCACGATCAATTAAAGCTCCCAGCCTGTTAGCAGTTGTAAAGGGCAGAGCAGGAGCAGAGAGAAGCAGCCCTTGCACACCCCTATGGAGACAGAGGGCAGCAACAAAGTGCCACCTTCCAGCAGCCGTGCTGAGCCGAGGGGCACGGAGAACCCCAACAGGCACACACACCAGTGGGTGTAGGCAGCAGGGAGCCGCTTTCCCCTCTCCTGCAGGAGAGCAGCATGTCCAAGGCACTGAGATACCTCCACTGCCCAGGACACCAGAGAAGGGCACTGCAGAACCCCCCCAACAGCCCAGTAAAAGCCAGAACTGGGAAAAGAGAGACACAAGAAGGTTGCTAAGAAAGCACAAAGCAAGAGCATATTCTCAGAGCCATATTGCTCCACCCCAGCCCCAAGAGCAGAAGAACCAGCAGCTGAAGCGCCTGCTGCTCCCCAGCCCAGCACACAGCTGGCAGGAGCAGGGAGCCTCAGCCCAGCCCCAGAGAGATGCCAGGGACAGCCCAGCTTCTGCTTGGAAGTTAAGAGCAGTACCTCCTCCTCCTGCAGCAGCAGCAGCATCCCTCCTGCAGCAGCACGCACCACCCCTCTATCCTTTATTTAAGCTCTCCTGGGGCCAGGTTGCCTATTGCCCCCAGCTGCCTTCGCATGGCACCCTTTAACCCCTTCCCGTCCCCAGGTCCTGCCCCTTCCCCCCAGCTCACGGGGTGCGTGGCCCCTCTGGCCCCTGGTCCTTCCTCGCCTTGGGGAAAGCAGCAGTTTCTGCTGACAAACCCCATGTTGGGGCTGGAGGCACAACCCCCGGGGCTCTGGGGGACCCCCCAGGCCGGTTGTGGCTGAGCAAAACCGCAGGTTTATGCAGCCCAGTCCTGCCTCCTGCACCAGCCCCTGCTCTCTCCAAGCTGTCATCCGAGAGCAGCGGGGTAAATTCATGCTACGGACAGCACTCAATAAATGAGCTTGACCGGCTGTTTGTTCAGCCCAGAAGCCCTGTCCCTCACCCCATGCCCTGGCCCAGAGTGGGGCACAAGGAGCCCTGTCCTGTCCCCTGCCCTCCGCCTCCCTCCTCGCAAGTGCTGCCCCGTGCTCTGGGGACGAGTCCTGCCATTCCTCGGCGAGGACAGATCCTCTTTTTTTTCAATGCCACGGAATCTCTTGCCAATTATTCTGAATTTGTCTCTTTTTCTCTCCCTCCATTTGCTGTTTTTAACTGATAAGATGTCCCGCCAGATACGGCTCTGCATCAGGAGAGGTACAGAAAGCTGACGGTATTTTTTTGTATTGTTTGTCCACCTTAGTCTTTTCTCCCCAGGGAAGGAGGCTCCTGCCGTGCATCCCTTCTCCTGATAACTTGTGGCCCAGGCTCGTCTCACTCCTTTGATGGAGGAAAGCCATCTCAAGGGTTTTTTTCAGTCATTCAGCTGTCCTGGGCCCAGGACAGAAAGCCACCAGGCAGCCAGACTGTCCCACCAGGAGCTCAGCGATGTCCTGATGTCAGGAGAGCTTGATGGCCCTGGGCACACGGGCAGCTGCCAGCTCCTCCTCTGTGGGGCTTTGCCCTCTGCAGCTCCTCCAATCATTCCAGCCAGTGCAACGGATAATAAAAACCATATCCAAACACTTGACAAAACACAAAAGCCCTTTGCTGCCGAGACACGCAGGGCCCCTGACAGGACAAATGCTCTGGCAGCACGTCAGCAGTCGTGGCCCCGAGGCACCGCTGCCTGCCCACCCCAGCCGGAGAAGGTTGTTGCCAGTCAGATCTCAGCGTGCAGAAACGGAGACACGGGCAGACTCATCCGTGCGGCAACGTCAGCGAAATCGAGACGAAAATCAGCCTGTTGAGCATCGCCTGAACTGTTCCTCTGCGGTTCGGCTAAATGAAAGAGTATGCCTTATTAATGCAACGTGTAATTAGAGAGTGTAAGTCACAGCCAAAAGATTTTATTGAGCCAGAGAATTAGACAGTTGCACGAGTAATGAGAGCGGCTGCTGTTGCATGAGCCGGTTGGGATTGGAATGGCCAGGGCAGAGCCCCCAGCCTCTCTGCCTCGGATCCAGTCGGCAGGAGAAGCACTCCCAAAGCCTCCCTTCGCTGCTGAATGAAAAGATCCTTTGCAGAGATTAAAATGAATTTATTATTTCACAGTCTGGTATTTACATCACATCTGGAGCGGGTATTACGTACCCCATTACAAAAACGTCTAAATAACGAGTCCCGCTGGTGGCAGCCGGAGCAGGGAGGCAGGCGGCTGCACGCACACCAGCGTCCCCAGGCAGCGCGCTGTGCTGCTGGCCCCAGCCCCCGGCCCCTCCTGAGCCTGCACGTCCCCGCGGGGGTCACGGAGCGGGGCTGGGGTGCCCACGGAGGCGTTGGCCCCACGCCCTGGCAGCGATGCTCTTGCTCTGGCCGTGCGCCACCGGCCCCACCAGTGCAGCAGCCCCGGGGTCCCCAGCCCTGCCGATGTCCCCAGCCCTGCCGATATCAGGACCACGGGGCTCCTGTCCTCTCCCGCCCGAGCTGCCACACCAGGGGAAACGGTGCGTCCTGGAGAAGGTCACGAGCTCACGGCCAGGAGATGGTACATTTTTCTTTATTTTGAATAAATGCAATGAAGCCTGGCTCGGTCTGGGTCCCTAGCTGGGCATCTGCACGGTGTCAGGCACACCAGACCCACAGACAGAAGACGGCTTCCCCCGCACATTATTCTGAAATTCAATTGCAAACACAAGCAGTAACTTGGCGCCTGGGACTTGCACGGTAGAGAACAGATATTAAACTCGCAGCCTGATTAATGCAATTACCAAGGAAGGAGAAACCAGCAGCATGCTCCATGGAGACATTTCACCATCTCTGGGGCCTGACGGGGCATCAGACAGCCCCATCCCCACCGACACATCCACCACACATGGTCACAGCAACCAGGTCACGGGGCGGGGAAAGCACAACGCTCCGGGGGTCGGAGCAGCCCCCTGGGTGACGCGAGGACAGGCCGCAGCTCAGCGCCTGCTCCTGGGAACCCACCAGGCCAGGAGCCGTGAGCCAAATGGGGGAGGGTTTCACACAACCATTGACTTCCCAATTCCTGACAGCGACCCTGATTCAGCATCTTGGGAGATGGGGAAAGGCAACTCACAGCGATGATTTCAGCTATTTCAGAATAAAGCCCAGTTTGGGGGACCGCTGTCTGTCTCTGTATTGTCAACAGCTCTTACATGATTGCAGTATTTTATTTAAGAGGATGGGAAAATGAGCCCATTTCTTGGTCACTGAGTGTGTCCACAGGGCAGGAGGGGACTGTGGAGTGACAGGAGTCTTGCAGCTGTGCTGGGGTCCCATACTTGCAGCCTCCGGGGAAGCTGGGGCTCAGCACAGGATGGCAGCCCCGGAGCATCCCGCCTCCGCAGGCACCGTCCGGCCGGACCACATCCTGCTGCTCACGCTCTGCAGAGCACCGGGGACCCACACCGAGGCTGGTCAGCCACTGCCGAGCTGCACGGAGGCTATCGTGTGACCTGCGGACAGAGAAGAGTGGGGCAGGTGCCTGCTAATGGAAACGGTCGATCTGTTTGCAGCGGGTGAGTTACCCAACACATCCAGCTGATTCCCCCGTTCACAAATTGTCAGCGAACAGCCTCAGGAGATGCAAATATGATTTGCTCTTTGCAATCATTTAATGGGGTGGTCGTTCCAAATTTCAACTTATGGATTGTTTGTGAACTCCGTGCTCTGGCTACAGCTTCGACTGGGGGTCTGTCTGCAGAGGGGACCAGGAGGGGCAAATCCAGCCCTCTTGGCACAGTTCCTAACGGGGCACCCAAAACCCTTTTGAAAACATAAGGAGGCTGCATTTTGGAAATGCAGACCTAGGGGAGGGCAAGGGACCCAAAAGGGGTGCTAGGAAGACGGCCATGGAGGTCAGGGCTGCTGGGGAGCACAGAAGCCCTGGGGTCCTGCAGATGGGAACGGTCCCCAGCGAGAGCCCACAACAGCAGAGCCAGAGCAGAGGCTTTGGGTTAAGTTAGCAGCTGGGGGAAAAATAAACAAACAATATTAAGATGGGAAAAGGACAATGAGCTAAATGTAGTGCTGCAGTTACTGGTCAGTGGTGGGTGCTCAGCGCCAGAGGAACCTTCTTGGATGTCCATAAAAACACTTGAGCATGAAAGTGCTTTCTGTGCACGAAAAATAATAGCAATAATGAAAAAAATCCCAACATGGCTTAATACGATAATTTTATGGCAGGGGCTGTGGGGTGAGAAAAACTAGAGCATAAGGAATAATTACACTCAACAGTATGAACAATGATTACAAAATTATGCAACTGATTAACCATGGCATATATGTAATTACTAATGAGTTTGATAAAATTTTAATTATACCTTGTTCTTTGGGGCATTCAGCAACCCATGAAAATAATAATCATGTAGTGCTCTGTCACAGATGATTGCCTCAGACGGGGGAGCGGTGACGGATTCAGGGCTGTGCCACTGGGCTGGGACGAGCAACCTACTGCCCCGGAGCAGCGGGGAGATGCTGGGAAGCAGCCAGGACGGCCCAGCAGCCCTGGGCTGGTAGGGAAACGTCCCCAGCACGCCTGCTCATGGGCTGAGGCACGCAATGCCCTCCCCACCGAGCCTCCCCGCCAGAGTTATCGATCAGCAAAGCCACAGGACCCACTCGGGGTTTGTGCTACCCCCGCTGGCCCCTCCAGCACCGGTGACAACAGCACAGCCCAGACCCTCTGCTCTGCTTCGGCGCATCTGTAACAAACGGCATGTGCCCTGGAAAAGCTGAGGCCCTCCCCTTCCCCTGCGAACTCCGAGGATGCTTTGCTTGCCCCAGGCTGGGGACAGGCCAGCGAGGCTTCCCCCCCCAGCACCCTACCAGCATACATACCTTGGTTGTCTTCACTTTGTTGCCGCTACTGCAGCTCCAGCCCGAGAGGTCGGGCAGAACCTTGCACTCCTCCCCGTCGAGGCACGGCTCCATCTGGCACCACCACTTCTGCAGCACGATAGAGGCTGGGGGAGAGGAGGGCGTCAGCGGCCGGGCTGCGGCTCGGAGGACCCGGCCCCACGGCAGCCAGGGCAGGCTGCTCTGGGCTGGCAGCGCCTGGGGGACAGGGTGCCAGCCCTGCCTGCCTTCGGGAGGTGCAGCCCCTCTCTCCGGCACAGCCCATGTTTGCAGCGACCCTCCCGAGGAGCCGCTCATCGGCTGCCTGGCCTCATTTGACCCAACTGCTCCACCTGCCTCCAAAGCACCCTGCTTTCTCTCCCTACCCCAGGTAAAAAGCCTAATGACAGCCCTGTCCTTCCTCCCAAAGAGAGCGGGGAGAACAGCGCTGTTCACTAACCTACTGCAGGCTCCTCTCATGGGGGCAAAGGGACCGTCTACCACTACTTGACTCTGTTAGGCTCTTGTAATTGATGCCTCCAACATGGGTAACCAAAGAGGGCTCCTCTATCTTTGGGAAGGATGACACACATGAGCTGTTTGGGACAACGAAAGCCTTCCCTGACAATTCATCCTGGCAGCGCTTGGTGTTGCACACAACCACGCTCACAGGACACCAGCTGTCAAGCGAATTGATACCACGCTGGCAGAAGCTGCAGCTGCTCCCGCCAGCTCTTCAGCAACGCCACATGATGCCATTCGATAAAATATACATGGCCTGAGCTTTGCTTAGTGCTCCTTGCAGGTGATGGTGCTGCATGGCTGGAGTCACGTCCCTGCCTCCGGCTGCAGCAGCGCGGCGAGCAGACACGCAGGGATCAATGCTGCGGTGCCTGGCCCCGGTGCAGCGATGCACTGGAGGAGCTTGAACCACTGGAGCACCGTAACCCACCCACGGCAACACAGCCTGGGGCTGCACGGGGTGGGGTAATGCCGCCACACCAATGGAGAGTGTCCCCAAAACGCTCCCTCTCCCACTCTGCTCCGCTGCAGGAGCTCCTGGGCAGTTCTCCTCTGTTAATCCTGGGGGCACAGAAACTCCGCACTGGCCTGACCGATGGGGAAGACGCATTTGGGGGGGGGGGTTCACGGTACCCGGCTTGCGGCCACGAGGTACTCACCATCCACACAGGAGGGAGCCGCCCGCGTCGTCCCTGCCACCTGCCCCGGGAAGCAGGAGCATTTCACTGTCTGGGAGCGCTCCTCGATCTTGTTCTTATTGCAGCACCTGTGAGCTGCAATGACTTCGCACGTACCGGGCTCTACGTGCACTGCGGGAGGAGAAACAGCCGCTGTCACGCCGGGCTGCGCCCCAGAGCCCCCAGGCCACCTCCCGCTCACCGCCCCCACGCAGCACTGCCGGTGCATGCCGCGACCGAGGCACCGGGAGAGCCCGGCACGGGCGGTGCTGTCCCGGCCTCTGGCAATTGCCGCAGGGCTGCTGATGACATACACATGGCTCAACCCAGCATCTCCCCAGCCCACCCTTAAGGAGAAGCACTGGTCCTGCTCCAGACCTCCCGCACCCAAGCTCTTACTCCTAACAGCCCTCACACCCATCCATCCTACCCAGCAAAATTAATAGCCTCTTGCCACAGCCAAGCCAAGAGCTTTATTGACATGAAGAAGCACAGTAGTTAATTGCAGCTGATAACGAGATGCATACTTTGCTACATGAGGGGATGGTGAACGGCATTGCCTTTGGCTTCAAACAGAGTATCACCACCTCCGACCCTAACTAAAACCAACGCTTCCGTCTCACCATCACACACCATCCCCTGGCTGGAGGAGGGAGGACCAGGACAGCGTCTCCGCCCTGCAGCGACACAGAAATGTCACGGTGTTCACCAGAAATCCGGGCTGCTCTGCTGCCCCCCCTCCCAGCGCCATTAGAATATTAAGGAAGAAAGAAAACTAATGTGCTGGCTTATCACCTCTGGGATCCAGGTTTAGAAGCTAGTTAGCATCACAAATCAATGACTTTCGCTGGGTAATGGCCCACACAAGCACAATACAAATGAGCCAAACGGGGCTGGGTAGACTTCGTTCCCATGACCTGAGAGCAGGTTATCCCTACAGGTCCTGTTTAACGAGCACTGGAGGAGCGAGCGCAGAGCCGCGCACTGAGACATCCCCTGGGTCACCAGGAACAGGCTTTTATTGCTGCAGCGAGCGGGAGCCAGGCTGCGCGGAGGACGGGAAAGCTGCGTTTCTGCAGCGTGCCATCCCAAAACGCATGCAGACGAGCATGCATCATGCTGTCAGACCTGGCTGCTCCGCACCCTCGGCTCAGGAACGTGCACTCAGCCCCGGGGTGCGGGCAGGAGCCCCACAGGAGCCCTCGGCAGCCACTGGAGGAAAGGCTCGGTAATGGGTGCAAGCGGGACATACAGGGCTGCGGGGAGCGGAGTCGCGTGCTGCTGCTGGTGGAGGTACCCACAAGCACAAGCCCACACTCGGCCCCTTCCCAGCACACACAGCTCTGGCAGCTGCTCCAAGGCAACCAGTGTTTGCCAGCCTGCCCTCGCCAGCCGGCCCATCCAGCCTCAGCTCCCAGCTCTGCTTTGCCCCCCAGCCACTGCCGGGAGGGTCCTGCTGAGGGTCCTGGGGCCCCATCCACACCCAACCCCGCGAAGCGAGGCGGCCGACCCAGGGAGCTCGTGCTGCAGGTTTGTGCTGGTGTCCCCTGCCCAGCTCTGCGGGAACCGGCACACGAAGGGGACCGGGGCGGCTGACCTGCGTCACGGCACGCGCTCCCACGGGTCCCCGGGGAGAGGCAGCACGTACCCATGCTCACCAGCAAACACCGCCTGCCTTCCAGGAGCTTTTGGAAAGCTGCCACTTCACCTTCTCAAATGAAAGCTCAGGGAAATGGGATCTCTCCCCAGGCACGGGGGGGGAAATCCCTCTGCCTTACAGCCACATTTTCACATCCCTGCTGGGAAACAGTGATCCAAGTGCAACCTCCTGGCTTGTGCTGGCCGGGCACAGCCGTGCCAGCTTCCAGCCAAAGCAGTCCTTGCCCCTCTCCTGTTCCCACTGCGTCCAAGCACCAGCAGAGAGACGAAAAGGCAGGACCGGAGGAGCTGTTCCAGGACTCGCTCTCCAGCGATGCCACCAGCCTGGGGCCAGGGCAGAGAGACAGTCCCTGCTGTGCAGAAAGGCCGTGTCCTAACACGAACGCGGGCAGTGACAACACTGCTCGTCCCTCGCCGCCTGCTCCGTTGGGGAGCCGCAGCCAGGAGCCACGCACCCCTGCGCCCGCCGGCACATGGGCGGGGTGGGCCATGCAATTACCACAGCTTTAATTTGGCTTTATTTATTGTTATTTCATGGTCATTTTCTTTTAATGAACCATCACCTTCCCTTCTGCCGATAATAATTACACAATTACCTATCATGGAAGGATTTTTAAATAGCATCTCTGGCCATAAATTTTATCCTCCCTTTTAAATGCCATCATAATTCAGCTTTAGTGATAATTTCCATTCTTTCTGTGTGCAGAAATGGTAGACTTTGGTGAAAGCAAGAGGGAAAGCAACTCATTACAGAACAAACGTGACTGTTTTGCCCTGCTTTTATGGTTAATGAGATTTTCCAAATAATCTCAGGAATAAGCAGAGGTCCTTATTCCTACCACATCTCATCCAGGACCACGAGGAGTCACTCACCCACCCTGTGCACCCCAACACAGCCCCCACCCCCCCAACAGGGGATTTTTATACCCTCCAACTTCAGTGTTCACACATAGTTGTGGTTTTGACTTGTTTTTATAAAAGCCTTCCTGCAAAGCTCCATTAGCAGAGCTCTTCCCAGGAGGAAGGGCCAGATGACCCCTCTGCTCCCTCTCACTTCTGCTCTCCGGCTTCTCGTTTTCAGCTAATTTAAAAAGGTTCAGCAGAGGGAGAGCCAGGCAGAACTGAGAAATCGCTCATTACAGCCATGCAATAGGAGTTTGCTAACACACCAAAGCCCTTTTAATTTGCTCAAAAAGGTGCAGCACGGAGATAAAGAAAAATTCGTCTCTCCTCTGCCTTACTGCAGCTGGCTGAGCATGGCAGCAGCACGGTGCTGGACCCGCAGCCTCGGAGCCCATCCTGCCCCGGCAGAAGCCCGTGGGCACCCACCGTGTCCCTGCCAGTCACACCAAGGAACCCGGGCCGTCCCGGCAGACTGCAGACACAAGGAAGGCACTCCCACCAGGACAGACAGACACAGTCCACCTCGCACCTTGCCCCCAGCCCTCCAGGCAGGCCACCCGGGGAAGGCAAAACCCATGGCAGGCGAGAGATGCTCTCACTGATAAGATGGTGCTTTGTGCTCCAGCCCTGCCAGACCCAGCCTGGGACTGCGATTAGCCAAGCTGTACCAGGGGTGCAGGTCTGCTGTTGTGCAGGGAGCACAGAGAGCGGCTGCAAGCCTCAGAAGAGAAAGGTTCAGAAAGGCTTTGTCTTCCCTCAAAAGCGTACAGCTTTCCTTCGAGCCAGTCAGAGCCCAGGCAGCTGCTGCTAACGGGGTCAGGCAGCAAACAGCAGTGCCAGGAGCAGCCGCCTCCGCCCTGGGAAGAGCTGCCTACAAGGAGCACCATGCACAGGGGTGGACACCCCATCGCCCACAGCCAGGCTGGTCCCAGCTCACCAGCCTGCTTCTGCTCCAGGATTCAAATCATGAACAGCTCAAAGCCAAACTGAGGCACCATGAAGGTCAGGCAGCCTCCTGGCACCAGCAGCCCTGCAGCAAGGGCTCTGCTGATGGCAGAGCTGGGGGAGCAGCACACAACCCCAGGACCAGGCCCTCTCTCATGCCGTGAAATACTTCCATCTGCCTAAAGATCTTGTGAGCATCCGATATCCTGCCCTGGGACACAATTACACTGGAAACTTGCCCCAGGCACTTCTCTCCAGTGCAGACCCCTCCAGGCGCCAGCCCCAGCAGCAGGCAGGGCAGCAGGGCACGGTGCGGCCCCTCCCTAAGCGACTGCTCCCAGCAGAGCTGCGGGCTGCGTCTGAGCAGGAGGGATGGCTCCATATGGAACAGGGCAAGAGCCACCCCGCCTGGTGCAAAGCATCTCAGCTCCCTACACACCAGATTCACCCACTTCCTTGCCCCTCGACTGCAGGCAGCACAGACCACACCAGACGCGAGTGCCACGGACCCTGACATCCGAGCCAGCTCAGGAGCTTGGGGGGTTGTAACCGGACGCAAACAAATCCCTCAGCATCAGATACGGTGATTCCCAGGATGTCAGCAAGAGACTTTGCTGCTTCCTTGTTGCAGAAGAGATGAGCAGCCCTGTGCCAAGGGGTGCCCGCAGGGGAGCGGTGCCGAGGGGCTACCTGGCCGCTCCCTGCCATGCCGGGCTTTTACGTCACACGCCTGGGAAAAGCCAGGAGAGAGCTGGAGCCCAAGCGTAGGGAGAGCAGTGGGTTCCTCTGGAGCTCCCTGCGGGTGCTTCTCCTTTTGCTGAAACTTCAAACCAGATAGGACTGAAAATGCAAATCAGATGGATGGCGTGTTTAACACCGAGAGCAGGAAAGCCCCAGAAAGCCTGGGATAAGTTCCAGAGCTTCTGGCACGCTTCTCTCTCCCATTTAACTGGTATTTCCCCACCAGAACCCTTTCTAAAAAAAAAAAATCTTACCTTATGGAACCATAAAAGCATTGTAAGAGCACAAGGCTTTTGAATCCTGCATGCAAAAATAAAATAAAAACGCTGTCCTACTCTGGCTGAGCTTTAAGTGAGTGGCAGAACATGGTTTTTTATGGAATAACCTGAAATGACACATTTTGTGTGTCTCAGGGAGGCGTGGGCACTGCTCCACATGTTCAGTGTAAAATATCGCTCTGCTTGCTGGTGGAGAGGTGTAAAACGAAGAGAAGTTGAATGCATGTAACTGCCGGGCAATGCCCAAACCCTCTGCATCAAACCCCCTTCCTCCTGGGCCCTGCAATGCCGTTAAACGGGTCCAGGTGCCCTGAGGAGGCTGAGCAGCACAGCAGGGACCGGCAGCACCGGGGAGGGAGGCAGAGGTCCAGGCCCCGGCGGGGAGCAGAGCCGCGGCTCGGAGGGCAGCACAGCCGCGGGGAGCGAGCAGCTCGCGGGCAGCCGGTGGCGTGAGCCATCTGCGCTCTGTGCCCTGCAACAACTCTACTACTAATATTCACTAAATAATTAAAGTCTTAAAATCACTACTGTCTTAGATGCATGTATTATTTAAGAGGGTTTTGGAGAGAAGCAGGCTTGGTTTTATTACTCATTATCACTGCATGTCAGTTGGGATTTTTTACTACCTTGTCACCTCAAGACTCCACATCATGCTCTGTCCCCCTTCGCTGCATGTGCGAGTGTGTGCACATCCATGAACTGCTTGTGCAAATCCCCTCACTTCACACTTGCAAGCAGAAAAACAGATGCCTGGACTGCTTCGAGAACAGCTGAAGGCGTTGTGCTGTCGTGGGACAGATGAACCTGCACGGGCACCCTGTGGCTAGAGGACACAGCTCCCGACACACAACCTGCCTTCCTCCGCGGCGCGAGCGGTGCTTCCCACACACCCAGCACAGCTTCTGCCTCATCTAGAGAGGGTGGCTGAGGAAAATAGTCCATCCTGCTTTAAAGGCTGCACGTGATGGAGAAACCAACGCTTCCCCCAGATGAGAGCGAATCTCGCAGAAGCATCTCACAAATAAACGCCACAGAGCTGCCGTCTTCACCCCGAGCAGCGATGCGCTGACCAGTAAATCTCTCTTACAAGATAATCAGAAATCAGTGCTCTCCATTCACTCAGAGAACCTCATTTCCCAAAAGCAAATCCCAGCTGACTAAATGCCTTTACTTCTGCTCCGGGTTGAGTGATGAATGTGAACAAAGGCAAAGATGACACTTTGATTATCAGCATTAGAGGAGTTTATCTGAAGATGCTGGGGCCACCTTTGCGGGAGCTGTATCCAGACAAGCAAGCCTTGTTCATCACGTAGAGCTCACCACGTTATACGGGGGATTAAATTGCTGGTGAATCATTCTTCACCGAGAAGTCTCCTATTCCATTTCCAAATGACTTAATCTCCCTGCACTTGATTCATGTGGCTATTTAAATCCAACCACATACCCCAGGAAGCACCGCTCTGCTTGGACGCATTAGCATTCCCCACGTGCTGGGTGAGCACAAGCGATTAGATCTTATTTCTGCAGCCAGATGTTGAAGCGTGGTGTTTCCCTGGACGGCTAACAGAGGGTCTGTACGTGGGATCTCTGGTCAAGAAATTCAGGAGTTTGGTGGCTCTGAAACCTCGCGGCAACACTGGCACAATTAAAGGTCTTCCTCTGCTATTGCTCATTTTTGGGTGCCACACCTGGTTTTAACTGGGAATAAATGCAATGCTCTGCATGGCTGAAAGCTCTGGATGTGCCTGTCCTTTCGTGCACACACTCCATCAGCAGCTCTGACTCTGGGGGTCGCAGGCAGGCAGCAGCAGTACAGCTATCCCCGTTCCCACCTCCAGATCAACTCCACACGCAGAAACGTAACCGCGGGCTTCCTATGACAAAAAAGTCATTGCAACTGAGAACGCAACCTTATGAAAGTGTGTTTCAAACACAACCTTTAATGAAAACTGTCCCAAATGAAGGAAAAGCAGAGGGCAGACAACAGGAAAATAAGGCCCATGAACTCAGCAAGCAGGCTAAGAATTCCTGGTTTGAGCCCATGGAAATCCAGCCCGGGAGAGGAGGCAGCTGCCAGCGCAGCCACGCAAAATTCTTACAGTGCCAGGACACCAGGACGTGCAGAGAGAAACCGTGTTAATACAGACACAGAGCGGGGTCAGACTTTTAAGTATTTGGTCCTGGTGTGCCCTCTTTGCTGTGGGTTAGAATTTGCTTGAATAAAAAGTGTAAGATTTGGTCCACTGTGGATAAGTCTGCCTGAGCGAAAAATCCCCGGCTCTCTGCCTGCGAGTACGTGAATGCATGAGCCTGTCTCCTCATGGATGAGGCGAGATTTATACATAATTCATACCCCACGAAGACACTTGGGCATTTGCATGTTAAACCTAGGTGAGTCGCTGCTTTATTAATGCCAGGTCTGACTCTTCCCCGAAGAAGCAGCTCCCCTGCAAACGGCTCCTGCCCAAGTCCTGAGCTGGTGCCAAAAAGTCACCCCAGAAACGACCGAGGAGTTTTATCTTCTCACACTCCTGCTACGGGTTAGAAAGAGGGTAAGGCAGGTAACTGCTGACTAGCTGGTTGAGGGAGTCACTCTGGAAGATACGCTTTGGTTTTAAGCAACCAGGATGGGGATTACAGGATTAGAATAGCTTTAACTGTCAGGCAAAAATTACAGAAATAGGACAGGGTTAGGTGTGGGGTCAGGCAAGAGCATGAACAATTTCAAATTAACCCTTAAATACCTTCTTTTCCAAACACAGGCACAAAAGGGGGACAGCACGTGCCCCAGGATCGCTCCGTACTCCAAGCACTCGCCTCTGCCGCCCTGCTGCAGAGCTCTGCCCACGCACCGGTGACGGCAGCTCCCACCCAGCCCCGCCATCCTCCCACCACGCAGCGAGGAGAGGAGCCCCCAGCCTGGGCCACCAGATCCCCCCTCTGGCACGTCCCGTTGGGCTCCTGCGCCAGGCAGGACGGCACGAAGGGCTGAGCACCATTTCTCAGCTGCTTCTCTTCTCAAGACACAAACTTCAACCGTGGGTTCACGTAACCCTTCCAAAAAAAAAAAATCACGTCGATCGCACAAAACGGCATTCCAACATACAGGCACAGAGGGGGATCTCGAAGCCACCGCTGGGAATAACAAATTAACACCCCAGAGCCAAGGCTATGCTTTCCAGCAAGACTTTCAGTTCTACATCAGTTTATACTTGTTCCACGTTTCAAGATGATCTTTACAGCCAGAGGACTGAAAATTTGTATTTCTAATGAAAGCCTAAAGTGGAGAATGCCCATCGCATAACAAGCGTGGTTTGTGACACTCATTGCAACTCAGATGGAAAGAGTTGTGTCTCACTGCTCACAGATCAAGAACTACCTCGCTAATAACCTGAATACATAGATGTGTCTCAGATTTTGCTACAGACATGAAGAAATTCGCTTTTCAGCTCCTCAGACCAGCTAGGCTCGCCAAGCAAGAGTTTTTAAATGCCCCAATATTGAGGATTTACAAGTTATAACTCCAAGGAACAGCTTTACTGCTGTATGGCTCCAGGTTCCCGCCTGTCTCCGAGAAGCAGCCCAGGAAGTTTCCTGCACGCACGGACACTCGAAGTGCAAATCCCGCAGCTGTCACAGCAGCACCAGAGAGAAAATGTTGGTGCCTCTCAAGATCCATTTGCTGGATTCTGCCCCATGCCTTTGGCACGCTCTTCCTCACCGCCCAGACCCCAGTGACGGGGCCGGACACCGAGGTCCCCCAGGTCGTCAGCCTCTGGTCCCCAAAGAGACGCCCACCCGCTCCCGCAGCCAGTGCGTGCCACGACCCGAAACCACCTGTGCTCGTCCTCCCACCCAGGAACGAGGGACAGACCCTCACCAAACATCTCTGCCCCATGTAACCCCCACCGCAGGCATCCCACGGAGACCCCAAGGTACCACCAGCATCACGGGGGCCCAGGGCGATTGCACAGCAGCACGACGCACGTAGCGAGGACATCGCTTCCCCTACCTGAATGGCTTCTGTGATGGGTGGAGGCCAGCGTCAGTCTTCCCCACAGCGTGGTAAGGCAGAGAGTGAGCACGAAAACCCATTTGCTCAGGCTTTGTATGTCTCTCTCACTCATTCTACCAAAAACAAGAAGAGATGTGCAGAGGAAGAGGGGCTGAGGAGGGTTGGGAGGTGCAACCCCCACACACCGATGCTGCTGCATGCAGTGGTGTGGCCCCCAAACACGCATGGCCACGGGGACCGGGGTGGCCTGGCTGTGGGGACACAGCCCTGGGAGGCAGGGCACGCACCCAGGATTCACCCAATGCCCTTGGACAGCCTTGGACTTCTTCAGCAGCACGGGCCGTTGCAGCAGGACAGAAAGAAACCACACCAGCAACAGCACAGCCGAGCGATAGTTACCTCTTACTGGGGTTTCACGCTAACACCTGCGCATCTGCCAACCTTGGGTAGGTCAGGTCTTTGCAAGAGGCAGACATCAGTGCATCTGAAAGGAGAAAGAGAAATATGGGTAGCAATACCTGCTGTGCGGTACCTGCGGGGTGCGAACCACCGAATCCCCCGGGAGCGGCTGGGGACACCCTGGGGCTCGGCTGGCCCCACACTGGCACACGCACACACACACACACACACACTGCACGCACCAAAACCTCTCCAGGATCTCAGCCCATAATCCTGCTCACCCCCTTTAACACCAGAGTGCCTCCCTCTGCTTCAGAGGAGTTGCTCCTGACTTTTACTGCTCAGAGCACAAAATCGGGCCCGTTATACTATGTTCTTAATGCAGATCACAAATACTAAATACAGACCCAGGGTGTGTGGGAAGAGCCAGAGTGGATCAGCAGGGAGTCATTCCAGGTATCACCTTTTCCGTGTGCAGTTACACGCTGTCATCGCCCTCGCGTCACCGAGGTCCCTTGCCATGACGCCCAAGGTTTGGCTCTGATGGCCTGGGCACTTTGAAAACCATTCACCAACAGACGGACAGACTGGCCACACCAGCTGTCCCAGGGTCCAGCTGCCCTCCTGTTCAGCAGGGCCAGCGCTGCACAGGGCGCTGAGGAATGGGGTAGCCAATGCCTGGACGGACACCCAGAGCCCGCAGCAGCGCCGTGACCCACACCCCGGTGTCCCAGGGCAATGCCTTGTTCTGGGGCTGCTTCTCCTCTCGGTACGTCTGCAAAGTTCATAAAACCACACAGACACACAACTGCGTCCACTGCCTTTGAACACACCTGGCCCCCAGTAACCTCTCTTGGCACCTCTGGGCACACCGGGGCCAGGTGCCATCACTGCTGCCCGCCGGCACCGTGCTGGCACCCCCTCCCACGCCACGCAGGACGTGCTGGGATTGAGCAGAGTTTTACATCACCTGGAGTCCCTAAGGAAAAATTTAAATCCCCCAAAACACAGTGTTTTACCGTCAACTGCTTTAAATATGTTCCCTGCACTATTTATCTGCCAGAGCCCTGCAGGTGGAAACGGTTCTGGGGCTCTGCAGGCAGCAGCACGAGCAATAACAGCTTTGACAGCAACGGCTGCACCCAGCATCTGCCAGGTGAAGTGACAACCTCCTGGCCTTGTTTATCGCCTGCTGAGATCTAACCGGGTCCAGGGCAAATAACCACCCCCCCCATAAAACTTCAGTACCAGATCGTAATTTATTAATGAGAGGCCATGAAGACAAGTGGCAATGACGCCGAGGCCCGGGAGCGCTGCCAGGACCAGGCAGCGGGTGCCTGGGCTGCCCCTGCCCCGTGCAAGGCTCATGCCCGTGGTCCCCTCCCCGGGAAGCTTCGCTGCACTGGCCCCCGCTGCCCGCGCCCACCGGGGCCGATGCAGGCAGCGAGGGCAGCGGGATGCCGGCCGGGCATCGGACAAACCCGGGCTGCTGGGAGAAGAAATCTTTAATTTTCAACCATCTTCTAAATTTCTATCTGCTCTGGACCAGGCTGAGACAGTGAAACATACTCATATAATGAAGTGCCAGAACAGAAAACGCTGACATTTTTAATCAAAACAAAGTGATTTGAGGTGGTAAAAGGGCATTTCTTGTTTTGAAGCATTTCAGAATGAATTGTTCCGTTTTAAACTGACATTTCAAAATGAAAAATGTTTCATTCCAAAATGCTGATTTAAAATGCAATTTTCCATTTTGATTCTCCCAGCTGGAAAAAAAAAAAAAAAAAAAATCAGAAAATGTCACCAAAAACTTTGACATTTGCCCAGAAAAAAAAAAGAAAGGTAGCTTGACAAAAACACATATTTTATGCTAGAATTTAGAGGTAAGAAAATACTCCTAATTAACACTGCGAGAAAGTCAGCTTGGCCAGGAGCAGACAGAAGCGTGGTTGGGGAGGGCCCAGACACGCAGGCATCCCGCTCTCCTTCCTGGCTCCATCCCTGCCCAGCGGGTGACAAGGGACTGATCCTGCTCCAGCACAACCTGACCCAGGCTACCCCCAGCGCTGCAGGGACCAGAAGAGCTGTGCAGACCCGCACCGCTGCCCCGGGCCGAGGCAGCCCCGAGCCCTCCCCAAGCCACTGCGTTGCCAGAACGAACCTGAGATGGCTTAATGTGCCAGAAAACCATTGCTGCTTGAAGTGGGCATGAGCTGATGTGACAAGACTGCGCCGACTCCCTCGTGCAAAGCCGTATTTAGGCGATCTCCGGCGCTCCGTCGGGGCTGTTGGCAGGATCTGCTCTGCAAGAGGCTTCCTCAGAGGGGGGATTTTCACACAACAGCCTGCACCGTCGGAGTCCCTTCAGAGATGTCACAGCCCATCATGTAAATATTGATGCCAGCTTAAAACGTGTACTATTTCCTCAATGGAAAAGTAAACAGCTCTCTCGGAGCTGCTCAGTCCTTCGTGTAAATCCAGGGGCAGTGCATCAGCACGATGCCCTCCTGTACCGCGCACACACACCATCCTGGCCACGCTGGACCGGGGAGCCAGGGCGGAGCTGTGCCCCAGCTGGGCTGGGATGTGTGCCACAGCACACATCTGTCCTGTCCCACAAAGGGGCACATCTGGCAGTCCAGATGTGAAGACAGCAGACACGAGGCTGTCACCAGCCTCTGTATTTCTTGCAGCAGTGAGCCCCCGACACCAACGCACACCCCTGTGCAGCTTCTAGCAGAGCAGCCAGGCCCCCACGGGAGGTCAGCCCACACTGAGAATCCCTGGTCTCCTGGCTGCTGCTCCAGCTCCAGCTCCCCCTCCACACAGGACATGCGGGGAGCACAGCTGAGCTCCCAGACACAAGCACTGAGCCCCACAGCATGCACTGGAGCCCCTCCAGAGGAGCACGGTCCCAGCTCCTGCCTCTGGGACCCTCTGGGCCATGTGAGGTTTCCAGGAGCCAGCCCTGAACCTCTCGGCTGGACCAAAAAGCAAGCGCACCGCTGGCCGCCTCCATCCCACACAGGACAGGGACACACTCCCAGTGCAAACTATATTTAGCTCAGAAAGGCTGAGCTGTTTGCTATAGCCAAGGAAGCATAAATAAATCACAGAGTTATCAATAATGCAGCCCGCGCTGTCCACGCTGCTCTCGAAAGGGAATCCACCGCGCTGAGCAGCAGGAGCCACGCTGGCGGCCGGGGAGAGCACGCGGGGTCCGTAGGAGCACGAGGCCGAGAGGCGCCATCCCCGGCAGCGGCCATGGGAGCGATGCTCCCTGTCGCAGCCACACTGGCACAGGCACTCGGGGCTCCCGCTCGTGCACAAACTCCCATTAGAAAACACAGCTTTGCAGAAATTGCTATTTTGACAGTTATCAACCTCCATCGTTGTGAGACTCCAACTACAAATGTTTGGTCTGACTTGAAATTTTTCAGCCTGGAATGTCATTTTGAAATGAAGAGTGCTGTTCTGGCACGTCAAAGCACTTAATTTTGATTGAAAATATCAGTATTCTCTCTTCTGTCATGTTCTGTTTGGCATTTTGTGGGATTCTTCATTAACAATTTTGTTAGTTGCTTTCTGCTTTTTGGGTCTGAGCTGGGACCTGAAGTAACTGCAAAGTGCCCGAATCTCTCCGAAGATAAATCTTGGTCATAGCCGGCGTGGCAGAGACGACTGTTCCTCTCCATGGGCCCATGTCCTTCCCCACGGGCACGAGCCATCGCCCACACGGGAGCCTCCCGAGGCTCCCCCGGCACACAGACACACGGGCACACCGGGAACAGCTCCGCGCTGCCCTCCCAGACCCCGGCCGCTCTGCCGCTCATAGGAGCTAGAGACTTTTTCCTCCTTCTTCATTAAAGCCACACGTAGAACTGCGACCCTCCAGCCAGGACTGCTCCATCGCAGCTCGGCTGGAAAACAGCCCGGCGCCCCACGGTGCTAATGAGGGACTCTCTGTCATGCCAAATTACACTCCAAGTCCTGCTGGTCTGAAGCGTTGTTTGCAAAGGTCCGTGCGAGCTGGATAATTACAGTTAGCAGAATTCCACCCAAAAAAGAAACAGAGAGGTGGGGGAGGCTGGCACACTGGCTGGTTTTCTGTGCCGAGTGACACAAGCCCTCCCCGCTGCATCTCCAGCACTGTCAGCCTTCGTGCACATCTGGCCCTACAGTTCTGCCAGTTTTCCAAAAGCTATTTTCGCACTCCTGCTGTTTCAGCACTTCTTGGAACTTGGGCACCTTCGTTTGGTGCGAGAAGAGGTGCCGGCTTTGGCGCAATGATCCAGGGGTGCCACGACCACCCGGCGCATCCCTGCTGTGCCGCACAAACCTCACGACAGCAGTGGCCGAGCTGACCCCCCCCATACAAGAGGGAGGGCTGGACCCCCAGATCACCCTGCCTGCTCCGTGCCCGCAGGCACTGCCCGGAGGGAAGGTGTCCTTCCCTCACCCCAAAGCACAGCTCTGTGGGCTGCACAACAGGCGATGGCAGCAGCAGCAGGGAGAGGCTGCTGAGCCTCCTGAGAAGCTGACGCCTCCTTGAAAGATCCTGACAAGCAAGGAGACACCCCCACAGTCCCCCGGGAAGGCACGGCACAGGCACAGCACAGGCTCCGGCATGGCTCTGCCTCCAGCAGCCAAAGAGAGGGCAAAAGCAGCAGGGCAGGCTTGGCAGAGGGCATCTCCCTTCTTCCCCAAGGCTGGAAAACCAGCTGAGCGCTGGATCCTCCACCCAGGGCAGGTGAGGAAATGCTCAGACACGCACAGGCTGTGAGGTTTGGGCCCAGGACCTCCAAGACTCTGCTGCTGCTCATCCTGGGAACAAGCTGTGAGTGCTGAACGTGGCCGGGGATCCCTGGGGAGGCTGGTCAGCAAGGTGCTGCCATCCTCCGAGCACAGACTGAACACAGCAGCAACCTCCATACCCCCAGCTTCGGGTTCACCAGTGCAGGCCAGCAGACTGGCTACATCCTAGCTCCCGCCGCAGCACTGAGGATGCTCAACTACAGGCAAAGCTGGGAAGTCAGAGCTACCGCGGCCGCAGAGCCGGGGGCAGTGCCGGGAGGCTGGCATGCCCCCTTGGAGCTGCACGCAGTAACTCCTGCACCCTCCCACGCTCCGTACTGCCCCGAACGCTGCACTGCTCCTCCCCAAAGGGAAACCCCATAGCAGAGGAGCCCGGCCCAATCCCCAGAGCTCCAGGTTGAGCTGAGTCCTTTTGCACACTTCATTTTAGCTCTGATTCTGGGTACACTTCCAGTGGTCCAGCCCCACAGATGTGCCAACGAGGGCAGCATGAGGCATGTGCCCTCCAACCTGGCAAAGAGGTGGTAGGGGAACACACAGAAACATAGAGGACTCCTTCCCCCAAGCCTGCTCTCTCCTCCTCTCTTCTGTGCTGATTTATTTCCAGCTCCTTGCTCATTCCTCCAGCATCTGCAGCATTTCCTTCCCAGCCAAGGTGAGCAGGAGAGTTTTTAACTCTAATTCTGCCCAAGCATGGGCCTGTTCCTGCTCCCTCACCCAGTGAATCCCACCACCCCACTGCCACCGGCATTTTGAAGGTCGGCTCCGCTGACAGCTCGAACCTCAGACTCATCCAGTGCCAGGAACCTCTCTGGCAGAGCGTGGCCACTCATCAGAGGCGTTGAAACCCAAGGTCAACAGCAGCTCAGCCAGCCTTGTCAGTGGAGGAAAACAGAGGACTTGACAGCTCAAATTGTTTTCCCAGGAGGTACAACACCTCACCTGTGCAGGTTCTTTGCTGGGGTGTGGGTGCCCCAGCACAGACGAGCTCTCCCAGGGCAAGGGCGCCTGCACACTGAATAGCCCCCCAAGCCTCACACTGCATCAAAAGGGATGGCTAACCAGCAGGAGGAGGCGACTCCTGCTCCCTGCCCAACACCATGGCACGGATCCGCTCCTGCCTGTCTCCAGAACAGGACTGGTACAACTGATGCTCTCCTCTGGACCACTGAGCCTCCCCTCACAAGTGCAGGGGACACCCGGCCCGTGCAAGCTGCTCCCCGTCCCGCACCCCTCGAGCCACCCCACGAGGCAGCAGGACGCCAGCGCCCCGTCCCACTCCAGCCTGGCATCGACCAGAAGCAAATCCACCCCAGCCGAAGGAGTTACAGCAGAGAGGAACAAAGTAGATGACGACTGAAGCCCGTGTCCCATCCTGTCCTGCCTGAAGCTTCAGCTGCAGGGGCAGCTCGCACCAAAGGAAAGCGACGCTTGGTCTTGATTTCCCCTTCCAGGGTGAAGAAGCATTTTTGGCTGCTGTAACCTCGGAGCTCTCCCGCAGCGCTTTACCTCCCAAAACTGCAAGCAGCTTCGCAGGGCTGGCAGAATCGTTTCATCAGGGGTAAACTGCACCCCTGGCCAGAACTCACCCCTGCAGCAGGACCCGGCCAGACCCAGGCCCCGCTCGGGGCCAGCACCCCCTTCCGCGGGCGCTGTGCCCCCCGTCGCAGGGCGGACAGGGGCCGGAGGTGACCTCGTCCTTTGGAGGCACCTGTAACCGCGCACACCGCAGGAGCCAGCTCGGAGAAACTTACTGCGAAGCCCAGCCCGAGCCCCCCTCCCCGCACCGGGCCGCCGAGGGGGCCCGGGGAGCCTCACCCCGCCCCGGGGCGCGATGCGGGACCGGGACACGCTGCAGCCCAGCGGCGACGTGCGGCGGCCGGGCCGGGCCGGGCCAGGAGCGCACCCCGCTGCGGAGCCCCGGCCCGGTGCCCCTGGGGGCACGCCGAGCCCGGCGGCTCCCCCCGCCCCGGCTCCGCGGCCGGTAACGAGCCCTGCCCCCGGCGGGGCTCAGCCCGCAGCGGGACGGGCGCGGCGGCCGGGGACCGGGCAGGGCACGCGGGGCCCCGACGGCGCTGCCGCTGCGCCGCGCTCGGCACCGGGGGTCCCGTCCCGTCCCACCGCTCCCGCCCCAAACTTTCCGTCCGGGCCGCACGTACCTGCCGCTGCCGTCCGCGCGGGCCGGGGCCGCCGCTGCCCATGGCCGCCGTCCGCCCGCTCCGCCGGGTCAGCGCCGCCTCCGCGGGCCGCTGCGGCCGGGGGCCGCTGGCATCGCCGGGCGGCGGCGGCGCCGGCAGCGCTCGGCTCGGCTCGGTGCGGGGCTGGGCGGGGGCGGCGGGCGCGGAGCCGAGCGGCCCCGGTGCCCGCGAAGGGGCGCAGCGCCGCCTGCCGCCCACCGCCACCCCGGGACCGGCACCCGCGATCCCCGGCTCCGCACCCGCCTCCGCACCGACTCAGCCCCCCGCCGGGCCCTCCGGGAAGAGCGCTGCCCCGCCCCGGTGCTCCTTAACGTGGCCAGGAGGGAGGACTGGTCAGAGCTGATTTACCTGGAAACCAATTTTCCTTCCCCCAAAAAGACGTGTGATGGCCGCGGTGAGCAAGGAGTGGTTGTAGCAGTATGGTATACATAGTATATATGGAGTACCTGTATGGTGTGGGGACGGACAGACTTCCCAGCCCCACTCCTGCAGCGCTCTCCTTCTCAAAATAAGAGCCAGGCTTCAGCGTCAACCCACCAAAATTCGTAGTTTTCCTGGAGCCAAGAACTGCCAAAATACTGGTACCAGCCTGGACCCAGCTCTGCAGGAGACCCCGAAGCCTGACGTGGGGGACCCAGACCCCAGCCCGGGATGGTTGTTTCCCCAGAGCAGCTTCTATACTGGCCCAACAAACCCCTCCTGGGGCACCCCAGGACGCAGCTCCGCATGTGCTGCTGGCAGCAGGAGGCTGTAAAGTGGCAACGGCAAAAGCAAGGGTTGAATTTTCACAATTGCTGCCATCGGTGTGTAGCACAGAGAAGGTCCAGGAGTTAGTCCCACAGCCTCAGGACAGCTGAGATGAGAGGCTAGAATTACATATAACTCATTGTCTTTGCTTTACTGAAAACCGTTTGCATATCAATGAAAGCCTTTGTTTTTTGAAGACATCTCACAGTTTATTCCTGGGCCTTCCAAACCACCTCTCAGCTGGAAACACTGAATGATTTCCAAGACCAGCCCGAGTTACAGATCGATGGCAGCTGTTCAGACAAACCACATGCAGGCAGTTTGCAAATCTCACAGCCATTTTCCTTCCATGAGATCACCGAAGCCTTTGTGCTCCCCCTCTCCCCACCTGGGCACCAGCCCTGGGAAAGGGCTCTGCTGGAAGCCCCAGCAAAGCGCCGCACTGGGGCCATCCTCCCCGGGCACCCGCTGGCCCCCAGGTCTGTACAAGCCCTGCAGCCCTGGAGCGCAGCCGGAGCAGCCGCTCGTTCCCTGCACGCCCAGGGACATCACAGGTCACCACCAAGCCAAGCTCCTCGCTGTCACCCAGCACCCTCGCCTGTGGCTTTGGTGCGTGCCGGGTGCCAGCCCGTCCCGCTTCCCGGAGCCGGGGCTCCTGCTCCTCCAGCTCCCCGTGCTTCTGGTAAGCCTCATCATCTGACCTGTTTTCCTTCCCCTGATCCAAGCGGATTTCTGCAGCCACTTGGAGCAAACCACAGCCTCTCAGTGCCTCTGCAGCACTTTACATCAGGTGTTTCCCTTTTTTCCCTGGAAAAGGATACATGGCAGAGACAGGTTCCCCCACCAAGGAAGGCTTCTCCCCCCTTCGTGCATCCACAGCAGAAGCCCAGACTTCTCCCTCTTTAATCGTGGTTTGATTTATGACATCTCTAGTTCAGAGCAGTAAAACCAATTAGCACTGGTGAAAGCAGAGAGCAGGGCTCAGCCAGCATTGGTCTGGAGGCAGACGGCAGGGTCCCATCATCCCCCCCCAGCTCCTGGGGGACCTGAGACCTCGGCCTCTTCCCTGGGGGAAGAGTGATCCCAAAACGCACATAGGCAGCCAGTGGAAGGTACTCCCAGTTTTAAGAGGCCCGTGATAAGAATAGGTTTGTTTGCTATTTTATCTAAGGGAATTGAGTTTGTCTTCCTCCGCTTTTTAGAGTTAAAATTGCCTTATGTTAAATTCCAATTAATGAGACTTGGTTGCTCAAAAGAGAAGGTAAAAGCTCTACAAGATTAACCCAAACCCCAGTAATAAGATATTACAGAAATACAAGCATCTCATTCTTCAGATCAGAGGGTTTTAATAATAATGGCAAAAATCAATATGAAACTAAATTAAATCTGCTGTTTATATTCATCAGGTAATTTGACAGAGAGCCTGCCAATTCAGGTCTCTATTGCTATGATAAGTAAATACAAACATTACTTTTCAGATCACAAAGTTTTAATGGAAATGATCAAGAGCAAATGCAATCAAAACTACCTTTCACACCAAGCAAATTCCAATTAAATTAGGCCAGATTATTCAATAAGGAAGCCTACAAAAAAAAAAAAAATCAAACTCTTTATTGATGTCATGGTACAGAAACACAAACTTGCTGCTTTCCAGATCACAGCATTTCAATGCAGGGGAAGAATTAAGACTTCAATAAAACTGATTTCATTTAAATTCCGCTGGAAGTGAACACAGTAATTCCTCCTCCCCCCGACTTCTTGTTCGACTGTCCCGCAGCAGCCTTCAGCATTGCTCTCCTCCCTGGCTGCGACTCCTCAAGAAGCTCGTTATTTTACTGTGGGGGGAAAAAAGTTCTTAGTATCTGTAACAAGACAAGTTTGGCAAGGAAAGGAGCCACACTGGAAAAAAAAAAAAAATGTTGTAGTGATGAACACTCCTGCTACCATGTAAGAAATCATTTCCCCATAGGCTGGATGGCTGCCGACGCACCTGGAACCCTCTGTGCTCTCCAGGTGACCGACCCGCTTCGTCCCCAGGAGGAAAACTCAGGGTTTACGGCAAGGGCTTGGGTTAGATGGTTCCACCGAGGCAGATGGGCACACCAGAAGACTTTAAATCCTCAGTGCGACCGACTTACCTGCAGCTGCTAAGAGGCAGAGGTATACAAAATATTTTATTAAAGCTGGAAAAAGCAGAACTCCTGACATTTTATTCCTGGGGAAGATTTGTCACGTCCCATTTTCAGTGGGTCGCTGCATTGAGATTCAAGCTTATTTATCCACCTCCTCCGATGAGGCACCGGCGTCTCCAGGCTGTCTCAGCACAGAGTACCCAGCCCTGAGAATTTTGTTCTCTTTTTAGAAGACTTTGCTGACACCAGGGAGTTTCCGTGCGGATTCCCAGCCTGACAATACAGCGGTGCAGGAGGGAGGCTCTCCGGGGAGCCTGGGCATCCGCCATGCAGGCGGGGATGAGTCCTGCTCCAGCAGGTCCCTGCATCCTCTGGGATGGGGGTCTGAGCTTCCAAACTGAAACATAAAATCCCCAAAGGCTCCATAAATTCCAATTAGCCTTGTTATCACACAATTTATTATCGTCCTGCTGTATTTCTACTGTCAGGTGATGTTATATGAGAACAGGAGACTCATGAAAGCTTTGAGAGCAGAATTTAGGATGAAGGTCCCTCAGGCGCTGTGAAAGGGATAAGGCAGTTTTGGCAGAGGGGGAAAAGCCGAGTGACCCAAGGTGGTGAAGCTGCCGACCCCCCTTCCACAGCAGGGAGAGGCGAGGGTAAAAGCCTGCAAGAAATCTGCACCAAGCCCAAGTTATCTGGTCTGCAAAACGCTGCCTGCAACAACCTGCAGAAAGGTCACATACCCCAAGCTGCAGCACTCCAAAAGCACTTCAGCAGGAGCAGACAAGGAATAAAGATGTGTGGTTGCAATCAAATTACCCCTTAAAAGAAATAACAGTAAATTCTGAACTTCCCAATTACAGGGGACAGGCAAACCTTGGAAACCATTAAGAGCTGCTGCTTCTGTTGATGAATTATCCAGAGTGCACAGAGCTATTTGCTGAGCTTCACTGTATTACACTAATTATAAATTAATATATTGCTCATTACACAGTGAAGCTGTGCAGCCAACTAATGCACTTCTGCAAAGAGCCTATTTTAAAACATCCTCTGGTACTTTTATGATCTAGGTGTTTAATTTACTTCTGTTCTGGCTTAAATGCCACCAACATGTCATTCTTTCACAAAGAAATATCCCTGGCTTCATCCCACCTCCTTTGGGGCCCAGCAACATAGTTTCATCATTCGGCTTAGAAAGGCTTTTTTAATGCTAAGCAGTTGCACAAGAAGTTAAGCAAAATAGCATAATTTAAGCCTGATTCCTGTGTGACTGGTTTTTAAATCAGTGTTTATCACGGTGGCGGGCTGGCCCCAGTGCCAGTGCTCCCCATGCACAGCCCCTTCTTCCTCAGGCACACGTGGTGCTGCCCAGGTGAGCTCAGCTCCTCTTGCCCTGCAGAGACCAGCAAAAGGGCTGCTCTTCTCAAAGAAGAACGGTGGTGTTTTGGGGGTTTTTTGTTTGTTTGTTTTCAAGGAATTAAATCTCCACTCCTTTGAAACAAAGCTTTTAATTTAAAAAGGGCTTTGGAAAATTGATCCCTAGTCGCCCCCTAGAAATTAAAAGGGTTTTCATTTTCATTACCATTTTCACATAGCTTTGTTCAGAAACAGAAAAGATGTCATAACCTTACATCCCCTCTATTCTGCATAGGCAAACCCTCAGGGATTGGGGAGGGAGGGGAGGACCTGAGAGTTTATCCTCTCCCTGGAGCTGTGGGCAGGGAGGCACCCAGCTGAAGATGTGAAGGAAACACCGGTGTCCAGGTCCAGCAGAAACCCTCAAATGATGCTGAGCTACAGAGAAACCTTGGGTTTGGATCAGCCTGAGCAATCCCAACAGCTCTGGAGGCTGCAGGAGAAAGTCCGCCCCACTGGAGGGCAGTTACTGCAATTTCATTTTGCTAAAAAGAGCTCGGTGCAGCCTGGGGGTGGAGAAGCATCTCCAGAGTTGAGTTTGGAAGCAGAAAGCTGGTGGCTTTGGTAGGAATCACACAGGGCAGCAGGTCTGCCAGTAAAGCATCAAAGGCTCACCTGAAGCTATTCCCATGGAGGGTGAGTACCTGGCCCTGCGCTCAGGCAGGGAGGGACGCACGCCTTGGGTGAGATGGAGGGGCAGGGACGGTACGGGCGTACCAGCCAGGAAGGGTGGGGAGGGCAAAGGGCAGAGCCCCCGACATCTGCAGTGGCCATTTACTGGCATTTGCCTCCCCAGGCTGACAGTCTGACTCAGTCCGTAACCGCGTCCCCAGGCACGCGCACAGGTCTCGTGCCGGGCAGCCTCGCGGAGGGGAACACCAGACCCGCAGACTTCACACCGAACTGGCAGGCAGGATGAATAGGAGGAAATGTAGCCCTCGTTCTTGGAAAACAGTTATTAGCATTGCATTGTTTCAGGGAGCATTCTTGCAGAGTGTTTTTATGTCAGACCATTCTTTCTGTACAGCGCTTAGCGTAACGGAAACAACAAATATGAAACAGGATCAGCCTTACCCAGAAGTCATTTTGGAAACTGCTGTTTCCTTCTTTCAGAGGAAAGCATCCTGGTGACTCAGCAGTATGGGGCAGATTGGCAGCCCTACAGAGGAGAGAAACATTCCCCAGGGAATCCGGTGATTTTTCAACCTTAATAACACAAAGGATATTGCAGTCATAATATTTGAGACCCCCCTGCGTGACCAGCAGCAGGACAGAGATGCCATAAGGAGGAAGGCATCTGGAGCAAAGGACCCGGGGCTGCTGGAGAGGGACGGGAGGGGTGCTGGCCTCCAGGCTGGCGTGGGTGCTCCCAGTGGGCCCTGGCCCACTGCTCCCCTGCCCACCACAGCTCCTGGCCATGCTGGGGCAGCCCCAAGGCTTCCAGTTGCCCTGGCCCCTCGGGGGTCCCAGCTGCCAGAGCGCACACACACAGCCAGAAGGCACTGAAGGGCTGTAGGGAAAAAGATAGGGAGCCAGCACCAGAAATATATGAAGCTGCATAACCTGTGCGTGTACCAGGGCTACAAACCCAGCCAAACCACGGGGCTCCCTGGCCCCCGACTGTGGTAAACCCCAGAGCAGCTCAGCTGCACCAAGCTGAAAGAACCAGGGAATTCCAAAATAATTTGTACGTGACTATTTCCGAGGCAGCTGGACTTTCCCCCCTGCTGCCCCTCACAGGAGAGGCCACTGTCGGTCGGCCACCCGCAGCCCTCTCCGCGGCAGCGTCCTCACCCGGGGCGGCCCGGGCGCAGGCGGCGGCGGGACGCGCCCTCGGGGCGGGCCGGGCTCCCGGGGCCGTAGCACAGCCTGTGTCGCCATCCAGCGCCTCCTCAGCTCCCTGCAGCCCCCCCACTGTCCCCTGGCCACCTAGGCCGCCCTCCTGCCGCGGCGGGAGCGGCCGCTGCGCACCCCCGGGCAGAGCCTGACCCCAGGACCAAGGGGTAGCAGAGGGCGGTGGTGCTGGAGGAGCAGCGAGGGGCTGGGGGCGGCTGTGGCTCACCCCGAGATACAAGAACACAGAGCTCCTGCTGGGGAAGGGGACACAGGTCCTGTGAGGAGGCAGAGGAACAAAAGCTCTGAGCAGGGGGATGATCTTACCTGGGCAGCTTGGTGCTGGCAGCATAGCAACTCGTAGGGGAGCTCAGGGATCACTACAATCAACGATAAGATGCTATGATAAAATCTGACCCACTAACACAAGATGCAATGAAAAAACATACATAAATCTGCTAACAAACCTGCCTGCATTTTATTTAGGTTTCTAATGCAAAGAGCTACAGGTCAGAACATCTTCCAGCCCTCTCTCAAGCTTGTAGCACCTATAATGGGGGAGCAGGGCCATATTTATCAGGGAACACTGTAATTGGAGCCGCGCAACAGCTGGGGCACCCAGGTGAGCAGTGGGTGCAAAGCAAGGCAGGACGTGAAGCAGCAGCTTCAAATAGGGGTGGGCGAGCAGAAAGCAGAGTGGGAAAGGGGATGTGGGAGTGTGAGGACCTTAAAAAGTCAGGCTGTTGAATAGCTTAAAGGTAGGGATTAGAAGGTGAGAATATAGGGGGGACTGAATAACTTCTATAAAGTGATCTGAATAGTCCGGTGCAGTTAGAAGAGCTCTGCCTGAGGAAGGTGGCAGCTAAAGCGTGGAGGGCTTTACAGAGCTGGCAGCGAGAGCCCTGCTTCTGCTCTGACCTTGCAGCGCAAAGCCCTGCCTGGAAAGGAGTGAATGGTTCCTCTGGGGAGCTGAGAGCACTGGGGCACACAAGGCTGAGGAAATAGCCTCAATTTTACTTTACAGTAGGCGAATACTGTGTTTATTCAGCAGGTTTTTTGTTGTCATAGGAACTCGGAGGCAGGGAGGTGCTGAGGTCGGGCTGTGCGAGCGGTGCTGTTTAAACCGCCAGATCTTCCCCTCCCAGCCCGTGGGAATGTGCTGTTCTGGGTCAGCTAAATCCGCATCCTGAGCAGTGCCGGAGTACAGCAGCCGGGGTGGAAGGGAGAGATCCGGCTCTCGGTCCTCTCACGTTAACTCCTTGCTCCTCCGCTGCCTGGCTCTTTATTAATAGCCCGGCATGGCTGCGGGTGGGTTGGGTTTCACGATGAGCGCAGGGAGAGTGACAAAGCGCCTGACACTGGAAGGGGATGTCGCATCGGAGTAGGTGGCTCTGCTGGAGCCCTGCGAAGATCCAGCCAGGACACCCATCTGCCGGCAAAGCACAGGACGGGGAAGAGCCACGCGTGGGCAGGGCGAGCCTGTCTCTCCCACAGCCCCATCTCGCCGCTGCCCCTCTGCCTCCCGCAGCCGGTAAAAGACTTTCCCAGGGCGGCTTCTCTCGGGCCGCCGCGCTGCGCGGCTCCGGCTCAGCCCCCGGGGCCGGGCTGGCAGCTCCCGGCCGCGTTTCGGGTGACTCCCCTCGGAGGGGGGCTCTCCCTGGGCCGGGAGACACCGGGAGCCGTCCCGCCTCGCCTACCGAGCACCCGCGGGGCGATGCGCTGAGCGGCGGCTCCCTCCCCGCCGGGGCGGGCCGCGGGGCGGGGCGGCGGGCACGGCCGGGCTGGGCTGGGCTCGGCTGGGCTCGGCTCAGCTGGGCCGGGCTCGGCATGCTGCTGCGGGTGCGCGCCGCCGTGGCGCAGCTGGTGGCGGGGCTGGGGGCGGGCGGGCAGCCCCCCGCGGAGCCCCGCGGCGGGGACGGGGGGTCGGCGGCCGCCTCCTCCTTCTGCCGGCCGGCCTTCCTCCAGCTGACACCCGAGGAGCTCCGCCGAGCCGACGACCACGCCGGCCGGGCGGTGCAGAGCCCCCGCGACGGCCGCCGCCGCCTGCCCTGGAGCACGGGCTACGCCGAGTGAGCGGGGCCGGGGTCGGGAGCGGGGTCTGGGGTGCCCTCGGGGCCGGGGTTCCCCGCAGCTGGACGCGCTCCGGTCAGGGGCTTTGCAGCCCGGGGAGGGTGGGACTGGCAGCGCTCGGCACCGGAGCAGGATCCTTCGGGACTAAAGTGGGTCGCAGCCAGCCGGTTTCTTCCGAAGTAGCAGATGGGAAGCTTGCTCTTTAAATGCCTGCTGATGGGAAAGCCGTCAGCGTGGGTTTATGCTCTTACCCGTCCCCGAGGCTTTCAAGCTCTCCTGTCTTTTTTGTTTTCTGCGCTTATCTGCTCGGTACCCGCTGTCACTGATGGGGAACTGACACCGGGGGGTGAAGGAACCGCTGCGGCTCTGCAGGACTCAGGGGGAGGAGGGAATTGAAGCTGTCTTGGGAGTGGGACCTGATTTCGACTTCCCCTTCAAGGGCCTGATTCTCTTCTCCTTTTACTCACTGCTAGTTTCACCCTTAACTGAAGGCAGGTGGGGAAGGTCAGGCTTTGCAGGCCACCTTTGCTGCTCAGTGCTGTCAGTCTGCCCCCCATCCCTTGCTCAAGGTGATCTTCCTATATCCTAGGGAGATTTTTGAGATGTTAATTTGCTCCGGGAGATACTGAGGTAGGAGTACACAGAGCAAAAACCACCCAGAGCAAAAACCACCCTCTGCTCAGCAGCAGGACTTCTCTTCTACCTCCCGAAATGTCTTTCTGCAAACCACTTGAGAAGTCCGTGCCCAAAGAGCTCATCCTGTTGTGCATGTTTACTGCTTCCTCCTGTAGGCAGGTTTTGCAATCTAGACCTGCAATCTGCTTTGCCAGCATAGGTTGTGAAAAGTTAGTCTGAATCTTTTTGCAAAAGTTCTGCTGGTTTCATCTTCATCGCCTTCTCTCCTCCTTCCCTGAGGCATCTGCTCCCTCTGAGAGGTGCTGGGTGTGATGGGACATGGATGAGGCTGTAATATATTTGCTGACTGTCCGTGAGTCCCGGCTGGGGGGGGGTGTTGAGGCTGGTGCAGGTTTTCAGGCAGTTGCTGTGCTTGGGGCAGTGCTAGGGACCTGCAGCAAAAAAATCCAGCTTTTTCTGGTTGCCTCCTTTGGTGGATGCCTGGACGGCTGCTCTCCCCTGGACCCAGCTGTGCTGGTGGGAGTGAGGACTGCCGCTGGCCCCGGATCAACGCCTGCAACTGGTCTGGGACGTCTCCTTGCCTGGCTGCTGCTGCCCCAGACAAGGCAGGAGCACTGCAGAGAGCATCCCTGGGGATGTGGGAGTCGGGGTGGGGGGGGGGTGGTGGGGAAGAGGTGCTGCGGGGTGGAGCATGGTGTGAAAGAAAGAGCCTTTATACGTTGTTTCCTCCTGACAGGGTGATAAATGCGGGGAAGAGCCAGCACAACGAGGACCAGGCATGCTGCGAGGTGGTGTTTGTGGAGAGGAGGCCCAGCCCGAGGGGCCGGCCACCATCCAGGGAAGATGGCGGGGAGCTGGACGGGGTGAGAGCCGGGGCGGCGCGCGCAGGCGGAGACACAACAGGGAGGGTGCCCAGCGGCAGGACGCGAGATGGGGCACGTGGTGGTGCGTGCGCACCGGGATTCCCTCGGGTCCCAGACCAGCTGCCCCTGCTCCCTGCCAGCTCCTGCCATCATCCTCACTGGCCTGCACCGGGGCTGGCTGGCCTGGGGAGGCCGCTGGCCCGCGTGCCCCAGTGGGCTGTAGAGGTGGCTGCCATGCTGGCCCTGTCATGCCTCCCCTTCAGGGGAGCCGGCTGCCGGAGGCGCGCTGCTGGCAGCATGAGGTTTCTGACGCAGGGCTGGGCTCGAGCCAGGGACCGGCTGTGTCCAGACACCCTTGATCAGCTGCCCGCATCGCTCCTGCCCGCGCTGGCCTGGGACCCGCGAGCCGGAGGCAAAGCCCCGTGTCGCTGTCCTCAGCTGGTGACCCCAGCTGCTCCGAATTCCCTGTCCCACCTGCTTCCTCACAGGCTTGCTAAACCTTCCTGTCTCTCCCTGCAGGGCAGGAAGGGGTTTTATTTCCACTACTGGGCCTTGTTTGATGGCCATGCAGGCAGCGGTGCTGCTGTCATGGCATCCAAGAGGCTTCACCTGCACATCTGCGAGCAGCTCCGGGACCTCGTGGACATCCTGCAGGACCCATCTCCGCCTCCCATCTGCCTCCCGCACGACCCAAGGGCCAGCCCTGTGGAGCCAGGCCGGGTGCCCCTCGCAGAGGATGATGGGGAGGTCCCCAATGATGCTGTGCCGCGGTTTCACCTGGAGAAAGCCGTCTCTCACGAGAGCCTGGTGATTGGTGCCATCGAGAACGCCTTTAAGCACATGGTGAGTTTGCCCCTGCCTGCAGGGATGCCCAGGTATCCCCCAGAAGCATCTCTGTCTGTGTCAGCGTTGGCTTGTCCCCTCTGGCAAAAGGCAGCTCTGCAGCAAGGAGGGGGCTGCAGCGAGGGCTCCTAGCAGGATGGTCTTGGAGAGGGTGCTGCGATGCTCTCCCATATTTGGGGGTTCAGGACACAGAGGCTTTGGGCTCTGGCCCTGTGTGGGTGCGGAGGGCTTCGTTGCACTTCATTCCAGCAGTCCCAGCTGCTCCCCTCCTGTCTTGCTCTTTCCTGCCCTCTCCACCGCCCCAGTGAAGCCGTGTCCCCAGCTGCCCCTGGGCTGGGGACCCTGTGCCCCCCCAGCCCTGCAGCCGCCCCTGGGCTGCGTGGAGAAAGGTGCCCGGGCCCCGGCTGGCTGCCGCTCCTCACCTGGAGCGGGGTCTCAGCTTGGCCAGCAGCCGAGGTGCTGCTGGAGCAGCCAGGCGCTATTTTGGGCTGCTTGCAGCTTTGCTTGCTGGCATGGGGCCGCCTGCCTGACCTGCCTGGAGCCGTGCTCTGTCTCCACAGGACGACCAGATCGAGCGGGAGCAAGCGTCCCAGCGCCTGTCTGGGGGCTGCTGCGCCCTGGCTGCCGTCTACCTCATGGGCAAGTTCTACGTGGCCAATGCCGGTGACAGCAGGTACAGCCCTACCGGGCAGCCCCCACCTTTTGCCCAGTAATCGGGGAGCACCCTGGTAGAGCAGGGCCGTGCTGGAGGCATGGCTGGCAAGGAGCACCTGGCTCCATCCCTGAAGCTGGGCTGTTTTGGAGAGGACAGAGGCAGCAGGACCAGGCAGAGCCACCCCCTGCCTGCCCGCACGCCCTGGGGACAGTGTGCCCTGCCGTGATCTCTGCGTTTGCCCGGTGCACAGAGGGGCTGCAGAATCACCTCCCAGAATCTGGGACTTGCTCCCTGCCTTCCCGGCAGTGTCCTGTCTGCTTCCCAGATGGCTCTGGATCACACCCCAGCCCTTGGTGCCAGCGCTGCCCTGGGCTGTGAGTTGGGGAGTGAAAATTGCCCTCAGCAAAGCTTTCAGAAATGTGCAAGAAGTCATTTTAGGGCACACTTCATACCAGTGAACTTTTTCAGAAGAAGGACATGCAAATCTATGTGCAGACAAGTCCCACAGGAGCTTGGAGCCCAAGGCTTTTGACTGATACCTGCATTTCCTTGGGTGCATTACTGTAATTGCGCCTGGGTGTGCTCGTACCCCCCAAGCAATGGCAGGAAGGCAAGTCTACCTTATGCTGAGGGTGAAGCTGGTTTGAATTGCCCTGTATTTGCTGCAGGGTTAGCTTGTCCTCAGCAGTGTCAGACCAGCAAATATAGGCTCTGGTAAATTGTCTGAGGCTGGAGGACGTGCTTCCAGCTCTGAGACAGAGGAGGAGAATCTTTGTGCCTCCACTTTTGGGTGCGGGGCCCCTCCATGGCAGCAGCGGCCAGGCACCAGCTGTGCAGGATGGCAGCGCGCGCAGGGTCCCAAGGCTGTAACCATGCCTCTGAGCAAGGGTCTGTGTTCCCTCCTCTGGCATCAGATGCTGCCAGAGTTTGGCCCAGCCAGGTCCTGTATCCCTAGAGGAGACCCGTGGCCCTAGGCAGGACAGCAGGTGGGACAGCTGGGCCACCAGTGTTGGAGATCCTCAGTTCCCTCCATGACATCCAGAAACATCTCATAATCAGACTTCTATTTTTTTAACACATCAAACAATCAGACCGGTCCCAGCAGCGACCTGCAGCGCTGGTGTGGGCCGGGCACTTGCACCCATGTCCTGCTGCTGGCGATTTCTGCCTGTCTCGTGCGTGGCTCCCCTCTAAAGGAGAGCTTGCCACCTTCGGGCTGCTCCTTTTCTAACCATATCCTATCCCTTGGTTTGCTCTGCTTCATTCCCCTCTGCCCCATGCTTCTCTTCCATTTTATCTTCCTCCCTGCCCCTGTCCTGCGGAGGAGGGAGGGAGGCCTGCCCTGCCCGCCCGGGGGCTGTGGGGCCAGGGGGGCTTAGCTGCAGCGGAGCCAGCAAGCAGCCCCCAGCTCGGGGCTGAGAAGAGGGCAGGCAGCAGAGGGGAAGGGGCTGCACCGCCTGGGCAGCTGTGCAGGGAACCAGCCCCGGAGAGCCAGGCTTAGCTCCCCTGCCATGTCTCCTCTCCTCCTCTCTAATCTCATCCTTCCATGTTTCATTGCAGGGCCATTATCATCCGTAATGGGGAAATCATTCCAATGTCCAGGGAGTTTACTCCAGAGACAGAGAGGCAGAGGCTGCAGTTTTTAGTAAGAAAGACCTTTCTTCTAACCTCATTCCTGCTGAACCACCTCCCAGCTCCTTCCCAGCCCCCCACGCTGCCTGCCAGGCCGCCTTCTTGGGGGGGTCCTCAGGGATGAGGGCAGCCCCACAGCTGGGACCTGCTGATGGCACTTGTCCATCCCAGCCAGCTCGCTGGGTTGGGGAGAGGCACTGGGATGTGGGGAGCTGCCCTGGCTCACTGATGTGGGGACATCTCGTGGCTGGCGGAGCCCTGGTTTGCTGCGGGGTCAGCATGAGGGGCCGTGCCTGCCAGCCTGGCCTGGCCAGCACCTGGGGATCCCAGGCTCTCGGCATGGGGCCGGTTTGGCACGGTTGCATGGAGCCAATTTGGTCCATCTTGTCCTGCTCCTGCCTGGGGAAAGGGGAGCATCGCCTGCCCGGGGTGGGTGCCCACCTGCCACTGCTGCAGGAGCACCGGGCTGGCTTGCGCAGTGACCGGGAGGAGCGCGGCTCTGCTCCCTCCACGCGTCGTGCTCCCTGGCACGGTCGAAGGAGCCGCAGCCCTCGCGCTGAGTCCTAGTTTCTTTCCCGGCTGCTCCCTGGGGAGGCAGGGAGCCGCTGTGTGCCAGCGGGTTTCTAGCTTTCTTCCTGAAAGCTCCCTCTCCTGCCTGGCCTGGACAAACCCCCATGTGCCACACAGGGAGGCTTTTTAAGGTTATAAAGACCTCTCTGACAGCAGCAGAGAGGAGGAGGCGTTTGTGTTGGAGGAGGTCTTGCTGGATGCGATTTCCCGGCTTGCAATGTGCTTGGAAAAACACTGAGGCATTTTTGCTTGAATCTATTTTTGAATGACCGAGAGGAGGAAACTGCTGTGAGTGGGATCCTCTCCAGCCGGCTGCGATGGGCAGGGTGCAGGCAGGGGGCCAGGCACACACTTGCTCCCCTGCACCGTGTCCAGACCGTGGTCAGCTCCCCCCCGGAGCAGGACAGGGCTCTCCATGCCTCTGCACCAAACCCTCCCATGTTCCCAAGGGCTCTCCTCCTTTCTTTCAGCTCTTTCTTCCTCCATCTGCATTTTTCCAGTGCTGTCCCTATTCCTGGTCCCCTGCATGCTGTGCTCCAGGAGGCCCTGGGGCTGTCGTGCTGCCCCGGGCAGGGGCCCTGTGCTGCTTCTCGTCCCTCATCACGGCCGCTGTCGGGACACAGTTTCTGAAAAGACCCATCAGCTCTTTTCCTCGGGCGAGTGCTGTGCCCTGTGCTGAGCCTGGGGTCCTGGGAAGTTTGTGGCTCTGACTCCTCCTGGGCAAATTCCAGCTTCTGGAATTTGTTGGGTTTTGATCCCTTTTGGAGATCCTTATTTCCCAAAACTCTCCATGCAAAAGCTTCACCTGCTTGCTGGGTGTTAGCGTGGCTGTCCCCAGCTCTTGTCTCCCCTCTTGGTGTAGCACAGACGGGTGATTTGAAGCTGCTTTACCACCAGCAGTTCGAGTTGCAGCAGAGCAGCTTGATGTTATCCCCACCACAAAACGCCACAGCTGAGTCCCAGCAGGCTGGTGGGTCGCGGTGGCGGTGCCCGGTGAGGTGCTGCAGGCGGTGCCGGCTGGCGGGACAGGCGATGCTGTGTGGATCCTGCTCTCCTGGCCCCGCAGCTGAGCCACCGCTTCATCCCGCAGGCGTTCCTGAGGCCCGAGCTGCTGGGGAAGGAGTTTACCCACCTCGAGTTCCCCCGCAGGATCCAGCCCAAGGAGCTGGGGAAGAAGATGCTGTACAGAGACCAAAACATGAACGGCTGGTAACCCCCCAACCCATGGGAGGCTCTGTGCCGAGGAGCAGCGCTGGGGTCCCGCTGCACATGGCTGCCCGGCTCCAGCATCCCTTCTGCGGGACAGGGGCTGTGGCATGCTGGGTACCCGGGTCTCGAAGGGGCCTCATCCTGGGGGATGCTGTGTCCCAAGCGGGCAGGGGAGGTGCTGGAAGCCTTCGCCTGCTGACATGTTGTCTCTGGCTTATTTTAACCAGGGCTTACAAAAAGATAGAAGAGGATGACCTGAAGTTTCCACTTATCTATGGGGAAGGCAAAAAGGTGAAGTGCTGTGGCAGGAACTGTGCGGGCTCGCTTCCCGCCAGCCCTCGCTGAATCGGGGGTTTCCAGCCTGTTCTTGCTCATGCTGTTGCTGCTGCAATGCCACCAATTCTCAGCTGGGAATGGAAGTGGAGATGAAGTGGCTTAAAGTCTTATTTTGGTTTTGTCGTCCCCCAGGCTCGGGTGATGGCTACGATTGGGGTCACGCGGGGCCTGGGAGACCATGACCTCAAGGTGTTCAGCTCCAACATCCACATCAAGCCTTTCCTGTCCTGCTTCCCAGAGGTGAGCCTGGCTGCCGGCCGCTCCGTGCCCAGGGGTTTCTGCAACGGCCGGAGATGGTCAGGGTGACCAGATCCCTGGTGTGCCCAGCACAGCGGCTCAGGGCAGTGCCAGTGCTCGCCTGGGCTCTCTGGGAGCTTCATCTGCCTCTCTGCCCCTCACCCTTGCATCTTGCCCCATTGCTTGCCAGGTCAGGGTTTACGACCTCACGCAGTACGAGCACTGCCCTGACGATGTTCTGGTCTTGGGCACCGACGGGCTCTGGGATGTCACCAATGACAAGGAGGTGGCTGGCGTGGTGATGGAGGTGCTGACGAGTTATGAGCCCAATGACCCATGCAGGTGAGCTGAGTGGGCAGCGGGACGAGCCTGTCCTGCTCTATAACATCGTCCTTGCTCCTTAGAGCGGCGTTGTGGCCACACGTCCCTCTGGCCTTGGGACTGGTGCTGTCGTTCCACAGCATACAATGCTCCCATGGATGTGCATATCTGAGCTCTCTCTCCTCTCCAAAGGACTCTCTTCTGCTCCTCCAGCTTCTTCCTTGCCAGGGGCTGCAGTGTGCTGCATCAGGGAGTCTGCGGGCTCTGGGGCTGCTGCTGAGCTGCTGTGCTTTGCCCCCAGGTACACCATGGTGGCCCAGGAGCTGGTGGTGCGGTCCAGGGGGGTGCTGAAGGAGCGGGGCTGGCGGCTGGCCAACGACAAGCTGGGCTCTGGCGATGACATTTCTGTCTTTGTGATACCTCTGGGCGGCCCAGGCAACTACACATGATACCTAAAGACCCCAGGGCAGAGGGGCTCGCCTTGTCTGGATGGAGAGGAGCAGGACACGGGTGCTGCCTTGGGGCCACCTCTCCCCTGAGCACTTGTTTCCTGAGCCGACTGCAAGAAGAGTGAGAAACCTGGAGCCTCTGTTTGTGCCCCTGCCCAGAGCATCGCCCTCCACCTGCTGCATCCCAGCCCTGGGTGGAGATGGAAGGGCCTTGGATAGAGAGCAGGGACTGGGGTCGCGGGATGTTTTTTCATGCTGCCACTTTCTTGATTGCTGTGAAAAGCCTAAATCCTCCCTGGCTTCTCGGTGCGTCCTTTGCACCTCGCCCTGGGCCTGGGTGCACTGGTTCCAGCAGCGTGCGATGGCCATTGGGCTGGTGGGGCACTTGTACCTGGAGAAGCGTGTGCTTGCTGCTGCAGTCATCTCCTCTCCCCCCACCCTGTGACACTTGCACTGGTGACACCGAAGCTGCTGTTGGGGCTGGGCACTGGGGCTGGGATGGGCCGTGGCCTGGGGTGAAGCCCTGCCGGCAGCTGGGTGATGCTCAGCCCGGTAGAAGTCTGGTTGTGGGTGGTGTGGTGGTGGGCAAGCCCCACAACTGACATCCCAGCTTTGTGCTTGCCCTCTCCGGCCCCTCACGCCTTTGTCCCAGCCACGTACCTTGTCTTAGTCTCCGGTTTGGGAGGATGGGGCAGCGCTGGGCCACTGCGGCGCGCCGAGAGCCCCGGGAAGGAATGGGCTATTGCACTTGCACTGGCTGTGCCCTGGGTTCTGCCCCCACCCCTCTTCATGCCTTGGATCACTGCTGTGTTTCTGGAGCCAATTATTTGTTATTAACTGGGGAGCTGAGCTGGAAAATGTCTAAATCCTTTCTTGTTGTATGGAGTCTGTATGAATATACGTCTGTATTTTTGAGTGGTTTTCAGTTGGCCACCGCTGAGCAGCAGTTGCGCACAGAGCAGCCCTATTCAGCCAAGCTTAACAGCTTAAGCGTGCTGCATGGATCTGCTTAGCTGAGGCCTGGAAACCCACAAGGAAAGCAGCTTGGTTGTGACTGGAGGCGGGGAAAGACAACACCCTCCTTTTTCTTAATAACCTCAGAGTTGGTGCTAAGCAGAGCTGTAGCAGCAGTTGATCTCTGCACAGTATCTTATTTTGCACCACGCGTACCTCTGACCTGGAGGATGTGTTTCCTGGACCTCTACAGAGCATTGCATCCTCCCAAAATGTGAGGGATGATCCTGCCCTGGCAGCGTGGTGATGGGCAAAGCTGGGCCACGGTCCCTTGTTTTGGAAAGGCTTTGTGGCACCGGGGGTTTGTGTCTTGCTGTTGCTGGGTGCAGCCAGCTCTTGTCAGGTGTCACCTCTGGTGAATGTTGTTTGTCTCTTGTAATCAGTGAGATGTAAATAAACTGGATGCACTTAATGGGAAGTGAAAGTTATCCAGCAAGGTTTTAACCTATTGACATCTTCTGTGCTGAAGGGAGCAGGGAGTGATACTGGGGCCGGGAGCCTGTCCTGGCGTAGCACTCTGTGTTTAAATAAAGGTTTTGCCACTTGCAATCCCATTTCAAAGTCTTTCTTGGCAGAGCTCCTGCAAAGAAGACTTACCTAAAAGCCAATTAGCTCTGACTAATTTATGTAATTAATGGGAGCAAATAGGCCCAGAGTGAGCCATGTGAGCTGCTGTCCCTCTGCCCTTGGCGCTGGCCAGACCTTGTGGAGCATCCCTCCGGTGCCCACAGGGAGTGGGAACCGCTGCTGTGCGGCCCGTCTCTGCACGGGGGCTGCTGGCTGCGTTTGCCCGGGGCTGGCACAGGGGCATGGCACTCTGGGGCGGGCAATGGCCAGCCAGGCTGCGGGGTGGGTCGTAACCCAAAACAGGACCTGGAAGGTCCCATGAAGATGGGCTTGGATGAGGATGGAAAACCAGCAGGCAGCAGCCTGGGCTGCCCTCCTTGCCTCCTCCCTGCCTGCTCCCCACTGCAGGCAGCATCAGGACACAGACGGGGAGTGGAGGGGAGGAAAGGCTGATGGTTTCCCTGCTCGTGGGGTCGGGTCCCTCCTTCAGGGAGTGGGGTGGGCTGTGGATGGAGGCACAGCTCTGCAGGCTGTAGCTTCCAGGGCTGTGGCTGTGCCGGAGAGGCAGGACATCTCTCTGGGAGCTCAAGCAAGCCAGCAGCAGCTCCCCCCTGCCTCTAGGGTGGGCTGCCAACTGTCACATGTCCCCTGACTGCCACCGTTCCCCCCGGTGCTCCTGATGCTCACACACGTTGTCTCCACACCCCACAACTTGTTGGCGCAGCCCTGTTCCCCCAGCGCAGTGCTCTTCATGCTGGTGGCTGAGAACTGGTTCTGCTTTTCCAGGTCACTGCCTGGGAGCTGCTGGGTAAGGCAAGGAGGCAGAGGCTGCATTTAAAGCTTCCTCTGTGGTTCCCTTTTTTACTAAGGAAACATTTCCTTTGGAACCAGCTCCTGGCCTGGGGCTTGATAAATTAAGAAAAATTGTCTCCGAGTCCTTAAAATAGCAGGAGTTTATGAGCCTGGGTCTGGGCCAGGACCCTGGGGCCGCCTTTCCCTGGCTGAGCGGCAGGGACTCAGCCCTGCATCTGGGGCGGTGCAGGGAGGAGCAGCCCGGTCCTCCCTTGCTGGCAGCCCGCTGCGGGCAAGGGGAGCCTGAGCCCCCCCCTGCAGCTCTGGGGTCGTCTCGGTGCGGGGCCCGATGCATCCCGGCCCCCTCTGCCAGTGCCCCTGCGAAGGGGACTGGGGATCCTGCGGACAGGGCGTGTCCCTCACGTCCCCGCTGTGTCTGTTATGGTGGGAAACGGGGAAACAGGGCCTTCCCCAAGGAGCGAGCGGCCAACTGGGCAGCGCATGGGGGATGCAGGAGGGGTGCGATGGGGTTCGGCTGCTGGCCCCTGCTGGGATCTGCCTTCCCTGGCAGAGCTCGCCTCTCGCTGCTGGTGGCTCTTGGCGCTGCCATACATAATGGCTCATGGGGGGAAAGGCGTCTCCTCGAGAGGTGCTGCGATGGTGGCGGGCTCCTGGTTAGGGGGCAAAGCACGGGGTGGTCTGTGCTATTGGCCCTACCTGGAAGGGGAGTTTGGGAGCAGCAGCTCGGCCCCTCCCGGCAGCGCCGGGATCGCCCCTCTCCCGGCCTGGCGTCAGCGACCTAAAACGGGAAAAAACCCCGCGGGAGCCCAGGGGGCTGGGGCTGCGGGCACCCCCCTGCCCCGCGGCGTGCGACCAACGCGGGGACGGGGCCCGCGGGGCAGCAACGGCGGGGCCCGGGTGTCCCCGCAGCCGGGATGGGGGCTGCGCTGTGGGGAAGGGGCACGGCCACGGCACCGCCCTGCGGCTCGGCTCCGTTCGGCTCGGCTCCGTTCGGCTCGGCTTAGCTGAGCGCGGCTCAGAGCGCTGCCGCCCCGCCCTCCGCGGGCGGCCCCCGGCCGGGGCGGTGCCGCCCGAGCTGCGCTGCGGGGCCGGAGCTGGAGCCGGGAGCGGGACCGGGAGCGGGGCAGCGGCGGAGAGAGGTGCGGGCTGGGCTGGGGGTGCGGGGGCCTGGGGAGCTGAGCGGCGGGGACTGGGAGCTGTGGGGTCAGTGCTGGGCTGGGGGGGAGCGGGGGACTGTGGCCGGTGGTCAGTGCTGGTGTTGGTGCAACTGGGGTCTGGGGTTACTGGTGGGGTGGGGGGTTACTGGTGGGGTCTGGGGGAACTGGGGTCTGGGGTTACTGGTGGGGTGTGAGGTTACTGGTGGGGTCTGGGGGAACTAGGGTGTGGGGTTACTGGTGGGGTCTGGGGTTACTGGTGGGATGTGGGGTCCGGGGCACTGCCGGGGGAGCCGGGCAGGGGGGTTGGATGCCCCAGCCAGGCTGGGTGGGGTGCAGCGGGACAGGACGGGATGGGATGGGTGTGCCCGGGACAGGGTGGGTGTCCCTGGGTGTGGGACAGGGATGGGTCAGTGGCAGTTTGGCCACCATGGGTTGTCCCTCAAGGGCGGCCCTGGGCTGTGGGTCCCAACCTGCGGGTACCACCTGGACCGGGCTCCCCGCTGCCCCCCAACCAGTGACTGACCCAGGCCGGGCTGGGGCAAGAGTCTGGGGGCTGCTGCCCTGTCCCGCCATCCCTCCTCGCATCCCCCCGCTCCAGCAGCGTCCCTGCGTGCGGCCTTGCTCACAGAGCAGCTGCTCTGTGTTTTCTTCAGAAAAAGGAAAAAAGTTCCCTTTGCTTACTGCTGAGCTCATTTTTAAACATTTATATTAGGGGGGCTTGCAGGGGCGGAGAAACAATTGTGTAATGTCGTAGGAGCAAGGGAGCATTCCAAAACCATGACTGCGCGGCCCTTTCCAGCATTAACAATCTGGCAGCCAAGTTTTCCCAGTGGCCGCCAAACCCCCTAAATCCAGCCTCAGCCTCTCGACACCCCCGTGAAAGCGGCAGCGCGCTCCCCGGGTTGCTTCGCGGGGCGCATCAGGGGTGGGCCGGGAGCGGGGACCTGCTGGGCCACCCGGGCCAGGCAGCAGCACTGCCGCATCCCCGGCAAAGTCTTCAGGCTGTGAAACGGGAGACGGGGAGGTAGCACCTTTGGCTGTCTGTATTTCACTGAGACCAGTTGCCTTTTATTTTCATTTTTCCAAGTGCTTTCTGGTGTCCAAACAGTTTCAATTTATGTTCAGCTCCTCCTTCTCAGCTGCAAGTAGTATAGCTAAAGGCTGTGTGGGATTTTACAGACCTTAAATTGAATCCATGTTCCTGACAGCTACAGCTTCTCTAGGGAAACGTTTTTTTAAGTAGAAAATAAGCCAAGTCACTGTCTTCCAACAGGTTATCGGGAGCATATAACCAGGCTCACTTGCTGTTTACACTGGAGAGGCGTATTGACATGAAAAGTAAGGAATGTATTAGCAAATATTGATTGGCCCTGGGGCAGCGGCAGTCAGGCATTGCACGAGCACAGGCGTCTGCTGAGATTGTGGCGTGGTATTTGAAGCTTTCAGCAAGACACTCGTACCGCCGTGAGTCTGGGAAGGCTGGTGCTTCCACGGGAGGTAAAATAAGAACATGGCATGATGTCCTTTGGAAAAGGAGGTAAGGGCAGGCAGTGTTTTCCCACAAAGCACAAGCACTTGTGGTTCAAGCTTTGTTTAGGCTTTAAAATTCTTCTGTTCCAAGTCCCTTTCTCTGTTTTGCTTGTGGATGTTTTTGTGGGATTTAGCAATGAAAACACGCCAGCCTGGCCGCTCTGCTCCGGGTCTGGGTCTGGGCAGTTGCCCTTTGCTGCTGCACTGGAGCGTGCTGTAAGCCCGGGCTGCCTGATCATGCCTAAAGAATAGCTCACAACTTTAGAAAAAAATGTGTAAGATCTAAAACTTAAGCACTGAGTCTGAGCTCCTGTTTTGATGATCGCTCATCGTTTGGATATGGCAGGTCTAGGTCTTAAGAAAGAGCTTCAGGCAGCTTTCCCAGGGGTAAATAACGACGCTTTCCTCGGTGCTCGGTGCCGGGGAGTTTTGGCAGCGGTGGCAGGCGGGACGGGGAGGCTCCGAGCAGCGGGAGCTGGTGGGTGTGGGCGATGGTGGCTGGCATGAGCGAGGGCTGGAGGCTGGTCTCCTCTGTGCTACACAGAAACGCACAGCTTGGCCTGCCCAGGGGCTACGTGAGCCTGAAATTGCAGATGCGGCTGTGCCAAAACCAGCACCACTTTGATCCTCTTGAAGCTGAGATCCGCCCGGGAGCTCGGAGCCCGGGTTCCGCCCTGGCCGCTGCGTTTCCCTTCGGCGTTGCTCTTCGCTTCAAGCCCTTTTTGGAACTTTTTTGTGCTTCTGTATAAGAGTCCCTCTGATACCCGAGACACTTGCCAGGTACCTTGTCCTGTGCTACCTTGGCCGTGATTTAGATGTCTCGGCAAATTAAATTCCCCTCGATGGGCATACCTGTCAGATTTTAATTTGGAAGTTTACTTTCTTTTTCATTGCACCAGCTGTGCCAGCAAGTCCTACCAGCTAAAACCATTTCTGTTGTGAAGCACCACTGCGGGGCTTTCTACTGGCAGTGCAGGCAAATGACCCATGTACCTCTGCCATTCTGTCCCCAAACACCTTCAATCCCCTTCCCATTGATTTGGGGGCAGCTGCTGCCTTGGCACCCACTTTTGGGGGGCTCCCTGCTTGTGCTGATGGGAGCCAGGAGCTGTTGGTGGGGCAGGAGGAGAGCTGCTCCCAGGGGGCTCCGGAGGGAGGCACCCCCCGTGTCCCCAGCCCCTCAGGCTCTGGCAGGGCCAGTGGTAGCCTGGGGCTGACCAAAGCGGCTCTTGTTTGCCCGGTGGCGCCTCTCCGGGGTCCTGTCCTGAGGTGCCCTCGCTTGGCGCACTCGGGCGGTGGCAGCAGCCCTGTGCACACACAGGGCCATGTTTAGAAGTGGAGACAGCTTGTCCTTGGCTGCACTGGTTAGAAAACATTTTCTGTGTTCCCTGCTAGTGTTTCGTGCTCTCTGGATGCTGCGAGCTCCCTTAGGTCTTGTCTGCGTTACAGGTTGCACAGTTTGAGCCGAAGGCGTGTGTTTTGGGGTTTTTGAAACGCAGTTACGTGCTTCGTGGCGGTTCTAGCCTTGAGCCCGGTCTGTGTTGCATTAGCCCAGCTCCTTCCCAAACGAGTTAAATCAAAACAGTCCAACCGAGCACTTGAATGCTTTGGTTTGTTAAACCATTGAAAAGTTTAGCAGAGCTGAAGACGCAGCAATGCCAGGAAGATCTCGATCTGTTCAAAGAGGTGGTTTTCCTTCTGTGGTCGTGTCGCGGTGTCGGGGGGTCCGGGCGGGTGCCTGGGCTGGGGGGTGACGGGGCTCCGTGCACCGGGCTGGCTGTTCCCTGAGCCTCCAGCCCGAGGGGAGCGACCAGAGAGCTGCCAGGGCAGAGGAAGGTTTTCTGCTCAGCCGACAGGCAGCCTGTGAGGAGATGCTTGGTGGCAGCTCTGCAAGGCAGGAACACGAGCCCCAGGTTTGTTCCCCAAGAAGATCACCGGGGCAATGCTGGGGGCTGTGCGAGCGCTGCCTGGAGGCTTGACCCTCCTCCTTGTTCTGCTCTCCTCTGCTCATTCAGGATGAGGAGGTTTTGTTCAGAGTGGGGTATCTGTGGGGCCCGGGGGCGGTGGAGAGCTGGCCCTGCCGTGCCGGCAGTGCTGGGGGTGTCCCCATGAAAGGGCTGCTCCCAGCATGGCTTCATCCCTGCCAGCCCTGTCCTGCCCAGGCTTCAGGGTTGTGCCTCCGGCCAGGGCTGTGGGCAGAACAGAAATTCTGCTGGTTTTGCTGATAGGTGGTGTGACAGGTCCGGCCGGGGTGCGGCCGGCAGCAGCAGCGCTTGGGAACTTCTGCTTTAGAACAAAACCCCTCTGTCGGCTCAGGGAGCTCGAGTTTCGCCAAGGAAGTTTGTTGAAAGATTTCTGTCCCTAGTGCAATTCCTTCTTGAAAGCGTTAACAGCTTTCTCTGCCGTTTCCTGAGATCCCGCAGCAGACGCTGGATGACGGACGCATCCTGCTGCCAGAGGAATTCCCTGTTTCCTGCCCAGCAGGAACTTCACATTTTGAGGCACGAAGCTGGGAGAGGCCAATAATGGAAGGGCTGTCCTGGAGCCCTGGCTGGTTTTATGGTGATGGCTTTAGAATAGCTGCTTGGAAAGCAGAGCAGAGCAATTTGGTACCATTTTGCAATTTCTTGGTGTGCCGAAGGAGCTGTCTGCTCAGGGTTAGGCTGGTGCCAGCAGCGGTGGCACAGATTAAACCCGTGGCCATCCCAGTGCCGTCCCAGTGCCATCCCAGTGTCACCCCAGCCTGCCGCAGCAGCAGGCGCAGGAGCCCTGCGGGGTTTGGCGGTGCCGCTCTGCGGGAGGTGCCGGCACAAGGTTGCTGCTCCCTTTCGTTATCTCTGTGAATGAGCAGGAGGCATCTCTGGTGAGGCACCCAAAGTGCTGCTCACGCCCGAAAACCACGGTTGCTGTGTGGGCTGGGTTGGATTGCTGACATGGCTGAGCACCCTTTGCTGTAACTCGGGGTGGTTAATGCTCGGCAGAGTTTAAAATCTGAATTTCCATGTCTGGCGTGGGTGACCGTGTCCTTTTAATCATTTGACCTGGTGGCAGTTGTTAGTAAAGCTGTCGTCCTCAAATCGTCTCCACATTTTCTACTCTCTCTTACCCGCTCACAATCTGGGAACAGCACAAGGTCCTTGGCATCGGGCAGCCCTGTCCCAGGGACTGGCCGCATCCTGCTGAGTGACAGAGCATCTCTGGCAGCGGAACTCATCTCTGCCCAAGCAGAGTGCCACCAGCATCTGGCATTGGTGTCGTGTCGGTTGGCTCACGGGGCGAGGGCACGGTCGGGGGCAGCCCAGCCGGCTGCTGCGGAGCGTGGTGCTCGCAGCCTCCTCACCCCCCTCGCCTTTGCACGCCGGCTCCAGATTAGTAATGGGCTATTTCTGGGCCACTCTCTGAGTAATGGAAAAAATTGTGCTGAGATTTTGGGTGGGGACAGTGCCTCTGCCTGCTGAGTCACCACTTGGCATCACGCCGGACTCGGGAGCTGCCGGGGGCCCAGAGCCGTCCCAGGTCAGGGTGGACACCGGAGGCTGTGGGAAGGAGCTCTGAGTACGGCGACTCTTCTTGGTTTGGAGCATCTCTGGTTCCTCCTGCCCCGTCCCAGCCTGGCTGCCTCTGCAGCAGCAGTCCGTGCAGCTGCCGCCCTCCTCGCCGGGACGGCGTGCGGGCAGGGGAGCGGCGGAGGGGAGCCGGCAGCTGTGCGGGGCTGGCTGCAGCACCATGGGTTTGTTTTAGGCGTGATGTCTGGCAGGCTGGGCACGGGCAGGTCTCGATGTCTGTCTCGGAGCGGTTGTTTGTCTCCCCAGGCACCCGCTGTTCCTTGCGCTGCAGATGTGTCTCCTTCGGTGTTCTGTGGATTAGATAGCAGTGTGTCCCGCACCGCCTTTCTTCCTCCGTTTGTCTTTGAGATGCGGAGTCGCAAAGCAGCAAGTCACATTTTGCTGTGGGCAAAGGAACTTTCTGTCTAAGTAAATAGACTTTTTTGCCTATGAGCTCTCCTTTTTCTGTGCTGTGGAGATGATGGCTGGAGAGAGGATGAGCCTTTGGTCAGACGAGAAAGATGGTTTGCAACAGGGGTGATGCGTTTCTTGCGTCCCACGCTGTCTTTGAGAGCTTTCCCTCCTCAATTGGGCAGCAGGCTCCTCCAGCCCTTTTATCTGGCTCCGTAATACAAACGTTGTGCCTCCTCAGGGTGAGCTTCTCTGCGTGGGGCTGTGGGTGCCCCTGGCCCAGCTGGGACAGGCGGGAGCAGGAGGGCACGAGGAAAGGGACGGGAGCCTTGCGGGGGTTTCCCCTCTGCGCTCAGCCCCCGGTAGTGGGACCCTTTGAGCACTTTAGGTTTTTTTCCTCGACTTCAGTGTTGCACAAATGTGCTCGCCCTCTGTATAGACACGGTGCTCCACTGGGATGTGTGCTTAACGCCGAGGCTCCTGGTTGAGGAGTGCTGGATCCTGCTGGATGGGGCCCTTCGTCCTCGCTCTTCTCACCTTACAAGTGCCAGGTTACTATTTTTATTAATGGCTCCACAGCACTCAGCAGCCACGAACCGTTCCTGCTTCGGCTTGTAAGCCAAAGTGCTTGTAACCTGCAAAGATCTGGGGCTATGGCAGGATCTGGCCCAGATTTGGGTGAAACCTTTCTCTCTTCTGCCCCAGCCACGCGGTCGGTTGGGCAGTTTAGTTTGTGAGAGCTGGGGTGGTCCCCGAGACTTCCCAGGGGTTTGTGTGATGGCCCTGGGGAGGTTTTCTCCAGGCAGGAGCTTAGCGGTGACCTGCTAAGTATGCAGAGGAGAGGAGCTCTCTTCAGGCTGCTTTTGAAATGCAAGTCAGCCACTGAGTCTAATTTCTTAATGCTTCACTTGCAGCTAATTACGATGCAGCCTTACTCGGGTTTTTCTCTTTTCCTCCCGTTTCTGTCGGCGCAGGGTGCGGGTGCGATCACCCCAGGAGGGGACAGGCGCCAGGCTTTCGTTAGGGCTCGGTGTCGGTGCCCTGGCTAAATGCAAAGCTTGCGATGGCTGGGCCTTCCCAGCGTGATCCGCTCCCAGCGTTTGCAGCTCGGTGCATTAGCATAGGTGTGTGCATCCTTCCCTTCCCGCAGGGTTATTCCTGCTGAGCCTCCCCAAGGCTCCAAGCACAACCTGCCCCTTCCAGTCCTGCTGCCCTGGGCAGAGGGGGTTCGGAGAGGGGCAGGGCTGGCTGGAGGACGTGGAGCGTCCCTGCCTCCGTGAGCAGTTTTCTGGTCGCCTGTAATTTCCCCCAGCCTGCAGAGCAGTGCGCGCCTTGCCAGGGATTAAACCCTGCGCTGTCAGTGTGTCTTGCCTGGGATTTCCGCGGGGACAGAGAGCTGGTGATGTGCTGCGGCTGCGTGTGGAGGGGCTCGGGCTCTTTGAACTGAAACATCTGGGAAACTGGGGATGGGAAAGAGATTTTGGGCTCAAGGTCGGAGAGGGATGTGAACCCACCACGGCTGATTTTTCTCGTGCCTCCTTCAGACGCCACAGCAGGTGTTCTGTGGCATCGTCCCGGGCGATTCCCAGGCGCAGCTGTAATCTCCTTTTGAAACTCAAGGATGCGAAGGCGTAGTTTTACTTGCAGGACGGCATCCTTTTTTCTTGGGGCAGAAAGTAGCCCGCTTTACTGCGGGATTTTGGCTCTGTTTGCCGAGTGATGGCTGGCAGCTTCTCCTGCTGCTGGTGCCAGCGTTGGCTCTTGGCGGGTCTGTGGCAAAGACTCCTTTGTCAAACGGGCTGGGATGGGGCCAGCCCGGCGCCAGGTGCCAGGCGTGCAGGTCGCGCTTGCCCGAACCTCCGAGAGCTCAGCTTGGTGCGTTCCAGCTGCTGATCGGATTATTTGGGAGCCAGCAAGCGTGCCCGGGTGAAACCCGGAGTACAGGTTCTGCCCTGAAGAATTTATAATCTAAAATAAAACCAGTGTGTGTGCGCACGCGACTCTGAGGTTGTCAAAAATCCCCTTTGCCTGGGGTGGTGGCACAGCGAGAAAGCCCAGCGCGGGAGGGATTGGATGGCCGGGGCAGGAGCCTTGCTGCCGGTGGGGTGGGTAAGGCAGAGTGGTTCATCATCTCGCACAAGGTCCCTGTGTGCAGCCACCGGCGCTTGCCGGGGCATCGGTGTGACGGTTCTGGCTGTGGTGATGGATGTAAGTGGTTCCAGTTGGGCTGGTTCTTGCAGTGCCTGTGAGCCGGTGCCCGTGCGGGCTGTGTGCGGGAGCTGGAGGTGCGCCCGGTGGGAGGCTGGGAGAGCCTCTGTCCTGGCAGTCACTGGCTGCTCATGCTGGGGCCTGCCCAGGTGCCCCTGTCTGGTACCCTCCCGGGCAGTTGTGCCAGAGACTTTGGGGCACAGGGAGCCAGGAGGGGTTGGGAGCGTGGGCTGCCCATGGCTGCTCTGTCCCACTCACCCGCTCTTGTCCCTGCAGCGATGGCGGCCATCAGAAAGAAGCTGGTGATCGTGGGAGACGGTGCCTGCGGAAAGACGTGTCTGCTGATCGTGTTCAGCAAGGACCAGTTCCCTGAGGTCTACGTACCGACTGTGTTCGAGAACTACATCGCCGACATAGAGGTAGACGGGAAGCAGGTAGGGAGCGTCGCGGGATGCCGGAGCTGTTCCCGTCCCCTCGCTCCCATGGTCCCGCGCTGGCAGTGCCACCGTCTGGCACTGCCACATGGGTTGGTCCGTGCGGCTCGGATGCACCTGCAGCACTCAGGGTGCCCCGCAGCTCCCATGTTTCTGGGTCACCCTGAACCTGCCCCAGTTTGAGGAAGACTGTAGCTATAACTGAGGAAGATAAACCTGCTCGCTCCTGGCCTGCTGAGCCGTCTGCGAGCTGCTGAGCCCTGTCCCTCTCCCCTCCCAGGTGGAGCTGGCCCTGTGGGACACGGCGGGACAGGAGGACTATGACAGGCTGCGGCCCCTCTCGTACCCGGACACGGACGTTATCCTCATGTGCTTTTCTATCGACAGCCCGGACAGCCTCGGTAGGGACCAGGGAGCGAGGGGGCACCTGGGGCTCCTGCAGGACTGGGTGCTGCTGCTAAACCCCCTGGGGTCTGGGAAGCCCCCGTGCCACCCCTCTGGGGGATGCCAGCCCCTCCCTTCCATCCACTGGCTTTGCATGCGCTCCAGGAAAATGCTGGGAACTTGCAGGCTTGGCGGAGGTGGTGGGAGAGGAGGATGCCATGGGGCAAGCTCCCCCCTTCCCGTGGGAAAAGCCCGGTGCCGGTTCCCGTGGCTGTGAGGAGGCTGGGGGGGGGGCAGCCCCTCGGCTCAGGGAGGTCCACATGTGCTTGTTGCAGAGAACATTCCCGAGAAGTGGACGCCGGAGGTGAAGCATTTCTGCCCCAACGTGCCCATCATCCTGGTGGGGAACAAGAAGGACCTGCGGAACGACGAGCACACACGGCGGGAGCTGGCGAAGATGAAGCAGGTAGGGGCAGCCCTGGGTCCCGCTGCCTCGGCCAGCGACCCGCCTCTCCCCGTGCTGCCTTGCCGGGGCTCCCCTTTGCTGTGCTGGATCCTGGCGCTAAGGGCTGGATGCCCACTGTGCTTTTGCTGCTGTTTTCTGGCGATGCTTCTGAACCCCCTTTTAAATGCTTTCTAGGAGCCGGTGAAGCCAGAGGAGGGGAGGGACATGGCCAACAGGATCAATGCCTTCGGCTACCTCGAGTGCTCGGCCAAGACGAAGGAGGGCGTGCGGGAGGTCTTCGAGATGGCCACCCGCGCAGGCCTGCAGGTGCGGAAGAACAAGAAGCGCAGGGGCTGCCCGCTGCTGTGAGCAGCCTGGTGGGCCAGGAGGCAGCTGCCTGCACCAGCACCCGGCTGCCCTGCGCCGCGCGGGGAGGGAGCGCTGGCAGACGGCCGAAGTGGGACCTCGTGGTGCCGGTACCTGCCCCGAACCCCCTGCATGAGAGCTGCCACCCAAGCCTGTGGGGTGTCCCTGCGCGACCCCGGGGCCGTGAGGGGCCAGTGCCTTCAGTCCTCGCTGCTCTCTATGGGCCGGGCATTTGCGTAGCTCTCGGTGTCGCCCCGTTTTGTACTGATCTCCCTGGTTTCGCCTCTCCTGTCGGGATGCCGCGGTGTTCGCTCTCCCTCTCCAGTTCCGGGCAGGTGCCGCAGAAGCGGGAGGTGCTGCACACCAGCATTTTATACAGACTTGCCCAGAGCAGCTTTTGGCCCTGTCTGTGTGCAGAACCGTGCTCGGCCGCTGCCAGAAGCACTCTGCTCCCGGGACCCGCGCTGGGGCAGCGCCTCTGCCCAGCTCTGCCAGTAATGCCTTCTTCGGGTCTGCATTGGTCATGGACTTAGCACCGGTAAACTGAACTGCGTACTTGGGAGAATAAATGCAAACTGGTATTTCCATAATTGTAACTCTGCTTGTGTGGCATCCTTCTGGCTGTCCGTTGTGCCCCCGTGCTGGTCTGTGTGGCTGCCTGTGGGCTACGTGCTGCAGGGTAGGGGCCTTGCTTGGCCCCCAGCCCCTCTTGTTTCAGCCGCTGGTGCAGGATCAGGGCTCATCGGGGCAAGACCCTGGGAGCAGCTTATGTGGGAAGGGCCAGGCGGGAGCTCCCCAGCTGTACCCAGTCCCGACAGGCGCTGTGGTCATCGCTGGAGCCATGCCTCCTCTGTCACCGTCCTGGGGCAGGGCTGCAACAAGCCTGTCCCTGCTCCAGCAGCCCCAGCTGTGGTGGCAGGGCCCAGGACTTGAAATCAATACACCATTTTTCCTCTAAAAATGTATTCCAAGGAAACAAATCAAAGTGTGCCTGCGCAGCCGTGCCAGCTCTCGGGCCAGGCAGCTGCCTGGCCGGGTCCCTGCCTGCTGCCTGCACCCCAGTCACCCGCTGCGGGCACTGAGCTCCCCTGCACACCCAGTGATGCCCTTTGGGGGCCAGACTCTTGCTTAAGCCATTTAGTGAACGGTGAGACCAGTTGTGACGTCCCACCTGGGGGAAGGGGAGGGTGACTATGATTTGCAAATCCTCTCGGTGTGGATTAAGGTGGGCCAACACTCAAGGTCTGTAGACAAACACCAGTTTTAATAGAAAGCTTCCATAGAGACAAACATTGAGTACAAATATTCGATACCTGCAAGCCTTCTCACGATTATATCTACGCCAGCCATGCAGCTAAGCTATGTGGCTTTATGGAAAATCGAGGGAGGCTGTGCAGTGCTTTACTACAATTTAACAACTTTTTTAACAACTTGACCTTAGAAGAAGTGAAAGAGAGAGAGGGGGAGAGGGAAGAAGAGGAGAATCACCAGTCCTGGATCCAGTGTTGGACCTGCCAACGGGGGTATTTGGTGGAGAGAGCCCCCGAGAGAGAGCAAGAGTCCCTATTTATAGCTTTCAGTCTCTGGACTTCTGGAACCTTCTTTCATCCCAGTTCCGGGTGTTAAGGGAGCAGCAGCCGCCTGAGCGTTCACACACCATTCGGGGAGTCGCACGCACCCCACCCGAGACTTTAACCGCTCGGACCGCGGTCCCTTCGCAGCGGGCAGCCCCGCTGAGCCGACGGGTGCCCCTTTTCGACTCCTCGCTCACACACACGCTCACCCTCGGGTGCTTTCTCTCCCCTCAGGCTCAACCCTAGGTCTCCCCGAAGCAGAGTCTGCGACGTGATGTACGCTGGGCGAATTTATCGAGTGGTGCAGTGGTGCCGAGCAGCTTGAGCTGGGTGCCTCCGGAGAGGGACCCCGAACAAAGAGATCCCGGGGCAATTGTACCCTTACAGTTTAAGTTCCCCTCCCTGCAGGTAACGGTTCGGTCCAACAGCGATATTTGGGTCTGGGGTCGTCTTGTTCCTCGTTGGATCCTTTCCCTGTCTCCAGGCAGGACGTTCCTTCTCTTATCTTGAATAGCTGCAGCTTCTGCCGATGGTTGTAGCTACTTTATCTTTCTGGTTTGCCCTGGTTTCGGGGCCTTCCTTCATCCAGCTAAGTAAGAGTTCAGCATACGGTCGGCACATCTAAGTGAAGGTTCACAGCTTGCAGTCTAAGGCTTCAACAGGTCTTTGGATCCTTATTTGAGCTAAAAAGTGACTTCTACAACACCAGGAGTGGTAGAGATACCAGCCGAATTAAGAGGGGTGACCAGTTGAACCAAGAGGAGTGATGCCAGGACCCTCCCCCAGGCAGTACATGTGTGGGGAAAATGGAGAGCGGTCCCAGCCCAGCGCCAGCGCCAGCGCGGTCCCGGTCTGCGAGGGGAGGTGTCTGCTCCAGGCTGCCCTGCAGCCCATGCCGGGGCTCTTAGCTGGTAGGGAAGGCTGGCAGGACCCCGCTGGCTGGCGGGCTCAGCTCTGGTGATGCTGCCCGGGTCTGGCCGAGGGCTCTCACCTCCCCTGAAACTCCTGGTCGTAGATGCTTCGCAGCGTTTCCCGCTGGTTCTCCTGCTCCCGGCCCGTGTCCCGCAGGAACTGCACGAACTGGTCCCCCCACCGCCTGGCCTCCGCCACGCTGAGCCGCGGCATGGCTGAACCGAGCTGTGCCATGCCGGGCTGGGCCAGGGCTGGCCCCAAAAGGAGAAGCAAAAGCGAAAGGGGCCGTGCACCCTGCGGGCCCACCCATCCGTGGCTGGGGGGGCCGGGGGGCGGCTCCTGCCCACAGCCCCTGGTCCCACAGCCCCGTAGCGTTGCCCCATGCCCGGTTACAGGAGAGCCTCGCTCGGGGTCCCGCATCCCATGGAGGGTCCCAGCTGCGGGATCCGCATGGTGGTGGGAATTGCCCTGGCTGCGTGCGGAGGGGCTGGGGCAGGGGCTGGCCCAGCCTAGGACCCGGCACCCCGAGGGGTGCATCCCCCCCTCACTGGGCTGCCCCAGAAGGGACAGACCCGTGCCTGAACGGGGCTGTGGTTGCGGGGCTGGAGGGAGCCGAGCTGTTGAGTGTCAAAGGTCTGGCTGGTTGCCACCCCCCCGGCCGCAGCCCTGGCAGTAGCTGCCCCCAGGGAGGGAGGGCAGAGGCTGCCAGCTCCCACCCGTGCTGCTGTCAGGGCAGGAGAGTGCCCAGGTGTGTTGCATCGCTGTACCCAATGATGCAGGGCAAGAGCTCCCACAGCTGCTCCATAAATAGGGCAGCAGCAGCAGCAAGAGCTGATTTCCTCTGCTTTCACCCTCCAGCCTGCCTAGCGAGGGTGGTGATCCCTGGCTTGCTTCTGTAAAACAGCTCAAGACTCTGGGACTGCTCTGGGTGCTGCTTTCGCCTCATCTGTGGCCCATGGATGTTGGGGTGAGTCTGCCGGTTTCCCCACCTTAGCTCGGGTGGGTTTTCCTCTGACCCAGGCTCTGCTAATGACCTGCCATTGTCTGGAGGTGGCTGACAGACTGTGATGGCGTAGGGCCCCTCGCAGGCTGCGGGAGGGCTCTCAGGCTGGCAAAAATGGGGGTGTTGCCTTTGGAGAAGTTGCTTGTAAGTCTTTCTGTCAAGCGTTGCAGGCAGAATCTTGGAGCTTTAAGCTTTGATCCTGCAAACAGATGGCAAGCTCTTTCCATGGGGGGCAGCTGGGTAGCCCCGCTGCTCTCTGGGCTGGCAGGATCCATCCTGCAGTGCTGGGCTGGCTTTGCCTTTCCCAGCTCCAGGATATACATCGCTCTGGAGCCAGCCTCCGTCTCTGCTGAAGCCTCTGGTCTCCAGCAGTCAATAGCCGCTGGCTTTAAGGATTAGAATGCCTCTGGGCATGCGTTACTGTGTCTTGCTTTTCCAAGGAAGAAACAGGAGCTGGGAAGAGGCTAGGACTGGGATGGCTGAGCCTGCTGTAGAAAAGGCTGATGGGGAAAACGGGCCAGGAGGGAGACAGGGAATGAGTTGGCCTAAAGGATGATTAGCTAAAGATTTGGAGAAGGATAAAGAGACAGAAATGGTCTTAAGGCTGGAACAAGCGGCAGTGAACTACTTGCAGTGTAACGAACCCAGAGCAGGGAAAGACTAGCCTTGAGGCAGATAAAAGCTCTGTTGTGTGCACAGCCTTATCTTGGGCCCTGCTTCAGCTTCACATTCTTGGAATCGCTGCAGTGCTTGTCTGGGTTGGACCACGGCCACAGACCACAGCACCTTACAGTGCTCGTCCACATAACCTTTCATCTCCTCTGGGCGCTGTGGGCAGGGAGGAAATCCTTTCTACAAACACCTGCAGGCAGAAGCACTGTCCTCGAGTTGCTCTTTGCACAGCGGCGCGCAAATCCTCCAGCAGACAGCCCTGCTTTGCGCAGCGCGTCCAGCCGTTCGTTTCGCAAGCAGAGGAGAGGTAGTCGTTACAGTAAGACACAGATGATGAGCGGAATAACCTTGTCCGCTGCGTTTTTCCCAGGGTCAAGTGCTTCATTAGAGCTGTGTGGCTGTTTTTTGTTTAATTTCAAAGTTCTTAGACCTCCAGTTCCCTGGTCTGCGTACCGGGATGGGAGCATCGCCTGGGGGTTTGCCAGCAGTACCACCCCTGCTTTCAGGCTCTTCCCTGTAGGACCTGCCTTCGTCAGGAGCTAAGAGAAGCGAGACCATGAAAGAACAGACACAAATGGCTTTAAAACAAAGACCGGTGTATTTCTACTAGGCTATTTGATACAGAGGATGCCTGTAGGATGAATGGTCAGTCTCAACAGCAAATACAAATATATTTTATTTAGACAAAACTTCTCACAAAGGATAGACACGCTTATTTTGTGGTACTACTGCGCAAAACCTGAGGTCTAATGCACAGGCAGTCCCATCCCTATCTTCCCACGCCCTTTTTTTGTGTACTTAAAAACAGGAAGACGCTAGCCAGTTTAAAAAGCCGAACCTAGAGGAAGGCTCAGCGATAACCAAGTGCAAACAAAGCAAAGGGAGTTCACCAAAGGGGTCTGATTTTGCAGTGAATCCATGTTCTGAGTTCTGACTGAGAAAGGCATATGCGTGCCCCTTCAATTTCCCCTTAAGAGAAACTGGTAGGACTGCTATTTCTGATTTTTACAGAAGAACAAAGTAACATAGAGCAAGCATTTAGAAAGCGATGAAGAGATTAACTCCAAAATCCCCTTTAAGTATGAGAAGAAACTGGCCACAATGGAGACAAAATGGAAAGGTTTTTTCTCTCACTTTGGTGCAAGTTTATTTATTTTGTACACTATCCATCCATACACCTGTGATACAAATTCTATGAACCTGCCACAAAGCATTAAAGCACAACATACCTATTATTCTGTAGACATTTGCATCTTTAATCACTATCCAGCTTACACAGATCAGCAGTGATTCAACACAGGAACCTGTAGTTCTGTAAAAATGCAGATGTCCGATAACCGTACATACATGAGGGAGGGGAGAGCAAAACTGTTCGCTTTTAGGGAACGTGGCTCAAATCTTCAGATTAAAAAAAAAAATACGTTACGTCCCTGGAAGAGCTGGCTGCGTAGGGGTTTCTGTAAAGGATCTTGTAAACTCATTTTCTATAGTAAAATCTAAGCCTGCAGGCTTTTTGCTTTGTGGAGGTCAGTACTAAGGATACATGAGGACTTGCTGTCTTTTGCATTTATTGTATCTTGCAGCATAGCGCCTGGAGCTGTTGGCAGATTTGACAAACTTACTGGAGTACCTGGAGTGCTGTATACGGGTGAAGGGAATGCTCTGCACCCTCAGCTGTATTCATAATAGGGCTTTTCCAGCTAGGAAGTTTTCCAACCAGTACAATCGGTGATTGAAAACAGCTATACTTCTGAACCATGAATGTGGCTTAATTAAAATAACCTATCAGTAAACGCAGTCACAATAGGAAGTTTATGCGGCAGGAAACACAAAACACAAAGACAACGCTATTTGTTCCACGGTTCTCTCTGAGGCTAGAAAACCTGTTAACTTCGAAAGCCCTAGAAAAATGGTGCACTGGTTTAGAAACCACCTACTTGGCATAGGACCACATTTGTTTTTTGCACACAAACATTTCAGAAATCTCCTTATTTCCACATTAAGCATTCTGCATTTCTTTGCCAATCTTGTAGCTGAGGATTTTGTTCCAGTCGATCTTGGTGCGGGTGACGGGTAGCTGCCGGCGTAGGGCTTTGAAAGTGGTGTCCGACATAGTCTGGTAGTTTTCACTGATTGCTGTCTGCAAGGGCAAGGAGATTCAGTTAGGGCAGTAATAAGATACTCTGAAGTAGCATGACTCGGTGTTAAAGCCACAAAACCCTTTCTACAAGGCGAAGGCAGACTATTAACTAAATTCATAACGCAGTCACCAGCGTGTGTGCAAGTAAAAGGGTTTCTGTTAAACTCCCCTGTAAACGTAGCGGTGTCTCCTTAGGTGTTTCACTGACTTATCTGTGTCGAGTCTCCTTGCACACAGGCTGGGACAACGTAAAAAGCTGTCACACACATTTCCTCTTTGGTTTTTTTAACTGTCACAGAGGAAAACATTTAGACTCACCCACGCCCCTTCCATGTTTGTTCCAGGCATCATTTGTAACCCTTTAAAATAACTATACAGCAAACTTTGATTATTAATTACACACAGCTTTACAACTATATTATTTAAACAAATACTACTGCCCTTTCCTAAGTTATTCTTACAGTCAATACCAGACTCAGCCAGAAACAGAATTAGAGGTCAATTTTCCATGTTTCCATTAACTGTCCATGGAGACTGATATGATTCCATCACATTTCTTTAACAACCATTGATCTTACCTGGTACTCGTTTTCTGCATTTTCTATTATCTTAATAAATTCCTTAGCTGTCTGGACATCACTCTACAAAGGAGAAAAATAAATTTTCATATGTTTAACAGCAACTTACAAAAGCCACACAACAGATTGCTTCTCAAACGACAGGCTGAGTACAGACGAAGTGGGTAACGTCAGCAGCTTCTGCCTCATGTTTGTGGCTGGGTTCCCTTCCCTCACTGCGGGTGTCTCAGTCATGCTCAAGATAGAGGTACGTACTGGCTGGAGCTCGTGCTCCAAGCTGAAACAGGACTGCACCCTAGTGAGCAAAAGGGAAGTAGACCTTCATGGTATAGAGATTTTGTGACTGTTGCTCCCTCTACTGTACAACACGACTTCTTATCTTCCCTTACTACTGCTCTTACTGTTTGTTTCGCTTGCATATAGATAGAAACGCATATTCTGCCCTCTTTAACTGAGACACATAGGATAAGCTTTCCAATCGAGACTGTACTTTGTAGTACAGTCTAATGTTAAACAATTGAGAATCTGGGTTTCCCATATAACTCTAAACACCACACCTACACTGACTAGTCACCCTAAAATTACATTACTTTAAAGTCAAGAGAATGTAGTCATAAAGTGTATGCTTCACGAGATGTTTAAGAAATAAAATAGTTGCTTTATCATAAAAAAAATCTTTTAGCATACTTACTGAAACCTGTACAGAGTCCTGGATATCTTTATGACTAACCAGTTGAACATTGCCATCTTCATAATAATGCACCTGAACAAAGAGACAAAATGCAGGTTATCATTAACACTCGTGATAATCCCTAGAGCCCCCAAATGCTACCAGAATGGCACAACAGCACTGTTGTGCCAGTCTTCTCTGCTTACGTGGAGGCTAAAAGCAGGATGGATTTTCTAAAAGGTTTCATTCTTTGTCAAGACTGTTCAAGATTATGTTAATGCAGTAAACGCCTAGAGTTGAAATAAGAGCAATTATAAAAGAATTCATCGTATAGGTTTTAGCCCTATAAAGTGAAGCAGACTTGGAGGCATATAGAGTAGTGCTATGTAATAAACCACATGCCAGATTATAGATGATGTCCAAAACACTACTTCTAAAATTAATTTCTTCAATTGTATAGTTTAATAGCATCTTGAGTTGAGAAGGACATCTCGGCTGTATTTCAGCATCTCATTCTAAGTCGAATGCATTACTGTAGGAGAAGCACAAGGCAACTTCTCCTGTTATTGCCAGAAAAAGTAACTCACCTGGATCTTCAGCACCGCGGCCACTTGAGCTGTTGGTGGTGTGATGGTAAACTTCCATTCTGATCTCCAACGACCGTTCCTGAAAACAATCAAAGCATGAAAACTCTATTTCCTAAAAGCTCTAACAACAAAAAGAACCAAATTAACAAGAGCAAGTTGTTTTTCCTGTCATCTTACAACCCATATTACAGTGCCTTACAAGGCACTGAATTAAATTTCTGAAGCGCAGCTGAATACAATGCAGCTTCAGTACAGACTAGCTCCAGTGTACTCGTGCTCTGGAATATGTAAGGGGGTATCTATCTAGCTCTGCTTTTCTCTCTGGATAGGTCACTGAGCCAGACTGAAGGCTTTAGGGAAGTGCCAAGGGGGCTGCAAGGAAAACAGACTATGGAATGAGAAGCAGAACTTCTTGGGAAGCCCAAGACTACTTGCCCTTCGGACTGTGTCAGAAGACAGAGAGGATGGGTTTGTTTGAGGACTAGTAAAGGAAGAAAATACGCTATGTTGAAATAGTCTTACCAGAAGTTTTTGGGCTGGAACTGGTGGCTCTCAATACAGGCAATAATTGTCTGCTGCCCATCTATAGATTTACCATAAACCTGTATGTAGAAAAAGAGTTAAAAAGGCCCAAGAGCTGAGGAAAAGCCATTCTTAATTTCTGTTCTTGGCAGCATTGCGGAGGCTTGCTATTGTGGTATCTCACTGGGAACACGTACCACTAATTACATTGTCCAATACCTCCATTTGCGCATAGGTGCACATAATGCCTCCTTTTTATTAACTGCAGGTGTTAAGGGGCTTGGCAGTCATGACTATGAAAAATGAGGCTAGTACATCTTTACCACTGTGTGCATACCAAGATATTTGCACCCTCTTTGGAACTTGTTATTCCAAAGTTAGCAAAAATGCTAGTGAGGATGGAGAATTCAAACAGCACTGCCCAGCACAAAGTCCACTCAAGGTACTGACTGACACGGAGCAATGAAGTTGCAGTGAAACAAGACGGATACTCAACAGTACAGAAGCCATTGGGGTAATGATCTTTCACATAAGCTCTCAATGCACTGTCACAGGCATCTCTCCATTGTTTTAAAGCTGATTCTGTGTCCTCAGGCTGGGGGTCACTTGCTTCTTTCCTTAAATGATCAAACTTAAATGAAAGTTTGTTTCTTGGGTCTAAAAATCTGCCATTTCCCAGATCACCATGTTCTGTGATTAAGACCTGCAAAAGAAGTTGAAATTAAGATACACTTATGCTGCTGTAAATGTGCTGTTTTGCATTTTTCCCTGACTATTTGAATAAATATCAATGTTTCAACAGATTTTTTTCATTGAGCTATAATATCACATAAAGAAACAAGGATTTTCAGTAACAATTTCAACTAAGAGTAGTTGTAGTGAGGCTGTAGGTAAACTCTCTGCTCTTCACAGTAATACTGCACTTAGTCTTGTGTCCCAGAAATGGCTGTATTATAATAATGTATATATTTAGCTTAAAGGTGGGCATCCTTACAATATAAACAGGTGGTTTTGCTTTTAAAGTTATTTTTACTGTTTTCCTTCCCCGTTTCTAAAGGAAACAAAGAATTTTACTGTGGAATTTACCATTTGTTGTCATGTTCCATGTTGCAATAGGTCCCCTTCTGGTCAAGAAGGGTATATAGATGTGGCTACTTCTAAGACACACAAACTAAAGTACACAGCAAAGCAGCACTGTACCTTCCCTCTCCTTTGTCTTATTCACCATAATTCTCTGGCTTCCCAAACATTGACTTTATTTTTTTTTTTCAGATTGTACTGTAACTTTCTCTTGTCAAAGCTATTTCTATGGACAGCCCTCTTAAAAATATCTGCCTCCTATGAATGTATCTGGGACACCAGAAAAGCTAGGTTAGTACTTTGCTCAGAGAATAGATGTTCAGGCCAGCTTTCTTTGCTGGCATAGGCTGAATGTTATTAGTTTGGTATAATCAAAGATACAATATGGTTTTTAGGGTAGCTGGGAATGGATTAAAAATGCAGAAAAAAAAAATACTATTAAGAATCTACTACTGATTGTCATTAGGAACTGTAAGCAGGTAGCAACATAAGGATTTGTACGTGAGCTTTAAATAAACAGTAATCTTTACTCATTCATACTCTAAGTACAATTCCAGTGACTTCAGCATGGAGCTTTACTTAAGGAACAATGAATTAGAGTTACTAGGTGGGATCAGACAATACTTTAAGAGAAAATTTCACCTATGCTTCTTCTATAAGAACAAAAGTTTGGTAATAGAATGATGTGTGGGGGAAGAAGGAGAGGTGATAACTTGTGAGCAGAATGAAACTAGTCAACATCTTGATGAAATAATGTTTTAATTGTTTTTGCACAGTGTAGTAATACAAACCTCAAGTGTAAAACGTTTTCTCTTACCTGATCATCATACCCTTCTATCTTCACCGGAGTGAACTGATCCATGTTATACTGTGCAAATGCACTGTTAAGAATGAAAAGAACGTGAACTTTAGCTGTACGTGGACATTTATTTTGACTCAAGAATAAGTACCTGGTGTGATTTATATTACAGAAAATTTCAACTTGATTTGGCAAATAATACACATGAGCACTCTTAAAGGATTTTTCAATACCTTTTATTGACAATAGCTATAAAAACCCAGGTCTAAAGCCAGGTTTATTTAGTGATGACCAGGAAAGCACAGAGTTCAAAAGCAGAACAGCAGGCAGCCTGGGGGAATATGAGCAAGCCAAGGCAAAACAGGAACACCCCAGCTACAATTTAGAGAGCAGCAAGGTAAACAAATGAGAAGAGTAATATTTACAGCAATTTTCTGATTTAAAGACCTGCTGACTGACATGCCACCTAGCTTGAAGTAAAATCTTCACATCAAAAAGCTTGTATGCATAACCTTAAAGCACCTTCTGATGAGACTGTGCAAGTAAACAAGATATTCTGAAAGCTTTGTTTTTGAGGGCAGTTCTTTTTCTAAACTTCGGCTAAGGATTACTCAGTATTTCAGGCTTCACTTGCTTTACAAATCATGCTTCAACAAGATCAGACATTCCTGCTGCTGCAGAGTTAAACTTTTTGGCAGAGTGCCTTCCTGTCAGTTTTATATGGCCTCTACAGCACAAATTCCAATTTAGGCCTTTTAAAAAGAATCACCCATGCCTTCCATTACGTATTTTGTTGGGGGGACAAGGAATTACAGATTGCTCTCAATGCAACAAATGGCTTTCTTTGTCACAGAATGATGGGTGTAAGAAAACATGCATCTCCGATGGTAATTTGACTTGTGTTTACAATATTAGTACTTACTGTGCTGCTCCCTCCCTGAGAAGATTATCATTGTTAAGCAATAACCGGACATCTGGAGAAGAGAGTGTTCAGGTAGGTTATTATATTTTTTTGATCATGTTTCTCTTTATGCATTTCAATTTCAACTGTACAAATGCAAACATTAAAATGATTAAATCATTTCATTAAACATATGTAGTCACAGAATGACAGCATGCTTTTCCCTCACCACTTCTTAACCTTAAAAGCAGTATATTGTGACACAGCCTTATAATAGATGAAATCATTTTTTCTTATTTACTTACCATTGAATACTTCATTGAATTCTCCAGGGGGTGCATGAGTGATGAATTTTGCAGCTATACGCACCTACAATGAAGCAGAAGAGTAATTAAACTGAAGACAAAAGATAATTTACTGAGTTCATACATACTGCAGCCTACACTGAAGCAATTCACGAACAAAACCAATTCTGACAGTGATAGGAAGTGCCAGATTTAGAGAGAACTCTAGGCATGCATTGTCAAAATGGAAATAGTCTTGGAAGACCAGATTTTTTTCAGTGTAACTGAGCAGAAGAATTTCAAATGTACTCAGGAAGAATTGCAAACTTCACATGGGCACCTGTAAAAATGTGAACAGTTCAACCTGTGTATTACTAACCTATTTAAAGAATATGAATGCTGGCTAGCCACTCTTCTTGGTGACATTCTTAAACAATGTTTTTTCCTGATCCTTGCTAGTAATCAGAAACCTAAATGACAAGGTATATAAAGAATAAGAAACCACTGCAGTAAAAGTGACACTATAACTAGATGGTAACCTACAGAACAACCATATAGCTAAGGAGTGTCTGACATATATTGCAAGACGCTGTGATTCCCTGTGATGCAACTTGTTTGCTGCTGATGACTGGCTGAAGGAGGTGTCACCGCTTCAGAGCAAACAGCGTGTGAAGGATGAGAGGTTGATCCCTCTAGAAATGGAGCAGTAAATCAATTACATCAGCTGCCATGGGACCGCTTCCAGAGTTAATTATGCCTCATGGACTTTGAAAAGCCACTGATGTGCTCAGAGTGCAGAAGGGGTATGGAGATACAAAGTAAAAAGCTGGGAACTGACAGAAACGGGGTAGGTGATGGAAAGTGCCAAAATGTACCCGAGAAGTCAGACAGAGCCTCTAAATGAAACCATCCAAATTTCAGCAGGTGATTTTTTTTTTTTTTTTTTTCCCCTTGATCCTCTAATGCTGCCCTGGTCCCTCCTAACCCTGAGCAGCAGACACATCACCTGTGCCATTCCGTGGCATGTCACTCCTCTTATCTTGAAGTAGTATTTTATTGGAAACTGTACTGTAGTCCAGACATGAAGTGTCACAGTAGTGGAAGAACTAAGGCATGTGGAACTGTGAGTGATATAATAAATAACTGAAAAGGCCAACTGTAAGGGAAACACCTGAATGTCTGCAAACTTTGAAGCTAGAAAAGAAAAACCCATTATCTTCTAAAAAGTAATAAAACCGCACTGTGTTCCAAAATCCAATATATGTGTCTTGGGTTGTTAGAATTGAAGTGGTCTAGGTATTGATTCTGTTGAAATTAGGGAGAGTTTATGGTTTTCATAATCAAATCTTTTATGGTTTTTACAGGACCAAAGGGAATAGAATCATCTTGGAAGACTTGAAACAGGAAATGCCACAAAATTAGACCTCTCCCTTAAAATAATAATAATGTCACACTTCTTCCAATAAGCACACCTAACAAAGCTGTGCAATAAGCCTTTCTTGCTCAACCAGGCATTTATTGAAGATGACTGCAGAACAGTGCTCATTACAACTCTGAGTACTTTTTCTACTCTTCATTTTGAGCAGCAAAACAAAGGAGTGTGTACATATCAAACTACTTCAGCTGAATTATTGCCAGAGCTGGAAATAACTTGCTTCTCTCAACAGTCTCCCTTGTTTTAATTAGAAATTCTTGTTTGTATTTTTCGTCGCATGATGATTTATGATTTAAAGCAAGCCATGAAAGGAAATAAACACCTTTCCAAACGAAGGGTATTCTGCCTTATTCCAACAGTATCAAGTAACAACTCTGCCTTAACTGGACTGAGTTTCAGATAAAAACAGATCATTTTCCAAACTAACATCTATTTAAAAAATATATACATACACATTCTTTATGCCTCAAATAATTATGCAATATAAATGAAAAACGAAGAAGTCTGTAACTTGTGTAACTGATACAATACAGAATGTCAAACCATTTTCTCCTAATTTTCTGCTTTTTAGATAAGGTTGGTAAGTATACAGCAATGCCAAAAATGTAGCTCTGTCTGAAAATTTTCACTATTTCAAGAACTGCAGTTAGGACTCATTGCTGCCATAATCTTGTTAGATTTCAGTATCAGAAACTTGGATGGTGATGAGGATAACCTAGCAGTAATTAAGAGGGACACTGCTGCTTTATATCCTCTGTGGACTTTGCTGAGAGCCAGCCCTAAATGGCTGAAAGACTTCTGAAATAACACCGTGTGCTTTTCTAAGAAAGCGCAAGTGTAAGCACTAGTACGGGCATATCAGACTGTGCTAAAGCGTTTATAAACATGTACCACTTCATGCCATAATGCCTTTCAGTGGGAGGACTGCAGTAGAAAACATCCTGCAAATTAACTCCCCAGATGAACAGATTCCCTTTTATAAGGTGCTTCAACATATGGAAAAATAACGTTCTTAAAAAGTCATAAAATTTAGTGTCTTATAAATTTATGCAACAATGTTGTGGCTGCAGAATTGTACTGTACATGGAACCCTCATAAAAGGGACCACTGTTTTAATAGGTTAACTTTTAGATCAACAGATTCTCATAAACAGATCCTTGTGAAAAAAACAATTACAGGAGAGATTTTTACAGTCTTCCATGAATTCTTCCACTTGGAAGGATGTATAAAATGAAATCAACACAGAAAGGACTCTGCACTTCAATGTTATCACAAAACCAGCCATAAACAAAGCAAACACTGCAAGTGAAAGTGTTCACTTTTATAAAGTATCCCTAGCCCTGCCTCTCTTGTGGAGCAATAAAATACAAAGCATTTAAGTCAAACTATTGAAATCAGGAGTGAAGTGCAGGAAACAGGCTGCAGAGTAATTAATTCTAAATGTCAAACCTTTGAATCATTGTTCATTTTTTAGAGTTGACTTGCTTCAAAGTGCTTACAACACGGCGGCAGGATGTTCATTTGCAGAAGCACGAAAATAAGACTTTCTGCAAGCTGACCTACTTCCTGGCCACCATTACCATTTCAGGTAGCTCGCAGCGCGCTTAGCACAACGAACTTCCCGTTTCTAAAATGGGGAAAGCGTCTGAGAGGGAAGCTGCTCAACCATTATTTTAAGCCAGCAAAATGCCCGCAGAATGAACTTAAGTAGACAATAAGGTACGTTGCAATAGACCTTAAACTAAAATGAATCCCGTGCCTTACCTAAAATATTCCTATAGAGAATAAAGAAGTGAGGCTTGGGGGGGATGAAATGAATTAATTTTGTTACTCTATTATTTTTTTGTTTCTTTATTTTATTTTAATCCACCGGTAAACTCAAAATTAAAAAAGGAAACATATATAAAAGTTTTAGACCTATCAGAATGGTTATAAAATGGATACTATAGTAAGTCTTTGCCGCGTGTTTCTTTTTCAGATCCTCACTTAAGATTATCCTTTTCTACCTGTGCTAAGCATGGAGCTACTTCAAATTGAATCATGGTTGCCTGAGCCGGGACATGAAGTAGAACATAGGCTCCAATTTCAAGCAAAATCCCATCTACTCTGCCAAATAAAGTACTTGGGCACACATTGTTCTGAAGGGCCTCTTCTCCAAGGACAAATCTTCCCCACAAGTGCTTTGGAAGAACTGGAAACTTCAGGTAAATACAGTGGGAGGGGGAGAAAAACACCCAGTGACCCCAGGTTCTTGCAACACTGACTCTCACCCCCAGACTAAATGGCTTGCCTAGGTGTAGCCTACAAGCAGGGACTCCAGTTCTCCTTCCAGCTCTCTTAAGGACTTGCTAGATTACCAAGGGCAATCTACTTCACCTCCTTTGCTCTCAAACCTCTACCACCATAACCCGCAACATGATAAAGTTTTACTTCTGTTTTAATTTTCACATCAAATGTTACAACGTCTTTGATTTTTAAGAGTTCAAATGAAATTCAGCCAAATGACAGAGTAAAATATTTTATACGGCATTGGATAGATTTCAGTAACGTGTTAAAGACCATATGAATTCTGTTCTGGAATGCTCATTTCAAACCATGCTCATGTGATCTAAAATATTAACTAAAGGGTAATTTGCACCTTTAAAGCTCTATCTGTTTGTTTCACAATGAATGTCACTGTAATGAAGCTGAAATTGGCAGTTTAAGGGAAAAATGAAAGCAGGCTCCAAACCCTATGATCCTTGAAGATCTATGAGCCTTAATACCCCACTTCGGAACGTTAAAAAATAAAGCAAAAAGCCATGTGTAATATTTTTATGATGTGAGCAGCAGCGGTGGATTTTTCGCCTACCGTTTGTAGGTAACCAGTGTCTACAGACTTGCAGAAAAGGCTGCATGTTAGTTTGTGACATGAAACTCAGCACTGCTTGTAAGACTCTCATTTTTCCGCATTCCTAGGCAAGAGGAAGTCTGCTCATTTCTCCATTTCTCCTAAAATAAACATTGCGCTATTTGCTCCTGCTTAGTCCCTTCCACCCAGTATGATTTGTAGGATCTACATCAAAGTTACTGTCACCAGCGGGGGCAAGCAGAAAACGTGAAAACACGCTCTGAAGGTGTTTTGGAACTGAACAGGTTTCACAGCACCTTTTAAAGACGCTGCTAACTTTGTCGGCCTGGGAAAAGAAAGCTGAAAAGCAGAAAATATATTTTCAGGCACAGAGAGGCGCCGAGGCACCTCAGCTGCACCCAGACAATAAGGAAATCGAAATGCAAAGCGTTGCGCTGATAAGTAAGCGCTGATCCCTGGCCGGCCGGCCTCTCACCCGGGCAGCGGCGGCCCGGCCGGTCTCGGCGGCCCGCCCGCCCCGAGGCAGAGGGAGGCCGGGCCGCAGGCCGGCCCGCCGGCACCGGGTGAGCCTCCCCGCCACCCCCCGCCCGCTGCCCTCCCGCGGGTGCTGCGGGGGCGGCGGCGCCGGCCCGCCGCGGAGGGGCGGCCCCCTCCCTACCTTCTCCTCATCCGACACCCGGTCCTCGAAGTCAGCCATTTTGGCAGCTCTGGGCCCGGCCCGGCCCCGCGCGGAGCATGACGGGAGCGGCGGACCGGGCGCCGCCGCCGGGCTGGGCCGGAAGCGCCGCCAGCGCCATGTTGGCTGCGGGCAGACGCCGTGCGGCGGCCATCGTAGGAGCGGGCGGGCCCGCCCGGGACAGGGAGGACCGCGCCGGTGGGGCCGCAGCGACCGGGGGTGATGCCGAGGCCTTCGGGGCTCCCCGGCCGCGGCGTGGCGGGGGACGCTCGGGCCAGCGCCCCGTCAGCGGGGGAGCGGTGATGGGCTCAGGGAGTGAGGCCCCAGAGCCGGCGGAGCCCCCCGGGCCCCGCCCCGCCGCGCGGCCCGCCCCTCTCCCGGCGTCCCCCGGCGGCGGCCATGGCGGACGGCGGCGGGAGCGGCCGAGGGCCGCCGTGCCCCGGGGCGGCCGCGGCGCTGCGGCGCTGGGAGCAGCTGCGGCGGCGGGCGGCGGCGGCGGCGCCGTGGGCCCGTGGGGTCCTGGCCGTGGCCGCCGGGCTCGGCCTCTTCTACCTGGTGCTGCGGGTGCCGCTGCGGCTCCGGGACAGCCTGGCAGCCGGTGAGACGCGGCGGGCCGCGCCGGGGGGCTGAGGGCTCTGGAGGCGGCCGGGCTGGGCTCCTGTGGAGGGCTGCGGGGCCGCCGTGTGCGGGCCGGGCCGGGCAGGGCAGGGCCGCCGCCCCGCCCCCCCCCCCCGGCAGTGCCCGAGGGCCGGTCCCGCGTCCCGGGCCTCCCGCAGCGACACACCGAGCGCATCCACCCGGCCCCGGGGCTCCCGCGGTGCCGCCACCTCCGGGTCTGGGGACACCCCGGTGTCCGCGGCTGCAACCCGGGCCTCGACAGCCCCGTGGTGGCGCCGGGGCAGCTGGAGGCGTCCGAGGCGGCCCCCTGGTGCGGCTCCCCGCCGCTGCTGCCAGGCCGGTGCCCCGGCTGCGTCCCCGGCCCACACCCTGCCGCTTGCCTCCGGCCGGGTGTCACAGCAGACACCCGCTCCCCGCCCCGGGGGTCTCTCGTCAGGCTGGAGCCCTGGACTGGGGGTGAGCCTGCGGCATCGAGCTCGCCGTCACCCCCAGGCCGGGCCTGGCCCTCCGGCCGGGCTGCCCTCTGCCACCAGCGTCCCGCCCGTGGTCCCTCGGGCCCGGGCTGGCAAAGCTGACGTGCAGTTCGGGTCAAAACCACGGCCAGAGTAGCACTAGAAAACTGCATTCTCTGCCTTGTGCTGTAAATACCAGGAAGGAGAAGTCTGTAGAAAATGTAAATTCTCAAGACTGAGCAGAAACTTGCATCAAAACAGTATGTTTCCATTTCAGATTAATGTGAAATAATACATTAAATTGGCTTGTTGCTGTCCGCCAGCCATGAGGTAGTTGAAACCACAGGCTGCTTTGTCTAAGAACTTACACTGAATTTTTTAGATTGGGTATATAACCTAATTCACTGTCACAGATGGTTACAAACAGAAAATAATATATGGAAAGAGTTCTTTAACAAAGTAACGTTATCTCTAAAGCTACTAGGATGATATTGTATTATATATTTACATAACATTTTGTTTGGCATTGTTTAATAAAAAGCTTTGTGTTTTTTAGTTCTGCTTGTTAAGTGTTTGTTTTTGTGTCTCTTAACAGTGACTGTGTTCTTAAGCACTTTGACTCCAAAATTCTACTTTGCCCTTACAGTGACTTCATCTTTTATATCCGGACTGATATTTGTAAGTAGTCTACTTTTATTTTTTTAAACAACTTCAGCATCTCTAGGATGCTTTCACTGGGGTAAATGCAATTGGCTTTTTTTTTTGTCAGACTCTAGAGGGTGCCTTTGTACTAGGAAGGAACTTGTTATTCATTAGCTTTTCTGATACATACGTACTCTTTTGCTATGTGTGTTGTACACTGGGGTGAGTCTAAGAAAAATAAATTGTCCCTGTTTTAGAAACTCAGGGTTGTTTTAAGGAGGTATGTGTCCCCATGTCCACGTACATATATGTGTGTGTATACATAGATACGTAAAAAGTGCAAAATATACTTGCAAACTCTGCAGACCTCTCTGTGTAAAGAAAATACTGAGATTTTTATCTTTTTTTAAACTAGGTAGTTAAGAGTTTAGCTTCCCACAGTAATTGTTGGGAGGTTTTTATGCATGTGTCATCATGTAACAACAACTTTGGTGTGAAAATGAGCCAATAATTCAGCTCATCTTCAGATGACAGTGGGCACAGATGTGGCTGACTGCATGAAATGAACGGGGCGAGCTTACATGGTCAGTTCTGCTCACGCAGCTGTTTCTGCAGTGCTATCATCTGACCCTGATGCAGACTGTGGTACTATCTACAAATCTTTTGGGTTAATCTTTATTTTCAGTATTAAAAGCTAAAGGAAATAGCTCATCAGTTAACCTATTTAGCAGAATGTGCAAAATGTATTTCATAAGTGATTTTTTTGTAGCCAATCTAAAAAAAGTGTCTCGTGGCAGAAACAACTTTGTTTGCTCTAAGTAATATTGCTTGGGTTTTGATTGAAGGATTTGAGGAAAGTCATATAAGGAGAAAGATTCTGCTTGCGATAGGTCTTTTATGTAGGTTTGCTCTTAAGAGAAAAAAGTGGTTATTGATCAGCCACTATTTATAGTAATGCTTCTTAACAAAAAATTCAGTTTGTCTAAACATCACTTTTTTCTGCGTGCTAATGAAAATGCTCAGATAAGCTGGTCCAGGGCTGACAGTATGGTATAGTGCTTGAGGACTGTGATACACAGGTATTCTTAATAGTTTCAAAGCGAGAGAGAGAGAAATACTTTTGACCCAAAATTTCTGGTAAGTGAACTTGATTGCTGTTAATTCAACCTTTCCTCTTTGGGCTTTTCTGACTGGCAGAACATGTCAGTTTAACTCTCCATTTTGTGCTTTATTCTTTTAGATTGTTTTTGTAAAATGAAAAAACTACACCCATCTTGCAGTTCTTGCCTCTATGCACAGTTTCCCTATACAGGCCCTTTCTTGAAAGGGTTCAGAACTTATCCTAATGATTTGGGGAGGGAGGAATGTATGTTTGACTAAAATTTTACTGTTTTTTTTCAGTCTCTTTCATGTTATGTGGGTGATCCTGTGTGACAAGATGGGCCAAAACAGATATAATTAGTGTTAATTTGTGTGTGGATAAGTTCTGTCTATGGTCATTGGCAAGGCGATATCCTGGCTGTGAACAACTGGCACTTCATCTCTGACATTTATGTTGAAGGGTGTTGCCTAAGGAAACTTCTCGTGCTTTTTTCTCCTGTGACAGGTGTTTGAGTGGTGGCATTTCCGAAAATATGGCACGTCTTTCATTGAGCAGGTTTCTGTGAGTCATTTGAGGCCCCTCATCGGTGGTGTAGAAAACAGCCCTCCAGCACCAGCAGCTTTCTCAGCTGGAGAGAATGAGACAAGCAGGCAGAATATGCCAGGTGATGGTTAATGTTTCTCAGCAGTTTTCCCTGAGCTTCAAGGCAGCTGGTTCACATGAATTGGCTTTTAAATGGCTTTGACTCTAGTGTTTGTAGTAACTAGAGAAAGGCCTACATCTTACAATGTGTTTTTTTAATAATGGTAAAGATAAGTAGTAATGTATCTTTGGTCTAAAACATTCATGATTAAAAACATGTTTTAGAAAATATATTACACGCTTAGCTAAAACTGTTTCAGTAACATTAGATATGTACTGTTCTGAATATGTGCAAGATAAACATCGCATGAGTGTAAATGGCAGTGTTTAATCTTTCCACCATATGCTTTTGTGCTCCAGCAATGTTGGGGAGCAAAAATGTTTGTGGGATAGCAGAAGTTAGATAGGAGAAGAAGATTGTATGATCATGCTCAGGTTGTATAACAATAAAATTAAAGCAGCTTTTGAAAGTAAAACTGCATTTGCATTACTGCATTTTAAAGTCAAGGTACTATTTCCTGTGCTCTTAATTCCAAAAGTATTTTTTTTTTTCCCCCAGAGTGCAAAGTGTGGCGAAACCCTCTCAATCTTTTCAGAGGGGCAGAGTATAGCAGGTATTAATTATCTTACTTTCCATTGTATATTTTTAAAATTAATCGGGGGCATACACGACTTCTTCGCAGAGCTTTCACTAGTAATATCAGGAGACAGCTGAGACCTGTAAGATTATAGGGGTGATTGATGCCAATCCTGTGTTTAAAAGGCATCTGTCCGAGCTTTGGCAGTTTCAATGTTAAGAATGCAAATACTACTGTAACATCATCAGCTTTTTTGAGAGTAAAGTAGGAGAAAAGCTTTATTCAGAGGTTGAGACAGTGATTCTGAATCTAAATTCTCTTTTATTAAACTGATGGCTGTGTTGTAAGTTTCCTTGTGTTATTTCATAGGAAAAGCTGCTTCCTAGGAAGCCAGTTCCCAAGTTGTTTAGAACTTGAGGACCAAAAAGACTTTTTTTTCCCCTCTGCAGGAGGCCTTCTGGCAACCTGTACAGATTATGGAACAGTAATACTTGAAAACTTCTGGTTGGTAGCTCCAGTCTTTTATTAATAAAAATTTTCTGTGCTAGCTTCAGTTGTTAGGCACATCAGATATCCCCCTTGGTGTCAGCATTACTATTTACTGGGAATGCCTCTTACTGACATTTCTCCCATTAAAGATACATGTGGGTGACTGGGAAGGAGCCTCTTACATACTATGACATGAATTTGTCTGCTCAAGATCATCAGAACTTTTTCACGTGTGATACAGATGCCCTACGGCCTTCCGATACAGGTACCAATGTCGTATGCATAAGGTATATAACTGTTGGAGAGTGTAAAGCGGGTATTTTTAATATACTTCAAGGTAGCGCAAGTTATTGTGTCAAATATTTGTGAAATGATAGTCTTTCTCAACAACTGAGGAGGTTTGATAGATGTATTTAGTGAAAAAGATGGTTTTTTTACCTTGTGCTTGCTCCACTGACTTCAATACTGTCAGGATCCTGACATATTTTAAGATCTCGCACTTTTCAAATAATTAACAAAACCATATTGAAAACCTGGATTGTATTCTCAGCAGCCAAAGATGTGGTCTCATTTAAACCTGACTAATGAATAGTGCAGTCTCCAGAACTTTTTCGTTGTGTTCCACGTGTTCAGTGCAGAAAATGTTCTCTACCTGGTTATTGTCAGACAGGGTGCGAACTATTGTCAATTTGTCAAGTTCCGGAAGTGTTCCTTGTCAGCTGGCTGTGACATGCTTGATATGAACGACGTGTTTTTGTTTCACAAATGGAGTGTATTGTCTCGCTTACTAAGCCAAGACTAATATTTTGTTTCCAAAAGAAAGCTCAAACATTTTTCCAGTTATTCTTGCTGGACAGCAGAGGGTTTTGTTCCAAAAGAAACATGTATAGATTCTTCAGTTTTCTTATCGTACTTGAGATAGGCCAGATATGTAACTCCATGAACGTAAGGTTTTGGAGTTCTTTCAGAACTGTTATTTAGTGTGAAAGCTATTAGTTCTGCATAGAAAATGGTAGCTCCAAGTACGTTGTTTTTCTTTTGCTAGAAGTTGGTTTTCAGTTTGGGATTTCCATTTTTCCCTAATGGAAGCATGGTGGGGAGGGGTTTAGAGTCATTGCATTGAACTTTTGTTTGCTCCTTATCGGACCGTAATTTTGAATTCAAGTTGTAATTCAAATGACCCTTTTGAATAGATAGATTTCACCCTTTTTAGTTGTTTCCTAGAACGCTTTCTAATAAGGTGATAAATTATTATAGTATATCTTGAACTGGCTTTGCCATGTCATGCCATTCAAATATGCTTTGTAAATTTAAAAAGAAATTGTTTAACCCTTTATGATCTGGTAGTTGTCTAAATACTTAAGTATGAATCTATACCTGTGCAAGACCCAGCTTACTCTATCACTCTTTTCTTTGAAGTTCTGTTTGAAAGTTTAAATTAAAATTCTGTGCAGGTCTGTGCAAGAGCCTGTGTTTAACAATTGCTCCTGCCAAGCTTTCAACAAGTCTTGGGAAATGTTTCCAAAAATCTGTAGCAATTTAGAAATTGTACATCTGCCTGGTTATGTAAGCTGTCTTTGCTTTTCAGTGTAGGAGTTCTTAAATGGTCAGTGAATAATCTTCCTGGTGGTGTTGCTTTCTTAAATTAAATTTGGGGCGTAATGAGAAGTTGCAAGATTCTGGTGCTTGTGGTAGAAACTCATGCTGGAATTAAAACACTTGTTTACTCTTCCCTCTAACAATTATATAGCAAACGGGAATTTGCAAAATGGAAGTGAACGTGAATGTAGAGCTGAGGCATAAGCAGCCAGTGTTGCCTCCCTTGGCTCCCAGGTCTTTCTCCGGTGTCTCTGTCCCTCACCAGCCTTTCCGTGTTTTTGCAACAGTTATGCAGAAAGCATGGCGAGAGAGAAACCCTCAAGCCCGGATTAAAGCAGCATATCAAGCTTTAGAGTTGAACAATGAGTGAGTTTAGAATATAAATTCAATTGCTGTATTTCTAATGTGAAAGATGAAGCGGAGTGGTATTGAGCACACTGTCAGTTTCTTGTTCTAATAATTTACTTTTAGCAAGGTTCTGAATAGCTTACGGGGGACTTCTGTGACTATGAGAATTGCACACGGGGTTGTCAACTGTACTGAAGTATTGAACTGGTCTACAAAAAAATAGCTTTTGTTCTCCCTTTTACTTGGGAAAGATTTTTAAACAAATTTTCATATCAGTAGCAGTAACAAATGAGAAATCTTATTCAGATGTGGAACAGTCTAAATTGAATATGAGATCGTATGTGTTTCAGAGATGGCATTGTGGTAATGCTGTATTTGGAGTTCACAGATGCCGCTCCTGTAAGGGATTTAAAAATACTCTTAAAACACAAACCAAAGAATTTCATGTACTTCTGTCATTGGTTTTGTTATGTAGTCTCGTCGTTTTTGTGCAAAATGCCTACCTCCTGGTTTTAAAAAAAAAAACAAACCCAAAAAAACCTCTCCAGACAATTACCAGAGCATTTTTAATATTTCAAGGAAAGTAATTTGACTTGCTATTACAATTCTTTCTTTTGTTCTTTCTTCAAATGTGTGTGTTTTCTACAAAATGGAAAAGGTTTATGTTTTCCTGACACTCACTGTTTAAATTCAAGTAAATATTTTGGTACTTTAATGTTGTCAATGCTTAGATATTAAACATAAGTGAAAACTGCCCATTTCTAATGCTTTTAACACTTATTCAAAAAATACTGAACTTTGTCCCTCAGAATAATTAGTGGGTTTTTCCTTACTACAGTTGTGCCACTGCATATGTCCTCTTGGCTGAGGAAGAAGCGACAACGATTGTAGATGCTGAGAAGTATTTCAAGCAGGCTCTGAAAGCAGGAGAAATGATTTACAGAAAGTCTCAGAACTGCCATTCCCAAAGTCCCCAGCACGAAGCACAGCTGCGTAAGCACTTCTGAACCACATAAACTCTTGTTTTTGTGTGAGCAGAAATGTAAAACTTATAATATAATTAGTGATTCTAGTTTGATTCCCAATTCAGCGAGGCAGTTCCTACTATTTTAGCTATGCTTGTGCATGGCGTGCTGTGTGATCTTTTGTACTACCAAAATGAAACTTTAGGAAGTAGCAGTTATGTTGTGTATTCATCGTGGGTTGTCTTGCTGAGGCTCGGTACATCATTGCTCTGGAAAGCTGGATGGGTAGAGCAGACTAATGAAGCATTAGTGTGTGTCAGTAGGACCTTCTTTTATTCCACCCAACATTTTGGAAAAAAACAGGATTTTTTGTTATTTAACCTAGTTAAATTTACTGGCATTGTTCTAGGTGGGCCTTGGTTGGGACAGCAGTAGTAATTATTTTATGCTTTTACATGTGGTTAGGAAAAAGGTTGTGGGGTTTTTGGTGTGGGGTTTTTTTTTTTGAGAGAGAGAGCGAAGGAGAGGTAAGGATTGAAACTGATAGACTAATTTTTTTTTTCTTTGTAATCAGGAAGAGACACCAATGTATTGGTATATGTGAAAAGGAGACTAGCTATGTGTGCAAGAAAACTTGGAAGAATACGAGAAGCAGTAAAAATGATGAGAGATGTAAGTAAAAATAAAAAAAACTTAGCAACTGTTGTTTTCAGTTGCATTGTCCAAATTGATGGTTTAAAGTTTCTTTCTAGGCATTATAATGAATCTAACTGAATTATTTTCCAATGAGATTTGCACATCATGATTCACGATTATTTTGAGAACAGTTCTTTCGGTTCTTACATGTAGGTTTAAAATTTTTGTATTATGTACTGTGATATGCTTACAGTTCTGTTATCCAGTTTGCCTCATGCTTGACTCAGTGACTAACTTGTCAAAATAGCCAACTTTAGACTTCATCGTAATTTTTCTTTCACTTGCCCGAGACGTATCATAAGTTCTTTTTTTCATAGGAAAATATTACTGACCCAACGAACTCACTGTGGGAGTTGTGCAGATTTGCACTGAGAGCGTGTTGTATGAACCCCAGTATACTTATTTTCCAGTAGGTGAATATAGGAAAAAAGTAAGGCAGAAACGATGTGATTATCTTCATGCTGCTTATGTGCCAGTTTCTAACACTGTGAAAGAACAGAACATTGAAAAAAATAAAGTTATTTTACTGAGTTGTATTAAGTATTTCAGGGATTCGGGTGCAATTCTATACGTGCTTAATTTATTTCTCTTTACTGGTTTGCAGTTGATGAAAGAGTTTCCACTTCTCAGCATGCTGAATATTCATGAAAACCTCCTGGAGGCACTACTGGAGTTACAGGCTTATGCAGATGTCCAGGCAGTTTTAGCGAAGTATGATGGTAAGTGATGCCTGTTGGGAAATATTGGTGTTTTCCTATAAGAGTGTAGGTGAGGTGGGCAAGGTGTGCCTGTCCAAAAGCAGATGTCTACCCATGATCTCAGCTAGTTGGCTAGATTCCCTTCATCAGCAACAAATAGGCACTTCCAGAATGCAAGTCAAGTTTGTTGTTTTTTTTTTTTTTTCCTTTTGAATGATAAGGTCAAATTTAGGCAAGCTAAATTGCATACAAATTACTTTTTATGTTTTTAAGTTACTTCTAATCTGTAAAGAAATCTTGGAGCTCATTTAGCTTCAATTCAAGGATTATTTTAATTTTTTAATCTCTTCTACATCCCTAGTTATGCCTAAATTCATCAGTCAGCACATAGCCCCCTATGTAACTGGTGTAAATAAGATGGAAAAGGTAGTTTTCCCTTCTGTCATCTTCCAGGCTTGGCCTCGTGATTCTGTAAGACTCCGGTTGCTCGCCAGAGATTAGCAACGTGCAGGCATACTGCTTGCCAGAGATTAGTGGTATGCAAGCTTTGGTCCGTTAAATGGCGATAGTTTGCTTTCACTTTCCATCTCAACTAATACGTTTCAGGTGTTGTGCAAGTCTAGATAAAGGTTAATAAAATATATACTTTCTTATTGTCCTCAGAGTTTTGCCACCTAGATAATGCCCACATCATTAGTGTACAAAGTGCTGCTGTCAAAGCTGTCCCTTAAATCATATTCAGAATGGAGGGACATAGAAGCAGTATTTTGTGGCAATCGTTCCCTGCCCTTGAGAAGTTGGTATGTTCTCTCTTGTGTCTCTGTTCTTTATTGCTTCAGGGAATCGAAAGTACGATATTCTTGCCCAAATCCTGTGCCCCTTGTGCGTGGCCACCCTAGCAGCCTGCTCCTCTTACTGGACCGTCCATGTTCTTCTGTGTGGATTCTTATTAATTTAACAAAACCATTTGCTCTTTTCCTGGTGCTTCTTTATGTTAACATCAGGAATTGCGACACTTCCTTAAGAAAGGGTTGCTGATTTTTTTTCTAAGCATCTGGAAAAATGAGTATGAGCTTCAAACTCTCTGTAGCGCCCCTGTGTTTTGCTTGACACGACAGCCAGACTTCTAGTAAGTGATGGACAAGCCCAGGATGGGATTTACAAAAAAAAGCAAGAGCCATCTGACTATACACAACATGGTACTTGGGAATTAGACCCCAGACTTTGTCTGCTTTTAAAGTAAACTTGTACTGTGGAGTGCTAACCTTCTAATCTGTAATTGTCAGCTCAAACTTGGCCTCAGATATTCTACAAAACCTACAACTAATAGAATTTTTCCCCATGGAACTGGAGAAGAATGGAAATTGCATTTTCATTAAAATTTGTCTGTCTGTAATGTAATTTTTTTGGTCAGCTTCTAGTCAGTCTCTCAGTATTATGTAAAACTCTGTGTTAATGTACGGTTGCAAAATTAGGTAAAGATTGGAAGCTTATTTTAAACCTTTGCGGGTTAATGCAGGAAAAGTACACTGTTCTTAAGTGTGTATTTATACATGCATTTCTCTTTGAATTCAGTTTCAGTGTCTTGGTACATGTAGAAGAAAACATTACTCTCTACCACCTAACTACAACTCTGAGTTTTTAATCTGAGGCTGACTAGTGACCAGAAAGAAGACTGTGCAAAGAAATTCAAAGTTTCTAATCATAGCTGAAATGTTCCAGATGTTACGTTCATGGTCTGCCCAAGTAAAAATCTTTAAGCTCAAAGGATGTGGGTTTAAAACGTTTGTCTTGCCTTAGAATCTTACAGCTTAATTATTTTATTTTATCGTAGATATCAGTCTTCCAAAATCGGCAGCAATATGTTACACAGCAGCCCTGTTAAAAGCCAGAGCTGTTTCAGAAAGGTAAGCAAGCACTTTTGTGAAAACAGTGGCTTGTTGCTTATCTTGGGTTACGCTGTAAAATATGAACTAAAAAGGTCTAAATCCAGTATGTAGTAGTTACATTTCTAAGAGCAAGTTAAGCGTATTTATGTATATGTATGTATGCATGTGTCGTTAAACGTAATTTAAAGTTTCTTTTAAGCATCCATAAAGTTAATACAGGTGAAGACGTTTTTCAAGAGCCCATATATGCGCATGTGCTTTTGTATAAATTTTGTTTTCTGTGTTGTGCTTGTGACGTTTGGCAGTTCTTTGTCTTGTGGATTGGGTAGGTGCATGATATTTGTGGTAGTTCATGTTGACAATTCACTTTTGTTCTGGTGTATTTGCACAGCTGATTCTAGCTTTACCTCCGAGCTGGCGGTGTTGCAACAATCTTATGAAAGACTGGGTACTCAATTACCTTACGTGATTGACATGAAGTTTCAAAAAGTTAAACGTAACTTTGTCATATGGGCATGGATGACAGTCAAGATACCTAAATTAGCTTGAACATTTGTCTCCTAGAAGGGTTTGTTTATCTTTCTTGATAAATCAGTCAATTTTTAATGAACTCCAAGCTTACAATGCAAATAAACACCTGGTTAGCATTTATTATTTACTTTTGCTCAGCATAGGTTTTTCCCTTCAGGTTCTCCCCAGAAACTGCCTCCAAAAGAGGGCTCAGTACAGCAGAAATTAATGCTGTGGAAGCAATTCACAGAGCTGTGGAATTTAATCCTCATGTTCCAAAGGTAAAGGTATTTTATTTCCTGTTGGACCACTTTTTATTGTCTTCTGAAAGAAGTCATGTTATGTTATCTTGTTATTTGAGCCTTTCTAGCCCCATGTTTTCTTGAAGGTGGTTGTAACTCCAGCCATTGTTGTTAAACACACTAGTATTTGTATCGTAAATGTTTGGAGGCCAGAATTGATTGTTTGCAGTAGGTGATGTTTAAACTGGGTCTTTTACAAAGAATTTAAACTCAAAATTTTCTAACTCATTGGAAAATCCTGTAATGTATTAATGAAGGCCCTTTGTTGAGTAAAGGTAAGCATTAATAAATATAAATTTAGATATTTGAAATCCCTGAAGCCAAATTAAGTTCTCCAAACAATAACCACTCATAGTATTTGTGTGTGAACCTCATGAGGTTCAACAAGGGTCCTGCACTTGTGTCGGGGTAATCCCTGGTATCAGTACAGGCTGGGGGATGAAGGGATTGTGTGCAGCCCTGCCGAGAAGGACTTGGGGGTACTGATAGATGAAAAGCTGGATGTGAGCCAGCAGTGTGCTCTCGCAGCCCAGAAGGCCAGCCGTAGCCTGGGCTACATCAAAAGCAGTGTGGCCAGCAGGTCGAGGGGGGTGATTCTGCCCCTCTGCTCTGCTGTGGTGAGACCCCATCTGGAGCACGGCGTCCAGCTCTGGGGTCCTCAGTACAAGAAGGACATAGCCCTGTTGGAGAGGGTCCAGAGGAGGGCCGCAAAAATGATCCGAGGGCTGGAGCACCTCTCCTGTGAGGAAAGGCTGAAAGAGCTGGGGCTGTTCAGCCTGGAGAAGAGAAGGCTGCGGGGTGACCTTGTTGCAGCCTTTCAGTACTTAAAGGGGGCTTATAAGAAAGATGGAGAGGGATTTTTTAGCAGGGCCAGTAGCGATAAGACAAGGGGTAATGGTTTTAAACTAAAAGAGGGAAGATTCAGACTGGATATAAGGAAGAAATTTTTTACAATGAGCGTAGTGAAGCACTGGAAGGGGTTGCCCAGAGAGGTGGTAGATGCCCCATCCTTGGAAACGTTCAAGGCCAGGCTGGACGGGGCTCTGAGCAACCTGATCTGGTTGTTGATGTCCCTGCCCATTGCAGGGGGGATGGACTAGATGACCTTTAAAGGTCCCTTCCATCCCAAAGCATTCTATGATTCTATTTCAAAGTATTTTTTTCTGCTGTGCTTCCATGCGTGGCTTCAGAACTCAGGTTATTGAAGGATCTACAGTCACTTATTTTCTTCATCCACGTGTAAACAAGATTAAGAGTCAGTATTGCTACAGGCTGTAATTTAATGTCTGGCATTACTTGAAGCGGCCAAGATACAGATTCCACTGAGCATTGGGTGAAAATAAAATCTTACGTTGCTTTTTACTGTACTAGTATTGTAATGCATTCAGTTTGAAACCCTGAATGCAGAAGGTTGGCTTAGTCCTGGACCTAATCCTCTGCAAATGATCATGGAGTCCGAATGACTATTGCTGTGAAGGCTCGAATTATCCAGCCGCTCTATTCTGTCTGCCTGTCCAATCTAATAGAATGTGCACTGAGAAAGCTAATTGCTGGGAGAAATTGCTGCTTGTTTGCATGACTGATCAAGAGCGTAGCAAGTTCATTTCAGACAGTCTCAGACAGATTTTTCTTTAGCCTCTGCCTTTAGGGGAAGAAGATTATAACGCATTATCATTATCTAAAAGTTCTTTTATTTTGTATATCCTTCAGTTGTTTCAGGAGCCTTATGTACCTTTTTAAAGAAGTTAGATATCATTTCAAACAGGCTGTTTGCAAAATATGTTTCATAGTTCTACAGACAATCACGGAAACTGATTCCAGGTTTCAGTAATTTGATCTTCTCTTCTAATTGTATACCTATACAGTCGTCTTCATGATTTTTTTTATTACAATATTGCCTTGAAACAGCAATTTAATAGATGGCAGGGTAGGATTTTATTGGTGCTGGCTATCTAGAGCTCCAGAATGCTCGTAGTCAAAGCAAACAAGTGAAGTAACTTGCCCAATGGGTTACGGTGGACTAGTGGGGAAGAAAATCTGGTTTTTGAATTTGCAGTCTGTTCTGTCCCATGGACTAAAAAGAAATGAGTATGTAAAGTAGAAATCCCTTTGTTCTCGCATCTGATGAAAGTGGTTGTCTTTGCACATAACATCATTTTGCATAAGGAAAATAATGTTTGTTTCTCTTTGTTCTGAGTTATGCTTTTACAAGGATGGGTTTTGTTTGGAAAGTTAGGAAGGCATTTTACAGTGCTAGAAAACCGGTACTCTTAAGCCATTTCAGATTAGAGATCTGTAACTACATTTCAGTAATGCGTGAAACAATCTTTTCCAATCACCTTCTGAATACCTTACAAATTTTTATTGCGTAGAAAGACTTTCTTAAATTTGCAAACCCCAAGATATTTTCAGTACTGATACCTTGCCTGTCTTATGGTTAAACACGGACATGAAAACCTACCATGAAAACCTGTGGAATTTTTCTGTTTATGTAGTAACATGGGCGCAGAGACAGCCAAAGTGTGGAGTTCAGCGTTGGCACGTTGTAGCAGTGCTTGCAGCGGGGCTTCATCGTCACGACTGCCTTGACGTTCCCTTGCTCTCTGCGCAGTTAGTACAATGGAAGAGTGGGCACTGCGGAGAGCGTGAGGAGTCAGGTCAGGGGTCAGATATTTGAGACCATTTTCCCACAGCAGCCCTGTGTGAGTGATCCTTTACTGTGTTAAAAAAAAAAAATAAAAAAAAAAAATTGAAGAGGATTAGAGGGGATTAGCAAGAATATTACCCTCCGGAGTGTAGGCCCAAGGCACTAAGAGAAGAACCTAGCCAGGCAGTAAATGTGCTTTATTTGGCCGGGGCACAACCCCTCCTACATTCCTTCAAGAATCTGAATGGGAAAAGTTAAGTCCTCAAACTGGATTAGTAAATAATCTCATAGTTTGTGGCATCTGCTGAAATAAATCGGCGAGTTAGCTGCATTCTTACACTTTGGGAGACAGTCAAAGGAATTGCCAGCTACATTGATCAAAGATGTGGATTAACTTTGGCTGTTATTGAATGAGACACTATATGCTAGGAGAGAACAACTTGCAGGTAAACACTAGAGCTGAAACTGTCATTTCGTTCTTGTAAAAATTACTCATTTGTTTTTAAAAGCTGAGTTCAAATGAATACCTGTCTTTCTAATGTACCATCAGAAAACAAAATTGCATGTCCTGTGTTTCAAGGAAAATGGAAAATGATTAATCCTTGTGTTCTTTGACCCTTCTGGCCATCAGATACTCTGCTGATGTAGGGAGAAAGCTGAAATTGAAAAAAATCTGAAAGCAGAGATACTTTGTGGTAGTCTAGCAAAACCACATTGAAACAAGATTTTCCTGGGGTTGGTTTATTATTCTTCCTTTGGTTAGCATACTGACACTTTCTGGTTTGCTACTCATACTTGAGAGCTAACAAGTACTTAGCCTCCTACATTGAAACTTTCAGCGATTAAATGATGAGCAAAAAAAACTAGTTTGTTGATTTTGTTTGTTTTTTTTATTAGCCAACAAGTGTAGCTCATTGATGTTGTACCTGTGGCATTATACTTTCCGTATATTCCACAAGAATGTATTTTTACTTTGCCTTACTGAAGATGGATTTTTTTTTTTTGTCCTGATATTTTGCATGTGAAAACCCTGATTTAAGAGTGTTGTACACGGACATGTGCTTTGCTGCTTTTCACTTCCCATGCAAGTACAGGCTGCATGTGCTGTGTCAGGATTGGGCTGTTTCTTTAACAGGTAGAAGGTGGCCCCTGTGTGATATGCTTAGTTATGCCTCAAATGATCATTTATGTTTCACAATTAAAGATTTTGGAATATTCCATGTCACCAAGTGTCCTTTCCATTTTTACTTTCAGTATTTACTAGAAATGAAAAGCTTAGTGCTACCTCCAGAGCATATTCTGAAACGAGGGGACAGTGAGGCAGTAGCATATGCTTTTTTCCACCTCCAGCACTGGAAGAGGATAGAAGGGGCTCTAAATCTGCTACACTGTACATGGGAAGGCAGTAAGTATCTCTCCTTGTTTTATTTTTTTTTCTGTACAGTAGACTAATCTCTCTGCCTTTATTCACCTCAAACACGATTGGTTCTCTTTGTGAGAAGCTGGTCGCTTGGTTTAGATGCAGATCTAATGTCACTCACTCTTTTTTCAGCATTTAGGATGATCCCATACCCGTTAGAGAAAGGTCATCTTTTCTATCCCTATCCGAGCTGCACAGAAACAGCAGACAGAGAACTGTTGCCAAGTAAGTGGTTTCTAAGCAGTAATGATAATAAAACATAAGCTTAGGACATGTTCAGTTTGTGGTATTCTGTATTTACCTTACTGTGATTTTTTTTTTTAGTTTGAGCTTCCCGTGAAAGGGATTCAGCTATTTGTTGATGTCCCTCCCAAATGATCCTGAAGCACTTGACATGTGTGTGTGGTAAATGTTAGCTTGATTCTGTAATAGCATAAGTCCTTCAGAGACGAAGTCTGTGTGTGGTACATTCAGACTAAGTTGGGCCAACTTTGAGAGCACCAAAATGGACTAGTTCTTTAAATTACTTTTAAAAGAAGCCATGGATTTGACTACTGTTGTAGAGGAGCTCTTTCCTTTTAGGAAGGAATAAATGCATGGTTCCAGTCCTGCATTCAGGTATCTAGCAGAACCTGTCTGTGATCTTACGGAGAATTCTTGGTTAATCTATAGCTTCATAGAATATGTCTTGCTTTCTGTCATTAATTCATCGGTACATATTTGTCTGCTGGATGGTATGCTTCCTGGAACTTCTTGTCCATGTGGGTATTTTTATGGATTTATACTAACACTTGACGCTGAAAAGCAAGTCTTCTCCAGCTGCCCATTACTTCAAGATTAGTTTACGCAATTATGAGCCTACATGTTTTTTTTCTTTAGGTAAGGCAAACAAACTAAATCATTAGGGCCTGTGCTCATCATATTTAGGAAAATAGCATTAGTTTAGATTAGAATTGTACTGTTAATTGTACATGTTAATAGAATTCCTTTGGGAGAGAACTTCTACATCATGAAGAAATGCAAGTCCCATGGGACTGGAAAGGGCTACTGCAAAAGCACCAGCAGACCCACTGAGACCACAGCTGTGGAAAGGCAAACTACACATACGTGTTTCTATTTAAAAGCCTGAAGTTATATTTAAAATGTGTAATTTAAATTTGCCCCCAGACTGCTTTAAATTACTCATTTCTCACTTATGCAGGATATTGCACAAGGAATTCCTTGGTTAGCAGCTAACCCTAAATTGTAGACTTCCCAGCATAATTAAACACCAACACATGCAGATATTTCAACACGATCACTCACGCATTCCTGTTATGTTTTAAATATAAAACTACCCATAAATAAAATCATCTTAACACTTTTATTGCAGTACTTCCTCGACAAATCTTGACACTTAATTTTTTTAAATTTATCTATTTAAAATAATGTTGACCAAATTAATGGGTCAAAAAGCCTGTCTTGGTCTGACTAGTAACAATTCTCAAATGACTGTGAACATATAGAATTATCTTTACTTGTCCTTATCTATTTTGGATTTGATTTTAATTTCTCAATGTAGGGAAAAACTAGTGCAAAAAGAATCCTTCCTGTTTCGTGTTTTTTTTTTTTTTTTTTAAACTTTCCTAACTTATGTTGGGACCTTTCCTAAATTATATTGCTCCGTGTTTTAAAAATCAGGTGAGTTTCTACGTAGTATGAGAGCATAGCAGTGTTCCATAGTAGACAAGTGGTTTCTTTGGTTGCTCAGTAGAGAGAAGTGTGTTACTGTCATACTGTGTCATGGCCTAGCAGGGCTGATCGCATGTTAAGAAGGTAAACCGATGATCTCTGGGATAATGTTAAACATCTCTGATGGGCGTTAGACATGGAACTCCAAATGTTCTACTTAGTTGTGCTCCAAAATCATATACTTAAAAGCAAAAAAAAACCCCAAGCGCTTTGCCGTTAGTTGCAACAGCACAAGCCAGTTTTGCTGGGCTTGCTCTTATAATGGTAGCTTTCATGTGCCAGCATTCAGAAACAGTAACTGGGAGGGTAAAGTGCCTTTTTCCTCCTTAGACCTCAGTTTAAAAATGAATACAATTGTGTTTTCTTGTTTTATGAAAAGTCTTACTTAAATTTTGAGGCTTTTGTTAGATTTTAAAAACGGCTTGTCAAGAAGCGTGCAGCCCTTTCATAATTACTTATGTCTATAGAAACTATTTTTTTTCTTCATTTGAAAACCCTTTAAAATCATTGGATAAAAGTCAGAGCTGCAGGTATTCAGAGCCAGTAAGTAATTGCAAATTCACCAAACAGGTCCTCAGCTAGTAACAGTAGTAGTGTCTTGAGTGCTGAAAGCTCCATATGCCAGCCCTTAGCCTGTCTAATCACCTTCTTTTGATTTTGTTACCATAGATTGGAAACTGCAAGGAGCTGCTATGTACAGAATTTATAACCTAGTCCTGGTACTGTTTTCTTTGAGGTCTACTCTGTCAACTGCTCTGGAAAGATTTACTGTGGCCTACCAACCAGAAATCTTTGAAAAGTATTAAGGAGCCACCTTGCATGTATATATAATGTGATGGTTGTTTTGTACTTGCTGAGCTTCTTATAGGATGGGAAGATGTGCTGTTCTCTTCAGGTAACAGGATTAGTGCTTCAGGGGGTTGAAAACACCTCAATTGTTTAAATTGGTCTAGGTAATTTTGACAGCCTGTGAATTTTACAGTTCTTCCCTCTGTCCTGTTAAAAGAGTAGGTACGAAGAACTAAGCCTGATGAAATGCTCCAAAAATAAAGCCCATGCAAGTGAAAAAGAAGATTGGGAAGAGAAAGTTGTAATGACTATTAATAATGAAGACAAGCGTTTAATGTAGGGGAAAAATTTTTGAGAAGTTTTAAGTACTGGGACCTAACATGTGCTGCACAGTAGTCTTGAGTCCACGCTTACTCCTTCTGAATGTCTAGAACTGAGTTACAAGACTGTGTAAATAATTCAGAAAACTGTCCTCGATTATCCTATGTCAGTATTCTTCATTTTTTTCCTTTCAGCATTTCACGAAGTCTCCGTTTACCCACAGAAGGAACTTCCCTTTTTCATCCATTTCACAGCAGGCTTATGTTCCTTTTCGGCAATGCTCGCCCTCCTCACGCACCAGTTCCCTGAGCTGATGGTCATTTTTGCTAAAGCTGTAAGTATTGCCTCTGTCATGGGGCTTACTTAGGTAACTTGTGGGATCTTTGGGAGTTTTGAGGTCCATGGTGAAGTAGGCTCTCGTCAGTCTCGTGCTTGTGGGGCGTGAATTATTTTATCTCCTTTTGTAAGAATCTAGTTAGTGACAAACACTTGTTGAAACTTGGGCAAAATGTCTATTTTGACAAGAAGGTGAGCTGCTACTGTAACGTACCATGGCTTTAATTTGTGCTCTTATGGTGAGAGAGCAGCATTTCAGCACCAGAGAAATTTTGCCACAGAGCGCTGTGTTGAATATGGATTTTATTCTTGTGGAAATAGAAGACTGGAGTGTGAGAGCCTCAAAAAATAAATTTGTTGACTGGAGATTTGAGAAGTGAGTAAAAGGCAGGCTGGACTGCAGGAAAAACAGGTCTCTTGCTGAGCATTGGAAACTAGTAGCGTGATGTGAATAGAACGGACGAGAACAGAGATAAAGTAACTGTTAACTTCCAAGCTAGGTTCTGAAGTTAGTTAGCTGTCACTTACTTTTGGGAATTAGAGCAATGGTTTTATACCTCATCTGGTTCTAGTTACTAGATGGAGAACGTGTTCAGCAACCGCAGTTCTGTCACCTGAGTGCCTGTTCAAGGATAGAAATTGGACTTGGCAATGGCAAACAGGCTTGTAGCTAGATACGTTTCTAAATTGTGCTGCTTTAAATACATCTAAACATGTCTGCTGTTGAGTCATTTGTTCTTCTGGGTGCCTTCTGTGTCCATCTCCTTCCTCCTTCTCTCTGCCTTGTTCTCTTTAGGGTTTCTTTTCCTTGCTTCTCTGTTAATATTGCTGGTGGCTGTAACCTTGTCATCTTTCCCTGGATGCTGAAAGTTGTGCTGTCTTACTTCGGCAGAGGGAGAAACTGCATAGGCAGCTTCCCCTCCCGACTTCTCAACTGAGCCATGCAGTATATTTGGCCTTTCTTGAACTGTGGATCTCATGCAGTAGAGCAGAGTGGCAAATGAAGAGCTCTGAACTCTCAATGAATCATTTATTCTAGCTTTGCTAGTCAAAATAGAGGGTGAAAGGTGTTAGGCTTTCTTGCTGTTTCAATGCAGCAGGTAATGGAGACCCGGGAGGTAAGCTTTTTTCCTTAAGAATACTTTGTTCCTAAAAGCGTTGGCTTTGCTGGCGCTTCTAGCCTACAGCATCCAATGCAGGTCTGAGAGTGGGGCCCCATTTCCACACAGTTCTGTTGATCTTTATGTTGGAAAATGTAGTTGGACATGCCAGTGACAAATTTCAGTGCTGCTCATAATTGGCTGGGTTCATAGTAACTAGAGTCTAACTATCTGCTTGGTTAATTCTGTAAGGACTGCATTAGCAAAGCTGTACGATTTCCAAAGAGATACGAGGTCAAATGTTACGCTAACAAAGACTTGCTTGGTGAAGTTCTCTCTGCTGGGTTTCTTGAACCAAAAAAAGATTTTGTATGAGTGAGTTGGCTTTGCGTAATGGCATTTTGAATGTCAAGTGACATGTTCAAACGCAGGGGAAAAAACTCCCAGGGTCTGGTCATTTGGCAGCGTGTTTATTTTGCTTATTTTCTGTAAGAAAGGATGGATAGTGTCTATTCAGCTGAAAAGGTGATCAAGAAGCATGCATATTGCCGCATTGTTCCACCAACCAAGTCACGGTGGTGGCAGACACAGACGAAGGGGTTCTTGCCACTCACCGTGCTAGCTTAATACTGGCAAAAGTGGAAACTGGGAATTGAGATAAACGGACAAGAAGTGAATTCTGTATTAATCTCTTGAGATTGACAGCTGAGAAGGAAATACCATCTTCCAGTATAGTATTCTGCTATTTTAGATAGAGTTAACGTTAACTCCCAGTCATGCTCTAATGACTAATATTCTTCCTTATTTTAATTATTGTATTATTGTACTCTTGATCCCTTTCCTGATGTTTTCAGAAGCATTCAGAAAACTTGTAAGAAAAATGATATTCAATATTAAACTAACACTTCCAATTTTATTCAGAGATTGCTTCAGTATTTTAACTATAGATAATGCTGTGATGGCTGCTGACACTTTATGAAGCATTATCTCGTGTCTGGAGGGATGTGGCAGTAGCATCTAGTTGAATTTTCATACCGAAAATGGAAGTTTACCTTTAATGACACCTGCCTCTCCACCCAAGAATACTATAATAAAACAATTATTATTTGCTGTGCTTTAAGCTTTCTAAATGAAAAAATTTTTCCTGTGTATTTCATTATTTCAAGTATTTTTTCATTATACTGTGTTTTAACTTTCTAAATGTAGTAATTTCAGATAATAAATTTCTAGATGATAGATACCTGGAGTGCTTTGGCCTTAGTGAAAAAGCGATACAAAATATATTTCCAACAAATTGTTGAATTTCCAGCAAATCTAGAACACAGTTTTAGGAAACACAATTGGAAAGTATCGTGTATGTGGAATTTTTCACTATAAATCTGTAAGTGACTTGAATATGACTACGTAGATTGCATTTCAGTTGCTTCTTAATCAAACTGTTGTTTCCAGCAATTGAATCTACAGTGAACTGCATGCCTCTAAAGGGTTTTAAGAAGTCAAATACCTTTCTATTGACTTGAAAAGTCAGAGTTTACATATTTTCATTTGTTAGTGCTTGAGTTTGTTTCCTCCATAATAAATCACAGGGTAAACCTTGGCAAATTGCTAAAAATATTCCAAGTGGCCAAAAATCACAATGAAGCATTTACTAGTTCCAATGTATACAGTGTAATACACCATCAGCAGAGACTGGAGCGCTGGCACCGGCTGCGAGCCGGCTGCAGTCCTGCCTCCGCGCTCCCTGGCCCTGGGACCAGGCGCCAGAGGGATTTTCGTTGTCTTGCACAGGTGGAAGGGTTTGCAGGCACTAGGGACTGGTGCTGGCAGAAGTGCTTAGCATTTACGGATCCAGTTAGAGCCAACTGTGGCTTATTAGTTCTCTTGGACTCGGACTTTTAATATTCTTTCACGAAGGGAAGATGTGCCATGTGAGCCAGTGCCGGTGAGGCCGGTGGCATAGGCTCCGTATGGCCTGCGGTATGAGTGCAGGTGCTCTCGGTGGGTAAGAGCTCAGCCTTGCTGTTGGTTTCAGCTAGATTTCTGATCTCTTGGAGAATCACTCTGTTCTTGATCATCAGAGACAGCTCTGTTTCTTAAGTAGTTGCTGTTCGGAATTGTCTCAGTAAGTGACAGAAGGGAGGAGGTATGCAAAAGGGATGACGGTAATCTATACAGTTCACTGAGCAAGCTGAAAAATACTCCGTTACATAAAACAACTTCTGTTGAAACTGCAGACAAAAGGATCTGATTATTTTTCCATTCAGTATGAATTTTTAGTTTTTAATAATTACATAGGCGGAGAACTGAGTAGCTATGTATCATCTTGCAAAAGTGATGTTGCACAATTCCTTCTATAATATCTTATAAAGATACCAAGAAGTCTGCCTTCAAGAAAACAAGAGATGCAGAGTGACAGCAGGCACTGTAAATAGTCTTCTCGGAAGTTCCTGAAAACAGCCAACATGCTTACCTGCCAAACCAATCCCATTTTTTAAGACCGAACCTTATGCTAATGGAATAGACAAGTATTAGTTAATATTAAAGTATTGAAAAAATATTGCAGCAGTGTTTCTGCTGAATCCTACTGAAAATAACTTCCTTGTTCAGGGAATTGGACAAAATCCTAAGACAGTCCATGTTCCAAAGAGTTTTGATATGGATTGCTTGATATTTTCACAACAAAGAAAGAAGTCATGGGACTTAAATTAAAAATTGGCTAATTTGTATGATTGTGAGATTAGGAGAAAACATTTCTCATCCTGGTTGCTCCGTAGCTCCCCATTAGAGGATGCCTTGCCATTTTGCTGATAGCAGCCATCTAGAGACAGAAAATAGGACTAAACAGAGCCCCGTCTGGCAAGTCCTGCTTTCTGTGACACTCTGCTTTACTTTCTGAACAAATCCCCCTACCACTTTCCCCAAAGCTCATTAAGTGAGACTGGAGAATTAACTTTTTAGCCAGCTGCTGAACTTTTCATATTTATAAACACTTGAGTCTTTTGCTTATCTAAGAGAAAATGTGTATAGTTTGGAGATGTGCACTTCCCTGCCAATGTGTAATGAGTGGTTCTACACTTGATAGAAAAAAAAGCCTGAAGTTTCCTGTCACAGCTGAGTGTCGATGCCAAGGGCAAAGGTTTCTTGCCTTGCTAATCTACATCTTAACTCATGCACTTAATGTGAAGGTGCCACACGCAAACAGGCAGGGGAGAAGCTGGCTGCCATGAAAAGCTCCTGCACTGCTGTGAATGTTATGTTTTAAAAGCCTTTTTAATGTAATATTTGAGGTTATGATATAAGCCAGGAGGGCCAAAGTAAAACCCTCAAAGTAAATGAGTCCTGTCATTGCTGCCTCATGAAAAGAGGGTTTGTACGAGGATAACACAAGTCCCAGCGGAATACTTGGGGGATGGGTTGAGAAGGTGCAGGGGAGTTTGCACCATTTGTTTTAGCCTTATCTTTAATTCTGGAACTGTTTAGATGGCATCTAGAATATGGATCCTGTCTGGAAGCACGGGCTGGTCTTGGTGGATTGTCTGTTGGGTTTTCACACGTTTGAGTCAAGAAAATACGCTACCCTCCTCCCCAGTCTGTTCAACACTGAAGGCACAGTGCTCAGAGCAGCTGGAAGAGTTGTAGCACAGAGAAACGCCGTCCTAACCCGTCCTGCTTCTGCCTAGGTGCTGCGGGTGCTGTGGCCTGTGAGTGCTCCCAGCGTTCTGGCCTCCAGCTGAGTGGACCGCGCCGGGGACGCAGGGGGTGAGTGGAGAAGGCTGGAGCCGTGGCTTCCCAGAGGGTTTTTTCTTCTTCTGTGTGTCTTGGCTAATATTTAATGATTACCACAAGCCTATTTCGTGGTGTCAGCATTGAGGGGATCATAGCTCTGTTGCCTTGAGGGAAAGATACTGGGTGGTTTTTTGTTCATACCTTGAGCCTGTAAAAGAACGTTGGTTTTGAAATTGAACTAATTTGTTGTTGTTGTGTTCTGTTTCTTCCAGTGCTTTGGGAATCTTCTTTCACCCTTCAGCTTTGTTATGGAAAACATCGAGGTCCTCCTGCTGTCCAGTCTCTGGCATCAGCCAACTCCAGTGTGACTGGAGCGTGCTTTCCACGATGGTTCGATGTCGTCGTTCTCACGAGCCTCACCCCCCGTGGTTAGCTGACCCCTAGACATGAGGGGCAAAGAAGAAAGCTGTGCTATTCAAACTGGTATCTTTGACGGGCTTCCATGTTGGTAATGGTGCTTAACGTATGAATTTCTTCTTTGGCCTTAGTCTGTAATCATCTAAGAAAATAGTTTTTGTTGAGCAATACCTTATTGCTCTCTTAATCACTTGTACAACTGGAAGCTAATACTTCCTCTGTAAGAAAGGAGAGGACACAAACTGAGCAGATGTTTGGAGTATTGACACTTCCTTCTCAGCTGCAGATGCACCAGATAGTTGGCTTAGATTTAATTTTATAAGCCTTTTTCAAAATATTTGTTAACAGCAAAGTATGGTTCTGCTTTCTTTATTAAAAGATTGCTTCTTAACACATTGAATTTGTTGACTTCTTAAGCATCTGTTTAATACAGATTATAGTGTGCAAACAAAGATTTGTTTCTCCTGTATCCTGTAAGCTTGCATTACACAAGGAAATTGTAGTATAAACTCCTCTATTTCATATTGCTACTTTAGATTTAATTGTGCATCTTTTGTCTTTCAAACCGCTTTGCCTTGAAGAACAGGATGGTTTCTGAAACTGCCAGAAGTGGTTGTGATATCTGCATGGGAGTCTTTTGGGGAGACCTGAACTTTGAGGTGTTAGTCCAAAGTACTGTCGTTGTTGATATCAAGACTTGAAGAGAACTCAGATGTGGAGCACTCTTCAAAGGAGTTGCTTCATATACGGACCAGCCACAAGGGTTTGTTTACTGCAAAGGTGAAAAGATGGCTGTGGCAGCCAAGTGGTTTGAGGTAATTGGTGTGACCTCCATTTCCACTCTCCCCCGTTAGAGAAAATGTCTGCTTTTTCACATCGGGTCTGCTGCTCAGTATTGAGGAAGCAGAGTCATGTTAGCCAAAGCTTCTTAAAAGTGGAAATGATAAAAATAGCACAGGCTTGGGGATAAATGCTAATTCTGAGCACGTGAAAAGTTGTCCATCATCTTACATTTTACAGATAAACACATATCCTTACCCACAATAACTAGGGAGATTTTACGTGTTTAATCTTCGCTGATCTTTGTGAAAGATTGATGTAAACCATGACGTTGATGGCTTCTTTCAAAGGTGTTGTAAATCATTCTAGTTGCTGAATCCTGGATGGAAGAAGCTTGCTGTAGCCTACTCTATTCTCTGAAATAATACCTAAATCAATCAATTACAGGTCAATTTGAATTGACTTAGAATCTATCTTGACTCAGAAGACTGATTTTTTTGTTTGTTTGTTTGTGTTTTGTTTTCTTTTCCCCAAATCCTTCTTTACCTTGTAAACAAAGTAGTATGCAGTGGACCTATGCATCTCATGTAGCATAGCTTATTTGTAACCCTGGCTGAGAGGAAACACACGTGTTTAGGTAGAAATGCCATTGTTGCTCTCCACTGTATATTTCTATTGACTGGGCTTTAATCCAAGTTAAATACTTGAATTCATTGAGGAGTCAAGAGGGGAGCCCTACAGAAAGGTACTACCAAATTTTTTTGAGTTGCCTAACTACTAGTAGGTAATTTTCTCAACTTTCTTTCCAGTTGAACGCATGCCACTGGGGCTGTTTCTCACTGTGGAATCATTGTGGTGATTAATAGATATGTTGTGTTCATGTAATTTCACTTCTTGGTCCGCAGGGGCCCATAAGGTAACCAACCTAATGCTTTTTAAAGTTGAACATTTTCCAGCGTTTGCGTGGGGTTATAAATGAAGCACTGCCTCCCATGTATCATCCCAAGAGCTGCTTTCTTTCACTGTCCTCCCCTGACATAACAGTAACAGAAAGGGGATGGGCTTATGCTGAAAGTATAGCTGGCAACAGCCTATGTAATGAAAATCTTCCTGTCTCTCTAGAAGTGCCATAATTCTTGAGGAAGGAGGAGCTCTCTGTATGATTTCCTAGCAGGATTGTTCATGCTTTATAGGAACACTCATTTGCCACTTAGGAGCCGGGACTTGCCACCTGATCCATACCATAGTAATACCATATCAGTCCACATGCAATTAAGTTGCATGCGTGTGTGTGTATATGTATATATAAAATGACTCAGGACAGATAAGCATTGATGGTTGCCATTTCTATGAAACATGTACCATGGTGACCGTAGAGCCATTAGGATGGGAAAAGCCTTTCCACGAGGCTGTATGTGATGTTGGTAGAATTCCCAAATTTTCGTTTCATTCAGAGTAGCCAGTGAAAGTCAAGCAACTTGAAAATCAGCATTTATTTATATACCTGGTGCTAGTACGTGTATTTGTAAAATAGGGTAATTATAGTCTCTTGGATTCATTTGGGCAGGATTTGAGTTTGGGGCGGGTTTGGTTGGTTGGGTTTTTTTGTTGCTCGCAGTGTCTCGCCATGTCACGACAGATTGGGTTTTGATCAGAGTGTCTGGGAGGAGGAGGAATGCTGCTCTTCTTCCTGCCAACCTCCTACTTTTCCAGAAGTAATCTCCAAAAAGGCCAGGAAGGGAAGGAAAGAGGGACGTGTTACCACAGGTAGTAAAGCTATTGTTTGTGAGGCAATTAGGCAGCTAAATTCTTGTGTGAATTTGCCCTATCTTACCACTGATTGTCATGAAAAGCATCTAAAGATCTTTGTGAATCAGGACTTCTGCTGCATGTGCATCTGCAGAGATCACACAAGCAGCATTTGTTACCTTGTTATTGAAACAACTTTCTCATGTTGGCTGCCTTTAAATGAAGTATTTGGAAGTTAATACCTAAACGCTATTGGCTATTTGATGTCATTTAGACACACTAATCCTCTCGGCCTGACAACGTCTGTCAGGTGTACTATTCCTCTATACCTACTTTATCTGAGGAATTAATCCATTTGGAAGAGCGACTGCCACGGCTTCAGCCTGGAACTGGCCCCTTCGTACAAGGAGGAGCGTGTCCTGACGGCACAGCGGGTGCTACCAGAGGTCTGCGGTGGCTGGTACCAGCGGCCCAGGGAAGGGTGCGAGAGCAAGCCAAGCCCGTGCCTGTCGCCGGAGCGCTCTCCGGCCGCTGGTGGTGCAGGGTCGACTCCTCCAGAGGTGATGACTTTGTACTGAACGGCTTTCAAGGGGACAAACTATCCATTGGCGCTATTATAATAACAAAACTCTTAAAGCAGCGGTGAGGCAGTTTAGATGAATAACTATTTCTGGGTAACAGGGTCTGCTCGAGGCAACTCCAGTTCATGTGGGCTTATAAACCTCATCAGAATTATCCTCCAGGGAATGAGGCCTCTTGCAGTTACTTACCATGCTGCGAGCCCTCCGTTCTTTGAAACTGGGGATAGATGCGTGCGTTACTCGCTTTTATGCATGTATATATGTGGCAACAGGACTTGCCATGCTGTAAGAAACCCTGGTCGCTGAGGTTACGTTGACAAATTCATAGTGGAGATGGTCACCTCTTGGCCCTGGCTGCTGCGCTGGGGTGGGTCTCAGTCCGGGTTTGTCGCAGGCCTGTTCCCTTCCCGCATCTCCTCCGGCGCGGGCCAGGGTTGTTTATTCCCTGCTCCTCATCCTGGAATTGTTGTGAGGGTGCCAAGGCTCGTAGATCCATGACTCTGAACAAGGCAGGGTTTAAAGGTCATAGTCAAGACCATTAATAACAAGGTGCAAACGGCTGGTTTATATGTAATGTGAAGCTTTTTACTTATTTCATTTTTGCACTTTGGGGGCTCTGTTTGCTTATGGAGCACTTGGTGTCTGGTACCTATTTAGGCTGAGAGCAGGCAATTGGGTTCCTTCAGGCCTTCAGAGGAATGCAGAAAATTGTTCTCTGGTGTTGTAATTCTGCTGGGATAACTGGAGCTTATTTGTCTCACTGCTTATTAAATGCATACTTGTCTTGAGGTCCTCTTTTTTTCTGAGAAACATTGGGTGAATCCCAAGGACCACAAGCGAGAGGAAGATTCCAGGGGGAGGGGGAGAATGAAGTGCCTGCACCTCTCTACAAACTGCATCATCCACCTCCGGTGCCAGCAGGATGAAGAGGTTAAATATGAGAGCAAACTCCCGTAGAGAAAAGGAGACGTACGTATGGGGCTCGTACGGACATAAATTAATTTTGCCCTTCCCCCTGCCCAGAGATGACACGCTGAGGGGAGATGCACCTCCCAAACTACTAATGTATGGGGTGTGTGGTTGGGAGCCACGTGAGGCTGCGCTGAGATTTCGGAATGGGACCAGCTGTGGAGGTAGGGAGCAGATGTGCGCAGACACTGAATTAGCAGAGGAGTGTTGGTAGCGAGGGCAGAGAGGGTTCATACTCTACCAGCCTCTGAGAGTACCCAGCTTGCCCTGTTTTGCTGTTACAAAGGACAGACGGACTCCTCCCTTCTCTCTTCTGCAGTTCAGGCTGTATGGCCGCATGGGTGACGTGCGAGCTATTCTGATCTGCTTACGGGTCAAAAATCTCTTCTAAACATCAGGTCACATTGACAGCAGCAATCACAGTGGGCTTCTGTGTTCAGTCTTCTGTTGTTTGAATTCACCTAATTTTTAATAAAGGTGGATAGAGAGGAAAGGCAGCTTCAGTTTCCAGCTCTGGCTCCTGGCTCCCTCCTCCCTTGCTTGAGCCTCCGAAGCGGGGCGTACTCGGCATGCCCCAGCCCTTAGCGCTGGAGGAGGAAGACAGTGATCAGGGATGCTGCTCATGTGCTTGGAATTTTCCTCATTTCCAGCTTCGATTGCTGTATTGTGCTTTTTGGTAGGCCCTTCGGTGAGTCTGGTCATTGGGGAAAGCTAGATAACACACCCACACTTATTGCATCAGTAAGGGTGCATCCACGGAGATGAATACGTTTCTCCATTGGGGATCTTCTTGCTTTGGTTCTTTCTGGCCAGTGACATTTTCCTTTTACTCTGGATGCCTTGAATTGTGCAATCATACCGTGGCCTCATCGGCTCAGACCCTTCTCTTAAGAACCTCTTGATTTCTTTTCTAATTTGGCTGTAGGCTATCATCAGTTATAAAACAGTGTGACACAGTATGTGACTATTGCATTCTCCTGCATTGACTCATCAGCTGAGATTCCAGAGCAGTAACCCCCTGCTGCTAGCTGGAGCAGCCCTCCGTGACGCGGCTTCAGTAAGAAGGGATGTGAAAGCTCCCACACAGAGCTTGACAGGTTATGCAAATGTTAGTCAAAATGCCCAATAAATCTGTCCCGGGGAGCTGGACCTCTTACAGCAGATGACCCCCCCAGTGCACGCTGGCGCAGGCACACGAGCAAAGCCTGTTGTGTAAGCGTGAACGTGACGGTGAGCAGAAAGGGCCCACGGCAGCAACGAGGGGGTTTCGGGACTGGGGTGTAGCTGAGCAGTGTATACGCTCTGCATGGCTGGGGGTCAAAAACTTCATCGATCTTATCGCTACATCCATCCAGAAGAACGGTGGTGTCACCTGGGCTAAGGCACGCTCTCACTCGCACGTGGTTTAGTGGAGAGAATTCCCCAAGTTTGTGTGGATCCCATGTTTCCAATGCCTTCTGCCTCCTCCCGTGTGTCCTGTCCAGCTTCTTCAGAGAAGGTAATTTATTCAGAAGCTCATTAAGCAATTAATTCTGCTCCTCGTCCTTGAGTTCAGACATGCTTTTGACTGGAGGATAATCAGAAGATGATCTCGCATCAAAGGCTCCCTGCACGTTTTAGGCAGATTACTTAAGAGGGGCTTGTGAGAGGAGCTGAGTGTTCCCTGACGAGACTGCAGCCTTCGTAAACGTTTAGAGATGGAAAACATCTGCTTGCTGAGGATGAGTGTGCCGAAGGGGACCTGCGGCAGGGCTCACCTGCGGGAAGGCATAGACCGCTCTGAATTTCCTTCAGCCCGCGATGGGACGTCGTCTTGCACAAGCACTGGGAGTTAGCTCGAGCTGACCAGTCTGTTTCTGATTCCCAGGCACTGTGCTTTTGCTAATTGCTTGTTAATAAACAAGAAGCAAATGTAGCCTGGCGTAGCCCTTTGCAGAAGAAACGCTCACCTCTTCTGTCGGGTGGACTCAAGCTGTCTCCGACTGCTCCTCCGGGTGCTTCTGTAATACTGGTACCTGCTTCCAAGTATTTTTACTGCTCCGATTGACTGCCGTGCTGGGACAGGGGAAGGCAGCTGGGCAGGGCGTCCCACCGCGCCGGTGCACCCGCAGGGCTACGGAGGGTTGCCTTCTCAGCTGTGGTTATTCTACAAAGTGCTGAAGGCATCCCGTTTTAGTATCCCGGTGATGATACGGGAAGGGAGGAAGCCAGAAAACGCAAGACAACCTGTCCTCGGGAGTTTTCTCCTTTGTTTTAAAATGCTGAACATCCGCATTCAAAGGGAAGCCATATTTTGGCAGCAGCCATTGATTAAGGCGTCATTCATCAGGTGGGCCTACAGATCTGCTACGGAGCAGTATTTCTGCTGGAAGACACCTCCCAGGGGTCCCCTGGAGAGGAAGAAAGGTTTATTGACGGCCGACCCCGGCTCCCCAGGCACCGGGTCGCTCCCAGCCCAGGGAGCGTGTCCCGCTCTGGGAGCAGGAGGGAGGGAGGCTCGGATTGATTGCCGAGGGGGCAGCATTTTTTTAAAAGTCTGTCGTAAATTGATGGTAGGTGGAGCAGTAATGAAGATAAATGAGGGAGCTCTTCCCGGTAGATTAGCCTGCGTGCTGACGGACGCTGTGCTACAGCAGGCTCGAAATGCCTTTGGCCTGGCTCAGACCTCCCGCTCACCTGCCAGCATTCCTCGGCACAGCCGAGACGCAGCAAATCTTCAGGGCAATTGCCTCCCCTTGAAATTCAGAGGGCTTTGAAGGGCCCGGGGTGAGACCTGGGAGCCTCCCAGGTAAACACCAGCTCGAGTGCACGTTCTGCAAGAGCAGAGAGGGCGAAAGGTGCTGCTCAGCCCTCTCGTGCTGTCAGTATGGGATTCAAAAGGGAGATGGTTTAATTCTATAAGAAACGGGTTAGGCAGCGGGGAGGTGGGATTCCTGTGACTGTTTCAAGAGCTCTGTTAAAAACAGCACCTTTTTGCTTGTCCGTGGCAATACAGCAGCTCTGCTGAAGGTCCTTTTTCTGCGTGAGCAATCTCGGTGGTCTGGCACAGATCTAATCTGGCCCATGGCAGACTCTTTAAATTCCTTGAGCAGTTCCCATCAAAGCAGTTTTCAAAGTGGTTTTCTCTCACCACTTAAACTAGTATTTCCTAGGGCCATCGGGTAAAATCCCCATTCAGAGATGCTCTTTGCGCAGTAGCCGATGGGTGGCTTAGGACCAGAATAATCTTCTTTGCCTTAATCCCATCCTGCCACTTTGACCTTCCTTCAGCCATTGCACAGCCTGCTCGGCTCCCGCTGCCCACACAGCTCGCTGCGGCCAGGAGGACACCCCGGCTCCTCGGAGAGCTTCAACAGCCCCGCTAGCAGCAATGGCAGCGTGAAAGCAGACCCCGGTTAAAAATATTTACAGCTGAATGTTACTGTTGACTTGTCCTTTCCCGTTGTTGATGTAAACTTACAACTTCCATGAAAACTTGCTTTGAGCGTGTGAAACCTCCCTACCTGCCCATCAGCACCATGATGATCAACATTAGGAAAACAAACAACATTTTTCCTGGGTGAGGGAGAAAGCACAGCCTGCCCGGGGCAACGGGCAGCCGAGCTCTGGGAGGGAAGTGCAGAAGCATCCCTATCAGCTTCAGCATATGCTCAGGAATTGCAAAGATTAAGGTAATTAATTTTTTTTTTTTTTTTTTTTACCTGGGCCAATTTAGTTTGCGGGTTCAGCTGCCTTACTTGTACATTAAGTCTGTTTGTGTGGATCGGTACCTTTTGACCAGACTTTATAAAACATCTGTACACTAAATAAAGCATCTTTGTAATCACTGCTTGCCCAAATTGGGGGGAAAAAGAAATTTCTATAGATGAGAGCTATTGATCTCTGTAGCACGTCTACTGGCAGCTCTGCAGCTGCCTGCCCCTCCTCTCATCAGCTTCAATTTTAGTTGATAGTTTAAGTTTTGGGTGTTTGGTTTGGTTTTTTTTATGGGAAAGGTTTGGAAGCTAGTCTAGCATCTCCTGCTCAACCCCGTGCTATGTCATCGGATGTCCTGGAGCGTGCTGCTGCTTATGAAGGACTCCCCTGGGGCTTTGCACGCTGGATGCCACGGCTCTGCTTTGTGGGAAACAAGAGATGGCTCCCGGGGCGGGAGGTCTGCGCTTTGGGACCGCGGGAGCTGCAGGCAAGCAGGCAGAAGAAACGCTGCGGGCTGATTCCCGCTCTGGGGGAAATGCCCAACTGAGTGTGCAGGAATTCAAAAAGCAAAGAACATAATTTTCTGATATAGGTTTATAATGAATTTTGACTTAAAATAATAAGCAGTATACACAACATACAAGTGAGTTTTACAGAGACGCTCTTGTATCTGTTGACTTCAGAACCTACCAGTAAGTTCACAGATTTTTGTTCGCTTTCTCTAGCCCTCTGTGTCTGCCAGCATCTAGGGGTGGCCCTCGTCTTCGTGCGGTCATTCAGGTTTCAGTTCCAATTTCCAGCTCCGCTTGTCACCTTCGCTGGGGAGACGGGGAGAAGCCTCGTGCAGAGGTCGCTCTTGTTCAGCGGGGTCAGCGGTGCGGCCGGGGGCGGCGTGCCGGTCTGCTCGAGGGAAATGCAGGGGTCACGGAACTGTCTTACGGATTTGCAACACCCTTCCTCTGGCCTTGCAAAAAAGTACAAGCAAGAATGCTTTCTGCAAGAGTGGATTATTCTGAACTAGTGTTTTTCGCTGGTGAAACTTTACTGCAACGTAAATTCTCTGGGGAGGTGCAGGTTTTCGCAGCCATCACATCCCGACGATCGGTCCTCCAAGTCCCTCTCGGTTGCACCGTCCCTTTGCAAAGAGAACAACGGGCAACGGTAGTTTCACAGTTTAAGCAGGGATTGCAGACTCCTCCTAGGTCGGGGATTAGTTTTGCTGAGCAAATGGAAGGGTCCACAGTACCTCCTGGGAAATGTAGTCCTTTCTTTAGTGCTTTGCAGAATTAATTAAATAAAAGCCATGCAGTTGAACTACAGCTCCCAGAATGTCACGGCCCTCAGGCCACAGGGTTTTAAAAAATTGCAAGGGGGGGTGGCAGTGGATTCTTCCCTCTGTGCTCCCATCGCCTCAGGTCTGGTCCAACCACTCGGCCCGTTTCGGTGCTTTACACGTGTGCACGTCCACAGTGTCCTCGCACTCCTTGCAGCGCACAGCGCAGCACCAGTGGAACTTGCACTCGCACTTGGTGACGCGAGTGACGCGCGTGGTGTCGTACCCCCGCCCGCAGCACATCACCTCGCAGCCATCTGTCCCGCGGGACATCTTGTTGCACACGCGACCGGCCGTGCCCAGGGAGCCTGGAGAAGGAAACGAGAGCGGGTCAGGGTGTTCCTCCTCCACCTTGTTCAAATGCTTCCTCCCCACCCCGCAGTTGCTGGGTATCTACCATCTGCAATGGAGACCTCGGATATGACTGCCTTAGCAGTGGCGAAATCTCGGTGTTTCTGTCGCAGCACGTGCCACGGCGTGATGTCGCAGCGTGGCCTCCAAAGGCTGGGCGCAGGCTGCGGGAAGAGGTTGCAGAGCCCGTGCTTGCTTTGGTAAGGGCAGGGGTTGCAGCGTGGGTAGGGAGCCTGGCCAGGGATGCAGCGTTGGTGACCCTCTGCATGGCCGCGTCCCCACAGCAGCTGCTGGAGCCTGCACCCGCTGCTGCCCAGAGCACAAGAGTAGGGGGGGACGGGGACGGGCTCTGTGCAGCCCCCCTGTGCCCGGGGGGCCCTGGAGCAGTGCATGCCTGCCGAGCCGGGCTCTGCAGCTGGCAAAGCTAGAAATGTCTCCTCTGCTCGGGCTACAGGCTCACTGAAGGGTGGTGGGAGCATGCGCTGCCTTCTCCACCGAGCCCCTACGGCCACTGCAAGCCCCCAACCCAAGGGTGCTCCAGGCTGGGAAACCACTGACGATCTCTGCAGGAGCCAAGCAGCCCTGATGCCACCTTCCCCGCTCTCAGCCCAGGCTCGGGCTGTGTTCAGAGGAGAAGCCGGCAGCCTGCTGCACCAAACGGGCTCTTTATTGCCTATTTAAAGGGAGCTTTGCTCTGCAGGAGAAACGCTCTGAGGAAGCACTGCGCTACATTCACTACAAGGGGCCTGATGGGTTTGGATCTTTGGTGTAAAGCCAGGGGATTTTGGACAAACCCAGTCCTGTCTGTGCAGGTGTGAGGTGCTGCGGGGACCCAGTGCTCCAGCGAGCACTGACACCCGCTGAGGGCCTGGAAGACCCTGCAGTGCAACCCCCCACTGGGGAGCGGGGTTCGGTGGGGGAGCTGACGTCCCAGAGCAGCCCTGCCAGGCTGGGCTGGGTGCAAGCCACTGGCCTGTCAGGAGGGGAAGAGCAGCTGCTTTTGGGCAACGACTGGAGCTTTGGTTTTTACCTGCTGACTTGTCCATCACGCAGTAATCAGGTGAGTTCTCAAAATACACCAGATCTGTTTTCGTGGGCTTCCTGAAGTTCTTGTTGGCCACCGTGAAGCCAGTGCCGTCCTGGTTCATCGTCACCTGGATGGCCCCGTTGTATTTCTTCCTTAGGTAATCCCCTGTTTTTCGAAAATCTGACATTGCCAGCCAACAAGTCCTTAGTGTGCAGGAGCCGCTCACCCCGTGGCATTTGCACTCCAGCTTCAGGAAACGCTTCACAGCCTGCGGGAAGAGGGATGCCGTGAGGACCACCGCTCACCCTGGGCGTCAGACCTCGTGCCTGGATCCGCTTGTCCCTGGTGCAGCTTGTCCTGCACAGGCGAGGGTGGATGGGGCTCCTAACGGGAGAGGGGTGCTGCGTACAGGGACGCATTCCCACGGTCACCGATGCCAGCATCAGCGAGGACACGTGCTGCGGGCAAAGGTAAGCAGGGTCCTGCCGTCCCCACAGGGCTGTTCCCCGGGCAGAGCGTGCAGGGGGGCACTGGGAAGGCAGGGCAGTGTCCTGCCCCTGTCTGCAGCAGGACCGGCCCTCCGTGGCCACCCAGGGTCCCGCTCCCTATGCCCGAGCTGCTCCCGCTGCCCATTCCCCTACCAGGATGGCTGGCCGGGCACGGGGCTCAGCTGCGGGGGCTGCACTCACCATCCTCCCGCAGCGGTTGTTGTGCAGGTTCATCAGCGCCCGGGCGTCCTTCACTTTCTTCTCCTTGGCGTCCACGAAGGCTTTGGCAAACCGGATCCCGTAGTTGATGTTGTCGCTGCAGCCGCCCCAGTCGAACTCCCCGCGCTCGTCCTTGGAGCGGCCCCTCTTGAGCGGGTCGCAGCTGCAGGCCTTCAGGTCCCCTTGGCTGCACGCCCGCGTGATGGCATAGACCACTCCAGCCGAGGAGATGGCGTAGACGAAGGCGGCCTCCCTGCTGCCTGCCGTGGGGAGAGGAACACGGATGGCGAGTGAGTGTGCCGGGCTGTGCCAGGCGTCTGCAGCCCACCAAGGAGCAGGGCACCGTATTGCAGCACCTTCGCGGCTGGGGGCGAGACCATCCCGCACGCAGGTAAGCCAAGTCCAGCCATCTCTGCTGGCCACCAAGTCCAGCCTCCGCTTCCTTGGCACCTCTCAACCTAAGGGGAATTTGATTTTGAGCCTCAGGGCTCAGCAGCTCAGGATGTTGGCCTGCTTTTGGGGCTGCCTGACCAGTCCCCCTCGCTGACCTGTGGCTCGGGGGCCATGTGGGTGCCCATCGGTGCTAAGACTGCAGGACCAGCCAGCACCCTTCGCCTGGGGCTGCCTCCCTCCCGGGGCGATGCTGAGCACGGGAGCTGGCGGCAGCTCCGGCCGGGCTCGGCTTTCCCTGCGCGGCACAGCGTGCCGCCTGCTATTTTATGTCTCTGGTTCGAGTTCGCAGCTGGTTTTATAATGCTGTAAAAGAAGCTGCAAATCAAAACCATCTTCGTCTTGATTTTGAGAGCCTTTGAAAGCAACTTCAAAGGGAGCAGAGCTCTCTTTGGGCCTCGCAGGATGGGGCTGTGGCAAGGAGCTTTCATCATTCCCCGTCCTTTGCCAGGAGAGGATGCAGGTGGGAGTAAAGGTGCGGTCATGGGGATGGAGAGGCTGAGACAGGCAGGCTGCAGCGTGGCAGGGTGAGTGCTGCGTCCCGGCACTTACAGCCCCCTTCCCTCCAGGCAGCTCCCCTCCGGGGGTCTGGCTTGCAGGCGCTGCTGCTCGTCCGCCCCGCCGGGGAGCTGCCCCATCCCCCCGCCAGCTGGGAGCAAGCCCCCCGCTCCCCGGCTCCCTCCATGGGTGCCCACATGTCCTCCATATGAGCCGCTCCTGGCGAGTGGAAAGGCTCTTCCCAGCCGCCTTTGATTTGGAGGCCGCGTGGCTGGATGCGCCCCGGCACGTCACAGGGCACAGCAGCATCTGTCCCGCAGCGCCGCTGCCTGCGCCGGGACTCACACCGGCTCGCGGGGTCCACTGACTGCTGGAGCCCTCCCGGGGGCGGCTGGAGCCCACGATGCTGCTCCTGCTCTGGAACCACCCCTCTCCCCATCGCACCTTTCCTCTTCACTCCTTGGGTACATCCCTGCTTGTGTCGTATTCATCCCTCACCTGGAGCAGGAAGGTCCCTTCCGGACAGGGTCTGTGCCCAGCCGTTTGCGCAGGGCTGGCGTCTGCCCCGTAGCCGTGGTCCTGCTCCACCTTGGAACCCGAAGTGAGGACTGGAGCCGCGGCTCTGCCTTGCCTCCCTTGCCACACAAGGGAACAGCCAGTTCCGCCGTGAACTGCTGAGTCCTGGCCAACCCTGCTCTCCAAATATTTATATATCCCATTACTGTTTACATATGAGCCTGTTCTCCGGAGGTGTCTCCTCCTTCCCCCTTCTGCCCCAGTGCTCCCCCTGCTCCATCTCATCTGGTGCAGCTATTCCAAATGCAGTGCTCTGCTCCCATTACTGCTTGATTAATTTACAGGGAAAGGCAAAGCTCTCCTAAGGGAGTAATGCAAGCCACCGGGCACGGCAGCCCAGCGAGAGGAGAGACTCTCCCAGGGAGACAAGGCACATGGCGGTGGGAAGGGGTTGGGGCAGAACCTACTTCGCAGCATGACCCGGCCGAAGACGGTGTGGTCCCGGTCCAGGGTGCTGCAGTTCCAGCGGTGGTGCCGGAACTGGTGCTGGCACTCCCGGATCCACTCCTTGGCTCCCTCCCCGACCGACTGCATGATGTCGGGGTACCTCTGGCACAGCTGCCGCTGCTTGTTCACCAGCCCGGGGATGTTATCGCAGATCACCCTCGCACCCAGCGCCCCGATGTACCTGCGAGAGAGAACGGTGCTGCGTTACCACGCTGCCCGCGGAGGGGGAAGGTGCACGGCTCTGGCTCCCTGGATCCTCACCCTGCTGGAGGGGGGCTTGTATTGAAGCCCACCTTTCCCTCTTTTCTTTCTAGCTGTGTCACAGCTGCTCTGGGCTCTGCCGAGGGCGTCCCCCCCCCGCAGCAGCGTGCCCTCCTTGCAGCATCCCCTCGGCGTGGGCGAGCCAGGGAAGCTGCAGACCACGCTGCTTGGCTGCGCAGCGAGCCCTGCCTGGTGCTGTGGTTCAGACAGGCAGGAGGCAGGGACAGGGCTCCACTGAGCCATCACAGCCGCTGGGCTTTGGTGTTTGTGTTTAACAAAATAATCCCGAGCCGCACCAGCCTGGGGCGGGCAAAGCTCTGCTCTGTGCATGCATCCCTGCGGCAGGGAGCAGGGGGCCCTGTGGAGCCCACCTCCCCCAGGAGACAGCCAGCTATGGGTGCTGCAAGTCGTGGGGCCCGCAGCCCTGAGAGCCTGGGCTCTCTGTGAGCTCCTGGGGCAGCAGTGGAGAAACTTGCTGATGTGCAAAACCTCCCTCCCACCCTCTTCCCTACATCCCAGCCCTGCTCTGCAGCCCGGCCCTGCTGAGTGCAGCAGGATGTAGCCCAGCTGAGACCAGCGCGCCCGGCGCTGGTGCAGGCTCTGCAATTCCTCCTGCCCGCACGCTGGCTGGGGCACACTGCGGGGACAGCGGTCCATAGCACAGGCACCTGTGTGATGCTCGGGTCAGGGAGAAAGAGGAGCAGGCTTCCCCTCTTGCTGCTGCAGTCCTCCTTCACACTGTTATCCCCTACCTCTCTAGCCCTCTCTGCGTATCTCTTGCACTGGCGAACATTTATGATCATGTCCTGAGGCTGGATAACTGGGAGAACTGTGCTGCGTCTCCTGTCCTGCCTGTACCCTGCCTGTACCCCGGTCCCCTCCCTGCAGCAGTGGGGAGAGGGCGGGAGCTCGGAGCAGAAGGACAATGCGCAAACAACGGTCTGGTAGAGCCTGGCTGAGTCCCACGGGCAGCTTTCCACGGCCACGGGGGAGGGACCCCGAGCTCTGCCTCGCACCAGCCCGGACAATGGCGGCAACATGGAATTTTCCATCCTGGTCAGCCCCTGCCCGCGCCGCCCGCTCGCCCCAGCCAGGCAGCGGCTGCTTGTGCCGGAGGGTGATGTTTACCACAGAGCGCAGAGCTGCGATTCTGGCTGGAAGGGATGAGGTTTGGGTGGGATTCAGATTTTTCAACCCCCCCAAACTGGAAGTAAGAACCTCCCTTTAATAATAATAAAAAGCAATAAGCTTGGGCAATATTTCATTGTCTCTCCCTGGCCATGTTCTATCACTTCTATCAGCCCCAGAGAGAGCTCGCAGGCTCAGGAAAGCCCTGCGAGCACAGAAAGCAGTGGGATCTGTTCCCTCTTTTAAAATATTTTGTTTAAATGCTGGCAGAAGCACAAGGTCATCTCAGGCTGGAGCTGAGGATAATAAACCCGGCTCCCCATGGCTTTGCAAGCCCCAAGTCTGAGGGCCAGTGAGCATTACTTTCGCAGGCTTGCTCGTCAGCCTTTCATCTTGCAGCAGGGGGACAAGGGAGATGGTGGAAGCCGTTTAGGAAAGAAAAGCCATCAGGAGCTCACTGAGCAATGCCGACTGCGGGCATTTAATTGCCTCGCTCGTGGTGGGCTGCGAGAGCAGCTGGTTCCTTCCCGTGGTGAGCAGAGCGGAGGAGCATCCCACCAGCTGGACGATGGCACAGGCCAGCGGTCTCAGGCACCCTGGCCCTGAATTCCCAGTCTGCCCAGTCCCAGTAAGGATGGGGACAGCTGATGTGTCCCTGCCTGCGCTGCCAAGAGCTGGGATGAGGCTGCTGGGAGGCAGCGGTGTTGCAGGATGGAGGTTGCAGCAGTAGCCAAAGCTCCTCTTCGCTGGAGGAAAGAGATGCTGGAAAAGGCGAAAGGGTCTTTGATGGGCCACGTCACCAGGGACCTCGCGGGGACCCCATCCCCGTCCACCTCCAGCGCTGGTGAGCTGTGACACTGGTCTTTGGTAACGGCAGTGGGCTGTAAGCAGGGCTGGCTTCGGAGAGACCTGCTGGCAGAGGAGCTGCCTCCACGACGGGAGAACCGGCAGATAAAGCACTGACTAACACCATCCCCCGGGAGACTGAGATCAAGGAAAACCCTCCAGACAAGATAAACACCAGGCACTCCCTTTTTCACACTGGGAGCTAATTACTTCTCGTTAATTCTCCTGCCAAATACCCAGATCAGAGCAAACATTATCAGCAGGAGAAAGTGGAAGGAGAGCAGGGTGAAGGGCACCGACCGCCGAGGGAGCACCTCGCCGTGCAGGGTCCCAGACCCCGCCGGGGCCGGCGGCTGCATCTCCCTCTGCTTGTGGCTGCAAACAAGCAGCGTATTTGCTGCGGTACCTACAGGCCTCCATCAGAGACTATGTACCGAAACCTGTCCCACGATTGCTGTGGTGTTGGAGAGCGGCACGGCACAACAAGGGGGGAAATTTCTCATGTGTCTTGGAAAGGCTGTGGTTACCTCGGTGAGACCGAGCTCTTCCATTTTGTGAGAAATGCTCCAGTTGGGTTCAGTTACTCTGAAATGGAGCGAGATGGGGAACATCAGAAAATTCTGCCAAGCAGAGTTTTGGGAGGGAAAAAAACCCAAACATTTGTTTTGGATTGATTAAAGCATCCCCTCTTATTTTATTTCTAAAAATCTGTGACATTTTAAAAAACACTGAAATAGGAAAGACAATGGATGTTCTGAGAAGTCCCCAGCTGCCTTATCAGAACTTCATTTTTAAAAAATGAAGTTGTGCTGGAAGTGGCAAATTTCTGTGAAATGCTGTACTCTTGGGGAATCTGCATTTTTACAGGAAAAAAAAAAAACCAAACCCAAAAACAACAAACCCAAGCCCTGAGTTCAGAAAAGTCTGTGAGAGGGAACTGCTCCTGATGCTGGAGGCTGCCCAGGCCTGGACTTCTGCATGGTCAGGAGGAGAGAGGCAGGAGCAGCCTGGGAAGGAGGGAGGGAGTTAATAATTAAGTGCATGTGGGGATAACGATCCCCCGCCGTGCCAAATGGGGTTCCATGGGATGCTGCCTCCTGTGAGGTCCTCGCGTGGTGCCTGTAAAGCCCTTGTATCGCCCTCTGGCCAAGGGCAGAGCTGTTTGCTCAGGCAGAGGGGCTGGCACTGATCCCTCCGACAGCCTTCGGCTGCGTGATGCTGCATCCGTTACTTTTTGCAAATCAGCGTGCAATATTATTTCCCATTTGCTCCTAGAGTTCAGCTGCCAGGAGGCGGGTGCGAGCTGCAGCGCTGCGGGAAATGCTGTGCCACCACGGTGGTACTGGACCTCCGCCTTCCCTTCCCCGTTCCCCGCAAGGAGCATCTTGTACAGCAGCAGAGACCAGAGGCATCATGTTCCGAAGGCAAGTGCTTTCAGAGCCTGCAAGGTAAAGGAGGTAAAGCACTCCTCGCTCCCCGCTAGCCTTTCTCCTCTCTGCAAGTACTCTGCTGCACAGACACAGCCACCGGTGCAGCTGAAGTGAGCTCATTCCCGACAGCCTGGGAGCGCTGGCGGCTCCGATGCATTGGGGGAACAGGAGACAACTGTCACATGTTGGCTCCCAGTTGTTTTTCTTGTTCTAAGAGTCTGCTGACTTCGACTCTTGTAAACAAGGAGAAACCTAAATTGCTTCTAAGATAAACATGCAAATCAGAGGCAGACGCATCTATTTACTTGGCAGCATGTATTTTGTGCTAACCCCCTTCCACGGCTTGCCTCCGTGCTGTATGTGTCCTGCTCCCGCACTTCCCAGGAGAGCCTGCCCGGCTTCCCAAAGGACTTGCAGACTCCTCAGGGTGCTCTCGCAGAACCGCGTGGCCCATGTCATGTCTCTGCCCTCAGCTCAGGCTGCTCTAGTGAAAGTCTCAACAGCTCAGAGCTTTCCTATCCACAGCAGCTCTCTTCCCTGTACGTGCAATTCCCTGCGGGTTAGGAGGGGATCCCCGCAGTTGCATGTGGGCTGCGAGTTCCGGGGATCCACTGCATCTTATCCCAGGGATCGGATCCCAGTATGCCTCGCTCCTTCTCCATCTTCACCGTGCTGGAATCTTTTTCTGGATCAATAAACTGTGCTTTTGGCACCGACACAGTGTATGCAGCTTCCCAGTTGCTGAGTTCTTTAGTAGGAAAGACCAAAAGGCTCAGGAAAAGCCCCCTACCCCAGGTACAGCAGTGGGGAGATCAGGAGTGTGGCCAGAGTCTGAGGCACTTAGATGGGAGCTTCTACTGCTGGAGAAAGGAGACCTCTCCGGCAGCCTGGGCCAGCCTGCCCCGAACGTGTCAGCGTAAGCCCGGCCAGGTGAGCAAACCGGCTGCGGCTGCTGAGGGGTTTCTCCAGCTCCCAGGAGCACCAGGCTGTGTCTACGGGGGCTTGGGGGCCGCTCTGCAAAACCAGTGGTCAGGGGGAACCAGGTCTCTAAAGATCAAAGTAGGAAGATGCTGCAAAGGGGAATTACGTTTCCCTTTCACTATAAATAACCAGCCCCCTGCAATATAGACCTGAGCACCTCCAGATTTCTTTCTTTTCTAACTCAGAGCTGTTGGCCATAATTTTTGCTAAAACCCTGCTGGCTGACCCAGAGGTTTGTGGAGCAGCTCTCCAGTCCTGAAGATGCAACGGCAGCGAAGCCCGTGTGTGCTCCCGGCTCCGACCTTCACCAGCCACCTGCAAAACGGCGTTTCTCTGGGGAGTCGGTAAGTCAGCCCGGCAGAGGCGACCTCGTATCTCTGCGGCGTGCCCGGCTGCCACTTGCTTTGCATAGGGCTGGGGCGAGCGTTGCAAGGAAATACCAGCCATTGCGGGGCTGGGGTTGTTGCGGTGGCCGGGGAAAGCTCTGGTGGTATCACAGCGTGGTATCGCAGCCTTGTTGTGTGGTATCGGCCTTGGCCAAGGCGCGTTGGTGCGGGGTGCTCTGGTTACGGCTCCCCCAAACGGCAGGGCTGCTCGCCTCGGGCACCGACCACGCGCCCTGGCTTTGCAGAAAGGCTGCCTTGGCTGCCTCCCGCATCGCGATGACCTGGCGAGATCCAAGACCCCCGAGCTGGGGTCATGCCACTGTTCTGGGCTCGCTAGTAGATATCAGATGGAAAATGCCTCTTGGAAAATGACGTTTTGAAGAAAGCATTTCGTGGGAATGGGTAAAATTAAGTGGAATCAGAACTTGCTCTTGTTCGTTGCTTTTCTGTAATGCCAAGGTGTTGTTGAGAAATATGTTAGTGTGCTAATTCAGTTTCTAATGAAAGTTATACTAGGCACGCTGCTGTATCTAATATTTCATTTTACACCACTTTAAATGGCATTGAAAAACCTATTTGAGCATTACTTTCCTTCAAAAGGGAAATTTTTGGCATTGCCCTTTTCAGGCAAATCTCAGTATTTTAGTTTTTTGTGCTCTGCTTTAGAATTAAAACAGCTGTTGAAATGATGGACATTCCCACTGTGGGGAAATCGGGGTTGCACCACTACTATTAAAGGCACCATTTTAAATTAGATTAATACAAAATGAGCTTAACTAAAATCACTGTTGTAGGCTGGGAGAAGGCTGTCCGTGCAAGCAGCTAGGATGATGCAGTAAGCCTGACTCCAGGCACGGGGAAGGTCGGCCAGGGCAGCTCTGGGTGCCACGCGGAGAGCCGAGGCACGGGGCTTCGTCCTTGTCACTTGTTAATGCGGAGAGAGTTAATGGCTGAAAACTGATGGCGGGTTAACAGTTCTCCTCCCTGCAGCTTCTCTCTTCCCGAGGATCCCAAAAACATTTTGCAAACTGTTTGTAACTCCTTGCTTGGCGGCAGAGCAAGGGGGGGGATGCAGCAGCCGGGGCAGGCAGGAGGTGCCCTGGCCAGACACAGCACCGTCAGCCCTGTCAGCTTGATGGAGGAGCATCTCCCGATGATTTCAAAGCTGACCTGGAGCCAGGTCTCAGCACAGGCGGCAGGCTCGGCTCTGACATCCCAGCTAACAGGTTTTCAGCTTGAGAATTTGCCTTTTCTGATCCTGCCTCTCCCCATCAAGTCCAGGGTGCTCTCAGCTTGCTTGAGGCAATCTGGACAGCTTAACTCCCTGGACCCCCGGCCGTGTCAGCTGCTCCCAGGGGTTCCTAACAGGCTCTCTTTTGTTACCGGCAGTAAAGAGATGCAGGCAGCCTTGCAATGTGTGGTGCTGTGCAGAGCAGCACCCGGGGGCTCTGAACTTGACCAAACCACATTTAAAACAACAAAACAAAACAAAAAAGCAAACAAGCAAGGAAAGCGCCAAGGTGTTGTTCCTGGCCATGTTATGCATGCCTCTCAACTCGATATCCTCTGATGGACACCGCCTGCCTGTCACAGGTAACTCTCCCACCTAATATTGCTCAGGCAAATAACCTCAGCACCGTTTGGAAGAAATGCTGAGCTTCGAGCCCCTCCACAGCTCCAGTCGGTGCCATCAGATGCCCATGAGCCAAGCTGTAACTGGGGCTCAGTCCCAGCTCGGGCTGTTCCCCTCGGCACCGGTTCTGCTCTCACCCCTGAGCCGTGGACACCATGAACGCTGCCTGCTCCCGAAAACAGCCCTGGGAGGGGTGGCATGGCACTGGTTTAGGCTCCACCATCACTTACAGCGTTGGGGGTTTCTCTAGGTCTTCCTGCAAGCTGAGTGCTGTGAAACCCCTGGAGTTCCCCTCGTCCATGCCCAGGTGAAGCATGGTCCAGTTTTCCAACCCAATGTGTGCCCAAGTGCCGTGCCCATGATGACTTCTCCAGCCTCTTCTCCCGGATCAGTGCTGGGGAGAGGCAGTGCTGCCCCGCAGCTGCCGGAGCCCGCTCCCTGTCTCCTCAGGCGGGAGATGCTCAGCCTCTTGTGCAATCCGTCCCACAGGCTGGGGCTGTGAGCTTGTTTTACATAGAGCCTCCTCGCTGCTGGCTTCTGCTCCAAGAGCTCTGCTGCTGAGGTTGAGATGAGAGTGTGATCTGGCTTCTCGGTGGTACCAGCGGCTGCTGGAGTCCTTCCCCTGGGAAAACTGATTCACCATCCCATTGCTCTCGCAACGGCTTTGACAGTCCTGAAAGATCAACTTGGGAACCAAACTATCTTGGCTTCAGTTCTCTTCCCATCCCATTGAATCGACAAGAAATCTGTATTTTGGTGGGAGGCTGGAAAGCCCTAGGCAGCTATTGGAGACACCTCGTTCAGATAGGATCAAATCCAACATCCCTACCTCTTTGCCTGATAAAGAGCAAATTCCAACACGCCTGGCAGCATTTCACCTCCTCGAGTTCTTTGCATACTTCCCAAGGATGCTGCGCTTTCCTTCCTCTGCTCTCCCTGGCTGTGGGCAGACAATTTATAGCCAACTGCAAAGCACTTCGGGTTGCAAGGTGCTATAGACATTTGAGATATTATTTTATTATTGTAAACCCTGAGTATTTTATTAAGCCCCACTGGGAACAGGGCCATCCTGGACTGCTGGAATTGTTAACGCCTTGGAATGATTAATAGTCCTAATTTCCTCACTTAGAGCCACTACTCTGTATGTTGAGAGTGTTAGTCTCACTTGAATAATTTTTAATATCATAATGCTGAGCCACTACCAGTGCCATTCAGGGTACATACTTTTCATTTTCTGCACTATGATCTTTTTTTCTTTTCCCTTCTGTGTCACCCTTTCTCCCGTTGTGTGGTTCCTTGCCCAAGTCCCCTCTCTGCGGTTCCCCTGCACCCACGCGCAGTCAGTGGGATGCGGTTTCTCTGGGAAGGACCGAAATGTCTGGGAAACGCTGCAGTCCCGGGGAGCTGGACCGAAATAAGCGCCCTGCCCTGCCGTCCCCTCGGCTGACGCGGGAGGGTTCGCTGTCGGCATCTTGTATCGAGAGTGACTTGGAAATCGAGGTCTGTTCTGCTTGCTGTGGTATGAAGGTGAGACAGGGTGTGCGCAGAACATGCACCGGGTGAGAGCAAAGCCCCGGAGTGCTCGGGCCCCTGCAGAGCCCGAGGAGGGCTGCAGGTGGGAGGTTATAAAAGCACAGGGAGAAAAGGGCTCCGACGCCTCCTGCAACAGTGGATAATATCTCACACAGCTCTGGGTGAAAGCTATTCCCCGGAGGCGCTGTTGGCGATGTATGAATACAATACAAATTGCTCATCAAAAATATGCTTTATCTTCTAAGTATCAATTTTTTGCTCCCAAAATCTCAAAGCGCTTTGCTAAGGGGTCTAAGTAAGACGGTCTCGGGGGGTGAAGTAGGATGGATGATTCTTCTCTTGTCTTCTCTTGTGCGTGGGGTGCAAGCTGCTCAGAGCAGAGGCTGCGTGTTTCTGCAGGACCTAGCCCAGCACAGATCTCCTCACGGTGGGCTGCAGGCACTGCTGAAATCGGTATTAGTAATAGCAAAAGCTAATGAGTTTGGAAGAGCAGAAGGATTTTTTCTTCTGCATTTCTTTGTAAGAAAGATTTCCTATAGGTGAAAGTGACCCTAATGAAAAATGAACTAAGAAACACAATTAGGATTATTATAACGGCGCAGAGTGACTGAGAGAACCCATCTGTTCAATACACCCCAACCAAGAACACCAGGGCTGCTGCAAAGGCCACAGGGTTCATTCTCCATCAGTCTGACATTACTTTAAAACTTATTTTTCAAAGCGTGGCTGCCTGGACAGCCGGAGCTGTGGAGCGCCTCGGGATAAAGACTTCCTGGTCGCTGACCTCCTGCTTTTATTGCCGTGCAAAGCGCTCTGCAACAACAAACGTACAGCCGGTGCGAACCCCCGGAGCCCCGAGTGCCCCGAGCACTGCCGCGCTGCACGCCACCTCCCCTTTGAGATGGAGAGTCCCGCTGGTACCTCGCCTGCGACAGCCCTGGCGCCGAGACCGGGCGGATGAGGAGCTGCTCTGCAGCAGGGGCACACGTGGAGGAGGGAAACAGTTTGTCCGCGGTGCAGGATGGCATCGGGAGCTATGGACACGCAGTCCTCGGAGCCGCCACGTAAGCTGCTAGAGCCTCTGCTAGCGAAGCCCTCCTGGAGCTGCTGTGGGTCTGCCCTTCTGCAACTGGCACGGAGGGGAGGCAGCGACACCCCCGTGCGCCCCAAAGGGTTACACCGGCTGGCGGTGGAGTTCCTCCATGCAGCTGTCTTTCCCTTGGCTTAATTTCAAACATTCCTATTGATGCTATTTCCCCTCCCACACACCTCAGCGTCATGCCTGTTTAAATGAGCCCCTCTCTCCTATATCCACGCATACGTGTGGCTCGATTTTTCCATCACTCTTTGTGCCCATCCACTGCATCTGGACCAGGACCCGGCACTGGTGTCACGACAGAAACGCACGGCAAACCCCGGAGAGGAACGGCTGCGGGAGCGCTGCTCCTTCCCACCCATTGTGGTGGGAATATCCCCGTCTCCACCTGCACCAGGGGTGTCCTTGCCAAGCCCATGGGCAGGGCTTGACACCAGCTCCTGGGGTTGCTCTACCATGGAGGGCGCGATGGGTGCTCTTGCTTCACCATCTGCCCTTGGTGCATTTTCCCTGCCCATGAACACAGCCCTGCTTCCCTGGCCAAGGAAGGGAGCTGGAGCATGGTGGCTAGAGCATCCCTAAGAGCGCCCGTCCGGGCATCGTGCCCCGGGTGCAGTGGCTCCCCCAGGAGCCCCCGTAACCCACCGATGCCTTGAGGAGCCCCACGTGGCCGCCAGACTCCTGCACGCTCCCCGACCCGTGCCCAAGCTTGCGTTAGTCTTCCTTCCACAGATTTGTTTTATCTCTTTGGGAGCCTGATGCCTCCCATCTGTTCCAATGCCAGATGAAATTAAATATTTGTAGTTTCCAAGGGCTGTGGTTAGCAATAAACAAGTTAGCTAACGAGGATTTGGTGCGCCTGGGGGCTGGGGGGGGTTCATGTGGGCTTGCAGGCAAGCGGGTATGTGTGAGGGTGGGGTGCAGGGGGGTGTGCGCATACAGCTTTGTGTACATTTTTCTTTAACCAAACCTTCAATTTAAAATGGCTTTCCACACCAGAGCAGCCAGCGGGGCTCTCAATAGCGAGTAAACTCTACTTAGTTATTTACACCAAGTTTGTTTATTGCACAGTTTATGTTTATGAGCAACATTTGTCTAATCTTCCAAATCTTTCGGAAGGAATTTCAGAGGCCGCTTTCGGGGCCCGATGTCCTCTCGCAGCGCACGCGGGGCACAGCCCTGCCAGACGGGCGCCCGCCCGGGGAGAGCCGCCGTACCCCGGCCGATGCCGTCCTCCCTACCCAAGTGCACTCAAGTGTAAACGGGATTTAGGGATTTTTCCCGTTGCATTCCTTCTTAATTTCCATCTGTGTTTCAGCTGGTATTTTGTTGCTATGTAACACTTTACAGTTTGGGAGCGTTTCTGCATGGATGCTGCTCCCCACAGCCACGGCCATCCCGCTGCCGCTGTTAGTCACGGCGGCTCGGAGCCTGGGCAGCGCCACTGGCCGCAACCACGCCGGCCCGTGCCCGTCCCCTCTGCCCGCGCCAATGCTGTTCTCGCCACTACGTGCGCCGAGCAATGCGCACACACGCACGTACCCACGGACACTTTTTTGAGTGCCAAAGTTCACCAATTCCTGGCGTTTTTGTGAGGCGGCGCGGGCCGTGCCTGACGTCACTGAAAATTAATAATTTGCAGTTGTTTAGAAGAAACATTTGGTTGATATTTCCTTTCCATGTCCTGTGATCAGAACTGACCCCGTTTTTTCTATTAATCTACTTTAAAAAATCAGCTCTGAAAATGAGAAGCATTTCCTCTATTTCCACAAGTTTATTGTGTGTGAATCCCTAGAAGAATTTGGCAATAATAGTAAAAATAAGGAACGATGATGCACCACCAAATGTATTTACTGTAATATCAGTAGTGCTAAAGATGTACTTGGAAACCTATGTAAATCACTGAATAACTTTTTCCCAAACCACAGCTGGTTGAAACCATTTTCAGTAAAACACAATTTCATCTAAACATGCTATTTTATCAGAACTGACATGTCCAGCAGAACAACGCTCACTTCAGTGAAGGCTTTCCTTAGGAATGTTCTGGTCTACAGAAGAGAAAGTACGATTGAAAATGCGAACTTTCGAGTTTAACGCATTTGGTTTCTAATTTTTTTTTTTTTTTAAAAGTCATGTACTTAAGGTCCCTAAGACCAATTTTGCTTGCCAAAAACATTCAAAGCAATCGCGCCCGGCTGCGCCAGGGCTGAGGAGCCGGCCGGCTGCGCAGGGGAGCTGCCCGGCCCCGGCCGCCCCAGCCTGGGCTCCTGCCCCAGCCACCCCGGGGGCCGTCCCCGCGCCCCCTTCTCCCTCGAACGCGTCGGTCTGCAAGCTGAGAACACAAGCTGCTGCGGGAGCTACATCTAGTTTCCTCCAAATAACCCACAGCTACCGAGGCTTAAAATGTGGTTGGTTTTTCTCCTGCTTGTTGGGAAGAGGCGTGTGCTTGGGATTAGGGCAGACGCCGCGGTGGACTCGTTGCGGGGAGAAGTGGGATACAACAGCAAGGAAAATAGGTGTTTTTCACACTCCTCCTAAAGAAAGAATTTTCACCCTTCAGCCAGCATCCAAGTGCATTACCAGAACTGCCCAGCTCTGGGCAGATGTTGCTGTGACTGCTCCATACCTCCTCTTCTTCCAGCTACTTTGCCCCACGCACCCACTCCTCAGCTCTAACGAGCCTCCCCTTCTCTTGCCTCCTCGATAACGAAGGGAAATAATCCAATTTCTCTGCTGTCCTAAGACTCTTCCTTCCTTCCTCGGCTTTTAGCCTACCAGCAACACCACCTTCCTCGCAGATGCTGTCTTGTCTTCGCCTGCCCCGATGGGTGGGGGCAGATCTGGCGGCTGGAAGCCAGGCCAGCGCTTGTATCAACCTGATACTCGCCGATGGTGACTCATTCTCTCGCCCAGTGATTTCAGTTCCCCATGGGCTGATCGGGCTGCAGGAGATCTCCCCTGGGCATGGCCGGGAGCGGCATCGGTCTTGCTAGTCTGCATTATACGTGCCTGGTGCCACCTTTTGTGCCTGGTTGGAACCCGCTGCCCGAGCGGCACATCCCCGGGGCTCCCCGCTCCCTCCCCGCCCTGCAGCTTTCCCGTTCGCCTTCCTCACCCTGGGATCACTCTCCCAGGGATGCCAGAGTGGCCACGACTGTCACACGCCCAGACCTGCTCTCAAACCCTAGGAATACCTGTGTTATCAGCGTGACTATTAAGGGCTCCAGGGCGCTGGCAACGTGCTCCACGGTAGCTGGGGAATTCCAGAAACCACCGTTCTCTTTTGGTGGCAGATGGGTTGAATTTGATTAAGTTCTGCTTCATCCACTGCGATGTGCTAATGATGATGAGATTGGCGTGGAAAACTGTTTTCCACAGATTTGAGAGGACTTTCAGAGGGTGGGGGACACTGAGAACTTTTCTGCAGCGAACTGTTTTTTTCTCCAGTGTTAGTGAACTACTGAAGCAGCACGGGGCCGCTTGGAAAACTTCACCATCCTTGTTTGCCTAATTACTCTCATTCTACATACATGAATTTTCATTGTTAGAGGAATCGGGACTGGAGAAGATTAATTTCTAGAAGGCTGGTATTTTCTGTGGCATCATTTCGATCTGTTACAGAGCCTCATCTTATCCAAGTGAGGGAGAACAACTTCTTAGCTTCCCAGAAGCTATGATACAAGTGCGCGGGGCGATACCGCAGCCCGCAGGGATCTGGGAGCTCCAGCGCGATCTCCGGATTGCAGAGGGGGGGACCAGGGGAGCTGCTCGCTGCTGCCGCTTCCCAGCTCTAAACCGTACCGAGGGGCTAATCCTGCTCCCCGCCGCTGCCCGGGGAGGGATGGCTTTCGGGGGGGCACGGCAGATGCGGCGGGAGCCGGGGGGTCCCCGCGGCGAGTCCCGGCCCCAGGGGCAAACGAGCGGCGACGGCGCTTTGGGGGCGCGGGGTGCCCGGGGACCCCGCGGCGGCTGCACCCGGGGGAAGCCCCGGCCCCGGGGCAGGTGGGGGCGCGGGCGGTTCCCCCTCCGCCCGCCGCGGAGCCGGGGCCGCCGCGGGTGGAGGCGGGGGGAGCCCCGAGGCTCACAGCCGGGACCGGGACCCGCGACGCGCCCGGCGGCGGGGGGGAGCCCGCCCAGCCCCGGCCGCTCCCCGCCGGCTCCCGCTGCCCCGGCGCGGGGCTCCCCCGGCCGCGCGTCGGGCGCTGGGCTCCGGCTCCGGCACGGCGGGGCCCGCTGCGCTCCCGCCGGCGCTGCCCCAGCCCCCGGCCGGGCTTCCCCATCCCCGTCCCCATCCCCGTCCCCATCCCCATCCCCGTCCCCATCCCCGTCCCCATCCCGCGGCCGCGGCCGAGCCCCGCGCAGCTCCCGCCGGCGGCAGCCCGGGGACCGTCGGGGCGGCGGACCCGTCGCGGGGACTCACCACCACGAGGAGTCGGCGCGGGGCGTCAGGGCGAGCAGGAGGAGGACGAGGGGCAGGCAAAGCCGCGGGGCCGCGCCCGCCGGCCGAGGGAAGGCTCCGCACTCCGCACGCCCGGGGGCCAAGGCAATCCCAGGAGACGCTTCCAGGCGGTTTGGGCTGAGCATATCTCTCCGGGGCGGGGTCCAGACGGAGAAATGACCGGGGAGGGGGGTCCTGCCCGCGCTCCCCCGGAGGGCACTGCCCGTCACGGCCCCGCGGCGCGGCTGCCGGCTCCGCGCTGCTGAGCGAGCCCCGGCTGGGCCCCCGCTCCCAGGCGCATGCTGCTGCGCGGGGGGCGGCAGGGCAGGGCCGGGCCGGGGCCGGGCGGCGGGGCTCCCCGAGGGGTCCCGGGCCGGCGCGGTTCAGCGGGGCCGGCGCCCCCCGAGCGGCACGGGGCCGGGCCGGGCCATGGAGGTCCTAGCGCGGAGGGCGAGCAGGCACTGGGGATGGGAGCGCGGGGGCCGCGGCCAAATATTGACAGCGCCCGCCGTGCTCCGGGCTCTCATTGGGCAGAGTCAGAGGCGCGGAGCCGCCGCTCCGGCCGGACCGACCCCCACCTCCCCAAGGGCACGTCGGACAGCCCCCTCCGGGCTCCTGCCCACCGCCGGCGGGGCTGCCCCTGCCCCCGCCGCCGCCGCCCCGCCGCCGCTCCCACCGCCGCGCCCGCACCCGCGGGGGCCGCGGCCCGCAGCCGCCGGCCGCGGCCGCCCCGTCGGGCTCCGCCCGGGGAAGGGGCGCAGCGGGATGCTCGGGGCCGGGGCCGCCGCCGGCTCCTCCCGCCCTCGCCCCCGCCAGGTGTCACTGCAGGGTGGGGAACCGCCGGCCGCGCTCCGCGGGGCTCCGCGGGGCTCCGCGCCCCGCTCGGGGGGCCGCCGGCCGTGCTGTGCCCGCCCGCCCCCGCCGCGCTCCGCGGGCCCCTCCGGCGCGGTGCCGGGCGGGTCTGGGCGCGGGAGTCGGGGCCGGTGCAGAGCCGCAGCTGCACGGGGACCTGCAGGCAGCGGCCTGGGGGACGGGGGACGCAGGGGCTGTTCTTAGGACACGCACTCCTTGGGGCAGTGATGTCCCCAGCCAGGGCCACCGCCTTCCTCCGCGGGGACAGCCGGTGTCTTTGTGCCACTTTGGCGTGGTCTCCCACCTCTGCCGTGCCTCTGCTGTCTGTGGCTGCGGGACGGGGAGAGCTGGCGGACGAGCTGCCCTTGGCTGCAAGTTCTCCTTCCTCCAGCGCCCTAAAACTGTGGGCTGGTGGCTGGTGAAGGCCAGCCTTACCTGGGAGCTCCCTCTTCCCCGTGTGGTCCCTGGCTGGCTGGTCCTTCCACAGCCTGGAGGTGAGCAGGCATTAGGCTGCAGTGGGTAACCTCTCATTGCTGGCACTTCCCAATATGCCTAATTATTTACTGGGATTGCAAACCTCGTTATCCACCCAAGCCCTTTTCGCGTTGCCGGAGCCCTCAGCCGCCCCCTCCCCTCCACCCAGCTCAGCTCATTCTGCTCTTTCCTTCCCATTCCTGTTGTCACAGATCAGAGAGTGACTTCCCTGGCCCGAGAGAAACTGGGACTAGAAACTCGCAGTTGGTTATAATCCAATTATACTTCTGAAAACTGCAGCGACAGAAAGCTGGTGCTGGTAGGGTGCTGTCCTTTTGTCTGAGAGCCCAAATGGAATATTGCATTACAGCTTATTCATAAAGCGATTGCACTGAAAAGGCTGATATTTATAGACTCGCGTGGAAGGCTGTGCATTTGTTTAGCAGGCCCCTCATAGTGGATAGTGCGCTGGGGTCTCCACTGTTGCTGTTTCATGGGCTTTTCTCTGTTACTGGATTGTTTTCATTCAAAGAGAGGCGGCCGAGTTCTCTGTATCCTGCGCTTACGGGAAAGGGAGAAGGTGACAAGTGCCACGTTCCTGGGTGTTCAGCTGGGTGTGCAGGTCTCGGCTGTGACATGGTGCTGGGCAGGAGACCCCTGGGTCGGGCTGTAACTGGCTCCAGGATGAGGGCAAGAGGCAGGTGGTGCAGGCAGCGGTGCAGGCAGCAGTGTAGGCAGTGGTGCCAGCCCTGGGAGGGTGGTGGGTGTCTGCAGGGGAGGGGTCGCAGCTGAATTTAGGTGTTGAAGTGGCACACTTGGGCCGGGTTTCACAGAGCTTTGCACCCAGCGTGCTGAATTTCTCTGTCAACCTGCTTGCTTGTTTTGATGCTCTCCTCCCCAAGACCCGACTGACAGCCCACGCACTGTCCCCTGGGCTTCCCTGGCTTTGTGTCAGGCTCTCCTTGCCTGCCTGCATCCAGCAGTGGCTCCCAGCGGAGCGGGGGGAGGCCGGGGCAGCGCTCGCTCCTCCAACTGCAGCTCAGCCGGGCAGAGACTCGCATTTGATCTTTCATTCAAATTAGCAGTGCGCTCAGGATGTCTGGGTGCTTCGTCCACATGAGCTGCGGTGAGTAAATAAACAAGGCTTTGCTTTCAAAGGCTTTCACGATTCATTAACTTCAAAGGAACGAGCTCTCTATTTTCTTAGCAGGTCAGTCACTCTGGAGACTCGCCCTGGGTGCTGAAGGTGGTGGCTGCTCACGCCAGGCAGCCGGGGCAGCCGCTGCAAGGCCCGGTGTCACGCCTCGCGCAGCACGGAGCTGCGGCGAGGGGCAGAGGGACAGTCCACGGTTCCTGTTACCCCTGGGAGGAATGCAGGGTAAGGAAATGCACAGGCGAGGATGGTCTGTGGCGTTCCCTGCCCCAAAGAGCTGCCCCGTAGGTGGCATCCAGCCCGCAGTGTGCTCAGGGCACTGTCGGGCAGGGTTTGCAAGCCAGGGACGTGTACCAGATCCGCGCCTGTGCTGCAGAAGTCTCCCCATCTTTTCACGGAGGTGAAGGCGGCGTGGTCTTGCCTGCCCGTGCCGTCTTCCCGTGGGTGAGGGTGCTCTGCCCCGTGAGCAGGGCTTGCTCTGGTGGCGCGAGCGGGGAGGTCACGCTCCCTCCCCAGCTGTCTTCCCCGCCGCAGCGCTGGATTCCTGCTTTGATTGTGCAGGCACAGGTGCTGGGGCTGCGCCAGGGGCGCGCGGAGCTAGCGGAGATTGCAGAGAGATTGCTGCACCTCCAAATGCCTGCCTCGGCACAGCTAGGAAGCTAACCTTTCATGTGGCAGCCCCAGGAATAACTCGGAGCCTTGCATAATCGCAGCCGCCTGGAGCTCCAAGGTGAAAAAAATCACTGTCCTGGGGTAACCCTCGGTGCCAGGCCTGCTGACCTCATGGGAAACCTATTTTCTGAGGCAACAAAGCCCCATTCTAAACATATTTTTTGGGAACTTATTTGGGGATGGACACTGCAGCCCAAGAAAGCTCCTGAACTTGTGCAAAAGGGTCCACAAAGGGGCCGCAGGCTGGCAGGGGCCGTGCGCCGGGCACAGCCTCCACCGTGCTCGTCTCCTCGCCGGCCACAGCACAGCAGGGCCTGGGCGCCGTGGGGACACGGTGCTGGACATTGTCACTGTCCAGCACAGCGGCACCAGCGGAGCCCCAGGCAAGAGCTGTGCTCATGGCAGTGTGTCCTGCTCCGTGCTGGGGGCTCCGCTGCCGGCACAGCTGGCCCTGGGCGCCCGCGTCCCCTGGCTTGCACCAAGGAGGATGCTCGGGGAGAAGCAGCCCCAGGCTGGCTGGAGGCAGGTAAGGGGTTCCTTGCTGGGGGGCAGCACTGGGACACAACGGCCACGAGAGCTGAGTGCTCTCTGCAAGCCGAGTCTGTCTGGGTCAGTAAAGGAGATGGTGTGGTTAGTGCTGAGCCGCAGCCTTGGGTGCGCCGAGCCCTGACGACTTCAGTACCTGGTTATGAAAGGAAGGCCTTTTATCCCCCAAAAGAACAACTCCCAACGGCCGAGCAGTCCCCAGTTAGCCCCCGGCTATCTCCCCGAGGTCTGAGAGGCTAAGAATACATTTTGGATAGCTACAAATAAACAGAACAATGAATTGACCCTTCATAACGGCCTCCACCACCATAGAAACAGGAGCCAAACAAACAGGCACGAGCCTGTTTAGGAGAGCGATAGCACATGCTTTGTTAGTCTGTCCCCTGGTTCCACTGTTAATTGCTTTGTTCCTTCTCAGATTAATTGATGAATTGCTGTGTGGACACGCAGCGCCTGGCTTTGCAGCCACGTGGTGTTGGTAACCCTTTGGTCTCCATTGCAATCTGGGCGCACACAACGTGGGGACAGTCTCCCCTCCCGTGCGTGCCCACCGGTGCCCAGCCAGAGGTGGGCAACTCCTGCCTGGTAAATGTGGGACGGCGTTTGGGCAGCGGGTCCAACTGCAAGCACAGGTAAAGATTCAATAGTGAAATTAAAGCCCTGCTTCATGTCAGACCCGGGTTTCCACCCAGGAGGTTTTGTGCCTTCCTGGAGGCATTTGCTGGGTGCGGTGCCCTGGGAAGAGCTCATTTCCCATTGCAGGACCCATCCTGCACCATGGCATCGGCTCGGGCCTGGCTCCATCCCCCCCTTCCCCGCCTGCCAGCCCGACGGGCTCCTCTCGGCCAGCGAAAGGCGGCTCGGTGTGCATGAGCGACCAGGTTCAGATTGATTGCCGCAAATCCAGCTGCGTTAGTCATAAAAGTCACCAAAGGCCAGAAATGGCGCAATAACACCTAAAAATACCCGTGCCGCGCCAAGCAGCCCCGGTTTCTGTCATCCTCCAGAGGCATCTGTCTATTGTGTGTGCAGCGGGGAGCGCGGGAGAGCATGCCGGGGAGAAACCGGCCATAAATCCTGCCGGCCTCCTCTCTCGGCTTCTCCCTCCCACCGACCGCGGCCGTCCCGGTGCTGTCTGGCAGGCGCAAGCCCCGGCTGTCATCGGCAGATCAGACAGGGCTGAAATTTGACAGGCCTGTGGAAAAACACGGGGTGACATCACGCAGAGACACCAGCCCACTGATTAATCTCTGAGGTCAGTGGCTGCTTTATTTATAACCAGGCAAGGGTTTGAGGTGGGTTTTCACGGGAGCGGAGCGGCGTGGGGTGTCTGTCCCACATCTCCAGAGCGGCCGCCTTCCCGCACCGGCGGGGATGCCTCCACCTCCTCCGGACACCACTGGAGAGGCTGAAACGGGGCTTGGGAGCGCCAAAACCAAGCCTAAACCAGCGCAGGAGCACCGGAGCCCGGCTGGAAGGACCAGTACCACTGCGGCCGTGTCTGGGTTTCCAGCTGTTTTCTTTGCTCCTGGAGTTTTTCCTTGCCCTCCCCAGCAGGGACAGCTCAGCTCCCCCCAAAACACAGCACATCAACCTTGAAATGTTTTGTGAAACTCTGTCAAGCTTTGGGAGAAAGGGAAGGTGGTCCCAAGGGCACAAAAATGTTCCGTTTCTTCATTTTCAAAACAACCTTTTCCATTTCCAATGACTTTTTGTTCTGTGGTAGTTAACATTTTCATTCTACTCTATAATGCAAAACAAAATTACAGTTAAAATAATATATTTAGAGTTTATCTAACTTGAAGCATTTCAAGCCATCCATTTCTCTAGGTTTTCTTTTACAGATAACCTGGAAAGCTTTGGGGTGGGTGATTCTGAATTGGAACAGAAACAGGTTTTAAAATGTTTTGCAAAGGCAGAACTTCATCTCTGTTGCCAAGTGGTAAGTGGCCAAGGGGAAAAAAAACCTATCAGGTATATCTCTAGCATTGTTTCTAAATGGCGAATTTTTCCTGTGATTAATAAAAGTGGGGAAATAGGGCCAAATCCTGCACATACTTTGACCGCAAAGCTTGTACAAACACTCTGGCTGGGCTTTGGCTGGAAAGACCAAGCTTAATTAGTGGGTTGTCGCTGTCAGTGCAAGTCAGGATTTATGTTTCCTTTTCCTTGGGAATATGATCGGCGTCTAAGTATTAAGAATAATCATTTCACTAATGTAAGGCAAATTTCTTATCCTACGCAGCTGATAGCGAGGGGGATGCTGCTGAGCTGCTGATGCAGTCCGGACGAGAGCCCGACAGCGCTGACGATTTACTGCTGTTGTCATGATCCCCCACTTGGCGCTCGCCCGCTCCCGGGGCTCTCAGACAAGGAGTTCACATTCGCCCGGGTGGAGGTGAGAATCCCCCCGGCCCTGCGGACCCAGAGCAGCGCACCGCTCACGCAGCGAGCCTGGCTCACCGTGCGGGGCCGGATCCCTGATTGCACCGCGGCTGGTTCACTCGGCGCAGCCAGCGCTGGCTCGGCAGCTGTGAGTTGCCTTTTCTTTTACATTGCAAGCCCGTTCTGCTGCCAGCGCAGCATGCAGCCCTGCGGTCTCGAGCCGTCCCGGAGCCTTCTGCCAGGTCCTAGGGTGAGCGGAGGAGCTGCTTGTGGGCTGGCGGCAGCATCGCAGCAGCTTTTGTGATCAAAGTTCCCACGTTTTTTGTTCTGCCCTTCAAAGCAGGTAACACCGAGCCTCCCCAGGCCTGCTGCGAACAGCACAGACCTGATCTTTCCCGGCCGCATGCTCCCTGTTGCAGCCCTGGTGTAGTCACCGAGTCCAGATGAATCTCCGCTGAACTGATCGCGGTTTTGCAGCTCGGCATGGCAGGGAATTTGGCAGGAGAAAGAGAAGGTGGAATAAGCAACGAATTGCGGAGAGCCCAAGCATAACTCCAAACTAGGGCAGGAGCTGCACCACACATAGCTCTAACCTTATCATCGAGGATGGATTTTAAGTGCTTCTTCAGTGACTCATAGTCCCTGAATGGGCTTGAAGGACTGTCCGCCTGAGACAAAAGGCCAGAGAACTCCAGATCAGATAACAGGTTATTACAAAGCCCGCATGCTGCCGGGAGGCATCTGCCAGGACAGTGGCCAGGGCTGCTTGGCCCCGTGGGGAGGGATGAAATTCGGTTTCTCAAGTGTGGTTCTGGATGGGCAGGGGGTGGCGGAAACTCAGCCAGAGGAGGACAGGCAGCATCCCTGCCTGCTTCTGGCAGCCCGCGCCGGGAGGTGCCGGGCCGTCCTGGGTACGCGGGTGAGGGACCGGACAGGGCAGAGCCCTGCGGGGCCGAGCTGCCGGGCGTGCCTGCACCTGCAGCTGGTCAGGGCTTTCTGTGGCCGAGCCCCAGGGCTCAGCAGGGCACGGGCTGGGCTCGGTCCCGCTGCGCTGATGGCGAGGAGCAGTCACAAGCTTTGTCCGCTCTCGACTGGGCATTATGCGGAGCTGGCTGCAGTGCCAGTGAGGCCATGGCTATTAATAACTCCTTTCCCAGAGCCTGCTGCAGCCCGCGCACAGGCTCTCTGCAGCATGAGGTGCATGTGCGGGAGCTGACGGGCAGGGCTGCAGTCGAACAAAGAGCTGGGAGGCTCAGCTTGCCTTTTGGATCAATCAGCAGCTTTCCAGATTCACATGTATGGAGGGGAGGCTGGGAGCATCCCCTGACCCACTGGAGGAGGGAGGGAGGCAGCAGAAGGTGGCAGGGGCAGCTCTGCATGCCCTGGCGGGGCAGGGACAGGAGCTGTGCTCAGCACCCTGCATGCAGGCCGGCCGCGGTGCAGAGGGGACCCCGGCTCCAGCGCTCCCTCGCCGCAGCCGCACCGTGCTGCACAGCCCCTTGCAGCTGCACGCTGCTCTCAGGAGGGAGCTGGTTGCGGGTGACTTGGCATGGCGTGGTCCCCTGCTCCGAGTCCCCCTTTAGTCTTGGCACCGCTGACCCTCTGCGGAGCAGCGCTGGGAGGTCTGGCACACCCCGCTGCAGGGCCTGGTGATGCTGTCTTGAGCCTCCTCCTTTTCCGAGCATCCAGTATGGCTGTTCCTGGCTGTCTTCTTTCCAAGACCCATCTGGAGTGGACACAACCTACCCAGAGAGCTGCTCCACAACGGCAGGCAGTGAGCAAGAGAGCAGCCTGCATCGGGGCTGCTCTGAGCTGCGAAACCCCAGCTCCCTGCAGGGCCTGGGACCGGACCTCTGGAGCGCTGACTACTTTCCCGCTGGGGTCTGCACCCTCCCTCCCCGAAATCCCCATGGAGACAGCACTGCCCTCTATTCCCCTTCTGAAGTGTTGAGGTCCCCTTTTGATGGACAGTAGAAGTGGCTGCTAAGGTGGTATGAGAACTGCTAACAATCGTTGAGGTCTTGACAGCTGGTGTGCATGTGCACATAGGTGTATGTTTTTTAAAATTCATATGTACTAAAACCTCTCCAGCATGAGAGTTGTGAGCCTTAATTAATGAATATCTCTTTGTTGCTGCGAGAGCGACATTCTTGGGAACAGGGGCCTCTTTCTCCTCTTGTTTATACCCAGTCCTGGCCAGTCTCGTTCCATGGGGTTCACTGGGAACCACTCGCGTTGGCGCGGTGTGGCTGCCTTCCCCCCGGTGACGCGGGCTGGCCTCCAGCTCAAAGGGGCAGAGCTGGCACTCGTGGTTCTCGCCACCGTCTGAAGCGAGCTGTGAAGTTTGGTGGTTCCCTTGTACCCTGGCTCCCGGAGTCAGGTGAGGATGGGGGCAAATAGAGACAGGCTGAAATACATGTTACTGATCTAAACTCACTGTAAAAAGCCCTCTGTATTGTGCCTTACATGAAAGATGCTGGTATGGTTCGAAGGTTAACTTTTATCTTAAGCTCAGCTAGAAGCTGAAGAGTTTTAGCATTTTTTAAAATAACAGAAAAGTATAAAAAAAGAGGACAAATTCTGATCTCTGTTACATTGATATTAATGGAGAGAAATTTAATGGAAGTCTGTAGAAGCTTCTGATTTGCTCTTGTGTGAGACTGGATAGAAATAGCCCAAAGAATCTCATTGCTGCTGCCTGGCTTCATCTGCACAGCAGAGAGCTATTAATGCTCTGTTTTCTTGCCTTTGGTCAATACATCTTGCAAGGCAGGAGGAAGCTGGATTATGTCTGCAAGTGTCCCAATGTCATGCTATGTCGGATAATGAACTGTGGCTAAATTGGATCCGCTTTTCAGTTGCCAGCCTCTCTGAAATCCAACAAGGAGTCAGGGCAGCAAGCTGTGCTTTCAGCTCCGGTGTGCCAAGAACAAGAGAATTTGCTCTGATAACCTGTGTGCTGCTGTGTCGGGAACCAGTGTTAGGCAGCGAGAGCTATTGTGGAGATTGCAGGCTGGAGCGGGTGAAAATCATTGTTAACCTGGAAATTGTACAGCTCTGTTTTGCTTGGTGCTTCCCCAGGCCTTAAAAAGGTCTGGTCTGGTGCAAATCCGCTGTTGAAGGAAACAGAGATGTAATGAGAGCAGCATCTCACTGAGCTGCATGCGTGATTTGCTTTTGACCTGATTATTCAGTTAATCCTGGTGGGTGAGGAGTGTGGCTCGGGAAGCATCCAGGCTCTCTGGAGGAATGTGGAGAAGACCCTTATATTGGACACCTGCAGGTTTGTGTTTCCATGGAAATGGAGGGTTTCATCCAGAGTTACTAGAGAATATGGTAAGACCTCTCCTTGATAGCAGGGGTATCAAACCTGGAAGTGGGGAAGACACCAGCTCCCCTCCTGCACATCTGCTGTCTGGTTGTGGTATCTGGCATGACGGGACACCCCCTTCCCTGCCCAGCGCCCTGCAGTGTGCGTGCCCCGAGGAACGGCCCCTGTGCTCCCAGTGGGCTCCGACCCATTCCTGGCAATGCTGGGATGGGATCCCAGCTCCGCAGGCACTGCCGTGTGCTGTCCCCTCTGTAACCCGCGGGCTGTGGCTCACCAAGGTTTCAGCAAAAGTCTTGGTGCCATGGCTAAGGTGACGGCAGCATGCGCTACTGGGGTGGCACAGGGTCGAGGATCGGCTCCAGACACCCTGATGGCCAGAGCATGGCAGCCTCCTGGTCCTGCCTGGTGAGATGCTCTGGGGGCGGCTGGAAAGCTGGGGTCAGCATGGACCCTGGAGGAGCCCGAATCCCCTGTGGCTGGTGGAAAGCTGAGCCCGTTCCCCATGCATGCGTGAGGAGTTCAGCCCAACACTTTATTATGACATTTCAAACAAAACAGGAGGATATCTCACACCCCGGGGACCCGCGGGGATGCTCTGTGAGCGGGGGGACTGCAGGGGAGCGGAGGCAGCGCTGAGCTGCCCCAGCCGCACCCCAGGCAGGGTGTCTGTATTTTCACTGGCGTTCCCGAGAGCGTAATCCTGTTAAGGGCTGAGCGTCTGATTCAGCTGTCCTGCTATATGGCTAATCCTGCCAGCAGGAGCGTGCATTATCCCATTGCTGGGGGAGGTTCTCCAGCCCCTCCAGGCACTGGGGTCACTGTGGGTGTCTCCGGCCCCTTCACCCTCCCTGCGGGCAGCCCAGGAGCCCCCGCTGCCAGCCCTGCTCCCCTCCCTTTGGGAAGCGAGCCCCTGGAAAGCCTGGGAATTGTGTACCGCCCCGGGAACCGTGCAAGGCTGTGTGGGCTCCTTTGAACTTTCCCGAGCAGCTTACGGCCCCCGGGCGCTACGGTGGGCACGCAGTCCGGCACCCGGCGGGTGCTCCATTGAGGCTGGCCGGAGTGCGGGGAAATCCTGACTTTGATCCCATTGTCTGCTTTTGGGGCTGCGCCGTTCAATAGCTTCACAGCCAGGGAGTTAATTTTACTTATTACCTATTAATTTACTTATTACCCCTTTACCAGGCTTTAAATGCTATTTTTGCTTACATCCCCCCTTCACTTCGGTGATTTCCCTGTATCTCGGGGAGTTTTGCCCTTCTGCCATTGCTGGCTTCTTACAGGCAGGCCGCAGTCTGGCGGGGTTTATTTCACTGGTGGCTGCCTTGGTCTCTTGGAGGATTGTAAATGCTGTTTAGAAATACGATGTCTACAAAATAGGCCATTTTAGTTGCAAACCGCTTTGGACAAAATGTGGTTTTGAAAAAAGAAAAAGAAAAAATCCAGTGCTGATGAATAAGGAGTGTGTCGATAGAGCCAGTAATAAAATGTGTGGGTGCCTCTAGCAGCTGTGAAGTCCCACATCCAAGAGGAGGCGAGGAGATCCGTGGGAAGCCCACGGTGCCAGGGGCACAGAAGATTTCAGTGCGCAGCAGTGCCTGGTTTGGGTTCATTTTGGCCATTTGATTATTTAAATTTTGGCCACAACCCATCCCCTGAGCAGATGCCAGTGTTCAGGCCCAGGAATACCCATTTCATCACTCTCTGCTATAACCTGAGACAGTGAATCTGGGGTTAAAAGCCTGAAGGAAAGCTGATAAATGTGTATAATATAAACTATTGAAGGGTAAAAAATTTGAAAACACTGGAGAAAGTAAATACAATAAATTTGGGGTGACATTTCTCTCCCTAACTCAGGTTTTCCAGCAGCAGCTGCCCAGCCCTCTAGCAGCTCAGAATTTCGTATCACCTCCAAAATGTAATGAAGAGAGACTCTTGCGAAACATTTTTTTTCTTGAACTAACTGAGCATGAGTAACCTTGGCTCTTTTTTCACCTGGGGTCTCCCGTAGGGTCTGGCAGTGCTGTTGATGAGGGACAGATGCGCTGAGCTCTGCGGGTTCCTCCCCAGGAGCTCCCGTTATCGCCCAGATCTGCCCCTCCGCCGTGGGCTGGGTGCGTGCCCCCGGGACCCCCGCCTGCCGGCTCGCCGCCGCGTGTTTATTTCTTCTTGTCTCTTCCAGTTTGGCTCTGCGGGAGCCTCTCACTCCACATCCCCCGTGCCCCGGTCCCAGCTCCTTGGCCAAGCGGGTTGGATTTCCACATGGAGAGGTGGGAACGGTGGGAATGGCTCCGGCTCGGCTCCGCTGGCTTCCCTGGCCAGGCTGGAGGCAGCTGCGCTGCTGCACGAGGAGCTGCAAGCGCATGGTCGTGGTCTGTTTGCTAATTTTATTCTTTTCCTTTGCTCGAAGGCAAGACGTGAGGGCACCTGCAGTCTGCACACAGCTGGGCTTTAGCTTAAACTGGAAGAGTCTATGAAGAATGAGAGAGCAACATATGAGTGGAGGTGATAAAGCGTATGTATAGTGTTACTAATATTGCTGCCCATCCTGAGCTGACGTCCTTGGGAAGAGGCTAGTGGGAACGTAGTATCCTGAGACACCCATGCAAAACCCTTCCCAATTTTGGGGCACAACCCACAGCAGGGCAAAGCATTTTTGCTTTCATCTGTTATTAATCGGGGACAAGATCCATTACTGGTCCAGAAAGTACACTACCAGGTTTGCTGGAAATCGCTTACATGGAGATCTTAATGCCGAGGCGGTGACATCTGGATTGGCCCTGCTGCACCAGGAGCCGCTGTTCTTTCCTGAAGGTCTCGTGGTGGGTTGTGGCAGGAGGGACCCTTTCTCGTGCCAAGGAGTGAGCGTCCCCGCACTGCAGGGGCAGGGCAGCTCTTAATAGGAACCAGAGGGGAGTGCTGGGGGGAGAAATGTGGATGTCAGGCCTGCCCTGGCTTTCTTCTGTGAAAACTTTTGCTCTTCATTATGAGCAGGGTGTTGCAAGGGCAGGCTGCGGGCTCTGCCAGCAGATGCCTTCTCAGTGCTCTGCCAAAATCTGGGTCTCTCTCTGCATAATGAGGCAGTGCCCACTGTGATTCTGCAGGCTGGCGATGTGGGATGGGACCCCCATCCCTGCGGGCTCTCCTCCTTTTCTGCCGGGGCTCCCTGCAGATGCCCCCGTCTGAGATCGTGCTCCTGTCTCCCGCAGGTTCCCCAGGGCTGGCTCCGCGAGCCAGGCACCCCTTCCCCTTAACCCCGGCTCCTCTGCTCCCTCCTCGCACCGCCGCTCTCTCCCTCTGCGGGGATTGGGGCAGGCTGGGTGCTGCTCTGCGGGAAAATGCTAATCAGTGCCATCGGGCGCTGCTTTGATCTCCGGGCGGAGCAGGGGTACGTGAAGCTGCGGCTCTGCAAAACAGATGGTGGGGACTTTCCGCGTTCCTGCCTGCCTTCTTTTTGATGTCTAATTCCCCCCTCAGCTGGCTGAATCCTGCCTGCCGGTGCCCGGCCATGCCGCGGGGTGGGTGGCAGGGCTGTGGGCAGGCGATGGGCTGGCAGTGGGTGCTGGGCTCCTCTCTGATGGCGAGGCCACCTGCAGAGCATAGGAGGGCTTGTGAAGATGCTGAGATGCCTAAAGGGCCTCTGCCAAGTCCTTGTATGCGTTCAGCACAGTCCTGTTTATCCAACAGCGCCAGGGCACTTAAGCTCTTTATGAGGGCGAGACTTATGCCATGTTTACCGGCTGGTGCGTGATGCTGTCTGCTGGGGTGGCACCCGGCTGGGTGCCCATCGCACCCGGGCTGAGCTCCCCAGGGCCATGGGGGGAGCATGCATCATCCGAGCGACCCGCGAGAGCACGGCCCCTGTCGGGATCCAGCCCTTGGCTCCCCACCAACGTACCTCCTAATAATTTTGCCTAAATGCTTTGCAAATCAGCCAGCAACCAATTTATCCCTGAAGTATTTTGGAGATGTCACTCTGAGAATGTTAATGGTGCGTGATTCACGGGGTCCTGCGTGCTGAAAAATGTGTGGCCACGCAGTGGGCTCATGCGGGAGGGCTGCTGGGACAGCACGCGGGGGGTCGGTGATTTATTAACGGTGGGTCATCTCGGCTTTTAGACCCCAATTCCCCCTAGTGCAGCACGGCAAACTGGGGGAGAGACTGAGCCATTTAGCTAGCGAGGATATCGTGCTTAAAACTTGTTATTTTTGGATCGAGTTTCCGAGCCCCCTCTCCCCCCCGCAGCATTAAACACAGTTGTTTATTGGAGCTGACAGTAGAAACACAAGCAGTTGTCGGTCGCTTCTGCAAGCGTAGTGTCTACCAGCGGTGGAATGAACATGACGGAGCCGATGACTAATACAGCTTTGAATTTTATATGCTTCCAGCTAACGGGTCCCATATGTTCCACCGCTGCAGCCCGAGGAGAGAGCGGCTCGTTCGGTGCGGTGCTGGGCCCCAGGGCAGGAAGCCTTGCTGGCTCCAGGACCTTGCTCCGAGGAGCTGGCGGCAGAGCCAGGGCAGGGCGGCAGGGCCCAGGACTGTGCCGATGCCTGGGTCTGCCCTTCCCGGGGCTCCCAGTCCACGGCTGACTCGGGGCTCACCCCTGAGCACATCCTCCCCGCTGCAGCAGCCGGAGCCATGCTGCGGATGCGTTTGAGGGGTCCGAGCCTCGGGCGGGTAGCAGGAGCATGTGTGCTTGTGGCTCCAGGGCTGCTGCCACTGGCAAGCTTTGCGGGCAGCACTGAGCCCGATTCGATAGATTTATGAAGAGATCAAAGAGCCTCCAACCTACCCTGGCTAACCTGGATCTCTTGCTCTGCAAGAGACCGTCGTGATCAAATCGATACCCTTGGCTTGGAGCGCTCTCTTGTAGCCTGTTGGGAGGACTAAGCAGGAGGGGAACTGGGGCTTCCTCAGCAAGCTGCTCTGTCATTAAAATAACCCATCGGCTCTCACAAATCATGCTTAGGAAAAATGTGTGCAGCTTTATTGCAGGGAACAGTTAAAACCTGAGTCAAGCATGTGTAGGCCACATCCTCCCTGGGCACCCGAACTCCTGGTTGCACGTTCCCACATTTGCCTGTGGGTGCTGCCAGCCCGTGCGCCCGGCTCCTGCTGCCCGCGCCGGCTGCCGGAGCAGCGCAGCAGTTCTCTGGAGGAACAGAGGCACTCGCATAGCTTGAACAGGTCGCTTTCCAGGACCTACAACATAAAGAGATCATCCTGGAGTAATTTCCGACAGCCTGTGCTTAGTGCTACCGGTGCTGTGCCAGGGCTGAATTAGGGGAAGGCTTTTGTCTCGTTGCTTTTGTTTGCACAGCACTGGCTGGACTGCTGCCGCCTTCCCGTTTGCGTGTCGCTGCGAAGGGTGTGTTTTGGCTTGTTGCAGTTATTCCGACAAAAATCAGAATCCATCTTGTTCCTTTCCAAATGAAGAAGGAAGTGATGGGAAGGCCATTGCCTCTTGCAAACAGCTGTCTGCGGTCGGCGAAGTGTTTCCCACAGTCCCCTCCTGGCACATCTGCTCCCTGCCCTGTCCTTTGCCAGACTCGGTGGCCGGTGGCTCCTCGGGGCAGCACCTGGGGACGCCAGGCACACAGGCACGGCTGCGGGCTGACGGTGTTTAAACAAGTGTGTGGCATGTTCCTGAGTGGCTGACTCTGGGAATAATTCCCCAGTCTGGGAGGAATTTGGCATCCCAACCACTGGGAGATAAAATGCAGCCGTGGTGGTAGCTGGCATCTGGCCCCCATGGATTGACACGCCAGAGCCTCGCGGCCGTGCCCAGGACGGTCGTCTGCTCCCTGGGGAATTCTGACCTTGTGTGTTTTTAAACTCCGAGTGCAACCTGAGTCCAGAGCTGGCAAAACCAGCGGGCGGTGAAGGTGAGGGTGCTCGGCACTCGCTGCTGCCTGTGCCCTGCCTCCACAGAGGCCGGCAGCAGCGGGAGCACGAGACCTTTCCTTTAGCGATGCCCTCGATACCTGTCATTGCTCAAACCCTGTGGGGCTAGAAGCACAGGCTGGCATGTGTCTGGGGACACGCGGTGCCGCTCTGGCTCCTCTCTTCTGGCTGTTGGAGGAGCGTTCGCACGTGGCGGCCAAGTGCCGCCCTGGCTGTGCCATGCCCTGGGGGCTGCTTTGCTCCTTCGCGGGGCTGTGGCACTGATCCCCGTTTAAACCCCTCACTGCTTCTGGGCAGAGGTGGCCCTGGCAGCGGTGTTTCCAGGGGTTGAGCTGCCAACCTGGCCCTGCACTGAAATTCCCATTACAGTGTCTCCAGCTAGTTCCCATCTGTTACTTCACTCATTTGATTTATCTGCCAAAGAAATTGTTGGTATAAACACAGCATTATCAGAATTTTACTCCAGACTTGCCCCCTGGATTCCCTGCCAGCTTTTGCTGGTATTGCACTTTTTGCTACAGCAACTCTTCAGTGAATACAAACTGCCTGCGGGAAGTCATTGAGGCCACGCGCTGAGCTGGGGAGGCAGGGGTGCTTTGGGTCAGCCCCTGGGAAAGGCCGCGGGTGCGATCCTACAGGCATCAGCTGTTTGCATCGCAGCCGGGAGGCAGCCTGGAGGCAGCGCAGCCGCTGCCAGTGCTGGGGCCACGGGGCTGTTTGATGTTCTGGGGTGCTCCAGGAAAAGGACCTGTTGCAAAAGTGACCGTATTCCTCTTCCCTGTCCGCACAGATCTCCTGCCGGCAGCACTCGTCCTTCAAACTGCCGCCACCTTCACAGAGAGGAGGGCCGAGCTGGCGGAGGAGGACACGCGCTGCTGCCTGCCGCGGGCGCGGGAGCCGCTCGAGAAGGCGGCTGCTGCGGGAGGGTGAGTTTGTACCCACGCGTGCGCACGGGCACGTCGCTGCCGTGCCAGGGAGGTGTTGCCGGCCCGTCTCGCTGCCCCGGACACACGATTGCATCCTGCTGCCCCTGCTACAGCCAGAGATTTCCGTGTGTCCAGACAGGACCCTGGACAAGTTAGCAGGCAGATCTGAAACTGCCTGTGGGTGATGATCACATCCCCATTAACAGCTGCTCAGGGGATGCTCACCAGCGAGGAGCTGCATTTAATCACGCTCCCTGTTAGCAGGAGGGCAGAGGCTCATCCTTCTCAGGCTGAAGGTCACTGGGTTGATCTCACTATGGATGGCCGCAGGACAGCCCAGGAGTCACAAATGGGAACAAAATGCCCAGTTCCTGCTTTCAGTGCTGGGAAGCAATACCTGTTCTCCCAGGGCAGCATTGGAAAATTTAGCCTTAAAGTTTTTCCTGAGAGGGATGAAACAAGACGTTGGAAGGGCCCAGGCCCTTTCTTTCGCTGAGCCCTTCTGTGGCACTTGTCCTCCTTGCCACCTCTCTTTGGGCCTTGAACCTTTGCCGAGCCGAGCACTGGGATGCCGCAGTGGTCGCAGCAGCAGCGGTGAGGACGGTGCTGCCCAGCACCGGTGTCTCTCATGCACACGCAGGCGTCGGAGCTGGTCTGCAACTCGGCACCAGCCCGCGTAAGGGGTGAGCTGCGCACGTGCCCGGCGCTGGCAGCGCGGCACCGGAGCCTGTCCGAATTTGAGGCTTGATTTTCCCTCACCCCTGCTCCTTTCCTTTGTAAATAATGACAAATCAAGCCCATTCATTAAGAGGAGAAATTTCATCCTGCCATTGAGGAAAGATCGCGTCTGAGCTATTCTTAGCTCACTAAGGAGTTGCGTAAGAGGCAGATTTTGTTTTCACAACCCACCTGGCAGCCGAGAGCTCTTTTCAGAGCCTCTGCTCCTGCCCCGCGCTTTGGGTCCAGGCACACGGCGGGGAGTTCGCAGGGAGCCGTCTCCTGGCATCCCTGGAATTGCTTCTGTTATCGGACGGGAAGAACGGAGCAGTGCAGAAAGGAAGGGTTTGCCTTGTGCCACTGATAACGCTATTATTAATTACTGTGAGAGCACCAAGCCGGCCCGCCATGGAGAAAAGGCTGGATAATGCTCGCAGAGAGACATACCCTTTCCTTGCAGTTCTGCAGCTAAACGCAGGCTGCGGCGAGGGGTGGGAGTTGGGGTTACCAGAGCTATTTGGCGGAAGGGGGAAAACAGGAATTTGTGCCCAGGGTCTCGCCTGGCAGTCGGTGGCACTGGCAAAAAGGCAAACTTGAACTCTGATCGGGGCTGTCTGGGGCTGCTGGAGCATCCCCACACCCATCCCTGCGGGGGTCCCCAGCACGTCTCCCACTGGGAATCCCAATGGATGGTGGGTGGTGGAGGCGTGAAGTGGGATTTGTGCTCGGTCGTGTCCTGAGCACCGTCCCGAGGGCAGGATCCGACCCCGTTTTGCAGCTGGTGAGAAGAGGTGGTGCTGGAAAAGCCCTGGAGGTCGCTGTCACGCGTGGCCGTGGTCCCTGCAGGGGAGGCTGCCGGGCTGCAGGGGCGGCCGGGACCCCGGGCTGCCCGGGGAGGGTGCAGAGGCGGAGCCCCCCGGCGGTGCGGGGCTCGGGCGTCCCGGGCGGGCGGCTCCGGGGCCGCAGCGCGGGGACGCGGCGGAGCCCAGGGACGGACCCGCAGCGCTACCTGCTGGCTACCGGCCCGCGGCCACCGGGAGCCCTGCGCCGGGGGGGACCCCAGCCCTGCGGGGGGGCGGGGGGGTCACAGCCCTGCGGGGGAGCGTGGGGGGACCCCAGCCCTGCGGGGGGGTGCGGGGGGGGTGTCACAGCCCTGCGGGGGGGCGTGGGGGGGGTCACATCCCTGCGAGGGGATGCGGGGGGGTGTCACAGCCCTGCGGGGGGGCGTGGGGGGGTCACATCCCTGCGAGGGGATGCGGGGGGGGGTCACAGCCCTGTGGGGGGGCGTGGGGGGACCCCAGCCCTGCAGAGGGGTGCGGGGGGGGTGTCACAGCCCTGCGGGGGAGCTGCGGGGTCACAGTGAGCATCAGGAGGTGCAGGGGACCTCCCTGCACGTTGCCTTTCTGAGCTCTGGCTTGTTAGCCCGACTTGGTGAGGGACATTATGAGCTGGGGAGCGGGGAGCCCCCAAAATGCTTCTTTACTGTCAAAATAATTGTGTTCTGAATTGTCTTTCGGGGGAAATGGCTTTTGAGAAGACAAGCGATGCTGGCAAGAGCCAGTGACATACCGGCTGGTAAAGCAGGTTCCCAGCAAGGTGGCAGAACGAGTGGGACCTGGGCTCAGCCCTCAGCCGCAGGTAAAGTGGATGCTCATGGATGTGCACAGCTGTGTGTGAAGCAGGAGCTGCTTGTATCTACCCCAATATCTGCTAATGCAAGTAACCAGAAGGGTCGCAGTGTTTTATTTCCGTATGCATCTCCTGACCCCTTCCAAGGTAGGGACAAAATATCGTGGCTTGTCCCGCTGCTGGCTCTGTTGAGCGCACTGGCTTTGTTCCCCCGCTGGGATGAGGATGCTCCGGGGATGGATCAAGTGCAAGTATATTTCAGAACAGGCCTTTTTTTTTTTTTTTTCTTTTTTTTTTTTTGCTAGAGCAGCTGTGGGACATTTCAATGTGTAAAATAATTTTTTCCAGCTATTTTGGCAAAGAGAAGTTTTTAATACAGATTCCCTTCAAAGCTTTAAAGAGCTTTTACCTTTGTTTTCTTTCCGTGGAAGCAAAAGTCACTTCCCACTCTCGTTCTCGGTCCTCTGAGCGGCGTTCCAGCTGGGATGGCTCTCCCACACCCAACTCCATCCCGCTGTCAGTGCACTGTCCTCTGCTTGATCTTCCCGGAGCCTTTCAGAGCCGTAATCTGTGTTTATTCAGTGGTGCACCGTGAACTGTTCCTCACTGGTAGTCTAATGTCTGTAGGAGATAAAAACCTGCCCATGCACCGCGAGGGCACGCGTGGGTGCATGCTTGTCCGGCCAGGTCTCCATCCCTGTCTTCTCCAGGATTTAGTCTGGGTCTTTCTCTCCTCACTCCTGCCCCTCCAAGAGGAGGGGATGGGCTCCCAGGTGAGCACCCAGGACTGGGTGCTGTGGCTAGGACGGGTCCTCCTCCAGCCTCCCCCCTGCTGCTCCCTCGCCTCCCGCCCGCTGTGACGGGCGGTCACGGGTGAGGAGGGCCGGGGAGGAGGTGGCTCCGGGGGTCCTGCTCTTGCACACCGATGGTGGGAAGATGGAGGCATGGGGCAGGATCCCACCACTGCTGCCTGCGGAGGCATAACAGTCCGCAGCCATCACTCGCGAGCGCGAGCTCTGTGTTTGTTTTTGTAATCCCCCTTTTTTTTAATTGTGATTTTAGCGGTGGTGAAAGGTGCTGGATTGACAAGCCGTGGAGACGGAAGGGCCTCTGGACTCCACCGAAGTTTACATTTACAAAGGACACAGAGAATAAATAGAAGACAGTGTTTAGAGTCCTCTGCAGACACTTCAGACTTGCTTATAATTCTGCAGCAATTCCATCACCTCCGAAGTGATTGATGCTCTCTATAAAGTCTTGCCTTAAAACATTTTCCTATGTGTCAGGGGAAGAAGTTTATTACATTTACCAAAAGGGCAGGATTTGTATTGTGCTGAAGGCTGAGTCCTTCCCAGCCCCATCCTCAGGAGAAAAAAACAATCAGAGTGCTGGCAAAAAAGCGACTGATCCAAAGCACGCATGTGGTTTGTGGTTAGCCAGGTCTAACGCGGGGCGTTGAGAAAGAGTTCTCCGTGGGTGCTACAAACGGGGCGGGTTTAACAGGTTTTCATCAAATTGTTTTTTTCTAAAAGCTTATATTTTCATTTAGTGGAAACATGAAATGTATCTCCTTTCAGCAAAGAGGAAATCATATTTTTCATTAAATCACCAAATATATTGGAGAGAGACCGCTTCAGGACAGAGGTGCTTGTATTCTGATCAAAATACAACAGATCACAGGCTTTAGGTCTAAATTTCTACTGAAGTTGTTGTTGTTTGGGTTTTTTTTATATGGAAAATTCAGGGCAAGGTTATGCTTTTTCTCCCCGTGGCAGGGTATCCCTGGGCTGCGGCACCGTGGGGCTCCTCGGGGAGCTCGGTTGCCCCGAGGCGCTTGCAGCGAGGCAGTGCAGGTGGGTTTGGGAGCTTGGGTGGTTTTGCAGATGTAGACTCCCCAGAGACCTCGTTGGAAACAAGGCTTCCCTTCTCGCCCGGCTCTGCTGCCGGTGCTGGCGAGGGGCTCGGCGCTGCAGGAGGGCACCCTCGATGCCCGGCCAGGCTGGCGGTGGTAAGCTCCCTGCTTTAAAAGACAAGAAAAAGCTACGTAAGGAGTCACTTGGTGATGAAATCATCCCAAACGGACACAGCGCAGTCACCAATTTCACCTCTGCAAACGGCAGGATCCTTTGGGGATGTTAATTTTATACACCATCTGAAAACAGCTCACATCTTACCCCCTCTGACACTGGCTCTCGGCCGACCCCGAAGTTTGCCCAGTGTGGCAGGAGACGTGTCAAGAGCAATGAAGAAAAATAGCGGCGTGTGTGGAGCCTGTCAGAAGAAATAAATCTCCTCGGCTGCATCCTGGGCTGGGGTTTGCTTCGGGAGAAAGGTGCTGACAAATGCAGACCGATACCATGGGGATTGCCTCCAGTCCCATCTGATACTCATGGCGAGAGGGATGCGACCCTGGGGAGCGTGAGGGCTGCATGGGAGCAGCCTCATCCCCAGCCGCAGCCGGGGCTGCCTCTGGTGCAGGCAGGGCAGGCAGGGTGGGCAGGGCGGGCAGGGCGGAGGGGCTCCCAGCCTCTTGCCCAGCCTCTCCCTGCCTTCTGAAGGGGAATTTGGGAGTAATCCAAGTTTGCTTATTTCTACAGGCTCATAAAACTCTTGGGAAGGGCAAATAATGTGCTTTTGGGGCAGGTGAGATTGCTGTAAGCACTAGGTACCTTTTTTTTTTCCCCTCCACCAAGCTGTTTCTCTGTAAGGGACGTGCCCTCCTGCAAAGCCAGAACCTAAATACACCCAGGCTTGCCCTACCAGTGCACTCTCTGTGTATCTTCCCAGTAAACATTTCCAGTCAAGCATGCTCCTTGTGTGCCTCGGCTTTGCTGGCTCCGCAGGGCTGTAAGAAGTGGGGGTTTTGTTTAAAGTGGGGAGAAAGAGTGGGAAGGTTTCCTGGGTCTGGTCTGGGCTCCAGAAAAGGGGTGCCCTCGCTGCCGGGGAGGGCTGAGGCGCACAGACCGCGGGAGGGACTTTTGTGGGCAGCAACGCTGCGGCGAGCGCCGGGCGGCCCTCGGTGCACACAGAGCCCCATGCAAAGCTCCATGGGGCTGAGCCGGGCTGATGTGAGCGTCAGAAAGGGACGAGGTCCACGGGCAGCGTGACACCCGCCCGTGCGGGCAGCCCTGCCAGGTCCCCCCGTGCCCCACGGTGCTGACCTCCACTAACCTGGGGCCTCCAGCAGTTCCTTTGCCTTTAATATAGTAGTTGATAAAATACCCAATTTCTTTAAATACTTGTTGAGCAAAGTCAGCCCACGTTTCAAACCGAAGCACACACAAAGCCCTTTGTCACTGGCTCTGGAAATATGGAGCAGATGCTTTAATGAGGCATTGTTTTCTGAATCACGTAGTTCGGCTGCCTGAAACAAGCACTTGGTGGCTTTTGGTGGTGGCCCTGGCATCATCCACTGCCTGTCTGGTTGCTGTGCTGGCCGTTTGCACCGACCTCGCTCCTTGGCCGTAGAAACCAAACTGGGAGGGTGCTGACGTGAGGGTGCTGGTGCTGGTGCTGGTGGGTGGTGCTGATGGGTCTCTCCCATCCCACTCCTGTCCTGTAACATCACTGGGGATCGGGGCTGTACATGCCTCCCTGCCATCTTCTGCCGTGCAGCCACGGGCGCTGATTTATCACCGGAGCCGCTGGCAAGGAATCAGCTGTGTCTGCCTACATTTAATCTCCATTTTGATGTTTTAGGGAGAACCTGATGTTAGTTCAGCTAATTGTCTACTAAAGACTCTGCTCCTTCCCTGCTTTCGTGCTAGATTCACCTTTTTTTCTTTCCTTTCCACAATGCCTTCAGGTAAAAGACAAATTGCAACATATAAAAAATGACCCCAGTCACTTAATTTGAACCAGAGAAGATAATAACAGTCTGGATGGAGAGCTGGATTTATGCTTTTCTCTCTGAAGGAGCCCCCTCCTCCAATGATGGCTGTCAAACGGCGCGAGCAGCATCTGAAGCAAATTGAGGGTAACCTTTCGTACTGCAGGGATCTTCCAGCAGGGTTTGCCGGTCCCAGGGACATCTGCAAGCCGCATGTTGGATTTGGCAGCCGCCGAGCCCATTGTCAGCCAGTTCCATTGCATTAGCTGGTAATGGATAGAAATACGTCGGCCAATGCACGCAGGGCCATGCGTGGCCGGGAGCATCCCCACCCTGCTCTGCCCATGGCCCTCGGCAGCAGGGCGCGGGGACGGTGCTCAGGCAGCTTCCCTGGGGCTGTCGGGTGCTCAGGCAGCATCTCTGCTGGGGCGAAGCGTGCTCACATTAGGGCCTTTTCAGGTGCTTTTCGTAGTCTGTTCGTCTGCCCCAAACCACAGCGCTCGGTCTTGTCTCACCTGTCGAACTCCTGGGCCAAGCGCGTGTGTCCAGGTCCCTGGGCGGCCAGCCGGACCTGACACGGGAGGAGATGGGAAAGCAATTAGAGTCTCACTCTGCCTGCTAATTCAAAGGGGGTTGTTTGTTTTTTTTTTTTTTATTCTGTCCAACAACATGGAAAAATGTGAATGATGCAGATCAAAAAGAGGAACCGGGAAGCTTAACCTCTGGCTTGCAAGCTGTTGGACCAGCAGCTCAGGGATGAGAAGCTAAATGTCAGACACGTGATGCCTATATTGCACATCGGGGTTTAGAGGTTTGTTAATTAGTTTTTCCAAGTTTTGAGGGGTTTGACTGTGCATCAGTCATGGGTGGGTCACCATGACAAGCCCCCTCTTACACCTGGTCCATGGTCCCGGGGAAGAGGACAGACTCTCCCTGCCCCAGCACCTGGAGCCAGGCCCGCAGGTTGCTCTCCAGCAGAAGAGATGTTCAGTTTTACTTCCAGGCTAAGACGGGAGGCAGTGTCCAAGTGCCGGCCACGCCATTGCCTGTGAGCAGGCAGGTCCTGGGCCTCTGTTTCCAAGCGGCTCCCGGAGCTGGGAGGCTACGTGCAGACTGTTGCAATTAGCTCTTGGCCAGCTCTGTGGCGGCTGCGCTGGTCCCTGGTAAACACCGACCATCGGCTGCTCCTTCCAGGGAGCCCTTGCGAGTCAGCGTGCTGCAGCCCTGAATCAGTCCATAAATCACGTACTTCAGTGTGGTTTCATTTTGATCCCTTGATGTTCGCTTCTCTTCTCTAGCCAACATTCCCCCGCCGCTCTGCGGGTGCCAGGGGCCAGCTGGCTGGTTTGTCACACCTGTGTGCCCAGCCGCCACCGCACCGGTGCCATGGAGCTGCTGTGGGCGATGGAGCCGCCAGGCTTGGTGCATTCCTGTGGCTCTCTGTGCTGCACAGGGTCCCCCCGAGACACGGGGTGCACAGCCCTGGGACGCGTGTTACTGGGGTACCCTCAGCCCCGCAGCCCCTGCTCCCCCATCAGCCCCTTCACCCTTGCTGCAGAATCTGCGTATCATCAAAACGGTATCGTGTATTAAACAAGCAGCATCAGGCAGGGGGCTGGTGCAGAGGACAGGAATGGGGTTTGTTCTGCTGGACACTGCCGGGCAGGATGGCACCGCTGGCACTGGCAATAGCCGCGTCGTGCCGTTGCCCTCTTGGCCATCCCCTTCCCTTCAGTTCTCCAGCTCACTTTCTGATTTATGATCAAAAATCATACAGTGACCGAGGAGTGCAATCCGGACACTTTATAAAACATATAATTGCATTTCATAACCTCTTTCCATAAACCATCCGCGGCATGTTTATAAACTTTCCATCTCTTGTTTCCTGGCTCTCATAGCAAATGCCCGCAGAGCTGCGGCTGCGGGGCCGGGACTGCAGTACCTGGGGCAGCACCAATCGTAGCTGCGGCCATGGGAAATCCTGGGCTGCTCTGCTGCGCTCGGAGCTGAGCTGGGCTTTCCTGGGGGCGGGAGGGGATTTGGGAGCCTGGATGACAAAGTAACCAGATCCTCTCAGTTTGAATCCCTGTATTCCAAAGATACAAACCAAGATGAAGCAACTCCCGTGAGCTGCGGAGGCATCAGCATCATTGCAGCCAAGTGGTGCTGCCGGGAGGGTTTTAAGAGGACCGTTGTGGGCGAGTGCAATGCACCCATAACCCGGCAGTGCGGCAGCGGCACGGGGGGTGCTCGGCAGGACGGGGGCACGGGCTTCCCCCACCTCACCAGCTGAAAAATGACTTTGTGTGGGAAATTGCTGCCCTAGCGCTCGTGGACTCGGTCCTGTGGGTTTTACAAACCTTTCCATGGAGCAATGGAGCCGTCCTGCAGACCTCGGTGCAGAGCTGTGCCCTGCATCCATCTGCAAGGAGGGCTTGGGTGACCATCATGTCTGGCTGCTTTGCTAAGATTATCCCGTCACCTCCTCCAGGACTTTTTCCTCAAGGCCAAGGAGGTAGGGATACTTTCACCTCCAGCCTGATCTCTTGCACTGACAGATGATCCAGCAAACAGTGAGCTGCAGGGGCAGGAGGTCTTCCAATGCCACCGCTCTCAAGAAGCGCTCCTCACCTCGGCCGAGCTCGTCCTGCCTCCTGCCCTGCTGCTGCTTCTGCTGCCGCCCCTCGGGGGCACCTGAAGGCTGCTGAGATGCTTCATCACCCCTCAGGGACACAAGACCTAATCTCCATCACCTGTCCATCCAGCCCAGGGAGCTGTGATTTCCATGAGCCCCAGGCTCTGCTCCGGGCTGTGACCATCTTCCTCGTCCCTCGGCTGATGGAGGGGCAGGTCAGTGAAATGTCAGCCCCATCCCTGACCATGGGAAACAGCCGCGTCTGCGGACACCTGAAGGCACGGGCGCACTGGAGGGCTGCCCAGCCGTCAGCTCGGCGGCCTCGCAGGAGCCGTGCTGTGTCCCATACCCAAGTCCTGAAAAATCCCTACTCCTTTTTTAGCTTGGAGGATGGCTGCAGCTCTCCACTGTCTTTCAGAGCTTGTTTGTTTGTTTTTAGCACAATATAAACAAACTGGAGATTGCAGTGTCCTCAGCAAAGCGCCTGACTCGTACAGAGGAGTTTTTCCACACAAAAAGTAATGACAAAGTAATAGTTTCATCCCCCAGGATGTGAAATGTGCACAGATAAGTTTTATCCAGAAGGTCAACAACTTTTAACTTTCAGCCATCCAAATCCAAGCTGCTTTCCCAGGAAGCTCAGCTGCGGGCGCTTTGGCCAAGGAGCTGCGAGAGGCTGCTCCATGCTCCGTGCTCCATGTTTCGTGCTCCATGCTCCATGCTCCGTGCTCCACTGCCCGGCTGCTCCATTACTTCCTGCTCCCTGCTCCACCGCTGCCTGCACGCTGCCTGCGCGCTGCCTTCAGGGTCGGCGCAGCCAGCAGGGCTGGGATCCCCTGGGTGCTGCAGCCCAGCGCTGGTGCTGCTCTTGCTCTCTGCTCGGCGAATGTCCCCTGCGCTGCCGGGCTCCCAGGCAGCCAGGATGGGTAGATGGGGTGGCCGGTGGGGCGGCCGGAGGGAGGGCAGCAACCCTCGGCCCTGGGCTTTCCACTGCCTTGCCCCGTTCAGCCTGAGCACAGCCCTGTGCTAACGGTGCTGCAGTAACGCTGTAACATTATCGGCAGCAAATGGCCCTCAGTGTGTCACTTATAGGAAGCAGAAAAACAAACAAACCCTGAATAATAGCCAAAACATCTTTTGTGGGACTTGCAGCCTTCGAACTTTATTTAAAAAAGAAGGAAAAAAGTAAATTTTCCCTGTCAGAGAATTGCTATCATCACGCAATGGCACTTAGGAATATTATAAACAACTGTGTCAGTTTATAGGGCTGAAGACGTTTTCCCGCGGCTCGCGCAGCTTTCCCCTCCTCTGCGGCTGTGAGCGTGGCAGGACGGCCAGGCTGAGCCCTCCGCCCCGGGGCCTGGGAAATAAGGGATTAGTGGAGGGGTTTGTGCAGATATCAGGGCTTCCCATCCGTGCCTCAATTCCTCCCACAGCTCTTCTTGCAGTCGGGGGGCTGAGTTGCTCTCTGCCCCCCTCCTCGGCCGTGGGCATCACTCGCCCTGGCCGGCGCACGCAGCTGGGGATGGGACGGCTCCTGGCCGGGGCTGCGGTCCCCACGCAGGGCTCTGAAACCTCCCCGGCACAACCCCCCTCCTCTCCCCGATCTGGTCCTCGTTTTCTCCAGATGGGCACTTTCTCTGCTTGTAGCTCTGTCAGATGGCAGGCTGTAAATCAGAGCCCGGGCCTGTGTGGCTGGGCTTTGTGCAGCCAGGGCAGCCGAGGAAGAGGTTGGAGGGGTGGGGAGAAATTATCTCAGCAGCAGAGGAAACCACCCCGGTGCGTGTTGCTCTTGTTGGCCCTTGCTGCACACTCAGTTACGGTTTCCTACACAGGCACAGCCGCTGCCTGAAGGATTTTTCCCTGCAGCAGAGCATCACTGCTCTGGGCCCTGCCGGCTCGGAGCCTCACGTGCGGTGTCTGCAGAGGAGGATGATATGCGCGTCCTGCCGGAGATGCCTGTAAGGGCATCTGCCCCTCTCTGCTCCTGTTGTGCTCAGAAGGGAACGGGTCTGCTCCAGGCCTGCTACACAATGCAAAAAGAAAAAAACCAAACCCCTACTTATTCTGCATGTCCAGGACTGCAGAACATGTGCTCTAGCTGGATTGCTGGCGCTTGCTTTCGCCCCTGCAGTCCCTTACCTGGCAGATGGAGCGTGTAAGACACACCCTGTAATGCTCTCACATGGAGCTACGGAAGATTTATAAGATCAGTACGTGACTGACAGATAAGGGACTCCCACAGAGCAAAGACGAGAGCGGGGGAACCAGAAAGCTGTATGCTTGGACTTGATTCAAGGAATTTGCAGCCCCTCTTGCTCAGGCAGGTTCTAACAGAAAATTTGCCAAATCAACCAAAGACCATAAAAACATTTCTTGAGGAAGGGTTGGGGCAGAGATGGGTTTATAAAAAACACCCACCAAAAGCCCTGTGTCCCACCCTGGTATTTATGAGATGCACACGGACGGTGTTGATAGCAGAGACATTTTTGTAAGTCAATAAAACGGAAAAAGAGATTCCACTTGGTTAGGAGGGGTGGTGACTTTGAACAGATCAAGGGCAATGAAGGAGATCATTCCATTGTTTTAAGATTTCCATAACTCACTGTGCTTAAGCACATAAAAATGTAGACATTTTGGCAATAAAGTTTGGGTAATTTTTGAGTATGAATCAAAAATCTCTCCCTCATGCTCCCCTCCCCCTTCTGCCTTTTGTTGTTGCTGCAGGCAGCTGCCCCCCCGCTCCGCCCGCTCCACCCCATGGCCTCATGAACGGAAAAATGTCTTCAACAGAAACCTCCCAGCTTTTAATTGTCTAATCTGCAGCATCTGTGCCCAGCCCAGGCGCTCCTGCGGGCTGTCGTGGCACGTCCTTTCCCGGGAGCTCACGCATGCAGGCATGTGCAGGTTGAGCCTCTCTTGCCGGGCACCGCGGCCGGCAGAGGCGGCACTGGCACCGGCAGCGGCCGCGGGCGCTCGCGCTGCTGCGGTGTTGTCCGTCACCTCTGCGCATGTGGCTCCCACCGCTGCGTGCCGCCGCCTGGGCGAGGGCCTCGGCCGGTGGCTGGAGGCGAGGTGATGGTCGCTCAGGCTGGAAGAGTTGCAGGGCTTCCCGTCACCAGGGCTGCGCACCACGACCCAGCCACCTGCCCGTGGTTTGCACTCCTTAAACCGTGCAGTGAATTCCTGACAGCGAGAGCAGTTTTGGGTTTTTTTTTTGTTTTGTTTTGGTTTTTTTTTATACTTTGTGGTACTGGATGCAGAGCTGGGATGAGCTGCATGAGCCGATGCAGCCTGCCTATGCATTCGTCAACAGCCCCTTAACTAATGGTGCTGGGAGGAGTCCTGGCCTGTTGCAGGTAGCGGTGAGCGTGGTGGCAGCAGCAGGAGCGCCGGGGCCGGGTTCCTGCTCCTGCTAAGTCCACTTTCCCCACGTGAAGGGCGCAGGTGGCAGCGAGCCCGAGGTGGACGGCGGGTGCAGGTCCCTGCAGCACCCAGGGTGCAAGCAGCAAGCGCCATCCTGGTGCACTGGGGTCAGCAGCTCATCAAGCCCCGACAGCCCTGGTGACGGCCACTTCACCACTGCTGACCTCTTTGATTTGCCAGATGGAAACTTTTTCACCCAGAAATTGGTTTCTGCACTGCCCTGTGGCAGGGGACAGGCAGGCTCCCCGTGGGCTCGGTGCCTGCCTGCCTGGGGGTCCCTCCTGCCACTGCCAGCAGCTCCGGTGCGGGGCTGCTCCTACACCGGCTGTTTGCTTCCAGCTGTTTGCGTGAAGGGCTAAATGCTGAGTCCAAATATTTTCCACGAAGAGCAAAGTTGTTTGGGTGAAAAAAACCCGTTGTTTTGTCAACATTTAATTTTCTCTGGGAAACCAGTTTCCTGGGCGGGGGGGTCTGGCCGGTGCTCCCAGTCCCTCTCGGGTGGCCGTGGCACACAGCCGGGCCCACCGCCCCGGCATGGGGGTGGTGTGGGATGGGGGGGCTGCTCTGCATCCCCCCGGTGCCAGCTGCACCGCTTCCCCGCGGCACATCGCCTTCGCTGCTCTTCCAGCCCCACCGCACACCTGCCCCGGTGCTGGATGGGGCTCTGCCCCCGTGCCGGTGCGGCGGCAGCTCTGCCGACCCTGCGCCACGGCTGCTGGAGCACGGCAGTACCACTCGGTTTGTGTTATGCAAAACAGCGAGGTTTTAAAAATCCGCGTGATTGAGAACAAATGCCACCTCCACCCCACCTCGCTGCCTCCCAACGCCGCCCGAAAACACTGGGGGGTGTGTGTTAGCGCTGATCACGACTGACCTTACGAGAACCAGATGATGGCAGAGCCAGGAATGCGCTCGCCCATTAGTCACTTCAGATAAATGGAGTCATCTGTTTCAGCACAACGAGGCCTTCCGAGATGAGCCCAGAGGGGCAGCACAGGCGCTGCTGGCAGGAAAGCTGCGGGAACCTGGGCTGGCTGCGAGGCAGGCGATCGAAGGACCACGGGTGACACACGTCGTGCCGCTGTTATTTCATCTTGCGCTGTGCTTTTAGCCTGTGCCAGGGGTGAGAAAACCACGGAGAATCCAGCTGCGGCGTAGGGCAGGCGCCGGCGGTGACAGAGCCATTGTGCCCGGTGCTGGGCATATGGCAGCAACGGCGCGGAGCCGGGGCGCTCGTGATGCCCCGTGTCTGAAGCACCTCACTCCTGCTAGGTGCTGCTGGCTCCCTGGTGGGCCCTAGCACCGTGCTGCCTGGGCTTTTTTTTTTCCCCTCTTTTTTCCTCTCTTTTTTTTTTTTTTCGGTGCAGTGAACAACTTTATTTCCCACTTTGACATTTTCCAGACCCACCTGGGAGCCTGCCTGCCAGAAGGAGAAATGGCACAAGAGGAAATATATCTTCACAGCCTTGAGAGAGGAGAGGGTTGGAATCTGAGCCCATAAACAGCGTTGCCGCGCAGTGAGCAAAGGCAGAGCAGGTTGTGCTCTGGAGAGTGTAACCCCACCTCCGCCGCTCCTCTTCTGAATTAAAAAATAAATGAGAGAAGCGGAGCCTGTTTGTCCCTCTCGGGCTGGATGCTGAAGGCTTCGGGATGCTGTGCAGGGAGCAAGTGCACCACCCCCGAAAGCTGAGGAGGAACCGCTGGGCTGCAAAAAGCCCTTTCGCAGGCTGTTTGGGGAGTTTTGTCTTGTGAACCCCATGGGGACGTGTGATGGCTCTGACCCGGCCTGGCTGGCTGGGACCCAGCGGGGTTGGTGCCGATCGCCATGGCCTCCTGGACAGCCAGGGAGCTGGCACCCATGGCTCTCAGAAGCCACCATGGCGGGCACAGGGACAGCACTCTGCAGTGGAGAGGCAGCTGGGAAGAGCAAACCTGCAGGCAGGAGATGGGGACTCCCACCCTGAACTGCCCAGCGCACCCGGCATCCCGTGGGGCGGGCGGGTACCCAGGGCGAGGGCACGCAGGATCTCCGGGATGTGGCGCAGGCAGCTCGGAGCAAGCCAGCCCCCAGGAGCCGCACCAGGGTCTCGGCCAAGGTCGCAGCGCCTGTCAGCGCGGCTGATGCTGCACAGTGCTGCGGGTGCCCCGCACAGAGGTGAGACTGTTTCTGCCCCAAACTGTCAGTCCCACTCCTTCCACCACCCCGAGCGCGGCCACCAGTGCGAGATCCCCGCGGCCCCGGCCCTCGGCTGTGAGCCCTGTTCTCCTCCTGCTGCCTGGGCTGTTGCTGCCCCGCGTCCGCACCACACTGCCTTTTCTGCTGCCCACCGGCGGGGAGGTTTGGCTTAACTGGAGCAGTGCTGCAGCGGGGGTTTACCTTTGATTTAAACAGGTTTTCTCCGGCTTTGAAGAGGGCTGGTTAGAGCAGTGGATGGCGGGGAGGTGTCAAGAAGCTGCTTCCTTCAATGCATTTCTTCTGAGCTTTTTTCCCCTCTGATCTCTCTCCATTCACTTTTCCTGGGCTCGCTGGGTCGCTCTCTCTTTCATCAGACGTGAACTTCCAGCACTGGAGAAAACCACTTGAGGACAGGCCTGGGGACAACGCATGCCTCCTCCACCCATCGCGGCAGGGGTGGCGGGGATGCTTCTCCATCACAGGGTGGAGATCGCCATCCCCAGCGGGATCCTCCGCTGCTTTCTCACATCACCTGCCAGCGTTCATACTGATGGCCCAGAAAAATGTGGAAAATCAGTCTGCAGACACACTGGTGTTTTATTTTATAATGGTCAAAGCCTGATCTTGATTAAAGCCCCCTCCCAGTGCGCGTGGTGCTGACACCCAGTAACCTGGAGCTGTCCCCGCTGGTGAATTACAGAGGCATGGAGCATAATTTACTCTCCCCACACCTTCACCTACCACAGCACAACAGCATTTTTCTGTGGCTGAACTTGCCAGGATGACCCTGTGCGCTTGTCACGGCCAACGCTGAAATGACAAATGTGGCATGGTCAGGGAGGAAGCGCTGCCGGGGCTCCTCGCAGTCGGACCCCGCAGCCTGCGCCGTCCTGCCCCGCCGCAGCTCTTATCCCTTCACCATTTTTTTTCCAACTCACTGAGCAAAAACTGTCACGTTTATACTCTCCCCCCCCCCTCCAGGTCCTGCTCTACCTCAAGGATTAAGCTTTCATCCTTCATTATGAGCTTCTCCCCCAGGCAACATTTTCCACGAAGAAAAAGGAATTTCTGGGATTTTGTTTTTAAGAGATTATGTTACTAAGCATGTGTGTGTTTGTGCCGCGGCGAGGAGCTTTCTGCACACACACTGGTGATTTGTCACCTCCTGGGGCAGCACAGCGAGTGGGGCGGCTCTGGCGGCGGGGCGGTTTGGAGAGACAGACCCCCGCGCGCTGCCCGGCCCGGCGGCTCACGGCCCTTCCTCCCCTTGCATCCCCGCATCCTCCTCTCCCTTGCAGGGCAGCGCTGGTGGCAGGACAGCCACGAGGGCAGCCACAGCCCCACACTGGTGGGAGGGTCTGACCCCGCAGCCCTGGGGACCTGGGGGTCCCGCCGCCACGCTGGCACTGTCACCCCTCTGGGTTGGGGGATACAGGGTGGGCATCGCTGGGGATGCGGGAAAGGAGGGGGCTCAGCCTTGCTCGCTGTTTTGGGCTTCGCTGCTGTGGCCCCGCCATTTGAGCCAGAATCACCAAATATCAGTGCTCTCCCTCTGAGGCTGAGCTGCTGCAGCTTCGTGGCTTTCCCCGTCCCCAGCACCATCGCGATGCTCCTGCGGGCTCACGCCCCGGCAGAGCTGGGAACCACCTCCTGCTCCGGCGGGGCGAGTGCTGACCTCGCTGTGCTCTCACTCGTACTTACACGAAACCTCAGCTACTTACAAGGAGCGTATACCACGCCTGGAGGCTTGGCGTTAAAAATATTTGGCTGTACAGTAACTGTTGAACAAGGTTGTGCTTTTGTTGGCAATGGCTCTTGTTATTAAATCCTTTTCGGGAGCTCATCTGAGCCCAACAAATTAACATAAGGGAAACACGATAGCTAATGTCAACCTACCAAAATAATCCAAATCTGCAGCTACAACAGGGAAGACATAAACACGGCCTAGGACGAATAACTGCTGCATGTTTAGCTTCAGCATCTGGGCTGCTGCTGCTGAGAAAGCAGCCCAGTTTTGCTGGGAAGTAACTAGGGGAAAGTCAGGTGCAGCCTGTGAAAAGTGCCAGCCCCTGCCAAACCCTCGGGGGCCCAGGGATGCCGGCACAGGGTCCTTCTGGGGACACCCCGGGACTCGGCTCCGCCACGGGCAGGGAGGGAGGAGACAGAACCCCCCGAGAGCCGCGGCATCCCCACCCCTGTTCTCCTCCCCGCCCAGCGCCGCAGAGCCTGGACCGCGACCTGCGGCGGCGGCGGCTTCACCCAGTGAGTCACAGCGCTGAGTCAGGCCCTGCTCATCCTCGGCGCATTAAATACTGCTTATTCTACGTGTTCTGGGGGACAACGCGAAGATATGTTCCTAGAGAGATAAGAAGCTTTTCCGTTCTTTGGCTGTAGCCATTACACACAATAATTAAGCTGCGGTAATTGGCGATTGCTTACTCTGGATGCTCGAGCACGGCCAGCATGCTGCCCTGCTGCCAGAGCAGCTGCCATGACCCTGCTGTTGGGAAATTAAACAATTACCAGCTCTCCACTGCTTTTTGATAAGTTGTTTTCAAATTTCCTTTAGAAGTCAATAAATAAAAATAGTAGACTCCACTCCTCCTCGAAAGATGCTGAGCTTGAAGGCATAAAAATACCCTTTTTCTACACAAACCTCCCTGGTCTTTCTGACGGCACGGTGCCCTGCAGAGCTCCAACACAAATGGGAAACTACATTGAGAAAAGGCTCCTGAAGGCACAGGCAGCCCAAGCACAGGCAGCCTGCAGATGCCCCCCAGACCAGGCATAACAGTAGGGCTGTATCACACATGCAGACACACACTATTGTGGGTATTAAAGAGCCTAAATCTGATTAAAGCCTTTCTATCCCCACCAGTGGTCAATTCCAGAAACCAGCTCACCCAGGAGGCCGAATTCATTTCATCCCCAAAGTCTAATTAAAGCCATTAGTGTATTCCTTGTCTTTCTGATAAGATCAAAGCATTCCAAGAGCCAGTCATTACCTTATTTTCAAGACAATTATACAACGAATAGCATCGATTTATTCTGCCTCCAGCTGTATGCATTTATCTCTGTCTATCATCCGGTAATCTGTACCATCAGACACAGCCCAGCCCCGGCTCTCAGCTGACAAGGGCCCATGCTCGCCCTGCTGGGTTTCTTTTCCACCCTCTGCTGCAAATTAACATCTGAGGCATCGCTGGGTATCCAGACCCCAACACCCACGGCCGCGGCGGGACATGGGCACGTCCAGGCTACCGTGGCGGTGCTCAGGCAGCCAGCAATGACCCGCTCCACCAGCACAGGCTGGGGCCAGGGAGAAGCTGGGATGCTGGGATGCCCACCCCCCCGAAATGCTGCCCCTGGGTCCCCTCGTCCCCGCTGCCCCCCACCTGCCCTGCACAGCCATGGCCTCAGGCAGGGGGACACGGCTCTGCGGAGCCGGGCAGGTTGTCCTCGCAATGGGGACCCGTTACTGACCCAAGGCGCTTTGCTCAGCCCTGCGCTGCCGCGGCTCACCGGGACCGCGGGCTCCGCGCCGGCGGGGGCCGGGCAGCGGGGCAGCGAGTACAGGGGTGCTTTCCCCTTGCATAAACACATCTCCAGCAGCTCACGGCCCCTGCAAGAGCAGAGCTGTGAATTTTCATCTCTCAGCTAATCAACTCGCCTGCTAGTCCAAACTTGTCAGGAGCTTTATCCCTGCCCTGCCAGCCTCCTCCCGGCCCACGAGTGACAGAAGACGTTCCCATCCCTCCCCGAGACACATCCAGCTGTTACAAAAACAAACATCCTCCCGATGGCGATTCCTCCTCGTCAAACAGCCCTGACCCCGCTCCCCGCGGGCAGCCCCTACAATAACATCTGCGCTGCGCCCGTGCCCGGCAGTCGGCACATCCCGAGTCACAGTCAGTAAAAGGGCGATGTTTACAGCGGGGACGGCAGAGCCGTGTTACTGCCTAAGCCGGGGGTTTATTAATTGCTGGTTCTCCCTATTCCTCCGTGACAAAAGATTAATCACCCGACCGAGGCTGGGCTGCCCGTGAGGCTCCTGCAGACGAGAGGCAGCTGTGGCAGAGCCGGCCTCCTGCGCCAGCCGAGCTGCTGGCCCCTCATGCGCCCGGGGAGGACCCCTGGGCCGCGGTGGGGCTGTGCTTTCGGGAGGCTCGGCGGGGTCTGGGCAGGTTGCACACCAAGGGGCTCCCAGAAACCAGCTGGGAAGCTGCTGCGGGCTGTCGGGGAGAGAGGGGGGCTGGTCCTGCCCCCGGCTCGCTCGAGGCCAGGCCATGTGTCTGTCTCGGTCCATTTTGTCACCATGCCACCTTGCATTAAACATCCTAAGTGCTGTGCTCCTGCTTGGCCCAAAACATGGCCATGGGCAGCTGTGGCTCCAGGACACTCTGAAGACTCCATTCTCCGTCCTCCAAGTCACCAGGATTTGTCTGGGGTTTGCGGTCCTGCTGGCCCCATGCACTGGATAATGTTGCACCATTTCTGGCCCCCGGCTGCAGACGCTGGCAGCAGCAGCCCCATCCCCGGGCCGGGGCAGGCAGCCGGGGGTAGCACTGGACAGCACGGGGGCTCTGGGGGGGGGTCTCTGCCCATGGTGTGCGGGCACAAGGTGACCTCGTGCCCAGGCCCAGCGAACGTGCCGCTCCTTGGGTTCTTCATGAGCAGCACATGGAGCTGCTTCATTACCATATAAACAGCTCTTGGACTCCCATGAAACAAATTCCCCTCTTGCTTTCAGAGCAGGATGAAACCCGTCAGACTCAGCTCTTCAGCTGGATTCCCTCTTCCGCGCGGCCCTTGAGAGCCGTTCACCCCGTGGGAGTGCGGCGCAGGGGACTGGAGCCTGCGGTGGGGTGCTCCGCAGCCCCCTGCCCCAGGGCGAGCCCTGTGCTGCCCGAGACCCGCCCGGCCTGGGAGCGAGCTGGGACCAGAGCAGCCAGCCCGGACCCAGCACCGGCTTCAGCTTCCAAAGCATCACTGGGCGCATCCAGCGCGGCTCTCCACGGGGCTCAGCAACCCGCCCGATCACTCGGCGCAGAGCTGGCCCCTCACCACCCCTCACAGCCACGGGCTTCTCAGCCAGAGCCACGGGCAGACTGGAGGCACACAGTATGTGGGAACAGTGGCCCAGTGCAGCCAAAATCATGCAGCCATTGGGGAATGTGTTTCCAGCTGGACATCCACTGATCCCTAATTAGCTGAACCAAATTTGGTTTCTGTTGCAGTTATATCTGTACAAACACCTTTGCAGCCATGAATGCTGATTTTATGAAGGCAGTTTGCAACCCTGCTGCTACAGGGCAGGATCTGCCTGTGACGACGGAGCAGGTACAGACACACAGGGCCGAGCAGAGGACCTAGCACAGGGCAGCGCTGGGAAACACACACCAGCAGGATGCATAAACTGGAAGCAGAGGACTGAAACCCAGGCACATGGCATTTTGATCTCCGAATGTAGCCCTGCATTTGCTACTTTCTCTGTCCTCATCCCAAAGGAGATGACAGCCCCCAAACTGATTTTCCCGGACCCTTTAACCTGCTGCTCTGTCTGCCACGGTGGGTTGCTGCCCGCGGCTGGCAGCTGACGGGTGACGAGGCCGTGGCGGTGACTGCGGCGCCTGGACGGCGCCCAGGGGTTATCAGCAGCGGTGGCTGAGGCTGAAATAGCAGGGCAGGAAAGTGGGGTAAGCAGACCACAGCTTCTTGGCATGTTTGCTTGTGCTAAACCTGTAGCATGGACACTTTTCACAACAACACTCAGCGCTTGAAGCCTTCCTTGGCTGTGTGTGCCCCGGCGGAGGGTGAGAGCCAGGTCTGGCTCGCGGGCTGGATTGTGCAAACAAACCGTGTCTGCAGGCATCGCGGCCGGGACAGCCTGAAGTCAACGCTACAAGGTGAATGCACACCAAAGCAAAAGCTCTTTCTCCCAGCAGAATTGCAGGTTACAGTGTCTGAGGGACACCTACGCTTCCCAAGGGACGCTCCCGGGAGCTGCAATCCCACCACGTCACACCCCGGCCCCTCTCTCGCCACCATCCAACAGAGCCTCACCGGCACCCTGTGTCCCCCAACACCCCACAGCAGGCACCCCGGCAGGTTTCGCTCCCCGGCAGTGCGGTTCATTGCCCTGCTGTTGCTCCAGGGTTTTGCTCACCCCTGGGCATTTCTCACCGATAAGATGCTCTGGAGCAGCGTGGCCAGGCACCGCACACGCCCGGGCACCTGGGCTGCTGGCTGAGCCTGCAGCACGAGCTCCCAGCCCCGGGGAGAGGTGTGAGCACGCAGCTGCCCCCAGCATGTGTGGGCTGAGCCCAAACAAATCCATCCCTGCTTTGCCAATTAATTTAGCAAACCAAAGCTCCTGATGCTTGGTGGGAGAACCGGACTGGTTTTGCTGAGCTGATTCAGTTACAGGTTCTCTTGGTACTTCTGCGATTATTCTGATAACCGTAGTGCTGATGGGATCAGCTGGTCAGCGATCACCCATTTTCCATGGAGGAAAACTGCCAAGGACAAGGCCAGTAGCGGCGCACAGCAGCTCTTGCAGCCCAGCCGGCAGCACCGCTCCCGGCCGAGCAGCTCTGAGCTCTGCCCTCCCTGCCGGCAGCCGCGGCCCTGCCAGCACTGCCATCACAGCTGCCCTGCGGCCTGTGGCCCCGGCCCTGCAGGCACTGCTCTTGGGCTCTGGTCCACACCGTTTCATCTGTGCTTGCAGGAGCTCGCAGCCAGGGACGGGAGGGTGGGAGGTGGCACATGAAGCCAGTGCTTTGGCAGCACTTGCAGCCTCCCGCCAGGAGCAGCCCTGGGGAACAGGAATGTTTTCTTGGGACAGCAGCTGGGTGCCGGAGTCCTCCAGGGCTGAGTTCCCGCTGGGGACAGACGGAGCTGGGAGCCAGCTCTTGCCAAGAGAGCTGGGAATAGCTGCTGTGTCGTGACAATGTGGTAAATCCGCCTCTGCCCTGGTGGGACAGCCTGTAACAGGGGTTGCCCTGCCATGGGGGGTGCCCTGTGGCCATGAGAGATGCCCTGAGATGGGAATGCCCTGCGATGGCGGACACGCTGTGATGGAGGATGCCCTGCGATGGGGATGCTGTGCCATGGGGGATGCCCTGTGGCCATGGGGGGTGCCCTGCGATGGGGAGTGCCCTCCCATAGGGATGCCCTGCGATGGAGGATGCCCTGCGATGGGGGATGCCCTGCAGCGGGGCAGGCGCCCCCGTTTCCCCTCCCCGGGCACAGACTCGGACCGGAGCGGCCGCACAGGCAGGAGGGGGCGGGCCCGCTGCCTGCCCCTGCCTGCCCGCTGCCTGCCGGCCGTTCCCGGGCGCAGGTTTCCCTCTAGCGGCCCCGGAGCCGGGCAGCAGCCCCAGGCAGGGGGGAGAAACGGCCACCCGGCTTTTGCCAACGCTCTGTCACCTTCGGCTTGGCACCAAGAAAACAAGGCCTGGCCGCGGGGCACCCCAGGGGTCCCTGTGGGCGGGGGGGGGGGGATCAGGGGGAGCACCAGGGTGCAGGGGTTGCTCTGCACGTCGCACCGTGGTTGTAGCACTCCTGCCTGCAGGAGCGATAGCAGAAACCCCCGCGGCCCCGCTCCTCAGCCCCTGCTCCCCGCACAGCCCCGCGTCCCCAGCACAGCAAGGCAGAGCTGGCCTGGATGAGTTTTGGGGGGGGGTGAACAGACACCTGGTATTTGAGGAGCTGACTCCCTCCCTCCTGCACAGAAGCGGGCTGAGAGCAGGGACACGGGGCCGGGTTCGGCTCATCGCACTATAAACGGGCTTAGGCCTCACCCAGAGCTGGCGGTTGCATTAACGCCCTTATTCATTGTACAGGGCATGGCGTATCAGAGGGCAAGAGAAATGTAGTACGGTGGTGTTTATAAAAGGGGGTGTAGGCATTCCAGACTTGGGCAAGGACCTTCCACCTCTGCTGCTATAAAAAGCAAGCAGGGCTGTAGCAGAGACACGCACCCATTGCGACTCCCGCGCGGGCAGGGCTCCTCAGCTTGGCGGCAGCGGAGAAGGCGGCTACGGGAAGGGAGCGGCGCTCGTTCAGCGTCGGCTGCGCTGAAGTGGGTACCATCACTGGCGCGGCGCTCCTCCGAAATGTCATCAAGCCTGAAGAGACGAACAAAGAGCTTCTTCCCAGGTTGTTGCAAAACGTGTTCAACTGAGCCGATGTAAAGATAAGAAAATCAGGTCACTATTGAGGCAGATATTAGGGTCAGGAAGCCGCTGTGGACTCTTCGCCACGGTTGGGCTGGGAGACACCTGGAAGAGCCCCCAGCTCTCCAGGGAAGCAGCCCACTGGTTCCTTGCATGGACCCGCTGCATCTGGGAAAGGGGACTTCTCTAGCCAGTGCCTTTACCCGGCTGGGACACTCTCAGCTGGATCCTGCGACATACCTGAGCCGCGCTCCTCCGTGATACGGCTGAGGGGATTTCCATGAGAAACTCTCTACCCTGCGTGAAAAAAATCAGCAGGGCACTGGCACACACAGCTACTTCCCCCAAAAACCCGAAGTGTTTATAACGCCCCCGAAGTATTATCAGTTTAATAACATAACCCTGTGGCAAAGAGGTACTCCAGGAAAACTGTTTTTACTTAAACTACTTACATTTTACTAAAAATGCCTAAAAGCCAGACCTGTCTGGAGCCCGCTGTGCCGTGGCACCTCCCGAGCCACGGCACCACCAGTTTCAGATGGGGGAGATGGACGAGCAGCACAGCCCAGCCTGCAGCCACGACTGCGCGTTATCTACTGTACTCCAACGAAATTCGCTTTCTTCTGACGTTTCAGAGCACAGATCGAAGCTCCAGTGTCCACGCGAATGCAGACGCCCAGCTCTCACCACCTGGACGGTTCCCTGCTAGGCAGCCTCGGTCCACAGGCAGTCCCGACTCCAAACATTTTCTTAAGCAATTTGCACATCTTAAAAATAAAATCCTTTATTGATAATATGAATGTTTAACATGTTTAATGCCATCAGCTATAAAAATGATTAAAGACTTCAGCTTGGTACATTTGGCTTTCCAAATTTACAAGTGTTAATGAATTAATACTAGTGTATACGTTTTGCACTTCATTATACTCCATTAGCCAGTGACAAACTCTGCAACAACGTCTGCTTATAACAGATGTGAGTTATAGAAGAAATATGTAGTTGCTTCCACACAGAATCTACATCAACAGTTAAATACTAACTCTAAACGTCTTACTGAATTAGTTGGATCCATTTTAATATCTTGTGCTTAGTTTCTCTCAGAAGATAGGCTACTAGCAAAAATACATTCCTTTGCATACCCCTTCCCATTTATATTTTAGAAGAAACAGTACTCAGTGCATTTCCTAATAGACTTCATCATAGTATCTCTCTCTCTATAGAGCTATTGATAAAGAAAGGGGATAATACCATTTAGATTAATGTAAAAGCAAAGAAACACGTTAAAGCAGTGTATACAAAAGCCTCACTTTTGAATCGGAAGCGATACATGGGCCAAAATCCATCTGCCCACCAGTTTTTGTAATTGCTCGCATCAAGAGGAAAAGTCTGCTGTGGATACTTAAAAGTTAAAAAAAGTAATAAATGTGCTTCCAAAAGAGCCACTGCCCGTTTATCTCCAGGCTGCCTCTGTCTCCCTGCTGTTAGTACACAGCCCCATCCACTGGATTAGGAACACGAGCACATAATGCCACGATTTAAAAGGCTACTAAAAGGTCCGTAAAAACCTCTTGTTCTAGGCCAAACACCTGCCACGGCTGTGCGGGAGAGACCAGCAGGGTCACTTCATGCAACAGCCGCTTCAAAGCGGCACAAGAGCTCCGACGTCCTACAAAACGAGACTCGAAGCCAGAAGGAACCCATCGGGCCAGGTACAGTAGTGTATCCTCCCCGCTGCCGCAGGGATCTTCCCTACCATAAAGGTGGATCTATTTTGTCTAATTAAATATTGAAAAATGACAAAGGAGAAAGCCTCTCTGGCAGTGGAAAGCTGTGCTCTGCGTAAACGTGGCACCGCTGCAGAGGGAAATGCTGAACATCAACTGACGCCCAGCAGCAAGTCCAGTTTCTAAATTTAGGATCAGCTCACGTACACCACCTGAGATAATTAACTCAGGGTTGTGCTCTCAGCCTCTGCCACAGATCTGTGGTGTTTGTCCTGTATTTCTCACCGCAGTGACTCAGAAAACCAACCGTGCTGCGCCGCTGAACGCCGGGCAGCGCACGCAGCACGTCTGCGGCGAGGACTGCGCTTCTCGCAGCAAACGTTTCTGCGCAGGAATCGGCTGCTTCTCCCCTCTTGGGCCCAAATAATTTTTCACACGCATGATTCGCCTCAGATTTTGGCAATTCCTAAGTGATTTTTTTTTTTTTTTAATCTCAATGAATTCCCACATTTACTTCATATTAGGCAGAACATCAAGAATAGATAAAGATTTTCCTAATACATTTTGTATTTAGTATGTATGTGTGTGAAACTACTTACACATATATACATATTCAGTTACACGACAGTAATGATTTGGTTCCATATTTGCAGCCAAGGAAAGCAAGCAAGACCCCATAGCTAACTAGTGGGTAAAATCCAGGTCAGTTGGACACAACTGATGGAGATGAGGAACAAAATTATTGCTTTTGTTTATAGTAGAAGATCCCATGTTACTGTTGCAAAAAAACCTGTATCATATGGACTAGTGATTTTTTTCAAGTAGTAGCGAGATCTTTGTCAAGTAATAGCAAGATCCTTTTCTCAGAAGTTCTACACACAACAGTAGAATGCTTGAAGAGCTTGAAAATTCAAGGTGACACACCAGAAACCAGAGTTTAGCCATTTAAAGCACACGGGCATCTCTGCAGAATGTGTGACAGGGAAGCAAAAAGAACTACGTGGACAGTGAATACTGAGAGAAAAAGTAAAGTAATCTGGATTGTAACGCGGCTGAATTTTACCCCAAGAAACCTAGGTGTGCTTCCTCAGATAGCGAGGAGCTCTGTCCTCCAGGACAAAGTGTGGCTGGCTGCGTCAGTCTGGTGGTCACCTTACAGAATCTGTAGCACGTTTGCTAACTTATTTTAGCAAGTGGAAAGAATTAAAAAGAAAACCAGTGTTGGTTTCAACATTCAGGACTCACAGAAGAATTTGTTTCTGCAGCTAGATGGTCCCCTCCTCACCTTTGTCAGAGAATCACATTCATATTGCAGGCTTAGTTCAGGCACTTTTTATAAAATGTTCATCTGGAGTAAAAAGTCTGCAAAAGTTATTTCTGCATAATTTAAAAGTAGCGTTTCAGTCCCATTAGAGTTTGATAGTTAGGTCCCATGTGATTATGGTTCTTGTTATCTCTAATGATTTGACTGTTGCCATGAGACGTTTTGAGGCTACTGTATAGCTGTAGTTAAGGTTTCTTCATAAACAAAAATATTTTCCTACCTATTAAAAAAGAAAAAAATATACTAAATGCTTTATACAGACAGAATCTGCTACTATGGAAATAAATAACATGGAGTGGAAAAACAGTGTCTTAGCTCTAGGACGCTAAGCCATGGAATGTCACATTCACATTTTCTGGAGACTAGCTGCTGGTTGGCAGGAGTATCTCAATGTCTTTGCCATTTGACACTACAGAATTGTTAGAGCAGCTACTTGCCACGTCCATGGGGGCACCCAGAGAGGACGCCTGGGAAGAGGTTTTGGTTAGTGGAGTGGGAGCAGCAGGTGACTGAGCGAGGCCGGGTTTCTTCGGAGGAATGGGTGGAGGGTTCCCTCTTTCTGCTCTAGGAATGGTTGGTGACTTAATTCCAGGAGACAACGGGCTTAGTGGACTGGAAACCTTGCCAGGGCTTGGAGAGTGACCAGATTCGTTTTTGGGGCTCACAGCATTTGCCAAATTTCGATAGTCCGTGCCAAAAGGTGAGCTGTTAGGGGAGACAGGTTTAATAGGTCCCTGCTGGCTGGTAAATCTGGAAAGGACCTGAGTGACCGTATTGCGGGCCAACTGCTTGGCGGCAGAGTTATCTGCTAGAGTAGGAGACAAATCCCGTGACGGTGGGCTCTGCAAACCACTCGACTGATGGTCCTGTTCAGCTTGAGACTGAAACTTGTGCCGAGCTGCGTGGAAACGTTGATTGATCCCAACCTGGTAGGATGACTGGTAACCAGGGCTGCTTGCTGAAGCTCCCACTAAGCGTTTAGTCAGAACTGGTGAGGAGCAGGGAGAAGGTGTTAGAGAGGAGGCAGCTGTGCTGCTAGGAGACAGGGAGACCCCACCAGAAGGGAGCTGGGACATCAGATGCACCGGTGACTCTGTTCTTACAGGAGAGCTTCCATTCTCAACTGCGTTTTCTGTGGCTGCACCAGCAGATTTCTCCTTTTGAACCTGGTTCTCTGCTGCGTTTGTCTGCAGTGGCTCACCACTCGTCTGCATGTCTGTATCACAATGACCATTGGATTTTGCATAGGAATGAGTAGGTGTAGTAGGGCTGGGAAACACGGTGTGTACAGCTTTGCTTGTGCTGGCAGGATTTGCTCGGTCGGCCTGCAGACACTCCGTCTGGCAAGACACAGACTTCACTGTGGGACCGTCAGTTGCGACACCTCTGGACATCACCGAGGGGCTTGGCTGCAAGGACTCGGCAGGACTGTGCTCCTGGCAAGAAGCCTCCAGCTCTTTCAGGGCTTTCTTCAGACATTCCACCTCTTCTTTCAGTGCTTTTGTACGGTTTTCTTCTCTGTTCAGCTTGGCTTTCAGCTGTTCTCTTTCAATGTCAAACTCAGAGAGCTGCTTTTCTACTTGTGCTTCCATCTGTAAACCCCTCTTCCTCTTGGATGCCAGCTCCTCTTCCAGTTTACTCACCTTACTCTTCTCTTTTTCCAATTTCAAGCTCAATTCTGCTGTCTTCTGCCCCTCTTCAGCTGCTTTGGCAGTGGCTTTCTTGCACTCCACTACAAGCATGGAAGACAGCTGCTTGTGGCGTGCCCTTTCCTCCTCCAACTGGCTTGACAGCTTCTTCTGCTCTTTTTCAAACTTTTTCACTTGGGATTTTTCAAACTCCAACTGGAAGACAAGAACAAAAAAGACTGTAAGGGAACCACAAAACCTCCTGAAAGTAAATGAAGTAAAATGACGCAAAAGGGGATGGGGTTTCTATGTACCTTGGAGAAATTACACGGTAAAAGATGGCAATGGCTAAGAAAGAGGTTCTTGCCCCAGGTATCTGCAAGGCAGTCTTGTAGGACTCAGGCTGAACGTAGTAAGAATTATTACTTACTAGTAGTTTTATCATGTGTGAAATTCAATTGACCTTTAGTGAGATATGCACCCAGTCTGCCATGCACTGATTGAACAGGAGATCTGGAGCAAAGCTACCTTCCACCTCATTTACTACTTTGTTGGTTTGCCTTTTAAAGGCATTTAGACTTTAAAATGATGATGCGTTATGTATGTTTAATAAAGTCTACAGCGCTTGAGTAACAGAAAACAGTAGCTTAAATATTTATTACCATCTCTGAATAACGCCCCCAGGAGATCTTTCATGACTTATTCTGAATTTTGAGTACTAGAGAGCCCTATCATTTGTAAGTGCAGCCCTGTTCTTGAGAACTTCTCAGATTTTAGGCTGAAGTAAGATTTCAAAGCATTTGATTGCCTATTAACAGCTTTTAGCACTCCTCAGCTACCAAAACACCCAGAAAAATTAAGGTTGGTTTTCATATCCGAATGATAAAAGCTAGGAGCGCCTTACAGAGGAGGGAGGTCCCTACCACTCTTTCAACACGAAGGTGCAATTAAACATCACTACCGAGTTCACCGCCCAGGAGCCTGGGGTTTCCGTGGGTTGGGTAATCACCAGCTACCGAAGCATACCTGCTGGGTGAGCCGCTCCCGCTCCTTCTCCAGCATGTAGGTGACATCATCCCCCTCCGCCGTGTCCTGGGCGTGCCGCTGCCTCTCTTCCTCCAGGTCCAGGATCACCTGCCAAACAAACATCGGTCACTTCGATGCCCAGGCACACTTACAAGCTGGCGTAACGCAAGGAGAGATCAACGCCTTCGCACGCGGTCCAAAGCCAAACGACACGGGAGAGCAACCACTGCAGCCTCAGACATCTGACTCCAACTCAAAATCACATAAAAGCAGCTTTTGGACAAGTTACAGTACTACGTTATTATTTGGTATAGTCGAGTCAGTTCATGAAAGAAGTCAGGGAAACCTCGCACTTCATTTTATTATTAAATAGCTAAATTGCGTGCTTTTTCTCCAGACTGCAGAATAGTCTCGAGAAGTTCACGTTATCCATCCTTGGTTTTATGGTGCCCTCATCAGAGTTTCCTGGCAGGACCAGTAATATAAACCCCAGCAGGAGCAGAGGCACTGCTCCGGAGATCGCGTGTCCAGGAGACACGGGGCACTAGCAATTACAAGACGACGATCTTTGCTATGGTTTCAGCAGTAATGCGCATAAAGGCTTCTTCCCCAGTTTCTTACAGGGGATTTAAGGACGGCAGTGCAAAGTTTATTTTAAAGAACATTAATTTGTTCTTCCACTTAAGAACAAGATGAGCTCTTGAAATGAAACTGCTTGCCATAAGGACCCAGTTAAGGAGCTCCTTCAGCTTTAACACTGAATTACATGAATAATTGAAATTCTATTAACTCAACAAAAAAGCCAGAATACAAACTTCCCAAGAGACTCTGCCGTATCTCACCACCAAACCTCTAGGCTCTCCCAACACATGCTCACCGTGAATTTAGAAGCTCCTTAGTCTTTCTGAAATTTAAGCTTCCAAACAATGCTTAAATATCTTTAAGTACACAAGGAACCTTTTTACAGGAGACGGGAAGGATAGAATGAGAAGGGGAAAAAATATCTGATTGTAATAGCGTGATTTAGCTAGATACTTGGCTGAAAAGTGAAACGCACAGCCTTGCTCTTACTGCCAGCGACTCAGAGGACAAACCAAAAGCTGAAGATACCTCCAGCTGCCCAGCCGAAGCGTAGTGTCTGTGATGTAGAAGTCAAGCTGGCTGGTTGCTTATGTCACAGTAAGGCTTCTGCACCAGAAATGCCTCAGATTATTCACAGACCAAAAGAAACTTGCTCTATCTTATCCTCATCAAAACAGACTACAGGAAAATAAACTTTAACCCACGTGCTGATGAGCAATGAAACAGAGGGTTCAACCTTGAACCTCTTGATTAGAAATGGAACGCAACTACTTGCACTTGAGATCTCTGTACACGATTTACTAAGTTTTAACCAAAGCAAGAGTGACACGCCTCAAAAAAATACAGGATGGTATGGGCCCAGGCACAGGCACTAGTCAAACGTACACCTAGGTCTGTGACACGGGAAAATACAGCTTCTAGACACCAGTGTAACGGCACCACCTCACGGCCTGCCACTGACGCAAGTAAAGCAAAAATCCCAGCTATTTTTTAAGATGGAAAAGAAGTATGTGAAGAGGTTAAGATACAGTGCTGCAATGCAGGTGACTGCAGGGATGCTCCAGAGAGCTCCTCCCAGTTGCAGATTCCAGCGATGTACTCTTGGGCAATTATGCTCTGCCCTGACTACATAGCAGGGACAAATACTTTAATCATTTTGACTTGTTTAAATTTACTGCAGGACAAAAGAAACATGTAAACATGCCTTTGTTTTTTTTTTTTTTAAAAAGCTAACTAGTTAGACAAAGAGAATATATTGCAGCAAGACTCCAAGAAGCAGAGTTCAGTGGACTCTTGCTTTCAGACTTGCGTGCAGCTTCAGGCACCTCTAGGAAAGTACGGTATGCCAGAGGAGCAAACCTCTGCGGAAGCACAGTTTGACACATGGACCAAGCACTTTGTTGGTGTTAATATAAGTTAAAGCTACATATGAAGAATAATAGGTGCTTTATTAAAGAGGCCAAATAGCATGAAAAATAGTTTTGGTCATGCCATACTTTTTTAGGAAAGCACAAAGAGGTGCACTCCCATACTCCCATACCTGGTACCAGCTCTTCAACAACCACTGAGAAGAAGTCACAAGCAGAACAGTGATATGTCTGCCAAGAATTCAATCTTCCAGAAATGCTTTCTTACATTTTGGAAAGCACTGTACCTCCCAGCTGTGAATAAGCTAGTTCATTTTTTGTGTGTCCTAACAAAACCATCTTGATACATTTCAAATTTTGGAATTACAATTAATAAGCTTACCAGCTGCATCGTATCGAGTGAGGAGTTTAAACAAAGGTGCAAAGCCCTTTCAGTTACCCAAACTCAAGACATTTAAGTGTTTTCGCTGAAGTTAACGTATTCTAAAAATGCACCTACTAACTTCTGCACAGCTTATTTGAAGCAAAACTTACCTTTCTGTGCCTGCTTTCTGCAGCAGCTAGTTGGGATAACATTCTTTCCTGCATATTCTTGCAATGTTTCATCACCACTTTCAAAATAGATAATGGATTGGAGCATACTGGTTGCTTTTCACCATGATTTCCCTCTTTCAGGGTCTCAAAATCTCTCTGCAAAGCCATTAATGGATCGCTGATGTTGTACTTCCCATAGCGTTCTTCAATGAACGTGTCTCTATGCTGGGCCTGCAATACAAAAACAAATTTGCGTTTCAATATACTTAAAATAGAAAACTAGCTAAAGAAGAAAGTAATTTGTAGTTAATATTCCTCTTCCCCAGTTTTCCACCTAGAGATAAAGAGATCTTAACTGAGTCTGATTCATATCCTGGTATCTGCTCTAAGAATAAGAGTATTCAGACAGGAAAAAACACGAGTCTGTCATGTTAAAGGTCCTTGGTTAACAGGCAAGAAGGGGACAGTAATTCAGAAGACAAACCGGTCAAGTGATCTACCTGCTGAACAGCGGTGCAGTCCATGCCACCTGCGGGACCTCCAAAGCCCGCCCGGACCTTGCCATTTCGGATCAGACCAACAGCAAGGGGACAAACACCATGTTTTTCACATACTGGGTGCACATACTAGTCCTCTGATGGCAGGCTCTGATCAAGTTAAGACTATGAAAAGTTAGGTGTATGGCGAGGACAATAATCCTTCTATCATCAGAAGGGATTTTTAAACTGTTAACATTTAAGGTTTCAGCTACGCTCCCAGCTACTAAAAACCCTCATTAATACATTTAAAACAGGCAAAAGTTGATGGTCACCCACTAATAAAGACAATAAAATCTAGAAGGATCAAATATATGCAAGCGAGCCCAGCTCTCGCAGGCGGAATCAGCGCTGCACAGCTGGATGTCCCCCTGCTTCACAACCGCTCCTGGAAGCCAGCTGCTCGCCAGGGAAGATGCTTGAGTCTGGAAAAGATTTGCAAAAGACGCTTGCATTTCCACAGCTAGAACACAAGCAAACACATACTATTCACAGGCAGTCTGAAAGGTGTGGGGGGGTTATATGAAGCACGTGCTGGATTAATTTCTCACTGTCCCTCCAGTTGAACAACGCCTTTCAACCAAGTGGCCCCAAACAAACTAGAAACAAAGGGAAGTCTTGCTTAAAAAGACAGCATCTCCACAATATATTCAGTCTACTAACATCCTCATACCACAGCTACCTGCTGTCTGTGTCCATGATTTACATTCCACAACCGTGTGAAAGGAAAGAAGCTTAACTATCAGTTCTTGCTCAATGAAAGATTTAATCATTTACTGTTTCAGTGGAAGAGCAGTTGTGCGGCTGTCGTGATTATGTCACCATCAAAGAATTTCATGTTGAGCAATTCAAGAGTTTTATTCTCGCAATAGCCTATAAATCCGTAAATTGTTAATAAAATCCTTAATATTCTCATCCAGACTAAACAAAGTTTAGCTTCTTAAGAAGCAAGATAGGAATGATTAGTTTTCTTTTGGTGATGTGTAAGAATTCAGTAAACTCACATGTACTAGGCTTTACATTTACAACGTTTAGAATCAGCCATTCCAGCTGGAAATCTGTTTGTTAGGATACCAACAGCCTTATCCTACTGAACGACTACTGTGAAGTTCTAAAAAACAAACGAAAATTTCATAAACACAGAGATATTTTAATATTATCCACATGTTTACCACCATGATAAGAAACCATATGAAAACAGATATCCATGCAACAGAAGACGTAAGAGGGAAAACAGACCCAGACTCAGAAGAGCCCTCAGAGCTGAGCTATCTTGGCTCCAAGAAATTTAATCATTGATTTCCACCGAGATGGTTAGGGGCGAAATGCTATGCATTTGTGAAAAACCTGTGCCGGCGTTTCATCCCACCGTGCATCGCTGGCAGCACAGCCCCGTGCACGGCAGAGCTGATGCACCCTGCCAAGAAAGAACACCTTCCAAATCTGAGGTTTAAATTTGATTCTTCTTGATTCTTATAGTCATGGTAACCAGTCCTTACGAGATAATTCATACCTTTACTTTTCTAGAGCGTATAAATGATTACGTACCCTTCTGCATAGGCACGAGAGGCCATAGAGAAAGATGCGGGCTTTCCTCTGCACCAGTTACCTACAACACCTGAAACGCAAGACCCCCAGTCCCTTTAACCAAAGCATGCTGTCACCTTTAAAGTAGTTTAATTTGAAGCATACCTTAGCATGTTCGACTAGCAAAGCAGTGTGTGTCCTGCAGAGGAAAGCTGTGACACTAGCTGTGCTTTTCTTGACAGAGCACACACTTGACATGTTTTTGCCTCGAGAGACCGCTCCGAACAAATCCTGCCTGCGTGTTATCAGGCGTGCTTCTGCTTTCTATGTACGCATCGCTCACATCTGGGCACCCTTACGAGCGTAAACAGAAAGTAAGCCATTCCAAATTAAACACAGTAGCTTTTCAGAGGTGGTGAAGGGCTCTTAGCACAAGCGCCACAAAGCCCCGACTCTGCTGATGCTGTGAAATGGCATTCAGCTGTCGCAGGGTGGAAAACAAGCTCTCGGCTTTGAATACAGAGCGAAACCGCGCCAGCCTCGCTGCGCTCGCCTGCCGAAACCCGTTCAGCTAATGAGAACGGCAAACTCTCCATGGCTAACGTACCCATTTCTTAAGGGACTGCTTAAGGACATCTTTTACAAAGGAAAGACTGCGTCTGAGTAAAATGAAAAGACAACTTAGGAGCCCGTATTTATTGGAATGGTTGTTTTCTGATGTCCCAGTAAACTGTATCGAAAACGCAAACACCTCCCTCTGCTCTAACTGAGCTTTATCGGTCAGAGGACCCAGAGATAAACAATAAAGCTTTGCTTTACTCAAACAGGTGATGAGATTTTTCTCATCCTGCTTATAGTCCAAGATGCGACCATATGATTAGCACAAAAAAAATTAATAAAAGTCAATCTCTGCTCTCAAAGGGAGAAATGCACGCATTACCTTGACAAGAGGCATAAAAAACCCAAACCAAAATACTTTTCTTTCCATATCTCCTCAATGACCAAACCCAATTAGGGGCATTCATCCTATGATACTGGTTTGGAGTTGTATTTTAACCCTTGCAGTAAACAAATACAGAGGAACAGCTCACACTCATAAATACCCCTCCCTCTTTATCAGTAACATCCACCAGGAACAGTGGATGCCTTTGATCAGAGCTTAAGATATTGTTCTAACTTTACATTAAAAAAAAAAGAAGAGGAAGGAAGAGATCAGCCCTGGAAATGGGAGGGCGGCCCTGGATAATGAGCTGCCCCTGGTTTAATGAATCACAGGAAAAACTACAGGCTTTTTTTTTTTTTTTTTTTCCTTTTTTAAGGGGCAGGGAATCTTCAGTTATTCTGAAAAATTTATAAAAATGACTCAACCAAACCTCGCTACAAGTGTGTAGGGAATTTTTAAGTGACTCAAGCATTAAAAAGCCTGCAAATACAAACTGGGGTATTCATGCAGCTGGCCTAACTGCTTTGACAGATGAGCTGCTCTTCCCTTAAACCCAACCCACCCCGGTGCCGGTGACTCTACAGCCACACAGGCACGTGGGAGAAACCCTTCAGAAGGACACCAGTGCTTTAACAGTGCGAGCACATGGCGGACTGAAAAGTTTACTTCTGGGCAAGCTCTTTCTAATAAAAGCTTAAAGAACTGGGAGTATGGTTGCACCGACCACCTATAACCTCCGATTCCTTGCAAGGACTGAAGGTGCAACCAAAGCCATGTTTTTCCTCTGCTCTTTGCAGCATTGGGCTCTGACCTCTGTTGAATTCAGTGGGGTGGTTTATTTTCTGTCGGGGAAAGAACAAGATCTTCCTTGCGACTTTGAGCAATTAAGTATTTTCCTGAACTAGCATGACAAACAGATGAGACTATCATAACATTAGTAGCTTTCTGAAGTCCAGCTATTCTTCTTTAGTAGCCAGCAGAGCATAAACATTTAATTAAAGTTGTCTAGACTAGGAAAAGTCTTAAACAGGTCATTCTACGCCGACCACATCTGGTTTACAAAAACAAATGCAGTGCTTTGGCGTTTGGGCCACCATGCAGTTGGAAACGCAAATATGGATTTTCAGGCCGCTGCCCGTGACACCTCTGTGCTACGGGTCCCCCGAGCAGCCACCTCCGTCGCTAAAATAATCGGGACAGCTCTTCTGAAAGTAAGTCCCAGCGCAATGACCTACACAGGTTATTTTATACAGGTATTGAACTGTCCCATACACGAGTGACTTCTCCCATGGCTTATGCTCCTCACTGAGGCAACTCTTCAGCTCAGCTTCTTCTACTAACACTAGAGGTCACGTATAAACGTCTCCAACAGTTTTGATTTTGTCCTGTCTGACCTGGAATTCAGTCTTAAATACAGGCTTTGTTCAACTTTCAAAACAGAAGCAACTTGATAATGGAAAAGAAATATTCTATTAATGAGCCCCCAAAAATCAACTTGGATCTCAGCATCAACCTATTCAAACACATAAATCCACGGGAAATCAAGCTTCAAGAATAAGAAAATAAGGTTACAAAAGCATTGTTAACTTAGGAGTGGAAAACTTAATCTGGAAAACCAGAGATGACATACAGACTTCCAACAACATCAACTGCGCTTTGAAAGAAGATGCAATCTTCTGCAATTAGAAGATCCTCTAATTTAGGATCTCCACCTGCATCATCTCAAATATGCAGACTTATGAATTTCCTATCAAAACATTCAAACTCCAAAAGCAACTAAACAGACTATTTGGTGATTTTGAGGACTATTAAACCGCCCTCCCCCAACAGGAAAAAAGAGAACATTTAAGCTTGGGCTGTTCTTAAAAAAAAAGGAAGCAGCTACGCACATTAACTACCCTTAAAAATAAACCTCCTGACAATCAGAAGAATTAGGCATGCACAGAGAGGGTTCCACTTTAAACTGGCTGGCTTCTAGCTCCAGTTAGGGTAATTGAGCACTGCCAGTCCGTTTGAAAAGAGGTAATTCTGGGTTTATGGAGCAGAAGCAATATCTGACACAGCTGAAGAGACGCCTCCTGCGCAGGCAGGCAAAGCAAAGGCTTCACTCTGTTAGGGAAAAGCTCCTGTTTCCTCTTGGGATTTCTCCACTGTTTTGGGATGAACGTTTCCCATAATCTATTTGTGTCATTTTTTTTTTTTTTTTAATAAAAGATTTCCTTTTACTGAAACCTTGTTTATGAGACAGCATTTTCTCTCTGCCTTCAATAATCTTTACAGCTTGTTTTACTGGAACATCAAACAGGGAATTTCCAAGACTTGTTTCAAGTATTTTTTTGGATATGAAGTAGAATATTACTCTTGCCTGTAATTTTAGAGTTTAGGTTTTAACCCTCAGCACAACACAAACACGCTGTTAATTAACTGTAGCTACTGCGTATGCAGTTCTCCAGCAATAATTTGCACAGAAGTTCCTCCTTTATGTTCCAGAGACTGGTATAATCTTTAAATAGCTTCTTACTGCCTTGAACTTCCTTATTAGCGTCTCTCCCCAGAGACAGATATTGGGAATAAAGACAAACTGAGGTCGCAGCAATCGCTGACAGAGAGGAGGGAAATGGGGGTGGGGACCACTTGCTTTGCACAAAAATAAACGTCAAAATGCTGGAGTGGGATTCCGAGTCTTCCTTTAGCTCCAGCTCTGAAGCAATGCCTAGCAGAGGTCCACACAGCAGAAATTATATTGCTCAAATATGGTATCTGTCTTAATTGCCGTCATTATATCAAGTGAACAAACCAGATAAACAAGAGCTATCCAGATTTGCCCACGTAAGACTCGTTATCAGCTTTGAAAAATGTAAGAAATTTTCTTGGGAAACGTCAAGCAGAGCAAAACTGCCTATTTCTTTCCCTGGGAACTTTTGGTCTGTGGCACGGATAGTGCCAATCCCAGTATGAGCTTGGCCACGCACAGCTCCCAGCACACTTGCGACGATGGCCCTGGGACGGTACTGTGCTCACGAACTGCACTTTGGTCACCATGAGAAGAGGGAGCCTGACAACACCCGGACGGCTGAAATTCAGAGCTGGAGCCATTCCAGCGGGGAAGCCATTCCCACACCTCTTTTCCTCATTCAGGACCTAGCTGGGTACTGAAAAGGTAGAGAGATTCGGTCTTTCAAAAGATACTGGCAAACAGTGCTGCTTCAAGCAAGAAATAAACAAAAAATTCCCCAAACTTGCAAGAAAAGCCGTAAGAAAAGCCTGCATCCCAGCAGGACAGCGCCCACGGGAACACTGCTAGATCTAAGCTGCTCTATAAGCGATGCAAAAGCCCATTTTGCCGCATCTGTGAAAGATTTACTAGCATCTGCAGTAAGGTTTTATATTACTGAACTTTATTTAAACGAGGTAGACTTTTAGTTTTTGAAACTGCACTGTAAACTTAATTTCTAAATCCACTGGCAAATGAACACTTAATTTTGCAATGCATTAATACTCTTTATAGAGTGAATCACTGAATTCAGAAGCAACGCAATGAATACCTGGTCCCAGTCATTAACACAAAATAGATGGTTTCTATTCCAGTGTAAATTGCCTAAGGCCTTATTAACATAAAAGAAGAAGCCGGGAAGCTGTTTCCTGTTTTCTGAAAGTAAACAGACCTCCATTTCTAATATATGGAAAATTCTCATTTAAAGAACAGGGGGCAGGGAACAAAGTGCTCAAACATAGCGATGGAGACCTATTTAAATATTGAATCGTTTCCAATCGTGGTGTGCTATTTTAGAAGACCAGCCTGCGGTTCACACATGCAATCCTTTCTACATGGCAATAAGGACCGAGAACCTAGCCCGTAGTGTTATGCAACTCTCTGACAGTATCTGTTTTTTTGGATGATTTAAATACAATTATAACTACAGGAAAACGAACACAATAAGAAATGGGACTTAAGGTCTGTTCTGAGGAGAACATTGAGATTAATGTAGTGGACAGGAAGCTACAGGCAAAAAAAAAAAGCTTTTTTTCAAAGAGGTTTTAAAATAGAGGAAGCAAACTGAAGCACTGGAAAATAATATTTTGAATACAGTAGATTTGTTCACTTAATCCTTTATACTTGTTTCACGTGTTTGAATCAAAGTAACATTGCAATTTGAAATGGACGTCAAAAGTCAAGACCAGGTCCACTGCAAATGCACAGGGAGAGATGACGGTCCCCATCACAAACACCCACCACTCAACTGAAAACAATACACACGGAAAAAAAATAAACCCCAGACAAAAAACAGTGAAGGAGAAAAGTCAGCAAGGGCAAGTCACGATATGGTAGAGGCATGGATTAGAGGTGACCTAACAGCTGCTCTTTGTAATATGAATCTGAGCCCCAGACAAATAACCCTGGAGGTTAAGCCCTTTCTCCCACCCTGCAGAGGAGGGATGCTGCCTCCAGGCAGGGTGCAGAGAGATGCCCAGGCAGGACCCAGTAGCATGGAAGAAAGGGTAAAGCTTTGAGGAGGGGAGGTGAAAAAAAGGGAGGAAAGCGAAGGAGCAAATTAAGCAACCGGTCTCTGGAAAGCCAGGCTCAGAAGCTCGATTTTGACACAGTGAGAAACGGGGCCAGTGCCCGCCAACAAGTGGCCTGATATCATGAGGGAGAAGACGACTATTTTAGGCTTTGTCATCTGCATGCACGGATTCTCTCTGCTAAATGCTTTTCTCTAAGCATGCAGGAATATCAATTATTGTAGGCTGTGCTATCATCAAATTACAAGTTTACAAATTAAGGCACTCTTTTTCTCTGCAAGTGCTTGTTTTTTCCTACAATGTACCAAAGGATCTGCCTCAAACATCTAGAGAGTTCAGAAGCATTTAAATCTGAACTAGAAGTCAAATTAGCCCATGAGGGGAAATGCATTTTTCTTACTATATGGGAAGTAAATAGGCAGATAAACCTCTGATTTTTAACCACTGACATCTATGTGTTTAATGTAACTGCTGGAAAAAACCACCGCCGTTGTTTAAGATCATACGATCCTGTAACAAAGTTCAGGTTCCACTCCGCCTCTTTCCAACGTATACGTGCATTTAATATTAAACTATCACGCCTCCAAAGCCATCGGATTGCAGAGGCAGAATACACCGTTCACGGCGCTCGGGAACGCGGGGGCAGCTGTGAGCCCACAGCCAGACGATTCCCCTGTGCACAGAACAACCAACGCTGCCACCAGCCCTGGAGGTTTCGACCCCTCTCAGTGCCAGTTACAGCTCCATTTATCCAACGCGTGCAAGTCAGACTAAATACCCTCAGAGTTTCAACCTTTCGTTCGGTCTTAGAAGGCTCTTTCTTCAGGGCAGCATTTTCATATGTATCAAAATGCGAGTAAACAGATTAGCAAGGTGGGTTTTCCTTTAATTACAGTCACACACAATAAAATTATTTCAGCCGGTAAAGCACCGTAAAGCTGTTACCACAGTTACTATCAGTAAACAAAAAGAAAAGCACAGTAAGGCCAGAATTTCTCTAACCGTATATTCCAAATAAATGGACAAAACAAAGCTAGGAGTTTTCTGCTTCTGAAACTCTCTCCAGCCACCAGATTAAGTAGTTACATGACTTTTTTTTCCTTTCACGTATCGAAAGGGCAACGCAGCTGCTGCCAGCAGGAAGCCGGACTCGAGCTGCGGCGTTACTGAAGGCAGCTTTCGGACCCGAGTAACAGCGCAGCTGGGGACCTACAGCACCTCAGCATTTGCTGCCGGCACAGGCCGGCTGCGGAGGGCTTTCGTTTTCCCGTCAGGTCGTGCCCAGGAGGCAGGGCTGCGGGCAGCCCAAGGCAGGGCCGATTCGAAGCTTTTACTGCCCTTTTCCTACTACCTTCAGCTTTCCTCGCGTTCTTAAGACGAAACATTAGTGTCTCCCTTACAGAAGGGGGAAGAAAAGCACCAACCTTTGATTAACGTGGTATTTTATACTACATAATTATCAAGTATAGGTTACAATTTCATTTAATTTCTCCTCAGTCACGAGTACTTGACAAATTATGTCAAAGGGTATTCTAACTATATTAATCTCCTCATGCAAGAGGGAACTGCAGGTTAAATTTCAACAGAAAAGGTAATTGCTTTCTGCTTTTGGAAGGTACACGTTAAAAAGCCTTTGGAACAGAGCTGCTGCATTCCTTCCCATCGGTCCCTTGCGCTCCCATTACACGCGTTTCACACTGCGACATTAAAGCGATGCTTGCTTTGGTAACACGTTCTGACCACACGGAATTAGAAGCCTGATCCCAGGACAGAGGAGAAATTTGCAAGTCTGTTCTGAGAGAGGAACCAAGCCTTCCACCCCATCAATGGTTTTGAGAGGGTGACAGTATTTCTCCAAAATAAAAAGACTGTCTAAATGCAACAACAGTTAACAATAAACACGTAAGCGTCCCAGCTGTTTTGGAGGAGGATCTCCCTCCATCCCCCCGAAAGGTGCTTGTATTTGGAATCAAGCAACAGAGGCTTTTGCTGGAAGACCAAGTCCCCGCAGCTCTCAGGCCTGCAAGCTGCCGTTCCGCTTTTGAAATAGCTGAAAGTTTAAACATTATGAGCAGTGACAGGTCAGCTTGAAAAAGCCTTCAATATTCAACCCTATCACAATTCATTTCTTCAAAAATTGACCCTTTCCATCATTTATATCACTATTTTTTGCCACCTTACTGAGGCCGAGTGTCAACTAAGCATCCTTCCAAAAGTAGCAGTATTACGCGTGGACTACACATTTTTAAAATATTTTCTAGGCTCAACATTCACACCCCAAACCGGCCACATAGCGCCCACGCCACCTGGACACGGGAAGCGGCAGCGCAGAGCTAACGCCACATACGCTGCCACCACTTTGGCCGCGGTTTTGCTGCAGCATGAGCTACCCCTGCAAGAAGAGGTTCCACTTGCTCCAGCACCACCACCCCCTGCCTTGCCCATCCCAAGTGCTCACACAACCGCGACGTCAGCAGCACTGACACGGGTTGAAACTAATCTTTTTGATGGGTTAGTTTTAGCTGGTATCTGCTTCACCAGAAGGTTACACTAATGCTTGAGCCAGCAAAGGGAAAGAATAAGTAGCTGAGCACACAGGTCTGCTGCTCTCAGCAGCAGTGCCAGCTTATATTGGCTTAGTACAATACCAAACCACGGATGCTTTTTCCTTAGTGTGACATTATTCTCACGAAAAGACTAATCTCTGGTCCCTCCTGGTGAGAAGAGTTTCTGCTTTAAGAAGCCCCCCTTACTAAAGGGGAACAAAACCAACAAAGGAAGTCTGATAGACCTTCTTCATTTCTCATGACAGCAGAAACACTCGGTTCTTTATCGGAAAGGATGAAAGCACATGCATAACACTGTACTTCAACGCTGAAATGCTTCTTGCGGCCAGCTTTCAATAAAGAACTCCAAGACATAGAATGATATATAGCATTTATTATCTAATACTACTGATATTAAGATAGCATTCTGAACCAGTAATAAATCTTCGCTTCTGAACTTCACCTTGGATGCAAGCACTCTGCAGAACCTAGAGTAGTACTGTTGTCATTTTTGTCTCTTATCATGGTACAACATACCTTTAAGGCTTCTATGACAAGATCTCTTGCTTCTAATTCTCCCTCAAGAATGCTAAACAGCGTCAGTAGTTCTGGTTTGCTGAGTTTTTCCAGATTCATCCTGAAAACCTGAAAAATGGAACATAGTTTACCAGGTATTTCTTTGTACATTAAAATCAGTATTCTAAGCTATGACATATAATCTCCATTTAACTTCAGCTTCCAGTTTTTTTGGACTGCAGATTGCCCAGGGGGAGAAAGGGGAGAATACACAAGACAAACATTTTCTCTTCAACTTCCAAGACCCGTTGTAGAAGATGCATTTTTCACCTTTTCCCAAGGGGTCATGAACATATGCACACCCAGATGGTGTAGGCAGAATATACGGGCTAAGACGACAGTATAATATTCACCAAGAAGTAGGCAAAGTTAACAGGAGAGGGAAAAACACGGATATTTAAAAGCCGTACTACTGTAAATTACACATCTGGATCACACGGCTGCAAACATCACTGAAATGAGACTGAAGAGCTGTGATGAATGTGGTCCAAACCGGGCCACCTACACAAACTTAACAGTAAAGTTGACATTTTGGTGCTACGATACGTTTCCTAGGAATGCCATTACGCATTAGTAATGGCACAAGCCCAAACCACTTTATAAAAAAATCAATGCCACAAAAAACACACATTTAATTACTATTCTTTCAAACTGTTTCAGTATCACCATCATTTATTAAATAGAATTTTACTGCCCACATAAGAACAAAGATCCATCATCTGAACCGCGCATACAAAAAGCTTTTTTTCCCCAGCACCTTTGCTGATATGCTTAACATTGCCTAGTAATAAGCTTTTTCATTTAACATCATTTTGTTAACAATGGCAATCATTTCACAGACTAAATCCTTGTCTCTGATGCAAATATACCTGTTGATGATGTAGTCTTGCACTTTGCACAACAACCAAACACATTTTTCTGAGCCACATGCATCTTTCACCACTCTGTATCAATCGGAAAATGCTACAGCAGGAAGCAGCTTCTCAGAGATACCAAACTCCACTTCACGGGCAAGTGATAAAGGGTTAACTTAACCTTTACTAGAGAAACCTATACAGCTAAAACATTCAACTGAACTCTAATTTTTCTGAAGTCACTGCTACTTTACAACTGATTTGCATAGCTGTGCCTTGGAGAATTATGCACCAATGCAAGTTCTGTCTTGTTTATGCCAAAGCAGTTTTCCAGTTGCTGGGAACAGCAAGTTCTGCTTACAGAGAGGAGTAGGTAGCCTTCATACAGCAAGAGAAATCAGAAATCTACGTCATGCCCCCTCTGCTAAGCAGGCAAGTTTCTCATAATGCAGTCACGTTCCTGCTTCACGCGGTATTTTACATGAAATTCCATGAAGCAGCGATGTTTCTTACAGACTTTTCTGGCCAGCCCTACCATTGGCACGGGCTGCTCAAGGAAACGTCAGTGGAAGCGACCACGACTGTCCGGGGTATCGGGGCTGTTCCAACACCAATTTAACTGGACGGCACGATCTGTCAGCATCGCATGTATGTTCCCTATTGCAGATCCATTCCATATGTTCAAGAGGAACACACAAGAGCGGAGCGTTCGGTAAACCTGTTCACATCTATCATAATTACAAAAACCAGCCTGATCAAGACTTGACACAAAAGTGGAATTTAGGAAACTCACTATATTGACTCAAACCACATTTCAGCGGGCCAGGGCAGTGTTGGTCACTGTTCAGCAGCAGCTACACTTTCAGATCAGCCGACAGACCTTCACAGAGCTGTCCAGGACGTGAACCTGGCCATCTCCCTCAGCTTCACGTACCTCTGCTGACGGTTCTGTCGGTGCGGGATGCCTGGCTAGCTGAGACCACAGGGAAGGAGTGTGATTTACAACTTGTTCATCTTATACAAAAAGGGAGAGACTGCAATAGAAGCAGCAAATTAATGTTAATACATACATAAGTAGCCATACAGGGTAAGAAAAGAGGGGGCCTGCTTTTAGCCTTTAACATTTACCATGCTTATGTTGGTACTTGAGTCTGAGCTGCATCACTTCCCTCAGCAGGTTTTAAATCTGGAACAACTGAACGTCTGCTCAGGAGATGCACAGCTTAATTTCAGAACCATCTCAATCCTTACTCAGACTAAATTCCCAGGTGCTAAGGCTGAATCAGTACTGATGGGAAACAGCAACAACTTTTTTTGCCAGATACTCATCAAGTTATATTAGTTTTGTGGCATTATAAGCCAGAACTAAAAAGAAGAAGTTTTCTTTCAGATCTTAGAACAAAGTGGATCATCTAACTCTGCTACCCCAGGACAGTAAGTTTTGAACATGGACTTTCAATGTGACTGCATCTGTGCTTTTCTCTTTTAAAAAGAGATGACACAGAAGCGTGCAGCTGCATCTCTCCATTAGCTACCGAACAGCACACTCAAAGCGAGGACAGCTACCAACTGCAGTTTGATATTTTAAAGCTATTAGTCTGGGCAGTAATCATTTCTATTCTATATTCTAAATACTCCCATTGTGACTTCTGCTTCACAGTGTTATAGAAATAAGCCATGCTATTCTTAACATGCCTCTATGGCTATAGTCTTTAATCAGCTTAATAACATAAACAAGCCCTGTCCTAAAATACATGGGTAAAAATACTTGCAGAAATAAAAAGCAGGAGCCAGTTTGCACAGCAATCATTTATACAACAACAGGTAACACTAAAGATATGTAAGTGGTAGAGCCTTTGCTTCCTTGTGTGCGACCTGCTGCTACAGAAGACCTTTCACTGCTCTGTTTGCATAGGTTATCCCGTGCTGCGGAGGCGACAGGCTGGGAGCAGATGCCACAAATAAAGTCGCTGCCTTAAAAAACCCCGCTGAATTGCACTTGTATTCTGCACTGATTTACAGGGAACTGTTGAATGCATTAGAGCACACCTGGCCGATACCTGTTACACCGAATCTACAACACTCCCCAGCACTCCCTTTCAGGGACACACAGTACCAGGGAGCTGAAAAATGGAAAAAAGCTCTATTCATTTTACGTTATTATTTTACAAGAACAAGAAGCATCTCTGGATCAAAGAGCTAATAATAAGCACATCTAAGCTCCTCCTCCCCTATCCAAATCCAAATCCCTTCCTGGCCCTCCAGCGTCACAGGCTCCTGAGCTGACCTTTCCAAGACTGCTTTCCGGTCATCCTGATGTCCCGGTGCCTTCCCTCGTCCCAGTTTTTAATAAAAGATCGCGCCAACCCTATTCAATTACCCAGTTCTCTCCCTTGCAAACAGTCCCTTTCTGCCAAACAGATCTGTACTCGTCAGCTGGGGAACCTGACCCAATATTTCAAAACCTTTGACCACGAGATAGAGTTTCACGGCATTAGAAACAAGATCTAGAAATACCCAGGGCATATTACCCCTTTACATTCAGTGAAGTATCCTGACCAGTCCAATCACACAGATCACAAACCGCAAGGACCTCATTATTTAGTCTGATGGCATAAATATTTTCCCCGAGTCTGAGATATACCACCATTTTTGGACAATAAGCAAGAGTTCAGAGCATAAACAAAGATAATTACTTACTGCTTGCCTAAAGGTAAACTTCCTTTTAGCTATGCTATGGACCATTAAAGAGTCTCCTCAGCAGACCCATACCTACCCTTGAAAGAGACAAAACTCTTCTTTTGAAAGTTATTTCCCAGTATTTAACTGAAAATAAATATCAAGACCAGTTTAAGCATACGTACAACCGGGCAAGCTAACAAACCAGGGTAAGTTATCTTTGGCATGTGCCACTTCAGGAACAAAAGAGATAAGCTCCCAGACCGTGGCAGCTCCGCCACGCACTGAATCACACTACGATGATTATGAAACCATTATAGGCTACATTTCGCTTGGGCTCACAGACATACAAGCACAAACCAAGTTAACCAACACTGCCAGCGCAAAAGAACCTCACCCACCGACTTCAGCGAAGGTTTGAGTCGCTCCGCAGCGGGCACTAACCAAAGAGCACCCGGACCGCGCAGCCCGAGGCACGGACAGGGGACTTTGTCAAGCAGAAGCTTCAAGATACTCTGTAAGCACTTGGCTCAAAACTCTTCTACTTTTTTAGAAGTATTGTGAAGAACGTAGCTTGTCGTTCCTTTTTTCCTCTGAAGGAGGGTATTTCCTTTCCTTTCATAAGCCATGGTTACAGCTACGCCGGTCCAACAATGCCTCTATGTCTATAATCCTGAATCAGCTTCGTTTTTTTTTCCTGTCCCTGAAGAGGAACTGATATTTTCCAGGAGCTCGCATGGGCGTAATCGCATTCATATGAGAACCTAAACGAGTCATTTGAAAACTCTCGATAGACAAGTTTTTAAAAACGCTGCTGCATGTGTAGCGTGATGTTTGAGTTGTTAAAATAACTACCTGATACGTTTATATAATAAGAAAGCTAACATACACTTTGTAATTGTGCACCCACAATGCTACCTGGCATTGCATCAGACCTGATGCAGAATGAGGTTAAAATGAACAGTGTTTAAATCCCCCAGCTCTGTATCTTAGAACTAAAAGGACGCCTACCCCCAAAATCCTCCCCGGCCAGTTATTTCTTGAGGTACTACTTTGGATGAAGCGAATACATAAAATTCGTGTTGAAAACGATGCTAAAGTCCTTTAACAGCTACTGTGGGGCAACTGTAGCGCCTTGAAAGAAAATTAAAATATCCACCTGGTTGCACCGGGCGGTGCTCGGGGAGGGAGCAGACACCCGGGGTCAGCCCGGGTGACGGAGCCCCTGCAGCCCGCCTGCTCCCACCGCGCTGGAGAGGCGGCCAGGACCGGTCGCTACCCGGGCACCGGCTCCCCGCGGCCCCCCGGGAGCCGGACGGTCCCGGGAGGGGGTGGCAGGGGCCGGGCTGGGTCGGTGACTCCCGAGCCGCCACGGGCCGGTACAGCCGCGGCGAACAAAGGGAAACACCGCACCGGCGGCAGCCCGGGAGAGCTGCCGGGCCGCAGCAGGAGACCCCCGACCTCCTCCGGCGCCCGGGGCCGCTGCGGGGCGAGCGGCAGCAGGGCCGCGGCCAAGCCCGCGGGTCCCGGGGCGGGCTCAGGGCCAGCAGCCCGCTCCGCCGCTTCGCTCCCACTCGCCCCACGACAGCGCCCACCCCGCCAGGCCCGGCCCGGCCCCGGGCAGCGACGGCCGCGGCGACGCCAAGCTCCCGGTAACGCCCCCCTTACCCCCCACCCCGGTCTCCGCCCGCCCAGGTCCCGGCCGCGGCCGCCCCCGCCCGCAGCAGGGCTGGGCTCGGCTCAGCCCCGCCACCGCCACTCTCAGCCACCGCCACTCTCAGCCCCCGCTGGCCCGGCCACTCCGCACCTGCCGCGGCCCACCCGCGGGGGCAGCGCCAGGCCGGACCGCGCACGGAGCGGGGCCCCGCCGCCGCCGCCGGACCGGGAACCGCGGCCCCCTCCCGCCCCGCCACCGACCTGGCCCTCGCGCCGCCGCCGCCACTACCGCGCCACTCCGCTCCCCATCCAGCCGCCCCGCCCCTTCGCGCCCGCCTGCTGAGGGACGGCGCGGCCGCCAATCAGAGCCGCCGCCGGGCTCGCCCGCGGCCCAATCCGCCGCGGGGAAGGCGGGGCGAGGGCGTGGGCCGGCCGGCGGCGGCAGCAGCAGCCAATCAGGCGGCGGAACCGGGGCGAGGAGGGCGGGGCGGGGGCTGAAAATCCCTTTTGTTCGCGGCGGCGGCAGCAGAGTGAGCGGGCGGCTGTGATTGGCGCGTCATTTCCGGCGCGGGCGGGCGGGGCGGGGTGGGGTCTGGTGCCACCGCCCCAGCCACCGCCCCCGTCCCGGGCGTCGTCCCTCGCCCGGAGCCCGGGAAGCGGCTCGACAGGAGCCCCCGCCGGGCGCGGAGCTGGGAGAGGGGTGGTGCCCCGGCACCGGCTCAGGGCGGGCTGGAGGGGGTCCCTGGCCCGGGGCGGGCCTGCTCCCCTCACAGCGGTTCTGAGCCCTGCTCCCCTCAGGACGCTCTGGCCTGCGCTTGGCCTCCCTCTCAAGACTGATGGCTCACCTAAGGGTGTTTTAGAATACTTCTGTTTTATTTGTGTATTACAATAGCTACTGTTGTGCAGTGTGACTCATCCGCGCAGGCCATCGGTGCGGGCGCGTCGCTGACTGTCACAGCTTCCCTCCGACGATCTTTCACAAGCGCTGAGCGACGCTGCGATGCAGAAGCAGGCACTGCACAGAGGTGCTGGGGAAAGCTCAGCCTATTTACGTTTATTTACCTGCCGTCAGCTGAGGAAAGAGCCCAGAATACATTGGAGGCTGTTGCTGGAGGGAATCTCGCCTCAGCCAGAGCGGGGCCGATGCTGTTGAGGGCAGCAGGTTTTTCTGCTGTCGGAGCTGCTTACCCAGCAGTCCGCTAAGCCGGCATGGCCGCTGAAACGAGAACTTACCCCTTCTGTGGAGGACGTGGCAAATCATTCCGTCCCTGACCTTCCTACGAGATGTGCTCAGCATTCCTAACGCGCTCAGTTCCGAAGAGCTGAAAACAGCTTTCAGCGGCCTTTCCCACCGTGAGGAGTCCGACGGCAGGGGAGCGCTGGGCTCGCGCCATGCTGCAGCGCAGGCCTGCGCTGCCGGGTGGTGACACGTGCCGTGAAACCAGCGGTTTCTGAAGTAGAAATTTCTGAATCCACTGCAAAAAGTAGTGTCACATAGTAAGAGGACTTTACACGGTGACAATACCAGCAATAAACCTCACCTCTAACCATTGCAGCCTCCTGTCTAGTATGTTCAGAAGAAGATGCTTTTGCCTAGACAGGGTTTTCTGAGCATTATTTCCCAGCCTTGATAAATACCGGAACTTTTGCAGTGCCCTGGTCTAGCAATCTCGAAGCCCAGGGGAAAAAAAAAGCCCGTGGGTTGCCTCCCCTGAGCTGCGCTGGGCTGTAAGCGCTCCGGTGGCACCGCCAGGCAGCTGGTACGTTAAGACCCCTAACTGCGATTGCCTTTCTCTTACACTGTGCTTCTCCTGCTTTTCACCTCTTGCCTCTTCTTTTATCCTTGGAATATGGTTTTAGGGCAGACATCCTTTCATCGCATACATGAAAAGTGGCAGCAGCTCGTATCACGGTTCGTGCTCACAGGCTTTTCTTTACTTGCTACGCACCATTTTCCACTCCCAGTAGAGAAGTGACGGTGCTGGGTGAAGCCCTTGGAAGAGCAAGGATGGGCTGGAGAGGGGGTAAGAGGAGGGGGATGCTCCGAGAAGGCCAGGCATCCCCGGGGGAAGGGGGGGCTGCGGGCAGAGGGAGAATTGCCATCTGCAGGAGGGTCACTCGCTGTCTGCGGCCGGGGAAAAGGGGAAGGGGGCCAGTGCAGTGCCACAAGTGAAGGAAGCCAGACCAAACCAAGGCTGACTTAACTCGCCACGTCCTGCGCGTGCAGGACCCAGACCCTGCCAGGGAGATGTAGGCTGTAAGCTGGCACGGCATCTCGTCTCCCTGGGAAGAAAAGAAAAAAGGGCTTTGGGGAAAAAAGTGGGTAGAGACTACAAGAGCCGTATCGAGTGGTTATGGCCAGGCGGGGTATTCACGCTCGCACATCGCTGGGATCAACACCCACGCTCCCAACGACCTGCACTCTTGCACTGGCTTTAAGAACCGAAATCAAATGCTTCCAAGGCTTTTGAAGCCCGAAGCGAACGCCCGTGGGTGTGGCGGAGGGCAGCGGTGGGGGTTTGCAGCCCCAGACCGGGCCGCAGCTCCAGCAGCAGGCTGGCGGGGAGACCCTGCGCTGGGGACCCGCGGGGGCCAGGGACCCCCGTGGGCTGGGGACCCCCGTGGGCTGGGGCCCGCGGGGGTTGGGGGCCCGCGGGGGCCGGAGACCCCTGTGCGCCGGGGACCTGCGTGGGCCGGGGACCCCCGTGGGCTAGGGAACCCCATGGGCTGGGGACCCGCGGGGGCCGGGGACCCCCGTGGGCTGGGGACCGCGTGGGCTGGGGACCCCCGTGGGCTAGGGAACCCCATGGGCTGGGGACCGCGGGGGCTGGGGACCCGCGGGGGCCGGGGACCCCCGTGGGCTGGGGACCGCGTGGGCCGGGGACCCGCGTGGGTTGCGGACCCGCGTGGGCCGGGGACCCGCGGCCTCGTCGGCGTGGCTGCAGCTCCCCCCCGTGTCCGCAGCGCTCGCTGCACGGCGGGGGCGGCGAAGCCTCCGCCTGCCGAGGGGCTGAATGGGAGCTTTGATTTTTCGAGAACTGCCGCGCTGGAACGGTTTTTCCAACCACCACCACATCTGCCTCAAACGCTAGTTGTGTTTGCACCTGAAAAGGGCAAGGAAGGGTTTGTGTTTCCAGGATGACATAGATTAAACGCGCTGTAATGTCTGCTGGCCGGTCATTTCGATTCTGATGCCGCTGCAAACATTCCTGTCGCTGCCCAGTCCCACTCTTGGAAACACAGGAGAAAGGAGACCTTTGTGCGGAAAGAGCTTTGCAGGAGGCTGATGACTGGCGCTGAATCGAGCGTGTAAAGGTCACAGATGCATGAGTTACATCAGGGAACATCTGGCACCAAAAGCTGCTCTGTTCTGGGGCTCGGTGAGGACATTCGATGAGCCCGGCGCAGCTGAAGAGCAAACATCGGAAGGGACTGAGAGTCCTAAACGTCCTAGGTGGTCTGAGGGAGGGCAAACTAAACAACTGTAGCCTTGAAACCCAGCAAATTAGTTCTGATGAGAAAAAAAACCCCAACATTTCTTAGCAGAGCCCATATAGCCCATGCAGAAAAAATATATTCAGTTGCCTGCTGGTCTGCATTTGGGGGGAAATAAATCAGCTGCACAGGAGGAGGAGGCTCTTCGGGGCTGGAAGACATCGCTCTCCAGGCTGTTTGGCCACCTTCTTTTTGTTTATTATTTTTAGCATGCAGCTGATTGCCAGGTGTGTCAGATATGGGCAGAAAAATGAGGCACCTGCCCGAGAGTGCGTGCCGTGCGGATTTCTGATGTAAGGAAACAGCAGTGAAATGCCGAGGTGAGGGCAGATACAAATCACGACCGTACCTGCCCATACATCAGGATAAGCACAAGTCCGTGCTGGCGGTTCGGGTTCGCCTGTTTCTGTTTATAGCGCGTGACACGAGCCAAAGATAAGAGCGAGCGGCTTTTAAGAGTGGCGGGCAGGGGTCCCGCGGGAGCGAGGGGTGGGAGCGGGAGGTCTCGGCTCTGCGGGGAGCCCAGAGGAGGGGACGGGCCGGGGGTACGGCCCCCCTCGGCCAGCACAGCGCAGGGTCGGTCGCGCTGGAGAACATCAGCAACCAAAAAGCTTCAAACGCCAAAGAGGAGGGAACACAGCGGTAGGAGAGAGGCGACTTCTCCTGAAGTATCACAGGCGAGAGAGAGAAACCACAAATACAAGCAATTAGAAAGAAGCACATCCGTCATGTTTGTGATGCTGTCGGAACGAGAATCCATCTGGGAAAAGAGCCAGCCCTGCCTCCCTGGGAGTTATACATTTTTTTCTTTTCAAATATTGTATGACATCCATCTCTATAGCTGCGTGCTGTTTGTGCTGGCATGTGGGTGTGTACTTCTGAAGGCTCCCCATATTAGCAGAAGATCTATAGTCTCATTCTAGAAATTTTGCCGCTATAAAAATATATTCTGTTTTTGACTGAGTGTTTTTTCTTCTCTCCCGAAACTCTGGAGCCGTGTAAAATAGCTTCATAAAACTTGTAGGGCTTTTTAAAGTAGAAGTTACTGCCTTGCCTTGCTTTTAAAAATGCACCCTTGATTTTAAGCGTTGGGGTATTGTTTGCTTTTAAACAAGTGAATGCTGAAGAGATGCTATAAACTCCTTTTTTATTTTGTTGCTTATTGAGAAAAATCAAATTATACCTAAGGGAAACGGGAATGAAGCATTTCATAAAGATATACGGTATATAAGCAAACAAAGCCTCAGTCTTCCAAAGTAAGTGTGCAAAAAAGGGAAGATCCTTTCAGCACTGAGTAAATACCCTCTCTTGGGAACACTGCGGTACCCGAATTACCAGCACGAGCCCTTCCTCTGCACCAGAAAGGCCTTTGGCCGGCATTGGCTCGCTCGGGGAGGAGCGACGGGCCATGGGAACACTGGATCCAGCCGCCGGCTCCCTGGTTGTGTCCCGTGGCTGCTCAGCGGCTCGTCACGGAGGAGGTCTCAGCCCAAGCACTGCCGGACTGGCATTCCCGATAGCACGGGCCGGCCATCCCCGGCGTCAGGCCAGGACCGCGGGGACGTGGGGAGCACGCTCCACGCCGTGCCGGAGCTAGGCTGCCGCTGCCCGGCCCTTGCCTGGGCCATGGGGGCTGCAGCTGCAGGCCCCTGTCGTCAGCACAAATGTCTTTATAAAACCCACACAGGAGATCTCGGTGCTGCTCCCAGCCTCCCTTACGACCTTGTGGGAAAAGACGCTCGGCTCAGCGGGAAAGTGACTCTCGGCCAAGGTTTCCCGGCCCGCAAAGCCGGGCTATCACTGCTTACGCCTCTCGAGTGTTCTGCCTTTCAATGAAGGATGCAAAGTGCTGGAGCGAGCGTATTAGAGCAGCTAAGAAGCAGCTCCGGTTCAAAGGATATTTGGAAACCCCTTTTTCCAATCAGGCCATTTGCAATTTCAATTGCTAAGTGTTCGCCTTTCATTCCCTGGCACTCTAGCTCCATCTGAATTGGCTTTCTCAGCACTTCAGAAAGGCTTATGTTACATTAGGTAAGATTTAACAGCCATCACTTCTCCAAAGGTAATACAGAAATGTCTTTTTTATGACACAAGAGGGAGATTTCTCATTTGGGAAAGTGATTCTTTGTTGTTACCAAATCACTGCTTTCGGTGCATCCTTCATGCGACTTTGATCTAATAACTGATTTTTTCTATGAAAAAAATAAGAGAAATATTGTTGATATTTCTGATAAATGCAAGTACCTGCCGAAAGGAAATAAAATTTGCTTCTTTATCATTATACGTACATATCCTACATATTCATATGGACATATTTAAATATAGAGACCCCTCAGGACGCTGCCTGCATTCATGTAATTCTGCAGCTGAACAAACTGGTCATTATGGCTCCAGTAAGGACTTGTTCGTCCCCAGCTTAGCTCTGCACACGCTGTCTCGCATGAAGCTGACAGATGAAGTCCTCGGCCAGTCCTGTCACGGGCGAACCAGCCCAGGCTTTCTAAATCTCTTCTGATAATTTCTCTTTCTCTCCACGAGCATTTATTCATCTGCCGGCCTTTGCTTCCGAGCACCTGGCATTGAACTCCCTCCCGCGGGCCGGCTCTCCATCCTGGCTGGACGAGGACAGCCAGACCGACCCGGGCAGGGAGCTTCTCGCTGCACCTAAAATATTAATTACAGGCAGCAAGCAGAAATGTCACTTTGCTCTCCTGAACTTCTTTAGCAATTTACCAGGAAAAAGCACTCCAGGAGCTGCTGGTTTAGTGGATGACTTTCCCGACAGTGATTGAATGCTTTGATAAGAAGCAGCAGTTTGTTTGCCACCTTATTTACCATGCTGGGCTCTTTCTGCAAAGCACATAATACTGTTCTTACCAGACCAGGGCGTAAAAGAAGTAGAAAACAGAAATATACTTGGAAATGACCCTCACCTAACAACACAGCTCATGGTCTCGCTTTCTTTGAATTACCTTAGGCTCTGCGTGTTGGGAAATTGCTTTCTCTGACGGCTGATTGCTTGCCAAAGCCCTGGGACCCTGATTGATTTCTGTGCCTCCGCAGTCGGGAGAGCAGAGCAGAGCAGAGCAGAGCAGAGGCGTAAAAACCACGACAAGAAATGGGAAGGACAAATTGTCCCTGAACTGACCGAGCGGCGGGCTGCTGGCTAATGTTTGCTAATCATCCCGCTAAGTGGAAAGGAGGGGGAAGACCAGGAGCTCTGCGGTGCTCACACAGCTTCACGGGCGGCAGCAGCGTAAATTAGTCCCCGCTTTCAAAGCTCACAGCGATTCTGGGTCCTCCCGCAGCCCTCCCGCGCGAGGCCGTCCTTGCGACCGCAGGCATCTGCTAGGGAAACGCAGCCCTGGAACCCATCTGCCAGGGTTGGCTCTTACAGAAATCCCGGGACTAGGATGGATCGTTCTGCCAAGGGACCACACGAGAGAAAAAAAAAATAAATCACATTTTATCCAGACCAGGCTTTTTAGCCAGGAGTGACAGTAAACTTACGTAGAAGCTTGCCAGAGGTGACACAACCCGCAGCCTAGAAGCAGGTTGTCCTAACGAAAGGAATCGGCTGTTCTGCACAGTGACAGAGCCGGGAAGAGATCATTCTTCAGCCGTCCTCCAGTTAATTTTCAGTTGATGTGAAAGGCATTTATTAAATCAACTTATTCTAAAATGCAAAACAAGCTTATGAGCATCAGCTCCTTGGCCAGCCCAAACTTCCAAAAAGTTTCTTCCTGTTACAATTGAAATACTTTGTATTTGAATTAGCTAGGGTTAGGGGTGACCATACCAAATTGTGATTTTCTGGAGAGGTTTTCTGAATCTGAATTTGTTAACAGTGAACCTTCTTGCACATTTCTATTGTACCTCCCTTGCCCGGCATCTCCTTTGCAAGCTGAGCAGTCATCATCTAGTTAAGACCTCTTCATACAGAAGTCTTTCCATAAATCTTACCTCTATTTTTGCCCTTCTCTGCCTCTTCTCTAATTCAACCCAGAGCTTTTCTCTGAGAAGGCGTGACTGATACCGCACACAGTATGTCAGATGCAAGCCCTTCAGCTTACACGCAAACCTCATAGCTTACGCAGAGTGCAGTTAGATGCACAAGCTACTTGCTAATGGTAAAGCATTTCCAGAAGGGTTCTGCATCCTGTTTTCAGGCCAAAACAATACAGAATAAGCTCCAATTTTTTCCAACTGGCACTGGGTAAGAAAAATATATTGCTTTAACTCTGTTCTGGTTTCTTGATTAGATGAAGGCAAACTACATGTTTTTCCATCAGTCTATTATTACAACTTAAACTCTGCACAGTTTGTTGAATACATGTTTTTGTATTTTGCTCGCAGAAGAGGAACTTCCTTCTCTGGAAAGATAACAGCACGCTTGTGTCCAATACAGCAATTTCTAAGCCATTTCTTCAAAAATAACACTTTCAGACCAATGGTACAAGGCACGTGCTTAAGGCCAGCAAAGCCTATGTAGACTGCAAGATCATCTTCTGCTATGGTATTTTCTCTCCCATCCAGGGGAGGACGTCCAGCACCGTTGCAGGTCTTCCCAGAGCAACAGGTCGTGGCACTGGCCAAGGAGAGCGTCCTGCACGGATTGATTCGGACTGCAGGTCTGGGTGCTCCCAGCAGCTTGACTGGGAACGGGGCTGTGAAGCCCATTTCCATGGGAGGCTGCTGGCCAGGCTGGAGGCACTTCTCCCCGAGAGACGAAGGAAACAGTCGGATGCCTGACACAACAGCAGGCAACAGCATCGAACTACAGATGACATCTCGGTCTGGTCACACAACCTCCTTTTGCCTCGTTTTTATGACATTCATTTTTCTTCTGCCTCAGATGGCTGAAGGGAGACCTCCCTCTGCCCTGAGGACGACGATCCCTGGGATTCCAGCAAGAGCAGGATCATGCACACGGTGGTCACGGAGCTCGCGCCCTTCATGCTTTGGGAGGGCCTTGCGTCATGAAGAAACTTTCTTATATGTGGGCAAAATAGACTTTTTCCGAGCTAGACTTGGGCATGCTCCTTCCACCGCTTGCTTCAGGAGCAGCAGAGTCGGCTCATGGAGCATAACGGGGTCTCGGACGCCCTGCCTACCGCTGAGAGGAGGCGATGCCTGGCTTTGCCCATGGGAGACTTTCATGGCAGGGTCTCAAATACAGAACAGGAGGGACTGAGGTGGAGGGAAGAGCCCTGCCATTAAACCAGCTAAAAGGCAACAGCCTCCCGCCTCGGCACTGCCAAGTAGCTGCGCTATTGACAACCAGCCTGATTCATAGCAGATACTAAAAATAATCCGTTCCAAAATTAGGCATGCTTCGTTAGCCAATTTCTACACCTAGATGAAAATCATACTTTTAAGATGCGCAGTTTGAAGTGTGGCAGTTCGTGTAGGTATTTATCATCTCCTGATCTGTCATTTCTTTCTGAATGATGCAAAACAGAGCGAGTTCTGTTTGCTTTTACACAGCAGTTGCCACCTTCTTACCCAGAACAGAGGATTTTATTAGCTTAAGTAAGTACCTGCAGGACAGATGCAGTATTTACAGTATTTATTGAATAATTTACGTTATTCAAATCTGTATTTTGTCATTTTACTGAGTAATCTGGGGGAAAAAAAACGTTTCTCTCTCTGTTTTGTAGAGTGTTGCTTTGCTGAGTGGGGCCCTGGAATATTGACAGTTGTTACTTCCAATAGTGAACATGGTCTCTTCTCTTTTTCAGCTTATTTTTAACTTGAATATTTAAAACGAGTCAGTTTTTGAGCAATATATTTCTGCATGGCACCTATTCTTGCCATTAGTCCCAGGCTGTATTTATCCTGTGTCCCACCTACCTGCCTTCACCATGTGTCAGGGATGAAACACGTCAGGCTTTTAAACAAAAAATCTATTTATTATAACTTTTAAATCACTATAATCCTACTTTGTATGGAGGTGGTTTGGGGATTATTTAACACCATTCTTCTAGTTCTGGTAGCTGGATAGTGGCGGTTAGAGTGTGCACGAGTACATTTGCTCAAGTACTGCCAAGAAAACATGTTCGTATTTTCCAGTGGTATTTCTAAAGGTTAATTTGATACAGCAACAGCTTCTCCAGTGAAGAACCAGAGCTCTTAAACTGTATAATCCTAGTGAGGAACAGAGCTGAGCTTAATGAGTAAACGCACTCAGTCCCATTAAGGTTTCTGGTCTTCACCAATTGTTTTTTCCAGCGCACGCCCTGGCTGGCTTCTGAGCCACAGCCTTAAGGATCGCTTTGGGTTTGCCAGCTAGCGAGGGGCTGCCCGCTTAAGCGCGCAGCAATCCAAGCCAGGCTCCAGCGCGCTTTAAACGGGAGCATCTGGAAACCTTGCCAGGGTGGCCGTCTTTTTTCCTCTCTTTCCAGGTCTGAACTGCCCCCAGCCTGCCAGGCTCCACGTCCTGCAACTGCCACCGTGCCTTCCCAGGCGGAGGCAGAGGCCGCGGGGATGCTGCTGCTTCGCCTCCCTGGGAAAGCTGTGCTAAACCATTGAAGGCGAATGTCACCTCCGCACCCCCGAGGAGTCTGCAAACAGCAGCTCCCAACTGTCCTGGGAACAGTAAAATGTTTCCAGAGTGTGTCAGCATTTACTGAGATGCTTTTATCTCTTCCCCAAAGTAGGAAGAGCTGCTGTGTGTCCTGAAAACCTCTTATGGCATTTTAATTAAAGTCTCCAAGCAAACTCTTTTTCCTGCCTCTGCCAGCCCAGCCTCCCTGCCCCCAGCACCCTGCTTTCCATTTTTATTGGATTGATTTCCAGGCTGACCATATTTGACAATTGGACATTGCAATCACAATGATTTTTTCCTCCTCTTTATCGAGAGGCTCATGATGAGAAAATAACCTCAGCGTGTGCTGGGGGCCCGCAGTTTTTACACCCAGGGGCCCTGCAAACACCCCCCGGGGCCGGGGCAGCGCTGCGCTGGGGCACCGTCTATCTGGGATGAGCACTTGTTAACATTTTTCCGTATAAATATTCTATCCAAAGGTGTTTTTCAGCAATTAACAGCCGAGGTAACCTTTCAGGGCTTTGCACCATTCATCCTCTGCAGATGGGTGCTCCCTGGGGTAAGGACCCAGCCTAGATCTTCATCTGGGATGCATCTGGAAATGCTCTTGGTTTGGGCTGTGTTTGCTGGCCATCAGGCAGCCTGCTCGCCCAGCGGCATGGCCCCGCACCCTGCATTCGTCCCCACCGAGGAGCGTGTCACACCCCGCGGCAGCGGCACGGCTGCGCCGGGGCTCCAGCCCCAGACGGGGGGAACTGCACCGCTGCTGCGTCTGCAGCAGCTGGGGTGAGCTGAGCCACGCTGCGCCTGCAGGCCAGTTAGTTTTGGTTTATTTCTCCCTCATGGAAACTCATTTATTATTTTACATTACTCTCTGAAGCCTTGGAGCATCTCTTCCTGCATTTAAAATAGGAGAAAAAAACCTCCCTCTGCAACATTCACATGCAGGGTTAGCTCTCCCAGCCTGACTGCACAGATCGGGGATTTGGGATGGGGAGGCTTGGTCGAACCCATTGTCATGAGCAAAGCGATCTCAATTTAAATAGCAGTTAATAAAAGATGCCTATACAAGGGCTGTAAGCATCCTGACACTTGATTAATTGTACTACAGCATGGTACACCTAACAGCACTAAAACAAACACACAAACATTCAAAAGAAAGTAATTAACTCAAAAACTCAGCCAGCTGGTACCCGCTATGTGGGAGCACCGCCAGCCCCGGTCGCGGGGAACAAACTGCTTTCGTCGAACGTGCAGGTTTATTCTGCTTTGGACCGTGCTACGGAGGAGCAAATTCACAGAAACGGAGGTTTGGACCTGGGGCCCGGACTGCTGAGTTTCTGAAGCCCAAGAGGGGGATCAGGCGGAGGAGTCCAGCTGCATGCCCGGTGCTCGGCGGGGCTGCAGCCTGCGCGCTGCGGTGCTGGCAGGCAGCGGCCTCCCCTCATTCCTCGCCCAGCTCCGGCCCCTGGCTCCGGTGAGACCCACCTGCACGGAGCTCTCGGGAGCAAATACCAGCCCGGGGTGCAGGGCTTCGCTGGCCATTTCACAAGCACTGAACGGGGATCACAGAGCAGAAAAGTTTCTAGAAAAGGAACCTGCTGAAGCACGCAGCTCGCCTACTGAGATACTGCCGGTGGTGGCATCGGCACCGCAAAAAGCTGAATCTGGGGAATACAGGGGAAGTGCTTCGCCTACCATACGTCTTCTGGTAACACAACAGACAGAGCCTGCAGTCAGTTACCAAGGATGCAAAAATCAGAAGTTACGCTGCATCACAGGGTATAGAGGAAGACAGTAGAAAACAGCTCTATTCTCTATGGGTGTTATCTGAGGATAAGAAACGCTGGCTGCTCTAGGAACTCGGTATCTTTAGGGAGAACTCTGCACCTTTGGAGAGGAGGGAACCTCTCCAGAGGAGGAGCAGACCTTGCAGCCCAGGCAGCAATGGCTCTGGGCTCTTTGCCCTGTGCTGTAGGAGCACGGGGAGGACTCTGCACTCCATCTTACTTCATCTGGGAAACAGAAAACGCTCCTGCAGACAGCTTGCAAAATGTGTTGGATCTATCACTGAAGGAAAAAAAAAATATGCAAATGCTAAGTCTTGGTTTACGCAGAAACACAACCAGCTAAAATAACACCCAGGATAGTAACTGCTCACATTTCAGCCGCTGTTGCAATGCAGATACAGGGGTGTATTTTCTTTGCAGGACAGCAGCCAGTAGTTTCCATGCTTCACTTTTTTTTTTTCTTATCAAAATAGGGGGATGAACAGCTGGTGCCTACAGCGGTAACCTTATGTTTCAGTGGCATTCGTACCCATGGGTAGCAGGGCTCTTGCACTGCCAAGTGCCATTCACACGGGCGGTTAGGAAGGTCAAGGTCACAGGCCCGCAGTGGAGGAGCCAGCCCAGGACAGGCAGCTCTGGCACCGCAGGGCCACCTGTGCCCACCTGCGCCTTCCACGGGGCAGGCCAGTAACAGAAGGACAGCTCTCCAGACAGGCTGATGCTTTCAAATGCACAGGGTGATCAATAAAGAAGAATTAACAGAGGGAACCATACGGGCTGTCGCAGCGGACATGGCAATGTTTCAGTTGGGACATCTGCTGAGGACTTGCCCCAAACTCGGTTGCGTTGCTCGTCTCCGAGTTTGTCTCCTTTGCCTGTTCAATTGATCTGGTTTATGCGCTCTTCGGCGCAGGAACCGCGCTGCACAGCGTGTTTGTTCAGCCCTACCATAATGGGACCCTGATTTCATTTAGGGTTCCCTAGGCATTACTGTAATATAAATGTTAATTAATAATAAAGCTTCTTAAAATCCCACATCCTTAATGATATATGTGGCCTGACTTTAAATATGTCTTTAAAAACTACCTCACTGCCTCTCCACAAGAAATACATTTAGGATTCGGACCTTTCCTCTCAGCAGCAAGAGCAGTGCAATCCCAGACTTGCCCTTGGAGGCATATATTTATCTCTCTTCTGAAAACCTCACATTCGGGGCTTTACAAACCAAGCTCACAAGATCTAGATTTTCCTCCAGCCCCTTCCAGAAATCAGCTTTCCTGAGCCTGCCCTACACGAGTCCTTGGGAAACCACTGTCACGGGAGGGGGAATAGTGCTGGGAAGAGGCTGCATCCAGCTTTGCAAGAGCGCGTGAGTCGGGGGTCTTTCTGCTGCTTCTCCACGCTGGCTGGTGCTGTGCACAGCCATCTGCAAGACACAGCGTGGGATCTTGCTCAGCTCTAAATTCCTGCCACAGCCCAGGCAAAGCGGGGAGTCCAGGCTTCCCAAAGCTGCTCCCGTGTGTGACTCAGATCCTGGTGTCACGTTATCCGGATTATCCACTTGCCTGTTCATGGAGTGTCCTCTGCCCACAGAAATTTGGCCCTTGCCTCATCCCTAGCCTCTGCGTTTCTGAGCTCTCCACACTAAGTCTGCCAGCAACGGCAAAATCCTCAAGCAGCTCCCTCTGGCTCTGCATTTCTTGGCTTTTGTCGGTTATTTGTGTGCCAGCTTTGCTGTTATGTTAATGTGCTGAGAAGGGTTTCTCTCAGCAGGCAGCACCGCACCAAGGGCTTTCCTAATGGGGATCAATGGGGCAGAAAGAAAACAGTGAGCCGGTGCTCTGCAGCATCCATCCTCCAGCAGCCTCTCGTGACCAGCTGCTGTTGTGCTCAGCTCCTCCTCCCTCCCCCAAACTGGGAAAATTACACTATGGCCAGAAATTCTGTGTTAATTCACTAGCAGCTACTTAAACCAAGGATGAGTGTGCCGCAAGGTGGTTTCCTCTGGTCTACAAAGTGCTGTTGAGATGCGGAGCTGCTGGGGATTGGGAACAAGAGGCAGTGGAGATTCAGCAGACCCCCGGCCTGGGAGCCAGTGAACCGCCTGAAAATTCACAGCCCCTTCTCAAAGCCAAGACTTGCAAAAATGCTGAGAATAAATAACCCCCGACACTTTTAGCATGCCTTCTAGCCTAACTCCTCGTAGCTGCTCAAAGCACGTCCTCTACCCCTCTGCAAGGCAGCTCGCCTGTGCCCACACCTTGCACCGTAAGCGCTTGCGCTCGCAGTGCCAGTCCTGACCCAGGGTGGGATGCACAACAACAGGCCAGCGCAGCAACGGCAAGCGATAGATGGCTACCGATCCAATTTATATACTGATTGATGAGCAACATTAACATATATACACAACAAATATATCCTGCAGCAAAACAGACCTTTGGACTGAATTACGGAGCGGCTCTGTGCCTCTTGGGGCGCAAAGAGCCCGGAGGCAGAGCAGGGACACGGCCCCCATCTGCTGCCAGCCAGCCCCCTCCTCCCGAGCGGTATCTTTATGAAACAGCACCTTTAGCCACAACACACACAGTCTTCTGAAATGTGAGAATAGGAAAGAATATAAAGAAACTTTACTTCTGCCTGGAAGGATTTTCTGAATGTTTCTCAGCAACATCCTCACAGGGAAGGGGCGAGCGGGGAAGAGCTGCAGGCACTGAGGAAACCTTTCCCTAGGACTCCGGCCGGAGAGGTTAAAGCAAACATGGGGCATTTCTGAGCCATTTAATGTGCCAGGCTCCCTCCCCTCCCTTGCCCCTAGCAAATCTCTTATCCCAAGAGCCCCAGAGAGATTCCTGTTTTCCCGAGGAACATGACAGACGTCAGCCAGCTCTAATGTGGCTCTGACAGAGGAGCAGAAGTCAGCCGAGAACATGGGTCCTGCTTTGGTTATTTCTGAGCTGGCAAAGGGGGAATGGAAGAAGAGAAGGAAGAAGATGTGAAAGGAACATTCTAAAGGCCACGGGCAATGAGGCAAGTCAGGAGGAATAATAAGAGCCCCAGCCTGTATTAGGACTTCGCTTATAAATAACTTATGGAAGGCAGCTATGAGATCAATGTGATTTCATACCCGATTAAACCGTAGCGCACAGAGTCCTGGAGGCTGCTTATAAGCACGATTTCTGCTATGCACTGCTCACATACCTAATGCTCCGATAACATTTACTAATCATGTGTTTACTCTGTTCAAGTGCTTTCTCAGCGTAAGCGGGCTCGGGTGCGACCGGCGGGCAGCGAGGCGGGGGCACCCAGGTGCCCCAGCTCCTCCATCCCCCAGCTCGCCCCACCAGCATCCCGGCCGGCACGCGAAGGAGCCGTGCACCCTCCCCAGCGCTGCGCACGCTGCAGCGCAAGCGAAGGTGAGAGCAGGTAAAGCAATGTTGCCGGCGGTGTTTCACCTGCAGCCAGACTGGCCCTTTGGAGGCTCCTGCTCAGGGAGAAGAGGTTTGACTCTTCCTCTTGCACTCAGCATTTCAACAAGGCAGAAAACAAGGAGCAGATTTTCACAGGCGGTTTTTTTTTTTTTTTCCTGTTTTACAGAGCCCTCTGCCAGCTCCGGCTGTCCCAGCCCAGCCGTCCTGGAGCCTGCCAGCACGGGCTCCCACGGCTGAGAGGCAATTAGGGGTTCGTTCCACAAGAGCATGGGGAAGCGAGATCAGAGCTGCTCATCTGACGTTTCTCCTCCCTCCCTCCCCTGTTTCCAGGGAAGGCCTAGAGCAGACATGTCCCTGGTTACTGACTTTCAGAAACCTTTGACATTCACAGGCTCTGCCTTTCACGGGGAAGGATTCCAGCAGCAGTTTATTCTAAAATTGCCAATATAGATAATCTTCAACCCTCGCTCTTCATCTGACCTCGGAGAGATGCCCCGAGCCCAGGCAGCTGCACACTGTTGCTGTCCCAACCCCTGTGCCCGTGCTGCCTTCCCCTCCTGCCGGCGGCCGGGGTCCCCATGTCCTTGTGCCTGGGTGATCGGGATGCCCCAGCCACCTCGGGGAAGGGGGCTGCACGCCCCGGCTGGGCCCAGGGCTGAGCCGGGAACTGAGTCCCAGTAGCCCAAAGCGCAGCTGGAGCGTCCAGCCACCAGCCCTCCCCAGCACCGGCTGCCTCCCGGGTGCTGCCAGGGGTGGGATGCGTTTTGTCCGCAGGAAGCCACGGTGCGATAGATGTGCAGTAACGGACGGATGCTTTTTAACACTGCGGCCTCTTGTCCTGCTCCTCACAAATTTGTTGTGCTGTTGTCAAACCTCTTATCCATTAACCAGAGACGCTGCTTCCCCCGGAGATGAGCTCAAGTGGACCCTACCAAAGAGCATGGTGCAGCAGTTCAGCAGTTCAGCAGTTTGTGTTTGAAAATGGACGGTTTTATGGCAGCAATCCCATATCCCCAGCACCCGCGGCTGGGAGTGACCTGCCGAGGACCACCAAGCCACTGGCTCTGACCCCTGCAGCCTCCCCTCTTCGCAGAGGGGACATCACCAAGCTGTGCCAGGCTGCGAGGAGCCCGCTCTCGCTGCCAGCCGAGCCTCAGACCCAAACACCATCAATCAATAACGACAATAACAGCGAGGGCGAGCTGCGTGGGGCTGGAAATGTCACCCACTTCTGCACCTGGGTGTTAGGTCAGGGCTGCTGCCATGGTGCGTTGCGGTTGTTAAAGAACCGCTCTCGGCATGCCCGTCCCTGCTCCTCAAGCCCCGGGCTGTATCAGCCCGTCGTCTGTCAGCGGCGCGAGCTGAGGCGTTCAACCATTGCCAGTTTGGAAATGAGACCCTAGAGCGTAACGCAGAAGGGCACGGTCATTGCGAAGAGCTGTCAGATGTTAACGGGAGGGAAATCAAGAGCCCTTCCACGCGTGCACTCTGCAAAGAGATTAAAACGCAAGATAAACAATAGAGTCAAACACCAGGAGCATATTTAGTTTTCCTCTCTCAGGCCCTTGCTATTTTCACAGTGGCAGTGAGGGGAGAAGAAAAAAAAGAATATTTCTGAAAACAAACCAACCCAAACAAGATCTGGGCAGCAGTAAAACCCAAGGCTGATATTTCCTCCCTAACATTTAATAACACAAAGGCAGAAGGAAGCAGTAGGGCCAGCCATTCAATAATATTTCTTACTTTTCAGATTTAGATCTTAAAAAATTAATACGGTGACTGGTGAAAATTACTTTCCTTCTACAGATGAAGGAGCAGGGTGCAGCAGGACGGCTCCAGCAAGATGTCAGTGCAGGAGTTGGAACGCAAGGGCAAGTCCTTGTTTAAATATGAACACTGCAGGGAATGGGCTAATGCATTACAGGTACGCGTGAGAAACACCTGGGGAAGACACGGGGTGACTGTTTCAATCTGGTAGCGGTAAGGTTTAAAACTCTCTCGTTAAATGCATATTCTTTTCCCAGAAAGCATAAATTACCCTGCACTTCAGCAAAGTCACAATAGCATTAAATCAGCACAAGAGGAATCAGGCTCGAGCCCTCTTCCGCGGTTCAGGAAATCGCTGGTTCGTGGGGAAGTGCCTCCAGCATCAACCGCTGCCGTAACAGGGAGCTCGAGCCTCGTCATGGGTGATGGATTGCGTCTTGGACGCTGCTCCAGAACTTGGTCAAGTTCTCATTTTATTACATCCGCTGAGAAAATACAGCTGAGTTTATATTAGCCAGGAAACCCTTTCTCTAGCACATAGAATAGTTTATTGAAAAAATGACTCATTCAGTTTAATAACGAGAGGACACTTGTGTGGCCACCCCTATTAATTCCAGGTCAGCCTGCCTGCATCTCAGAGTCTTTGCTAATTCAGTGCTTAAAGTCCCTGGGCTTGCTCGTGTGCATGCAGAATTATGCTGGCAGCTCTGCTGCAGCCACGTGAAAGGTCTTCCTGAAAAACCACCAGTGCAAAAGGGAGCTCAGAGGACAAATTTCCATAAAGCCAACGCAAGTAAATCTAAGGGCCGCTGTCGAGGCAGCCAATGGTCCTTGCGAACCAGTGTGCAAAGTCTCCCTGGCCGGTGCTGAACAGCACTCCCCTCCCAGGCAGAGAGCAAGAAGACAGTTAAGGAAAATGTCAAAAAGGGTGTATAATATTGTTATAATATGTATAATATTGGAGGGAACTGAACTAACAGCAGCTAATGGAGATTTTTGCTCCACCCAGCACAGAGGGAAGCAGTGATGCTCTCCAGTCAAGATCCTTCATATTGCTAATGGGTGATTATTTTTGGAAGTGATGCTCCTTGTTTGTTATCTTTCGTGGAGCGGAGAGGCCACAGGCTGTGTCCAGGGAGCTCTAAGAGCTGCATTGTGCCGGGCAGTTTGGAGGGTCTGCGGGAGGCTCGCCGTGCCCCGCTGCCCACCAGCCGGTCCCTGGGACCCCAGATAGGATCCAGAGCCCTTTCCTGGTATAAACCGGCCTGGGCGAGTACCGGTCAAATACCGTATTGTTCAGACACCAGTTGGTGCCCGGAGCACGGGAGCTCCTACAACTTCCCTGCTGCCCCAGGCGCAGTCAGGACCCCCACGGACGGAGCTTGCAGGCGCCCTGTGCTCCCCATCAGCCCAGGGCTGGAATGGGAAAAGGAAGACATTTGAATGGAAAGCTGCTGTCGTTGACGGCTTCACCGTTTCTATTTTGTTGGATGAAAGAAGTTACTTTCCAGGCTTGGCTTTGTGGGCTCCGAAATGGCAATTTGCTCAGCAAGAAGAAAGGATGTCGGGGGTGCGGAGGCTACTCGCTGAACGTCAGCAAACGCTCGTGCGGAGAGCGATGCTTAGCCCCTACAGCACAGGGGACCGAGGGAACTGGCCTGATAATATCATGCATGTCAGGCTTGCTCACATTTAGCAGATTACTTTAGAATTTGCATTCAGGCAACGTGAGTTGAAATAGCAGCCACAAACTTTATCACTCTAATATAAAAGGTGATTTGCATAATTTCCTATTTGCATGGGGCTCCTATTTAATTCCCCCCTCCCCCCGTATGATCAAATATACCTACTTCCAGATGAAACACATTTCAAGTTTAGAGGATTAACCTGCCTGCAAGAAGCGACAGTGCTGACTGCTTGTTATCTACAAAATACAACTCCAGGATCCCTGCAAGCTGGAGAAATCTCAGCTCTCCCCATGCCTTGTCACACGGAATTGCACCACCACCACTTCCAGGGGTTTGAGAAAGAAGTCTCATACACTGCCTGCCCAGGACCCCCTTTTTTCCCCCTCTCTTTTGGTGCCTGGGCCACACGTAGGCATAGATGGGGATGCTGTAGATCACAGAAAGCTCATGTACGTTCACCCAGAGATCCCAGGTTTGATGTCCAAGGCTCCCAGTTCCCACAGGGGTGCAGCATTGCACCTTCTGCCCGGGGGGATGGAGCTGGTTTGTCTCTGCCAACATTTCAGCTCCCTCTCACATAGGCAGAAATGGGATTCTAAGCTGCATCTGAAGGAAAGCAGCTATCGGGAAAAGAGCAGCTTTGTAGCTTGTCTGAACAAGACAAGTCTTTAGGAGCAATGTGTACTAAATGGCTGGATCGGCAGCTAAGATAACACTGGCTCTGCTGCCCTTTGGAGAACACAGAAGAGATGTGTCATCCCTGCCTGCCGCAGTTTCCCCACATCAAGGATGAGGATGGTAGCACTGGTCGACAGTACAGGCAGTGCAAGAAAAAGGGCATTGCTGAGGTTAATTAATTACCAGGAGGACTGAGCTCCTCAGACAGCGGGTTCAAAACGGTACCCAATGCCCTGCTCAAGAATATGCCATCTCCACCCACATCTGTCACCTAATCCATGGGCCATCAATCAGTGAGACTCACCAAAGCACTCAGCCCAAGGCTTATCGCTCGCTCAGGGAGGGGGAACTCCTCACAGATGGCAGTGCCTTATTGCTGCCAGGTCAGCGAGGTGCCGCATGTGCCCCTGCCGCACCGAGCCCGTCCTCGTCACCACCGCCCTCGAGAGCCTGCGTGGATTTTCCGTCTGCGTCACCCCAGTGACAGAGACGAAATGGCTCTTTGTCTAACACGGATTAATATTTAACGCAGGCTTCTTCACACCTGCCATGCTGGCTGGGCAGCCTGCCTTTGCCTTCACCGGCAGAAAAGCCTACATTGATCCGCTGCTAAAAATAGGACCGCCAAGGTTCAGAGGCAGGGCCACCAGCTCCCCCAGTGAGGCAGCAAAAGGTTTCTTGTGTCTGTTGCCTGGCAGAGGCCCAAAGTATTTTTCTGGTACAAGGGGCTTTTTTCATGCATCACCAAAGAACAGAGCTGCTATTTTTAGCTCTAATAAGCATATTTAATTTCCTACTGCCTCATTTCAACTGTTTTGTGCAACTAGCATTTCTGAGCACGTCCCCGGGGACCGGGGCGAGGACCAGTGCCGTGCTGCTGGGCAGGCTGAGCTCAGCGCTTTGCAGCTGGTTCATGTCCCTCGAGCATCCGAACCAATGCTGTTCCTCTCAGCACCACCAAACCCCAGGATTCAGTAAGGAGCCATGTGCCAGGGCCACGCCAGCGGTAACCCTAAGGCTCCCACCTCCAGCGGGGACCGCAGGGTCCTCTGGGCAAGGACCCCCAAACTCCCTGAGTGGCCCTGTTACTATCTGGGGCAGCAAAGCACTCCCATTACACAAGTAATTAATCGACACAACATCAAAGGTCGCTCATTTGAAGGTATAAAATGCAGAGTAAGGCCCAAATTTTGTAGTTCAGAGTCATTCCCAATTAAAAGAGCTGTGGTAAGAGCAGGAACGGTAGAGCCATTTCCCAGTTGGAAACGCTGCGGAGCTGAGCCCGCGGAGCCGGCTCCTGCACGCTTGGCTGCTCACCAGCATCATTCCCGGACCACACAAGACAGATAGTCATGCCACGGGCCCCTCGGAGTTCAAGGTGGGCAACTAGTGTAGCACAGACAGAAAATACAGAGGATTTCCAGAAGGTTTTTTTTCCTTGATTTCAGGGAAAAAAAAAAAACCCAACAAAAAAAATCTCTTGAGTAGATGGCTGGCAAAAGCTCTGCAGAAAAAAACCTCCCACTTGCAAGGAGCTGGGGTGTTAGGAGGGACTGGGAGTTTTGTGCAGCTGCAGAGGTGGGAATCCGTGGGTGACATGAACACAGCTCCACAGGAGCTGCAGCTCCTGTGCCAGAAAACTGACCCGGGGAGGTGTGCGGGTCCCCTCGGGCCGAGGGCACTGTCCTGCTCCGCGTGTCCGAGCGGAGGAGGAGCCCTGCTGCACCACTTCTGTCCCCGAGCCAAACCACCGCTACAGGAACGGGATTTTTGAATGTGGCGAAGAAGATTCTGTGGCCACTTCAGTACCAAGAGATACTTTTGCCATTTTCCTGCTCCCACACAGGCCTAGCAAAGAAGAGCTAATGCCCTTCAGTTTCCATTCAGTTAGCTTAAAAAAAACCAGAAAAGTAATTTCCAGCAACACCAAATGTAGCGTGCCTCCTTCAGAGTGGAGAGGCAGAAACGTGCTGGATGCAGAATAAAAATGCATCTGTCCTGGTTTTGCGGGGACCGTTGTGCTCAGCTTCTCGCGGCAGAGCTGCGGCAGCCCCGACAGGCACCCTCCAGCACTAACAACTGCCAGGAGAAGAGGGAAAAAAAGTCCTGATCGAACCCCAAATGCTGAGGGAGCGAAATGTTCATAAGGTTTGATGTATTCATCAGAGCAGGGAAAATTAAAACCAAAATCCTATTGCGTTCACAAGTACCAATGAGAAAATAACGTGGCCTCGGCGCGCTGTGCAGCGATGCCCGCCGGCTCCGAAAGTCACTGCGCGGCAGCAACCACAGCACGAGAGTTCCCCGCTGTTCCCATCGCTCGGGGCTTCGGGGGAAGAGCAGGGGAGCCAGCAGGGAACGGGTTAATCGGGGCTTCACACACAGATATGCGCTGCATCTCTATTTTCAGAAAATCAAATTCTCCGCGCAGTGCCGGGATGACTGAGGGCACCACACCCCCCGACCAGCGCGGAGCCGACGTCTGAAGGGGTTTGGCCGACAGGAGCTGAGGAGGTTTGTGAACCGTGGCCAAAGAGGGAGGAGGCTCTCGCCTGTGCTCGCAGGAGGTGTCGGCAGCGCTGAGGCCAGGCGGGAGCTTCGTCTGGCATCGAGCAACCCCCCCCACCCAGGCGCCCGAGGGTCGGAGGAGAGGGGATGTCACCCTGTGCCGGAGCTGTAGGGCTGGGTGACATCTCGAGGTGAAGACGTTGATCCACACAGAGGATCCGGGCAGGCTGCAGTGGGAAGGATGGAAATATTCAGTAGCTGATTTGGATGCTCTCCTCTTGTTAGGAGAGCATTAGTAGCTGACCACTGGAAGGGTTTAACTGGGAGCGCTGGGGCCGCTCTGTGCTGGATGGCCCTAACCAGACGGCTGTCCTGTAGCGCAGAATGGAGCAGCTGGTTTGATGCCAAAGCCCTGCTGTGCAATCAGGGCATGTGTTCTTCAGACAGGCTGAACTGGACGATTTTCATAATTGATCTAATTCCAATCTTCTATTGATTTGTTTCTATCCTGGAAGCAGACATCGAATTCCAAAGCAGGGACACGCATTCACTCCCACCACAAACACTTTCTCCTTTAATGGGCAGAGGACAGCAGAACCGTGCTGTACTGACTGGTGATGGGCCTTCCTCTTGCAGAGGACTTCAGAAGTGTCGTAACTCCAAAACTGCCGCTGTCGTTAGCTCACGAACGCGTGGGGCTGTACTTCCCACCAACATCATCTTAGATGGAGGCAGCATTCAAAGCAGGGTCCTAATTCACTTTCCGTCCATTATTGATTTTGGTTACGAGGGAAGGGGACATAAATGCTTAACTGTGCTTTATGTGAGAAGTAATGTAACAGCACACAGCATCCCTGCATAACTCACTGTCAAGTCTGGGCTGCAAATACAGATCTAACAACTAGACAAATAAAGAATATGGGCTGTTTATAGCTCAGTCCTTATCCTCCGGTGATCAATATGGCTCATTAGGTTTATGAGACAATCATGTCTTCTGCTACCCTGGCCCAGAACCTCTGAGTAATGGCTTGCCGATGCCAAGTAATTATAACGATGTCTTGCAAGTGAAGCAGAAACAACCAAGTAAACTGATTTAAAGCAGTTTAATCGGGCTGAGTTTTCCTTGAGCTCAGTGTCTTTCCAATGTTCTACCTCTAACTTTATCAGCCTGAACCTGTGCTTTATTAGATATTCCTGTTGGGTTTCCATGCTGGGGACCTGGGGAGCGTTCTGCTTTCAGATCCAGTGATGCATCAGCCTGTTCCTCTCCCTCGCTCTGTTACCTTCCCTGTCTGCTATGCCTTCGTTTCAGGCATAAGAGAAGGAGAAGCAAGAGTAAACGAGGGACACGCTGTCCCCAAAATGACGTGGAGCATTAACCCCAGACATCCCCAACCCAGGCTGCTCCTCAGCCATCTTCTCTGCGCTGCAGCTCGCTGCGCTGTCCATGCACGTGGGGAAAGGTAAGAGAAGGAGAAACGCAACAGAAGACCCCGACACCTCTGTGCTGCCAAGAAGATGCCCCTGCACACACGACGCCAGCCCCCCCGGCACTACTAGAGTTACTTCTCCTTTCCAGCTCTCTGCTCACTGGTCCTCCCCTTATCCCAGGTGCTGGAGACCAGCCTGTACTTTTTCACGCTGTGTTGGTTCAGACAAAGCTCTGCCATTCTTCCGTCCCAAGAACACAGCGTTTCGGTTAGCAGGTAGTACTCCTCTCACGACAGTGACCGCAAAAGGTCAGTGGCACATGTTTTTGGATTAAGACATGGACTCCTTCAGAAAAACCCATTCCTCTGCCAGCAGCCTGGCAGTTCAATGGCTTGGCAATAAATGGGGGATGCTCTTGGGACTCAGTGTAATGATTAAAGTAACAGCAATTACAAGAGCAACGCTGTTAACCAGGGGTAAGGAAATGGCGCTGCGAGGGAGCAATGCTCCTCTTGACAGCAGGCTGCTCCTGTAGAGCTGCTCCTCCAGCCCGTCCCCTCCGAGGGCTGGGTCTGCACCCCACAACTCAGCAGCTAGCCCGAGCTCTGCAGCAGGCAGTGGTAACACTGCAGGGTTTTCTGCAGTCTGGTGTTTGGTTTGAAATGCCTGCACGTTGGCCCAGCCCTTGCTGCAGAGATGGCTCGTACCCCCAGCTCAGGACGGCAGGGTCTGACCGGCGCATGCTCTCTCATGACAGCTGATTGGGGAGCGGCTGTTGTACGTGAGATTTGCAGACTTTCAGAAACTTTGCATCTCATTGGAAATATTTGCTATTTTATACCTCTTTGCAGCTCTTTCTTTTAGGGAAGCAGCTGCTCCGAGCCCTGCAGCGTCTGCAGGGACCAAGCGCTCCAAGCCCCTCTAACTCCTTCTGCCACCTCCTCCCTGCAGCTCCCTCCCTCCTGGGGCTCCAGCTCTCACTCGGATGTTTGCCCTACGAGTGGTGAAGTGTTTAATTTCATCACAAGCTGGATGCTTGGCTTAATAGCCAAGGTTAACTCTTTTTCATCTCCTCAAAACGGCCCATCTATCCACTAATAATGTTTGATCAGAGAAGGGTGGCTGTTAGCAAAGATTAACCAGCTTCAGTGGAACTGGGCAGAGCCCGCAGAGACGGCTCAGGGATGAGGATTTCTCTCCCTACAAGCAGCAGCCAATGTGTTTTGCTGGTGTCTGTGCAGCCCACACCGCACACTCATGTCTCACATCCATCCCCCCGTTCCCCGTCCCTCTCCGCTGCCACGGAGCCCAGCTCCCGTCTCCCCCAAGTGCCTCTCCCACTGCTCAGGAGAGACATCCAGCTCCTGCGGGGCCGATAATCTGCAGAATACTTGCAGTTACTACCTTGGCAGGGCTTAAATGTTTGCTGCAGACATAAGCCTTGTCATGATTGATTTTATTTATTGTTGTATAAGTGTATTTCCAAATAAAACAGAAAGTGAACAAATAAACCGGGTGACAGAGCTGTAAACCCCACGCCTGCTCCTTCACTTGAAGAAAAGCCTGCCTCAACTAATTAACCTGTGCAAGCCTTGTGCTGCTCATAAACAACCCATGAATTAGTATTGTATTTTTTCAAACAGCCAACATACACCTCTAAATCTTTATTGGGCAGCAAAAAAGAAATAGCTCCCCTTTCTAGGTTAGGCGCAACAACAACAACAAGAAGCTGAGCTCTTTAAATGAGAATGAAATATTAGGACAAGTTTTTCCCCTGCCTGCACTGAGCACGTCTGGACCGTGCCGACGGAGCGAGGTTGCGCATGTGGAAGGGGCTGAGCCACAGCCTCCCCAGCATTGGGAGGGATTACAGAAGCAAGCACCAAACCACTGGTTTTCTGCACCAAATCTCCTCATGTATCCAGCGCGAGGATGGATTACGTTGTACAACAGTCTGAAAAGCTGAGGGCTTGCTTCCTTCCTACGGCTGCAGAGATGAGCTTGTGAAATGGGTAAATGAAGCCGGGGGTCTGCGGGGAGGGTGGTCACGAGACGTGCAAGTAGCCTCTAGGAAAAATAAATCTCGGGAGGAGCTGGCAGAGGACGTGCGCTGAGGACACGGGTCTGCTGGCCCCGCACAAGTGCGTGCGGAAGATGTCTGCAGGCTTTTCTTTAAGACAAGCCCTATGCATTTGCTGATCATATACACATAATGGGAGACTTCAAGAAAAATAGAGAGGGGGCAGAAACACAAATCAAGGAGTAACATTTTTGAAGGAGAAATTATAAATTGCAATTTAATCACATAATCACTTTGACACTCTCAAGCAAGCTAATTTCTTCCCTTGCCTCATTTCACCCACTTGGCAAGATGAATCTTAATGAATAATGTCCTATGAATATTTAATTTTTTGATCAATTTGAAATTTTTTTCCTCATATCCCTACCTGCTGGATGGATAAATCCATTCTCTCCTCTTTTCCTCTTGCAAACATACAGAGAATAACAGCTTTTCCTTCGACTTCCATCCTTCCCTGTTTTTTTCCTTTATTCCCCCCTCCTTTCCTCCTTTTGGCCAAGCAGCGGTCATTGCCATCGCCCCTCGCCTGCCCTCCGGCAGCTCCCCGGCGCTCACCCAACGGGCAAGGAGCCCCTCGCTAGGGGACTGGGACCAACCACACCAACCTTTTTCACCCCGTAAACCACCCGCCGGGGAACTTCCTCAAACCGGGAAAACTTTGCAGACAGACAAGTAAATTGATTGCTGAGAATTGCAGATCTTTAATGCGAATTGATTATCTCTAATGGTTTTAAAGCAATTTAAATATAACTGGATTGTTTGGGCAAGAATTTGGCATCTAAGGAGAGGGCAATAACAATCTCACTGCTAATGAGTATTGACTGGCAGCATCCCTGCGCACGGGCGATGGCTGCTCTCGGCCGCGGGGGCCCCGCGAGTTGCCTCTGCCAGCCCCGCAGCTCTCGTGGCCAGCTCGAGGCACCGCGCCTCGCCCCTTCGCTAAACACGGATCTACTGGTGTTGGGGAGCTGGGGGATCCCTGCCAGGCTTTTAGGAATTAGCTGGACGTGTCTGCTAGGGCTTGCCTAAGGATGGCCGACCACCTCCCAGAATAGGAGGGCAGGATAAATGGTCCACCCTAATCCCTGCCTTTTTTTTTTTTTTTTGCTGTTTTTCTGTGTCTCTCCAGACTGTTTAGTCAATTGCTGCCTAAAATTACTGAATTAGAAAAATCTTTTCAAAGCTAACATTGGTTTCAAGCTGGAAATTGGTGGCCTTGACTTCACAGTACAATCCATCCATACCACTGCTGCTCCTAACAAGCTGCAGCGAATAACCAGACGGTGCTGAGGCAATGAGAAATACAGAACAGGCTTTACCCTGAAAGCCATCAGGTTTGGATTTCTTCATGTTTGTGCTGAGGACCACTGAAATCTCTAGTCTGAAGGAAAAGCTGCATTTCTAGCTCAGCCTGACAGGGTATTTTCTAAGCTTGCTAAGTAAAAGTGGCACCCAAGGAAACGCTGGAAAAGTTATTGCAGCTGCACTCTGGGACAGCGTAATTTTGCCTATAAACAGGTTCACACAAGAGAAGCATACTGAACAGGCTGGGACTTGAAGCCTGCTTTGGAAGTGGTGAGGACAATTTGTAGAAGCCAGGATGCTCTACTAGATCTGTGCTGTGCATGGCAGGATGGGATGGAGCAAGAAATCACCATCCCAGCACATCGGCAGCGCCTGTCCCAGGGGAGGAGGGAACACCTTTCCCCCTCAAAGGGCTAAGAGCAGGTTAAGTCAGAGCTGAGCCAAATATTACACTTTTCTTTTTGCAAAGGAGTGTGCATGGCATCAGCTCCAGCCCCCCCCCTTGCTGCTGCATGGGCTTTCCTGAGATGTGGAGCAAGCCTCGCAGCAGCAGGCAACAGGACAGATCCTTCCCCACAGCCTTGGACCATGCAGGGCCTCCCGTACTGCCTCTCGGCTCCACGGTGGGTGGTAGATAACCTGCACACAGCACCTACCGGGCTGCGGAGCAGAAGGGTTTGGGGAGATCCTTTAGCGTCCCCACTCGCACAAGCAGTAGGAGAAGGATGCAAGGAGCAAGAGTTTAGGAGCCATCAAAAAGGCGTTCCCTGGAGAGCTGTTATCGTTCATATTGCTGGGTGGGTACGGCAGCCCCGTCTGCTCTTGCCTGAGCTAAAGAGAGTCTCCCAGGCACAGAGTGCTTCAAGAGCATCACAACCCACGTACTGCTGGGTTCGGTCACTTGTTTTATTAAATGAGAACTCCAGGCCAATTGAAGGAATTCCAGGAGCTTCTGGCCGCCTCTCACTTGCGCGTCAGGAGCGATAACGTGCCTGTGGCCAGAAAGCCGCATTCACAGCACCCAGGAAGACTCCCACGGGCGCTGAAACGCAGCTTCTGTAACCACGGTCTAGGTTAAACTCAATATCCCCTGTTCCTTATGCCATTTCCTAGGTGATTACTGCTTAATGTGATTTGCGCTTTCTATAAATTATTCAAAAGAAATTGCAGATTACAATTTATGAATGTACTGCAAAAAGATAAACAAGAAATTTAAGGCCTGTTTTGACCGAAAAGTAAACAAGCTGCAAGCCTCACGAGGAGGCGGCACGTTAAGTTCTCTGTCAGTATAGATGAGATCTTATCCCATCCTGACCCGCTTCTCCCAGTCGCCTCCCTCTTCAGTCCTCTTTGCCAGCAGAGCTGACCATCCCTCTCGATCTCACAGGACTCACGTTTGCCGCCTTTTAAATACCTCCGGTTATGCAGAAAGAGCTCGACAGGCTTCACCACCTCTGGGTGAAAGCCCTGAGCTATTTATACATACTCCTGATACACTGGCTCCCCGCTGGCTTTAACCGGGACCTTGAATCCCTCCCCCTGCCATCACCCTTCCCCAAATACCAACGCTCACCCCAGAGAGGCGTGCAGTGGAGCTGTAACGGGGGGGCACACAGCACTTCCCACACTGACTGCCACAAACCAGTAAAACCAGTCCCAGTCTCTGCAGAGGATGGGGATCCATCACCAGGGGTCCCTGCAGATTTGTATTATTGGTTGCAACCGATGAGGCAGGGGAACTGAGCTGTGCAGTCTGTCCACAAGCGCAAAGCATCCGAGAGCACCAGCCACGGCTGCAGGAGCCCTCACATCCCGTGCGCTGCCTGCCCTGCCTGCGCATCCCCCTTCCGCCCTGCCTGCTGCTCCAGCTCAGCTATTTCATGAGCAACTCTGCTTAATAAATGAGCAGAAACGCTTCACTTGAATTCATCGCCCAATATTCAAATCTGCCAACTGTTTGAGCAAGTGAGAGGCTTTAAGGGTGGTTGGCACGTGCCTGTTTGTTTAATCTGTTTATTAAAACTGGCAGTCAAATCACTAAAAATACAGCCGAAATGCCTCCATGAATTTAAGAGAGGAGAATAAAGCGGCACAAAGGGTTTCTAGGCTCTAAGACTGCACAGCAGATCTGCAGAGGGAGAATGGAGGACAGCGATGTCTTGGGAAGCTGCACAGACTCCGAAATGCTGTGATCTGCCCCACATTCCCTCTGTGCTTTTGGGAGGCTGTTAGCAAGGACCCCCACTTTCTCTTCTATGTAAGGTGATTCCTTAGAGCCCGTTCTTGCCCTGAAGATCTCACAGGGCAGAGTGACCCCGTGCAGCAGCAGCCCTGCAAGGCAGTGCTGATCCAGACCGAGCTTCCAGGCTGTGCAGAGCACCGGTAGCCAATGCTCATAGCATGCTGTGGAGCAGGCAGATGTTTTCTCATTCCCTATTTTTGTCTTTTTTTTGTTTTAGAAATAGGCATTCATTTACCAGGCCCTAATTCATCCCTGCATTAAAAGCAGCCAGGCTATTGGCTTCCCACATCCATCATCTCCCTGGTAGCACCTCCAGGCATTTCATCAGGATTTCTCAAGCAACACAGGGAAGTGAGTGACAGTTTATAAACAGAGTTCAGTCCCTTTAAGATGATCAAAGGGAGAAACAACGACATTTTATCTCTCGGATAGATTTCAGCACAGAATTTGTCTCTGATGATGAAGATCCTAAAGCTGCCTTCTGGAGTGGGCACCAGTGGAAAACAGATTGCATGGAAAAGCCAGCGTGAGCTGGAGACAGAAGAACTCACTGTGCTCGAGCGGTCGCTGGGGGGAGCGACCGAAGCTTCGTGCGTCTGGGGATGCTCACTGCAGCTCTGGAGTCTGTGCTGCAGCCAGGGGAGAAGCAGGACAGCCTGGGAGGAGCGCGGCCAGCCAAGGCCCATCGCCTCCTGGCTCCAAACTGCTGCTGTCAGCTCAATGACCCTATCTTGTCAGTACGTAAAAATGAATCCAAAGGAAATGTGCTTCAAACAGTTTGTGACATGGCACTTTCTAAGGGTATTATCATGTGCGATTACTCTGCATTCAGTATGAATCAAGGTGACACAATCCCTGGTGGCTCAGCCCATCTGACATCGGGTGCTGTCCTGTGCAGAGCCTGCAATTGCAGGGCAAGCCACAGAGAAGCATCTGCCTGTGGACACTTCCCATCATCGAGGAAACAAAGAAGTCTGCAGACTGTGCTAATTTCCCGCATTTCCACATTTTCCAGGTAGAGAGACAGCCAGGGTGAGTTTGAACTTATTACAGACCTCGTTTGCAATAAACCTTGAAAGGCCAAGAACGGACCTCCAGTGCCCAGACCTGAACCCCATCAGCCTATCAACTGGGTGATGATGCTCTCTCTCCACTAGAAACAGCAATCATCGCACGCAGAAGCCTGTAGAAAATCACCGAGATGTACAGGAGAGCAGAACAGCCCCAGCAGGCATTTCTGATGAGCAGTGGAGAAAGAGGCACTCGGCCGGGGACAAGGAAAGGAGCACTTGGCTGGGGACGAACAGAGCTCAGGCGTGAATGAGGGCAAAGAAGTGTGGGAACAGGAACGAAGGAATGAAGACAAAGAGGGAAAGAGACATCGGTGCAAGGAAGGGCGAGATTTAAATCACAATACAATTAGACAAGCCATTCCTGCTGGAAACGAACACACCAGTACAGCAGCCCAGGCACAATCTACAGGAAATTTGGCCAAAGACATCTAAATTTGGCAACAGGAGAAGTCTCATTATAAATTATTCACTTCAAACAACTCTAATATTAAAGAAGAGAACAAGAAGAGAGGCTGCCCTGGTGTCATTTTCAGTTCTCTCATATTTTGTAATTATCCGGAGCTGGTTTCTGTGTTATTTCCCCGAGCCCTTGGGATGCCCCATCTCCCGAAGCAAGGTCCAGGGCAGAGGCAGTGCCGGTGGCTGCTGCGGCTGCACCCTCACACGCCGCTTGCCTTGGTGACAGAAACCCTCTTTTTTGATCAACCGGATTCTGTGTCCGATGCCACCTTTGGGCCCCGTTGCCAGGATCTGCCGAGCAGCTCCTGGCCCAGAGCGGTCTAGCCCCCGGTGACGGAGAGTCAGGCAGCGGGGCACCGTGCTGCAGAAAGCGCATGAAGGGTTTGCTCTTTCGCCTGCCCGCATCATGTTGCCATTTGTTCTTGTAAAAGGGGAGCAGAGTCATGTTTTGAGACAACCGACGCTTGCAAAAGGTTACCCTCTCTTTGGCATTTTCCTAGTGGAAGTCGCAAGGCAAGTACCTGAAGTTCACAGCCAAGCTGCAGAATTAATACTTCACTGCAGTTGCTAGTTTGTTCACTCGATAGCTTTAAATGGCTGGGGATGGAATTAGAAACAAATCTGCTGGAAAAGCCAAGCAGCCTTCCCATCTCGCCTGCTGTCGGACCACCCCACAGGGAGCCGCTGACACAGAGGGTCCCTTTCCACACATTGCACACTGGAAAACTTCACTGGACCAGCACACAGGACAGGCTTAGACTGGGCTCTCAGTGGACACCGAGCCTCTAGCAGGGTGTTGCTGGCTGCCTGCTAACCGCAGCCCCTCCACCCTGGCTCCCCACCACTGCATCCTTTCAAGAGCATCTTTAAAATCTGCCTCCCTGGGCCCAAAGAGCCTGACAAAACTGTACGACAGAGACCAAAGCTGCTGCCTGTGAATGCAGCTGTTGGAAAGCCATTCCAGGCAAACCAATACATTGTTAATAATTAAATAACGCAGCACACTTCACAAGCCGAAAAAATAGGGGAGCCTCATCTCCCCAGCTCCCGTGAATCCCAGGGGCCCTCCCGTTAGCGGGCTGGGGACGTCCTGGCCACTTCCCCCCCCTCCATCCATCCAGCCAGCCTCGGCAGTGCCGATGCCCCCAGCATCTCATGGGAGCCGGCTGCTGGCTTCCCCTCCTTCTCCTTCAATTATCCTCACAGTTCATAGCTGAGCTCTTCCCCGTGACCTCTGCCTCTCAACATCTATCTTTCTCTGAAGCTTATACTAACATTAAGTTAGTCCTGCACAGACTTTGGGGGTGAGAAATACTTCCCGTCTATGAAAATTCCAGCACAAATTTATCTCTGTGTTATTTTAAAGCCTCATCAGCATAGTTTCTGTGTGCTGCTGCCACACAGAATTGCATCTCTCTGAAGTCATCTTAACTTTGGCGCCTTTGCTGTGCATCTCCTCTCCGTGCCTGGGTACATCCTATCTAAAGGATTTTTCTTCATTTGGAGGAGCAGTGATACTGCTTAATGAGGGATACTGTGTGCTGCCGCCCCCTGCTAATGGGAGTCACTTCATTATAAGAGGGGCTCTTCTTTAAACCACAGCTTCATGCTATGCAAAGACCTAAATCTTACCACAAGGATTTTAATTTGGGATTAACTGATCGGGAAATTAGATCACTCGTTACATCAGTCATTCTGCAGTCTGTGTTACTTCATGCTCCAGATAGCTTTGCTGCAGCGGGGTGGCAGGAGCTGGGCACCAGGAACCGGGACGCTGCTGAGCGGAGCAGGGGCCCTGGCAGCAAATAACCCAAACCCTGGAGTTTTCTCTCCAGCCACCGTCTGCTAACAGCCAGTGCTAACACTGTCTTTGGGTTTTAAGGTATCTCAGTGTCCGAGTCATTTCTAGAATTTGCATACAATAGCTTAGCTGCTGAATCTTTATGCTTTGAATAGGAACCACTTTTATTTCGTGTCCTGTGCCTTTTCTCTGTGGGATGAACCTATCCCTTTGCAGTGTATTTTCTTAACTACGTGAGTAAATTTTACTCAGAAGAGTAACTCCTTGAGACTCAGTGAAGATACCTGCATGTGCAACTGCTTGCAAACTATCCCCACTCATAAAATAACCCCAGCTTCCATGAATGCTCCTGCTAGCAAACTGGCTCACAGGTATATTCTTAGCACAGAAATACAAAGAGGTATAGACACAGATGAAACAATTTTGTGAGACTTAAGAATCACAGAAAATTTTTTTCATACTTTCAGCATGGATAAAGATTCAACATAAATCTTTCTTTAAAAGCTTTGGATTCCAGAACTTACTTTTTTTGCAGCCCAAACCAGCTTGGAGGCCAGCGGAGCTTCTGCAGCCTGCCTGCTCCCCAAGGCTCCCAGCCACCAGCCCCAACTCACCAGGTGCTGCTGTTGCCGTTAGATTTATTGACTCTCCCTTCATGTTTGGCAGCTGGTTTCAATCAAAACCAATTAATAATGATGCTCAACATTCTGCCATTGTTTGGTGTGTGGCTATCTCATGTTGTGTGATTGCTCTTTAGGTTAGAAGTCAGGAAATCCTATATCTATGGCAGAAAAGTTCCCTGTACCTATACTGTGAGTCCCAGACACATAACCTGATCTATACAGTGACTCAGCCTGGCAAGCAGGTGGGGATGTTACTTGTAGACAGGAATTCTTCTGGACTGCAAGCTATTTCCAAAAGAAATCCAAGTGAAATATTTATGTGCTATAAGGATTATGTGGGAATCCCTTGTCCGAGGTCAAACTCAATTCATTATACTGTTAAAACAAATATACTGGTATATACATATGTATTTGTGTGTATGTCCCTGCATATACAGGCATATGCACGCACACACACACACCCCCCCCCCCCATCTTGTAAATTCTTGCTTTTTGCTTTCATTTCTAGGGCAACACTTAATAGAAGATGCAACATAATAGAAGCCCCAGCTGGGGAAGCCATGATACAGCCAAGGTCCCAGAAAGTCAATTACACTGTAGGAGAGGGTGACGATAACTAATGAGATTTGCATGGAAATAACTGATCTCCTGATATAAAGGATCACACAGACTGCGCTGGCAGACAGTGCTGAAGGGAAAGGTAAAGACAGAGGATCAGAATACATCAGACATGGCTGTTGTAATAAGCATTTCTTTATTCCTTTGTTAGAGATGGCCACGCAGGAGACCGAACTGGTGGAGATCTGGCTGCATTCTTGCAAAAGCCATTAATTGAAAATTAATGACAGCTTAAGTTTTCAATTAAATTTTAATTTAAAGTCTGTGCCTGGTGCAAATCAGCATAGTTCCACTTGTGTCAGTGATTTATGTTAGCTGAGGATTTGGCCCGACATCTCTAGCAAAAGCCCTGCCAAAATATGCTGCAACAGAGATCCTCCTGCCAGATTCTTAAATGTGTTTAAGCCCTGAAAGGTGTAGATAGGCATGAAATCAATGCGAGTCAGGCACTTCTGAAAACTCCATTAGGTGCCTGCCTGAATCTTCTGATGTTTAAAAAACTAGCCCCAAGTAATACTTTGCCATAAAGGAAGAAATCCTGCAACCCCCAAATCCTCTTTAATTTTCCAGGCGGGATCTGTTCACGGCACTGCTCAGGTTCCAGCTGAAGATCTCTGAAGTCTGAGGGTCTCTGCTCGAGACATCCCTTGTGTGGCTGAGGGAAGGCGCTATCTTCAGCAGGGCACCGCCAACAGAAAATACAACCCCAGGGCTGACCCGGTGCCTGCCACAGCCCTGGCTCCTGCAGCCGGCTCTGCCCCTGCCCAGGCACCTGCTCACACAGAGTCTTTGCAGGATCGGGCCCATGGTGGGCTCTTTTGGTCAAGATTACCTGGAGGTCAGAGGCAGGTAAGGCAGATAGGGACCGCTGGGCTTCACCTCTCTGTCATTGCAAAATCGCAACATGGATTTTGCAGTCCTTTAGTTATGAAGGACTGAACTGGCTTTTCTGTGGCCTCACTCCCATTTTTGCATGTTTTGCCTATTTTGGCATTAGTCTTTTAAAACCTAAATGGACACTGGGATAAAATCAGGAATCAGACTTTTTAATGTTTGAAAAACACCTCCCGCACTTTGGACAGGGTATAAAATAATTAGCCATTGAGAGACATTATATATAATTAATAAGCCATTACTGCTGTATTTTAGGTAAATAATGCATTTTAATTAACACATTAATAATAATTGTAGAGGAGCTGAATGACTGAGGCGCTGGTGAGGGTGCTGGGGGTGGGTGCTGTGCACCCCCTCCGCCGCACCGCCCCGGGGCTTGTCCAACACCGCGTCTGCCCGGCGAGCGGCGGAGAATCAGCCCCGCAGGCACCTTGTGCCGGAGAACGTTCCGACGTGCCCGCAGCACCGAGCTCTCGTGCGAGGCCGGCCGGCGCCAGGGCTCGCAGCACCGCACACCACGCACGAGGGTGCGGATGCACCCGGGTTTCGGTGCTCGGCTTCGAGTTGCCGGGTTTGTGTCAGGCTCCCGGCCGGCGGCTTCTCCGGTGAGCACACGCTGAGGTAGTGTGTGCACAGCCCTGAAATACGCCGTGGATTTTAAATAGGTGCTCCTGCTGTATGTCTGCTTACGCTCGTGTTAACTAAACATAGCAGATAGAGCACTTAAGGTAATATTAGACATAAACAGCAGTTCATGAATTGCAAGCGCACGGTAGAGCTTTGCCTTAAATAAGTCCTGTTTTTAAACATGGTTTGCGTTGGTGTGAGGGTTGTTTCTGCTCATTTCTTGCTAAGAGGAATGAAAGGCCTCAGGGACCTCGGGGCTGCCAGAGACAGCCGGCACCTCGCTGCCGAGCTGGCAGCTCCCGCTCGCCTTCCTCGCCTGGTGTGTCGCCTTTCATACCGGCACCAAGTGCCACCCAGTGCCACCGAGGGCCAGGCAGCAGAAACCTGGGTCCCTTCTACTTAAAAAGCATCACTTCGCAATGCTGGAGCATGGCCAGTCTGGGTCATGTTTCTAAGAGCATCACCTTAGCATCAGTCAGCAGCGCCAGGCAGTTGGACTAGATAATCGTTGTAGGTCCCTTCCAAATGAGCTATGCTATTCTGTTCTGTTCTGTTCTGTTCTATTCTATTCTATTCTATTCTATTCTATTCTATTCTATTCTTTTTTCTATCCTATCCTATTTCTATTTCTATTTCTATTTCTATTTCTATTTCTATTTCTATTTCTATTTCTATTTCTATTTCTATTTCTATTTCTATTTCTATTTCTTCTATTTCTATTTCTATTCTGTGTAATATTCCACCTTGCAGCTGGGACAAAATACCTGTCATTTCACTCTGCTGGCCCTCAGAGATTTCAGGCCCTGGCCAAAGGATGAGGGGAGCGAACCCCTGCAAGGTGCCATAGGGCTCGGTGATGGAGGAAAGCAGGGGCTGCCAAAAGGGGTCTTTTTCCTTCATCAGCTGTCAGCTGCCTCCTCCTGCACCTGCGCTTGGCTTCGAGCGATGCCCTGACCAGGGCACTGCCGGCCGCAGCAAACCCTGTCCAGGAGTCAGGCAGCTCGAGACGCTCGGTGCCCCAGCCTGGGCTGCCTCATGGGAGCCACTAAAAAAGTGAAAAACACCCCAGATCTTCATGGAGCTGTTTTCTGGGGGAGCACGCAGGATGCTGACGGAGCAATGCATTTGTTCAGCCTTTAGCAGTGGCACGTCCCAAGCAGCTGAAGGGACGAGAGTGGCCGTGCCGCCATGCCACTTCTGGAACAGCAGCACAAAGCGGGGAGGAGGAGCAGGCGCTGAAACGACATGAATCCTCGATGGGAAGCGGGTCCCTGTGCCGCCTCTGCGGGCTCACGTCTTGGTAAGTTGTTCATTTGCAGGAGCGCTCCCGCGGTGGAAATGAGACAGATTCCCCCAGGAGTGAAATCTCTGTGTAGGATCTCATCCCTGCTACAAGGAAAATGAAAACGAACTGGCTATAAATAACCTGCCATATCTTGTGTGTGGCACCTGCCGGCAGTAGTGACAAGGCAGCCTGCTCTGCAGGAGGATGGCAAACAGCAGCGGTGGCCGTGCCGGGCGGGACGGCTCACGGCCCGGCTCTGCCCTGATGCTCTGGCTCTGGCTCCAGAGGCATTTGGTTTCAGCTCCCAGCCCAGAGTTTTCCTCTCCTGGGGGTCCTCACGGTGAAGCCTGGAGTGTCGAGGAGTGATATTCCTGCACGTGGCACACCGATGACCAATGCCAAGGTGAGAGCGGAGGGTTTCTAGCGATGTGCAGTGCTGCGCAGCCTGATCGGGTTCAGTAATACGCACTAATCATGGCAAAGATTGTAAAAAGCCAAGAAAATTTAAAAAAACAAAACAAACCAAAGAAGAATTAACAAGTTTTCCTAGTGCTCCAGTTTTCCAGGCTTTCCTTTTGATTGGAAATTATACCACTGGTTGGGTTTCTCTTCTCTGGTGTAAATTAATCTGGTGTCACGGACATCGGCAGAGGTGCTCTGACTAATGCAAAGGCATCCTTCGCTGAAATGCAGACTGTAACAAGGAGAATGAGAGACGCTGAACGCTGCCCAGAGCTTCAGGGGTTGGATAACGAGGTGCGGTTCGGCGCGGGGGGTCGCAGAGGTTGGAGCCCTCACGCTCACGCAGTGGGTGTGAAGTTGGCAATACCGGACGCCAAACCCCAGCCACGACAGCATGGCAAGTAGCTGCGTTAACGCCGGCAGCGGCACCGCGGAGGAGGCTGGTGGCTCCCCGGCAGGCTGGCGCACGGCTTATGGATCCTGCGTGCCGGCTCAAGAGCGGGGCTTGCTCCTAAGAGCATTCTTCTTCCGTTGGACTAACATTCTGTATTTCTCCCCTCAGGCCAGTACGGCCTCTCCTTGGCTCCCTTGCGATGGTTTCAGACAGCGCCCCGTGTGTGGCTCACCTTTACCTGCCTCCTGCATCCCTGCCCAGCAGCACGCCCGGCCCCTCGCCCTCCTCGGGCCACCGGCCCCAGCCTCCACTGGCTTTGGGGACACGGGGACAGAGGCCAACGCCTTCCCGCTGGCTGCGCTGGAGAGGAGGGCTTTGCTAGGAAGTCGTGAGGACTCGGGGGCTCCTTTACATCCCATTTAATAGATCTGTGGCAGAAAATTTAATAAGTGAGGAAGTTTTACACACTCTTTTTCTTTTTTATATTTAATGTAGCCATTTGTCAATATGCTGTTCTCAAGAGATTCTTTTTTTCTCCTTACTGTTGAAATCTAGCTGGATTGAATCATTATTCCTGATGTTCCACAAGTCCTGTTCTGAATATTTTTAGAAGAAAAAAGTGAGATTTCTGCTCAGGACTTTTTTGTTTATAAATTTTGCATGAATTTCCAATACAAAAGCAGCTAAAGGCATTTAACTGAATCTTTTCAAGAACAGGAACAGCTTGTGAAGTACAGAGCAGAACCACTGGGTTTAACGAGCTGAGAGGTTGGAAGAGAATGAAGCAATTAAGGGGAAGGAGGGATGTGGAAATGAGGGTCATTCGCACTTTACAGAAAACCGGCACAACTTTTAGTTGTCTCTTAAGCTGTGAGGGCTTGGCAAGCCCAAGGACAGCCAGGCAAAGGCTCTCTTGACGTGACTGCTTCCATTTTTTCTGGGAACGATATTGAGGGCGATGGCAGAAAACACTTGTGCCTACAGCTTTAGCCCTGAAAGTTCATGTTTTTGTGCATTAGGCTGGAACAGCTGGTTACAACTCATTTGGTGATAATTGGGCTGCGCTAAACTTATATAGAGCAAAAATTCAGGAGCCGTGAATCACAGCCTTCCCACTCCCCAAGACCAGCAGTGACAGCGCAAATTTGACTCACACCCATACACTCGATAATATTAATTAAGCACCTTGAAACAAAAGTCTGTGACGAGTCGTATTTGTCACGCTCATTTGCACAGTTTGGAAAAACCAGACTGTGAGTTCGCTCTCAGTGATGCTCAGAAAACTTCAGACCGAAAGGCAGTGATGGATGGGACACGTAGGACCAGAGCAGGCAGTGCCAGCTTCTTCGGGCCAAGATGGAAAAAATCAATAGGCAATTCCCCCCCCCCCCCCCCGCTGGTTTTCAGTGAACTGTTCACAGCATTTGCAGCCACAGTCCGGTCCCCCTCGGAGTGGCACCGTTTGGTGGCTTCATGGGCAGCTGCCTGCTGCCTGTACCTAACCTCGGTGTGATCCAGCCTCCTGGGGAGTGGGAGACCTCAAGGAGGAGAAGCAGGGAGTGCCCCCCGGGCTCTGCTAGCGAGGGTGGGCAGGCCAACCCGCTGCAGCGCAGGTGAGCAGAGCTCGAGGCATCGAGACCCACAGCTGGAGCTGCGGCATCCGCAGCAGCCAAGGTACCGCTTGGCAGGGCAGGTGCTCTAATTTCTCCATCGTGATGAAGTGCCGGGGCCTGCCTGTTCCCCCCTTCTCACCCGCGCAAATTACTGGCAGCGATGAGAGCCCTGCGATGGGGTGGCATTGCCGCTTGCTTTTGTTGGTGTGACTGTCACCGGCGTGGGCAGCGGCAGGCTGGGCTGCAGCCCTCCTGCCCAGGGTGCTGACGGCAGGAAAGGCTTCTCTGCCCGTCCGTCTCCTCCTCGTGGGGTTCTGCAAGTGGAAGCAGGCAGGGGGTGAGCACCGGGATGCTCCTCCATGCCCAACACGACAGTTGTCCTTCCAGGTGGAGGACAGACGTGTGCCACTTTAGACACCTTGCATTCCCTTTTGTAGAGGTGGCCAAGAGGGACTCCTGCCAAGCCTGGGACAGCCCTTCCCACTCAGCCAAAGCGCAAGAATATTTTAAAATCCTACCTCTTCTCCAGCCCCAGCTTCTCCTATGGCCATTGAAACCAGCCAGCGGAGCAGGGAGGCTCCTCTCCCTTTCGGTCATGCTCAGCCTCCTGGAATAAAGATCCCCAAGGAAGGGTTAAATCAATCACAACAAAATTCACTGGCCCTTTATTAACAAGTGTATCAAATTTAAATAATTAGCATTTTTATGTCACATGCCGTATACAGGGACACCAAAGGGATTGCAGGCACTGAGCAGAGCCATATGGTCCTCTGATTAATAATGTCAAGCAGAAGCAGGCAGAGCATTCAAGGGAAAAAATATGCAGGTCGCAGAGGCAACGAGCTCTTACATGCCTTTAGCCATGTTCTCCCTACGTGAGGGAGCTGTAGCCATACGGTGGGGCGGGATGGGCTCGGATGCTGTGTGCCTTGAGGGGCTGTGATGGCCAGAGCCCCGCGGGGAGCCAGCATCTCCCCCACGGACAGCCTGTGCCCTCACCCAGTGCCTGGCCCTTGAAAAGAGAGGAGCCTGCTGTGAGTTCCCTCTGACTCACATCCCTGGGCTTCAGTAATGAAGGTCACCGCTGGATCGCTCGTCTTCAGCTGAGATCTAAAAAAGTCAATGGGAGCAGGATGGGTCGGGCTGTGCTGGGTGCTGCCCGGGCAGGAGGGACCCGCGGTGGTGGCAGTCAGACCTCCCCGCCACGGCCGGGGAATCGCCTCCTGTCTGAAGTCAGGTCAGATCTCAAAGTGCATGGCGAGATGGGGATTCATGCAGACAGGGCCACTGTCTCTTCCGTTTCTGAGTAAGGTCATCTGCAATTTGTCTTCAGACATGACGAAGGAGCAAACGGCATGCGTGGGAGGGTGCAAATGTCCCTCTCTTGCTAAGGGACAGAAATGAACATATGACTTACGATCACAGACTGCAAAGCTCTTGGCAGGGATTTTCTGGTTAGGGAGGAAGCCCCCTCCCTCCTCCGCCTCCGTGCTGGGGGACAGACGCTGCACTGACGGCTGGGCTGGGACCCAGCTGCAATTAATGCCGCTGTTCCCACTGGCGGCACGTATAGGATTTACAAAGGTGGGGTTTCTAAGAAGGGGCTTATAGCTTTTATTGCTCCCACATCTCTGAAGAGGGTAGATGAGAAAGAAAAGTGATTTTCCATCTGTCTGCAAAGGACTGTTATGTTCTCATTCATACGTAAAGCAGATCTAGCAGAGAATGTTACAGACTCAATGACAGTACTCTACAAATGTTAATATGGTTTTTAATTGGAAGAAATAATAGCTTACTGCTGCACACTTGGCAGACTGCTCTCTGTAGCTGCTTGATTCTACCCCTTTTCTAAGACAGAAGGGAAAAAATTGCAATTCTGCATTGCAGTCAGGATTTATTTTAATTTGAGGTGCTCAGCTGACACAGACGGTAGCCCTCTGGTTACCCTCGGGATGGCAAAGGCAGAGCCGCCTCTTCTGCAGGCCGGCTCTTGCTGACCATGGCAGGAGTATCCAGAGCCCACGCACACCCCGGTCCTTTGGAGGGGGACAGGACTTCTGAACCCTCCTTTAGGCACAGACCCGAGCCTGTGTGCTGAGCTGTTTGGTGCAAGTCCCAGGGCAGGGGGATGCCTTGGGGCCGGCACCGTCCTCGGGTGCAAGTGCCCGAGCAAGCAGAGCTGCCGAGCCGGGCTGCCCGTCACGGGCATCGGCGCAGCCTCTGGGAGCTCTCGCAGAGCAGAGCCTGCGCCGGGGCTGGTGCAGCTGCAGCCGGCGCAGAGGGTGAAGCATCAAACCCGGGTGCTCCACAAGCTGATGCAAGTGCCGCGAAGCAGCTCTGTTGTTCTCGCTGCACGACACTGCTCAGAGTTTTGCTGCGCTGCTTTGCCTTCTGAAACAGATGAGCAAATAAACCCAGTCTCAGCCAAATATAAATAATAAACACTGATGGCAGCAAACCTCTTCCCGCTCCATCGCTAGTCAGCCCAGCAGGTTGGGCTGCACGGCCTCTTCGGGGCTTGGTCCATCGCCAAGTTCTGCTGAAGTTAATGAGGGCCTGTGTGCACAAGGGTATCAAGAAAATAATCTGAATTAACTTTTAAACGGATTAGTCAAATTGCATTAAATACCTTTGTGGACACTTTTGTTTAGAATTAAGGTGGACTAACTTGATTTTGTTGACTTCACTTTAATTCCAAGTAACACCATCTAAATGGAAGCTTAAAGAAGTTTAACCAAACTGCTTGAAACTTGCCCCTTAGTTAGTCAGCTGAATCTCCCTGAGTCTGGGGGACCCCTCAGTGGCCTGTGTGGGGTGGGATCCCCCCCTGCCACCGGGCTGGGGCACTTGGCAGTGTCCTCCCCGTCTCATCCCAGGGAAACCTCCTGGGAAGGGGCTGCTCTGACCAAGCCTGAGCCCCGACCGCTGCCACAGGGTGGGGGTCTCAGCTCCCCCAGCTATCAGGCACTCAATCAGCTCTTGGCTCACCTCCGGAGTGACTTGTGGCTCATGCAGGTGCCCAGGTCTGCTTGGATGGTTTACACCTGAGCTGTCCCACCCGCACAGCTGGGCATTCGCGAGGAGAAGAGCAGGGATGGGAGGTTCAAGAAAATGGGCCAACAGCCCCCTTGTTTGCAAGCTCTTCTGGTGCAGACAGGCAGCATCTCCGGTGGCAGAGGAGGAGATTCTGGCTGCCACCCGCAGCCGTTGGCACGGCTCTCCCGAGCCTCTCTGCCCACTTTAATTTGCCTCTGTGCACACATTTCTGCCACTGCTCTCCTGCCAGCTCCGGGCTTGGCCAGCCTAACCTCTGCCACGCCGCGGGGATGTGGACTTGCAGAGCCTGCTCCTGCGGAGGACTGAGCTTGAGCTACAGCAGAGCCTCTGCCGGAGAAAAACATTCCATCACAGTGAATCAATCCTGCTTGATCTTTGTAGTCCAGCCACTCTATTTACATCGTCACTGGGTTTTTCCTCCTCGTTTCCACCTTTGGCACATCTGTGGGACATGGCTTTGCTTCAGCCAGAGCCAGGAGGGCAGACGGTGACTGCTGGCCCCCAGTGCAGCTCAGCGTCGAGCCTGCCAGGCTGGAGGTCGAGAGAGCTTCTGGCTTTCAGGAGCCCAACTCAGGCATTTAATTGCTTTCTTCATTTGCGTGGGGGAAACAGAGGCAAAGGCAGCAGGAGAAATCCCATCACGGCCGCCAAGGCATGTGCAGTAATTAGGGTAATGGTTGGTGGAGTGTGCTGGCAAACTTCAGTTAATCTGTTTTCAGCCAGTCCCCCCAGCACCGCAGCTTTGCTCAAAAAGCCTCCGTGTCCTTCTTACCGGTGGTGTCCGGGGCAAGGGATGGTGAAGGGCCATGGAGCCCCTCCTCGGGAAAAGGCAAAATACTGAGAACGCGAGGCTTGCTCCACCCGCAGTCCATCCTCATCTACCTCCTCCGTCCACCCATGATACAGTTCATCCTGGGAGCAGAGAGGGCAGGAAAAGTGTGGACAAGGAAAGAGAGTTCTGCGTGCGTTCGGAGCATGATCACCGTCGGGAAGCAGCTCGGCTCATCCAGAGCCACCCTCACACCCATCATCTCCCAGCCCCGGTTCCCCTCCCGTCGCACAGGCTGTGCCCGCGGCCACCCCGTCACCCGCCGGGAACGGGGCAGCACCGTGGAAGGAAGGGGCTCTTGGAGAATTACGGTGTTGGCTGGAAATGGATGACATGATTTTCGAGGACAGAGGAAGGTAATTCCTGCCCAGCTTCACTCGCTGCGATGAACGGTAAGGACAGCCATGCAGCTCTCCCCCTTTTTGGAAGAATTACAATGTGGCTAAAGTATTTTTAGTAAGACCTTAATCAAATAGTCAAAATATTTCAGGCTGATGTTCATCAGCAAGTAAATTCGGAATACAGGACAAGAAAAGCATCTGTGCATTATTTTTCCAAGTAATTATATTTGAATCTCTGTGGTACAGCGAGGGGGGAAAAAAGTAAATTATACAGAAAATGCATTCAAGAAGATTTTAATGTTATTACAAGCCTTCATTATAATGTATGATCAAGCATGTAGAGTGAAAATCTTAGGACCCGTGGGTAACATATCGATTCTGGCGGACATTAAAATTTCTATTTGATGCTTAAGCAAAATCTAATCTGACTTCTGATTTTGCAAAATATTTTAGGGTAATTAGACATGTTTGTGCTTTATTGATTCTTAAAATGAACATAAGCATGTGGGGAATTGCTAACGCTCTGGATTAAAGAAAATGACACTCCTTCCTTTGCGAAAGTTCCTGCAATTAAATCACCTTCTGCTAATATGGCCCTCATTATTCTGGATGGAAATGGATGCAGGAAAAGCTAAGGGAGTTTAAAATAATAATGATCATGAAAGTGAAGCTTTAGGGTTTAAATGAAAGTTTGCTTTCTTGTACTTTTGCTGACGGTTCCCACAGGCCTTTGGATAAATCGCTCATCTGGAGGATAAAACCCCAAACAGCCCGAGAGCGCGGGGAGGCAGAGGAGCGGCTTCGCCATCGTCTGCCTTCCCTCTGCTTTGCCATCGCCTCTAATCAGGGCAAACCTCGCAGCATTGGGTAGCGCCCCAAACAAGCTATTTACTGCCCCTGCACATCCCCTTTGCTGGTTAATTTTAAAACAGTTTTTATGATAAGCAAGAGGACAAAAGGATGCTGGATTTGTAGGCAGAGAGGGGGTTTGAGAGCATCGTGCCAGCACAGCTCAGCCAACAAACAGCATATTGCCTCTGAGCAAACAGCCGCCGAGCACAGGTCTGCTCTGAAAGACCCAACTTGAAGGGACTCCATCAGAAAACAGCTTCTGCGAAGTCAAGCTCAGAGCAAATGCTGAGGGCAGGATCGGCACTGACAGCCCCATGCACCGAGCCCGGCTGCCATCCTAATCCAGATCGTCCCTGTGCTGTGCTTGCCGAGGGAGGAGGCCACCCAGCACCTTCCCGTGCATTTCCTAGCAAGAAGCCCATCACGCAAATCCATCTTCAAGCCACAGGGATGTTCACTGCTCTGTTAATTTTTGCTGCCTTTTTCCCAAGCACTTTGGAAGGCTGAGGCCAGCGTGTGAAGCTCAAGCAGAAAACCGTGACGCCTCTGCAGAGCTGCCTCTCCCGAGGGAGGAGCGGAGCCCTGCACCGCCTGGCTCCGGAGCCCGCAGCCCCGCGGGTGCTCACAGGCAGGCATCTCTGCCGCGCCGAGCATCACCCGCTTGCTCCTTCGCCGTTCCCACGCTGTGCTGAAGGGAGCCAGGGGTTAGCAGGTGTGGGTCCTTAGTCACATTCAGCTTCTCTACACCACTGCTCACACGAGATCTCCAGGGGTTTTATGAAAGAAAATATCTTATTATTACCAGTTTTACACATAACACTTCAGACCTGGTTTATCCTAGTCCTGTAGCTGGAGAAAGCAGGCAACGCGGAGCCTGGCAGGCTGCAGGGAGGAGCAGGGCTGATGGATGCTGAATCCAGGGTCAGACCTGGAGTCAATGGACATTTCGTTAAGGCTGGGAGAGGCTCATCTCCAGTTTGCTTATTAATATGATTACAAAGAATCTTTCATCTCAGAGACAGAGGACTGGTTCTTATGCTGGCTGAGTCAGAGCACTGCATAGAGGCAATTTGTATTTTCTCCTCTTTAGCAAGCATGTGAGACTCCTTCAGATATATATTTTAGCCAGTGCTGTGAACTCCAGATGAAACATTCTGGACAGAAAATCAATACCAGGACATGTGTATTCCCCCCCAAGCTACAGCAGCACAGACAGCGGCACAGACAGCGGCACAGAGCGTGCCTACATCTGCTTCCACCCTGCATTTATCCACAGGTCCTTGCATCCCACAGTGCTTCATCAGGTTTACATCCAGCATAGAGTGAGCTCAGAAAGTCATAGATTTTAAAGCCAGAAAGTAAGTACCCTTGCGGTCATCCAGTCTGGTCTCCTGCAAGAGTCAGGCACAGGACTGCCTGGAATAGAGTGTCCTGATTTAAGTGACTGCCTTGGAAGGGTAAGTCTAGCCCAGGGTCTAGATCCCAGAAAGCGTAGCAGTATTAAACTTGGTGCCTAAAAACCCCGTGTAGCAAGGGCTGTGCGGGATGGCGGGAGGTGGCTCTGCTGCGGGATGCAGGTGGGGCTACATGCTGCAGAAACACCCACAGCCACCGTGAGCATCCTCATGCAGCAGCAGCAGCATCTCATCGCTCTCCACCGACCCCATGGGACGCAGCAGCTCTAGTCGAGGGCTGGAGGCTGCAGATCCAGCCCAGCCGTGCCGAGGACACAGCCCGGTCCTCGGAGCACAGTGGGCAAAGTGCCCCTGGGAGAGAGACCCATACCCACTCTGCAGGGTACGTGCACTAAGCGCCAGCTGTCTGCAAGGGTGCGAAGTCTGCTCAAAATGCACAAAAGGACAGGAGTTCAACCGGTTTGAACAGATGGCTGAGTAACATTTGCTGCCGGAGCCTGCAGGTCCCCAGCAGGGCCTTTCTGTTATCATTTACTGCACTTGCCATTTTTCATGGCGATGCAGAGACACGCACACGCGCGCGTGTGCACGCAGCACCGAGCTACACGCCACTGCCAGGGGCGGCTGCGCCTCCCCCGCCCCTCGCTGGCACTGCAGGTTAAATGAAGTCATAAATAAGCAATAAGCAGAGATAAGTGTCTGATTTATTGGGGAGCTCAAAGGAAAAGATGAGCAAAAGCAAGGTCACATCCACGGTTAAGCACATCCCTGACAGCTCTCTCCTCCCTGCTCCTCCCCTTCTGCTCCTGCCAGGTCTGGGAAACACCAAAACTGAATTTCTATCTGCACTTCTCACTTTGGTTACCTTTGCAATATTCAAACCAGCCCACTTGCTCCAAATCCAGGCAGTTTTTCTTAATGCAATGGCAGCGTACTGCGCCACGGCGGGATGACGGCCGCGCGGCTCCTCGGCTCTCCCGTAGCGTGGCAACAAGTGCTAAGCAACACGGAGTTTGCAATCAGGACTTCGGTCTGGCTTTTATCTGGTGAGGGACCACTTATTTAAGAGCTAATCTCTATACAAAACACCGGCCCTCTGCGGGGCTGACAGTGGTATTGCTCATCTGAACTTGCTTGAAGTGGATGCTCATTTAAAAAATATATATATCTCCTCACCCTGACAGGCAATATGTCAATGTGGGAAGCCCACTTTATTCCACATTACTCCGACCGGGGTGCTTTGTCAGGATTAGAACTTGTGATTTTCACCTAATGGCTTCTCAAGGGAAGAGGCTGCTGTGAAGTCTCTCTCCCTGCGGGTCCCCGACTCTCCCTGCGGGGTGGGCTTGGAGCAAGGTGGTGATGGATGCCCATTCCCAAGGGAGAGGGCAGTGCTCACACAGCCCCGTGCCAAGGGATCTCTCCTGCTCCCCGGGCCGGGCATCCCGGGATGCACGGCCCTGCCAGGGCTGTCCCGGGCGGCAGCGGGGCCCCTCCGCAGCTCTCCTGCCTGGCGCAGACACATCCACGCCGGGCCCTGACTGCACCTAACGTCAGGATATCACTGCAGAGCAAGAAAGAAGAAAAACTTCCATCTGGCAGGAAGGCAGCTGCCTTGACTACTGGCCAGGAACGCAGGCCGGGCAGGAAAATGAGCATTGGAAAAAGCAGTGCCTGAAAGATATCTGGGAAGACAGACTGCTATCTCCTGTCTTCTTGCTCTCTGTCATCACCTGCGGCATTAAATAAAGCCAGGTGGCCAGAGATAGAGGGGTAAAAGCGATGCTTCCGCATGACGTCCTGAATTTTCTGTCACTTGGTACTAAATAAGCCACAGCAGATTTAAAAGCAGTGCGATTGCTGAAAAAATAACCTTAATAAAGCGGGTATAAATAACTGTATAGCAGTATGTCTGTGTGTTGGAATTGTTTATGCAGGTAAAATTTAATAGCAGAGGTGTGACCACATTTATAACAGAGTAATCAGTATGTAATTTCACAAACCCAGTGTGTTTGCTCACAGGAGACAACCTTAATGTCTTTTAAGAAGAGTCATTAGATTTAAGTAATAGCCAGCACCCAAGTACTTCATCAGGCAGATATAGAACAAATCAACTTTTATTGCCAGGCAAAAAGTAGAAAACCCAATTCCTCGGAAGCTAATAAAAATTTTATGATTTTTTTTTTTTAGTCAAATAAGTGCAGGGCTTATTACTTTGTAGACGTCTTCATAAAAACTAGAGCAAACCTAATCTAGACAAAAACAACAGCTGTGAGACACAATGTATTTGACCAAGATGGATGCCTCAGAGGTATGATATTCATTAGCTCACTAATTCCAAATGGTAAACAAGGTTTAATTAATTTTTATTTCAAGCTACAATGGTCTGTTGGTCATACACAGGGGTGCGCCTGGGATGCAGCATTAATAACCGAACGTACAGCTGCTGTAGGAGCAAGTGTTTTCGGAATAATTTTGCATGTTCTGTTGACATTGCTGCTGGGAGAAGTTTCGGGGACAGAAGAGGGGGAGCAGTCATCTCCCAATTTTGCTCTTTTGCAAGAGCGTTGCTGGGTGTGAACGGCTAGCGATGCAGCTTCAATGAGGATTTTCCCAGATTAATGACTATAGGGTATGCTTGGATGTATGTAAGTAGAAACTAAGCGCCTAATTTGCTAATTTTATGTCTAATTTGTGCATTCAGTGACGGGGCTACATTTGCAATGTTAGACATTTGCATAAGCTGTACCAGTTCACTGGCGCATCATCCACAATAACTCCCATTGTTCGTCTTTAAAACAGAGTTTAGAGGAAGCAGTTATCAATGCTTCATTGCAAAACATCTTGACCTAAAGCCCCGATGAAGACCCAGTTTTAGAGAATGCATAGTTACTCAGCCAGCAAATTTACATATGCAAACACTCACTTCTGTAGCTAATTACACATCTGCATGTTCAGCTTCCCAGTTTTATATCCAGCTGCATGCACAAATTAGGCTGCTGTTGCATGCGCAGCTTATTTAAAAACTTAATGCTTTCTTAGTTTTGAGTTGACCCCTTGGTAAAACCACACTTCTAGCAGCCCGTCCCAGCTCTGCAAACCTGCATGCAGCAGCCAGATCTTATTTTTCTACATTGGTGTTACTGTTTCCTGCATGGTGACTGCTATTCATTTGCACTGGTGTAAGTGAAAAGGGAATAGGTGCTGTGGCCCATGAAGATATTATTGCACGTTGTCTCCTTTTTAGAGTCGGAGCTCAGCTGACAGTGCAGCATCACCAGCAAGCGCAGGTGCCTTTTTGTCACCACTACAGTACCTCCTGCTGGAGCCCCAGCAACCTCCGTTAAGGGAAAGAAAACTGTTTAAATCGGATGCCTCACCTCCAGCAAGGAATTGCTGCAAACCTTCTGCTAAAACAGTATCGTGAATTGCTCCCTCTCCTTCATTTCCAAAGGGTCCCAAAGTGGTTCTTGTACATCCAAGTGGAGAATGACCTTCATCCTCAAAGTAAAATGGTTATTTCTGTACTCTGCCTGTGAGTGACATGCACCATAGCTCCAAAGACAGAGAGATCCGTGACAGATAGATGCCTGATAAATGCAAAGAAAGACCTTTGTGTCTGAGCCACGCTTCGACTTCCATCAGGTTCTCCTTTCTCACGGAAAAAAAGTGGATAGCCCAAGACGATGCGACGTGCAAACCGTGATTGCCACACTGACGCTCCCTGTTTCCCAGGGTCTTCCCAGTACCCACCATTTCCCCCTCACCTGCTCTGGCCCTGCTCTCTCCAGGGTAGAGCCTGGGGTTTTGTTAGGTGTGGCGACGGTGGCTGGTGTGACGGGGCCCTGCCAGGGGCCTTGCCAGGCTGCTGCAGCCCAGACAACCGCTGTTAATAATAAATCTTTTATCTTTTATTGATGGATTTGAGGGAGCCTCCTGATGGGAAGCATTTAGTCAAGGGGTATCTAAACAAAGTCCAAAGCCTGAAAAAATCAGATTTGTGTTGCTGACATTAGTGACCTGAGAGAACAAAACACTCCCACAGACAAAAATCAGATGCAAAATGAAGATACATAGAAATAACAACGAAACAGAAGGCACTGCGGAGCGCCTTCGTGGTAATGCATGCCTTTGGCTTTCCAGGCGTCTCAAGGAGGGCTGCTTCCCTCCCAGAGTCATCCGTCATGTCTCTGCCCGTGCAAACAAACCAAGTATCAGCAGCGAGAATGCCCTTCAAGGACAAGTGCTTATGTGGAAATGCATACCATAATTACCATGATAAATGCCGTGCTAGATAAGTGAGGAGCAGCAGCACGTACCGCGGTACTCGGTGCTAGCTCTCCATACACCATACTAAACAGCACCTCTCCTCCCGTCCGCCCACCATGCCGGGCTACAGGCAGCTCGCTTGGCCCCGCATCCCCCATCCTCACCACGCCACTCCCGTTTCGGAGAGCCCCTTCTCGCCGGGCTGAGCCCCGCCGTCCCACCGGGAGAGCGTCACCGCGCCGGGCCACGTCCCTCCAACCGCTCTGCTGTGCTCCCCCCAGCTGCATCGATTACTCATTTCTGATCTAAAAGCTGGAGTTTGTTGAATTTACAGAAAGGCAAGGGGCAGGGAAGAGCACGGGAAAGGCCTACACTCATTGGGATGCTGCAGGCTGCCATTAAAAAAACCAATGGCAACCACCTTTAAAACCATCTTGCCGTGCTCACGAAGAACTGAACATGATTCTATGATTGCTTTGCATTTCTGGCAGAAACCCCTTCTATGACTGGGACTGGGCAAGAGAAGGATTCTCCATTTTTTGGGAAAACTTGAAACACCCCAGCCAGGACACGGAAGGGATGAGGATGTGCATGTCTGGCGTAATCTCCCTTGTGTCTCCATGACGTTATCTGTGCTCTGCTTCCACTTGAGAAGGCTCAGCCTGCGCTGAGATGAGACTCCGGGGAACTGGAAAGCTTAGTGCAGAGCTCTCCAGAGAGAAGTTACAGGGCGAAAGCAAATCTGTCGCGGAGCTGCTGCTCGGGCGAGCTGCAGAAACGCCCGACGTTTCAGCGGGAAGGGGAGCAGAAGCAGAGCACGCTTTCACTGTAGAACATCTGGCCCAGCTGCCAGCAGCGCTGGAGGCTGCGGACAGTAGTTCAGAGAGGGGAAGGACAGCCGCAAGGCGCAGCTGAGCTCTCCCAGGGCTTCAGCTCCCCAAGGACGATTCCCAGAAATAAGCTTACAAGGCGCATCTGACTTTGCTGCCTTTTTCCCAGCTGCAGAGAAGTCCCTGCTCTGCACATTTGAACCGCGGGTCAGGAGTGCACGCTGCCTGGCAATCGAGCTGCTGTGCCCAGCGGCAGTCACTCCCCTCCAACAGACCGCACCTTGCATTGAGACGCAGAGCTTCCCCGGGCTCCCCAAAATAGTCCTAACCACAGCACGGGGGAGATTTTAATTGTTGCTTCCAAGGACGTGAGTGCCTCCTTTGCCTGGGTGCCCCGACGCTCGGAAGCAGCTGTTCTTTGGAGACGCTCGGACAGGCTTGGAAAGCTGCTGTGAACCCTGATGCTCGGCTCTTTCCTCTCCAGTGCCGCCTCTGGACATGCACGTGCATTGATGGAGCCAGTCATAAAAGAACCTGCCAAAGAACAATGTTCTGTTTCTAAGGGCTCTCATTTCTCAGTCTTTGTGACTTTAAAAAAAAGAAGTATTTTCATGTGTTGGTAAGTTTTTGTTCTATAAATCTCAGAAATCTCTGAGAACCTGGAGAAGCTGCCCAGGCGTCCCCGCCGAGCTGCGGTGCCCAGGCGGTGAGCCCGGTGCTGGCTGGGAGAGGAGCCCGTATGGCGGCAGAGCCAGCGGCCTGCACCGCGAGCTCCTGCTGCGGGTGGGTGCTGCCGGCGGGCACGGCGCTGCCTGGGCGCGCAGGGGACGGGCCCTTACACGCTGCGTCGCTGGTGGGAGCGCTGCACCCTGAAGCATTGGCCGCCCCCTGACAAGCAGCAGAGACCGATCTGTACCAGCTCCTCTATTTCTCCTCTATTTGCATCAGAGCAATAGTAATATTATTAGTGATAATTAAATTTCAAACAGTGACCAAGTGAACTCCAGTCTGCAAAGGCTGAGTCCACACCGATCGGGTGCCAAAAGCAGTTCTGGTTCATAACTGTCTCTACACACCGCTCTATGAAGCACCGACAGACGAGATGTCCCCTCCGGCTGCAGGACCTCCCCGGGCTGGCACCTGGCACAGCCGAGCAGCGGGGCTCGAGGTGAAGGGGTCCCACTGGGGCTGCCTCCGCCCTCCCTCTCATGTTCGGAAATGTCAGCATCGCTCATTGCTACTGACGTGAGAACTGCTTTTCTAACATGAATCACTGGTCATGGCCAGAAAAAACGAGGCTGAAACAGTCTGATTTATTACTAGTATAAAGAAACACTGCACCAGGATTACGGCAAGGAGTTTCATTTCAATGTGAGTGGTGGAAAGAAGAGTCATTTTGATTTTATTTTTTTTTCCTCCCAAGATCTAAACCCGTAACTGAATCTTTCCACCCCGAGGCAGATTTCACAGTGGAGGTATAGGCTTGTAAACTGTAATTCCTCTGCCCTGCTACAACATGAATGGAAAATAACCCGGTGTGCAGCCTCAGAGCCCGGCACCAGCCACGGCACCGACAGGACGGGGCTGCTGCAGCCCCTCCACCCCTTCGTGTGAGCTGCCCAGCAGTCAGCAGAGCCAGCGATTTGCAGTTACGACTGATCGACACCTCGGTGTGCAATAGATGCCAGCACCCTATTCCTGCCAACACACGCAAATCAAGTCCCACAGCCCAATTCCACATTAAATAGACCCAGCTCTGCAGCACAGAGCTGCTCGAGCGAAAACGGAGGAAAGGAACAGGCTTTGTACCAAACTTTTGTGGATGGATCATTAAAACGTTGCAGCACATAATCTGCTTAAGTATTTCAGAGTTAATTGCATGCCTGCTGCATTTGTCTCATCCAGGGGTACGACAGCTCTGGCACTGCCCTTCAGCGATGTGCAGGTGGGGTGGGATACGCTGCGCACCCATCACAAACGCACCCATGGAGGGGCTTGGCTCCAAGTGGCCGTGGAAGTATTTACTGTCGCCTCTGAGTGACACTAGGACATGCACTTGTTTTGTACTCGTGAACTGGAAATGTATTTAATTCAGGCTCAAGGCAAAGTCACGGCTCACAGCCCTTTAGTGTGCTGCTGAATTTGAAACCAGCTTGCAAAACCGTTCCCAAAATAACCTTGCGAGCGTCTTTTATCCAGAGAACTGTATAAAATATTTTTGTTCAAAGACAGAGGTGCAAAGAATTTAAACGTCAACACTTTCCCTGGAGAGAGGGGACAGGTTTTGGGGACTGTTTCCAATACGACTCGGTACTGGACCCCAGGAGGGCTGCGGCCGTAGGGCGGCAAAGACTGAGCGTGGCTGTGCTCGGGCTCGTCCTCGTCTCGGTGAGGCATGCCCGTCTCCGCAGCAGGGCTATGGTACCACTATCAGAATAACTATCAGAATGGGTGAAAAAAACCCAACAGCTTTTCTATAGGACTCCTTTAACCACCACGGCATACAGCCATTCAGTTACCCGCACAGAAAAGTTAAGGGGAGGCTCTTGCTCCTTGCTGCCCATTTGGGCAGCTCTCCCCAAATCCGCCCCCGGGGCTGGGGAAGGCGCCTGCGCAAACGGTGTTGCAGCCGGGGCTGGGCCGGTTCACCTTTCGCGTGGTTCACCAGCAATCTGCCGCACGGTTCTACGCAGGGGAACTTTGGTGACAAATAACCAGAGCTGGAAACAGGCTTTAATGAAGCACAGCAAGAATTCACTTCTTTCCCCCTCACATCGTAGACATAAATATATGCACTTAAAGAATGATGATGTTTTGGGTAACCATGGTTAAACAAATAGGACGGAAAGTTTGCATACCTTATACAAAAGAATTTTCTAGCTGCAAGATTTCAAGTTTCATTTAAAAATAATCAAGTCATTGGAACGAAGCCTATAGTCCAAAACCATAGCTTTGCATTTCCAAGTGCTATGGCCATAATGCAATAATGAATATATTTGTCTTCTTCAGACTGTCATCCTATTAGTTGTTTTCCCTAACATAATCTGCTTTCGGCTAACATCTATCATAACACACAAACAGAAGAACTGAAATGCATTAAAAAGAAAATTGATTCCCTTGCATGCCACGCTTTGTCTGGTTTCTTCATTTGCCTATTAATAGCCCACTATGCAATTAATTACGGACAAGTTCAGGTACAATCCTTGTACCTCTGTGGAAGAGAGTTGATAAAGTTCTGCAGACGTTTCCAGCCTGGAGGTAATATTTCTCCTCCTGAGCCGCGCTGCGGGTCTCTGCTGGGACCCGCATCGCACGCAGCAGCTTGGAGAACACAGCAGCACCAAGGAACACGCAGGACAAAAATTGTTCACTTAAAATATTCAGGACGGTCCTGATGAGTAACGGATACATCCATAGAAACGGGGCTCAACCACAAGCAAAACAATGGTTAAATTAATCAGGTAATTTAACGGCGAGGAGTAATTTGACATCTCATGTCTCACTGGTGCTACTTCCACAGCCTTCCTCCGAGCAGGCTAGCTTATTCTTATCACTGCAGGCTGGAGTTTCTTAATGCAAGGCTTTTAATTATCCTTGGATCAATACTTCTCATCAGCCTGGAGAACAGCCTTCCCCTCCCGGTGCGAGCCATGCAGTTACAGGTACACGCTCTCGGTGCGTTACAGATCCACCTTCACCCGGAGGAAAGGCAGGGCGGGAGTCGCTGTCCCGGGCTGTAGGAGAGCCCCTGCCTCCAACAGCAGCGGCCAGGCTGGGGGTGCCGGCACCCCCATGTGCAAACCCCCCGGCCTGCAGCACCACGCTGCCCGTGCCAGACGTCGTCTCCGGGAGGTGGCTGCGTCCTCCAGCCTGGATGCAGAGAGTAAAAAAATAGCTCTAAAGAGCAGATCCTGCTGTAGTCCAACTGAAACACAGGGAGTGCTAACGACATTGTTATTTTTCATGTTGAGAGGGACTTTAATTATTTACAAAGCTCCAAACTAGATGCTCAGCATGCCTGGCATGTGCTTTTTCTCCCTCTTGCTTTCCTTTCCACCTCTCACTTTGAAAACAGACGCATCCTCCCACATGGAGATGTGCACTGCCGCATCATTCCAGAGCTCACCGCGGCCGGATCCTGCCTGCCCAGCACTGCCTGGTCCCGGTCCTGCCCTCCCCTCCGCCGCAGCACTGCTCTGTGCCCCGGCGAGCCCCAGCATCCCCGCTCCCCTGCCCGTGCCTGGCCGAGCTGCCACCCCACCCAGCCCGGCCCAGCAGCACGATCAGAGCTAATGAGTTTGGCCTTGGGCAACCACCTTGCTCACTCAGTTATTCGTATTTTTTTGGAGCCTTTCAGCCCAGGGTGGTTGTTGCTCCTCCAACATCAACAACATTAACAAGCTCTGACATCTCATAAATTTCCCTTGGTAAAACAAAGAGAAACAAATAGGAAAACAAGTTTCAGCAGTACAGGGGTTTTGGTGCTTTGAATTTTTCCTTCCCTTTCCATATATTGAATTTTGCTGCGAGCAGCCCCTTTTATCCTGCTGGTGTCTCACTGCTGCAGCCAAACTGTTCTGGACAGCGTGGTGCGAGCTAGAACATACTCGCTTTGGCTTTGGGTAGGAAATGCTGAGATAAAATGAGATCTGATTTAAAAAAAAAAAAGTGGTTAGGTCCAATCCAAGCCCAACCATAAAACCGTTACGCGCTCAGAAATAATCGGGTTAATCTCCTTTCTTTTAATTTTCACCTTACTCCAGCAAATGAGGCTGGATGAAAAGCTTCGTATCTGTTCTCCTGCCATTTTCGCCGGACGAAAGCCTCTGCGGGGCCAGGAGAGGTCTCCGGCCCCAGGTGCGGGAGGGGAGGCTGGGACAGGAACCGGCTCGGGGTGGAGACTGCAGCTGAACAAGTGTCGGCCACCGGGGTCACTCCAGCTGGCGTGCCTCAGTTTCCCCTTTTAAAAAGCGTATGTAGTAATAACTTGTAAGAATAATCATCTTTGGTAACACTTAGTTTAGAAAGTGGGAAGTGCAAAATATGAATTAATTATCACTAACACAAAGACTTTGTTAGAACGTCCTCTGCTGTGGCAGCCCTGGCCGCTCTCGACGCTTTCCTCCCTGCTCCCTGTAATGCTTCACCTGTGCTCAAAATATAAATTGGCTTGCTTTAGGAAATGAGCAATCTCTTGCCTCTGAGCAGCTTCTGCTCATAGAGTAGGGACGTAGCTACTGTAGATACACAGGATTTTCCCTTTCAATCAAGTTTGGAAGTGCAGCTCCTCCAAGGTGCTATTAAAAATCGCAGTAGGATGAAGCGGCTATGAGCCATTCTCTCTTTTCCATGCAATTGATTTTCTTTTAATATATATCTCGGAGCATCTCAGAGACACTTAAGTAAATAGGGCTCTCCTGTAAAGCTCATTTTGTTATCAGGAGCTGGATGTGGCACTGCAGCAAGACAAGCACAAGCTCTGTCCTCCCTGGGCTGACCGGCAGCATCAGGATCAGAGACTCCCGAGGACCCAGTTAAGGGACCCGGCTTCTTCTGAGCACATTTTTTATCATCATTTACCCCTGTGCAAAGGGAGTCTCAGCTGGCGCTAAACCGGTAACGTGCGACTTCCAGTTACGTGAGGGCACAAACCGCAACATTAATGAAGGTGGCCAAAATGGACTTTTGTCAAACCCGCCGCTACCTGAATACAGGTCCCATGAAAGATAAACTATCATTAGAATAACGTTACCGGGAGGGAACGTGAGATGGGAGAGAGAAACTTATTTTCCAAGGATAAAATTATTTAGTAGCAACGCTGGATATGTGAAATGGCATTTTGGACTCCAGCGTCTGTTGCTTCCAATAAGGCAGAATATTTTCCTTGGGGATCTGGTTCTTACTTGAAGCACTGAAGCTCCTGGCTGTGTCCTTTACGTTACTGTGGCATCATAAATATCGGGAGTTATGGTGCTTTGCAGCAAGCACACCGCACATTGCTGAGCTGGTTTGAATTTAATATGAATTTAATATTAGCATCCAATAGTGCTACAGCAACTGTCAGGAGGCAGCTCTGTATTTATCCTGTTTTGCTTTCTGCCTTTTCCTCTTACTCGTCCTCTCTACGTACAGAGAAACAACAATTATAAAAACCTTTTCAGGGTGCAACCCCTCCCAGAGGCCAGAAGAGCCCTGCTGATGCCCTCGCTGGCGGGGTGAGAGTTTGCCACACGGAGTAAAGTGGTGGCAGCGTGGCCTGAAGGGGAATTTCCTTCCATCCGAAAGGCTCCGAAGAGGCCGTGGGAAGTTCATCCCTTCTCTGTCGCACAGGCGGGTGGTGGGACTCACCCAGCACGTCGGAGGGGTCAGAGATGCAGGACGCTGTGTACCTTGCCAGAGGTACAGGGCTGGCCACCAGCTTCCGCGAGGCGCGGGGAAGCAGACGGGCGTTCAGCCTCTCTGACCCCAGATCGATCGTCACTGGGCTTCTGGGTGCAGGAGCGGAGCAAGAAGAGTTTTCCCATGAAACCTGCTTGCCGTAACACCCAGGTGTCAGCAGGACACCTTGCAAAGGAGGACAATGAATCTCCCAAGTTGCCACGCTTTTGGAGAACATTTGGAAATTGTTGTACTGTCACTCCCTGGTATTTTTAAATGGAAACATTTCTTTTGTTATTTAAATACATTTTATTTATTTAGTACTGAAAGTTTAACGTTTTCTGAAGTATGAAACTATAAACAAGATTATTTCAGATTCTGGATGTTTGAAAAATATTGGAGATTCCAACTCCTCAGTTTGCTTTTCATTGGGAAGAGTTACCAAAATCTACACGGGTCTCTGGAACAGAAGCCCCCCGACGCGCCCCGGCAGGGCCAGCCATAACAGCTGGCTCAGAACAGCACCATGGAATAGCTGGGTTGTTCCCTCAGAGAAAGACAAGATTTTTTTTTTTTTTAACTTCAAAAAACCCCGTGTATCTATTGCTCTCACTGCAATTCCACTTTGCATTCACAAGCCCATGTGCGCCAGCCCCCATTTTTTATCCATTCATCCTCGTACTCTGCTTTTACAGACCTTCAGTCTGGGACTTGCCCAGGGCTCTACCGACGTTACTTGATTTGGCACCGCTATACTGTGTATAAGAGGAAAAACCACGAACCCTGATCGCTCCCACGTTTACTGGCACGCTCTTGCTGCTCTGGTGCAATAGGATATGCATTTAATACCATGGCAAAATTGTGCCACATTTTAGTGCACAAAAATGAATTGGATGTGTTGCGTCCCTGCCCAGGGAGGCTCCTGCGCAGAGCACGCTGCTACCGCGGGATGGACCAGAGCTGCAGGATTAAAGTCGCTGCCTCTTCAAGAAATTACTACGAGATCTTCAGTTGCCCGAATCTCTTTTACATCTGAATGGAAGGAAAAAAAACAAACCCAAAAAAACGCACACCCCACCCAACCCCCCCAGCCAGTTCAGCAGTTTGACTCAGAGGCTGCTGCTCCTTGCATGCTCACGGAGCCCGAAGGGTTAATCACCTGATCCTCTCCTTATTTATCTGCAGCTGGTTAACTACAAATGAAGAAAAATAAGTACATACTACATCACCCATCATCATATATCACATTAATATAATAGTAGAGGGTGTCTGCAGATCTACTGCAGGCATAAACTGTTTGTTATGAATCTTGTTACCCCTGAGATCAGTGCATTTCTTGAAGTAATATGATTTAGGGAGAAAAGTTTTTCTCACTGATCCAGCACAAATAAAATCTGCATTCCATCTATGAAAACTTTTTGTTTAATACTTTATATTATGCCACAAAGAAAGGAAAACCAATATATCCATTGCAAGAAGATCAGAAATGAAACTACCAGCCCCGTAAGCTGTGATTTATCGATCAGCGGAACCCCAGGACAGCTCCACTTTGACTTGTCCTGTGTTTTTATGAGCGCACTAAAAGCAAACATTTCACAGCACAATCATGAATCCTGATGTTTGGGAGACAGACAGTACATCTCTGTCAGTTATATGGGTTCAGAAAATAAAACGATCTGAAATAGCACATCTGATTAAAAAGAATAAAACTCCATGTACATCAGGAGACACTGGAGCCTGAAAAAGCAGCAGAGCCTGGCGGTACTGTACTGCTGAAAGGAGTGGGAAAGGGATGGAGACTGCAGAGAAAAGACCACAGAGTTTTTCATTAAGTACTGTGCCCAAGAACATGAATATAATTACAGTTTTAATGTAAATGATGCACTCTATACAAATCGGACCTAGTGTCAGACGTCTGCCACCTTATCCCAGGCATTCAGTCTGCCTGTTATTTAACCGATAATATTCACATGGGAAGAAACTGGTAGAGCAATTCCTGGGTGAACAGTAATTGGTTTGAACATGATTTCTCTTACCCCAAGGGAGACCAAGTCACAAATAAGATAAGGCACGTTTTAAAATTAATTCCCATGTAATTGTATAATGTGCAAAGGGAGCACGAGCACCAACAGATTGTTTCTCCCATCTTTCTTTGGGAGGGTACCAGTGCGGAAGGGATACGGGATGGAAACGCCTGGCAATCAGAGCCAGCCCAGATCAAGAGGAGCCGTTTACCCGAGGGATCAGCCCCCACCGAAGGGCTCGAGCAGCATTAGGCAGCAGCAGCGAATCCGTCACGGGCAAAAAGATGCCTCCTTTCGCAAAAGAACAATTTCAATGGTATTTTTTGTTTCCTGACAGAAGAAACTTATAGTCAGAAACTGGAGGTGAAAATGGAAAACATTTCTCCATGTGTTAGTGTGCTCACAGCAGCACAAAATCCACTCCCTCCACCAACGGAGCAGCCCCCCGTGGTGAAGGTGCCCTTGCCCCTCTCTCGGCCGGCGCTGCCCCGGGGCAGAGCCAGCAGCGCAGCGGGGCTGCGCAAGCCTCGGCTCTCAGCCCAGCCCCTGGGCTCCAACCCCTTCCTCGAAGGCCGGTGGCCGTGTGCCTTTCCAAGGCCGTAAGCCCACGAGGCTCTGTGTCTTCTAACATAAAGGCCAGTGGAAACAAGCAGAGCCGCAGTGGATATTTGGAGCCAGATATAATTATGTTTGCAAATAATCAACATGGCTATTTGGAAGGAGGCACTACCCACATGAACCTCATCTATTCTTAATGTCACACGGAGGGTACAGATGCACTGCGAGGCGTCTCTTTAAATCCTTCCCCCAGGCAAGCACAACTGAGCGGTGTGTCCCTCTCCACAAGCATCTCCTTCAATTAGAAGTCTCCTGTCTTCAAGGAGGTTGGCTCTGCCAGCGCTCTTGGACTAAGGATGCGATTGAGGACCTGCGCGCAGTCCGCCGGGTAGCTGCAGCCTTGCCCGTCTGCTCCGGTGGCTCTCTGCCTGCTCGAGTCAATCAGGCTGCTCTGCTGAAGAGCGAGTGCCAATCAAAATAGGATTAAGTGGGCAGCTGGCGGGAGGGAGCAAAAGTCACCTCTGCTGCCAGGAGCCCCCGGCACGGCCGTGCCGCCTTCACGTGCCTCCTGCCTGGCAGCACCAGCACCCTTGCTGTGGGCACGGAGCTGCGCGCTGCTGCCAGGAGGACAGGTTGCAGCGTGCTGGTGGCCAGGGAGAGCAATTAAAACCACTCGGTTTGTCAACACTTACGCAACACGAGAACATTACTCTTTGGCATTTCATCTTAAAGTAAAAGCCCCACAGAGGGTAATGGCACAGAGAGCACTGGCACCCGCTGCTACCCTTTGGGAAGAGCTGGGCTTGTGTCGCAGTAGCAGCGCCTTCAAAGTCGTCTCCAGGGGTTTGGCTCCCTAGGTAGTGATGAAACGCACATGCCAGTACCCACCAAGACCTTTTACAAGGGGTCTCAGCAGCCTCTTAGGAGGGCTCTTCATGCAAAGGAGGCTGAAGCCAGCAGAGCAGGTAGTAAGCGGAGGAGGCAGGACAGATGGAGCAGCAGTGGCAGCTACTCAAGGAGGTGCAGAGTAGCTGCCCAAAGCTAAATAAGGAGAGAAAGGCTGCTCTTATTCCTGTCAGAAGCCTGTGCTTGTTGCTGTCCCGTAAGCACGGCACCACGTCCACGTGAGCAGCCCTCCTGTCCCGCAGTTTGGAGCTTTTGAAGACTGCTTCGTTGGGAACCAAGACAACCCTTTCTCGCTGCCCTTGTAACGTGCACTGAAGTGGAGACATCAGCCACGGCAAACCCATCGAGAGCAGCGCATTGCACCGGTGTCCTGTCAAAGATTGTCCCTAGGAGCACTCAACAGAAACTCCTGTTTTAATATGCCCAGAAGAGGCTTCCCATCGCGTCCCTCGAGAACCGGCCCTCCGCTCCTGATGGCTTCTTTCTGCAAGAGAGCCAAGAGCATCCCTGATGGAGCTGGGCCCAACCCCAATGCCATTGCTGCAGCAGGGATGAGTGCCGGGCCACTCATTCGACACAATCAGGTGGAAAAGCTGTTTCGTTACTGAGGGGTTTGCTTTCTGATGTACTTCGGCCTCTTTTCCTTTCTTCAGTGCTTACATCTTTAAGATCACGGCTGGCATTTATGTCTCCTTAGCCTGTGCTCTAATCAGACCACACATCTTTACACGCTCCAGCTTTCCCCTCAAGTCTGTATGTTTCTTTTTCATTTCAAGAATCTGTATTGTTCCTGTAAGTATTGTTGGATAAGAAACGTCAAATGCAAATTGAGCTCAGAGATGCAAAATTTGAAAAAAAGAAACAAAGAGTCAGATGTGGGTAAAAGTGATCCCTGAAGCCACTTCTCACCCTGACGAGGCGTTGGGAAGGGCAAACAGCTCAAGCAGCACCAGTAACGGAGACTAAAACACCAGCAGAAGCTGAGGCGATGAAAGGTGAGCATACGCACGCACAGCAGCAAGGCCCGAAGGGGACGGAGGGAAGGATGGGGCTTTTTTCCTCAACTCTCCGAACCACTTGCTGGCTTTGCCAAGAGCAGATAACTTGATACAAACCAAAAAGATTTGAGGAGGAGCTCTGTGTAAGGCAGCTCTGACATTATGAAGCTTATCTTGGGAGCAGACAGAAAACAAGGGACAGAATGTCAATTAATTTGAGTGCAAGAATTCCCTGGCACGGCGACTCGAGGAAGGCAGGAGAGCAGCACAGATGGCAGCGTCAGAAGGAAATGGATTTTTCCGCACAGACCCAGGAACTCGAGGCCCTTTTCATTTCTATTTGTTTAAGGATTCTGTTCAGTGTAGAACAATTTGGGCTGGATGAATGCTGTCTTACAGAGCAATAATTGGCACTCTGAACAAAGAAGAAAACTCTGTATGAACAAAGCCAGCACGGGCTGAGCAGTGCTGGGAGGTGAATCGACTCATCCAGCGTTGCCTCCGCCGCGCGGGCTGCGGCAGGGCTGGGACCTGCTCCCAGCAAAACCGGCCTCCTCTTGTTCCTCTAAACGTTGTAATTGCTATTACTGCTGCAAGGAGGGGGGACCTGGGGCCGGGCACAGCCCTCACGCTGTGCTATGAGGAAAGCACTTGGCTTGACTTTGAACTTGATCTATAGCAGGATCTTGGGTTTGGGCCACAGAGGAACTCACAAATAACGCATGTCTCGCTGCCTGGCACCGCAGGTAATTGATCAGCTGGGAATCACACACACATCTAGGAAGAACTCATTTAATGTACTCCCAACTTGCCTCTGCATAACCACTGTAGTTTCAGAAATGCTGTTTGCATCTGGAAAATACATCACCAGTGACAGAAGCCAGCTAAAGCTCATTTCACTCATTGTCATTAAATCCAAGACAACAGAGACTCCTCTGCTTTGATTTTTTTCCTGCTCATATTTGGTGCTCCTGGCAATTGCAGTTTGGCATTCCACCTATCAGGCAGGTACAGCCTGACTGATGCCCGAGAGAGGATCCCTCACGCTGGCCCACCCTCCCCGGGGGCAAGGTGCTGGGAAGATGGACGAGGCTGCGGGCTGTGTCCCGGTTGTTCATCGACCAGGGTCTCCCCTGCTGGGTCCTGCTCATCGTTCTCCCTGGCATAGCTGCGTTCTGACCAGCAAGTCAGGGTACAGTAGCCAAAACCCTTTCAACTTCTGCGGTTTTGCAAGGGGGCACTGCCCAGTGCACAGCAGCGGAGGAGCCCCCGCGCTTGCGCCAGCGCAGCTGAGGTCGGACGCTGCCCTAAGGAACACGGCTCCTGTCGGGGCTGGCACGTTAGTGAGCCACAGGCACCAGCCTCGGCCCTGGCACGCTCCCCAGAGCTCTGAGGGCTGCAGGAAAGCTTGAACCCTGCGGCCATGTCTCCTGAGGCAGGCCCACGGGGAGGCAAAGTACAAACTGTGGCTCTGCACCAGCCCCACGCGTGGCAGAGCACAGCCCCTGCTCGCAGCACGCGCGGCGGGAAGGGCAGCGAGCACCATCCTGGCCCCTGTTCAGGCTGCAGAGCCTTTTGAACTGGCTGCATCTGCACGATGTTTAGCACTGCAGAGCTCTCATTTATTTCAAAGCCTCAGGTGCTGCTGTAATGCAATTGCTAACAATAAACTCTTCAAGAATACAGATACATCCAAAACAGAAAGCAGCGTTTAACCCCGACACGCTTTCCTGATTACACACAGCTCCCTTCCCTCCTGCCCTGTCAGCTTTCCTCCTCTTGCTGCATAACTGCTTGCGCTAATCACAGCCCCTTGGTGCGTGGAGCAAAGTCTTCTCTTCCTTCCTCCCAGGCCGTTCGGAAGCCCTCAGGGCAATATTTTAACATTTCCTTTATCATTCTCACTCGATTTCTGGAGAATGTGTATTTCTGCAGGTTTTCTCTGGAAGACCATTCTAAGCAGCAATGCTATATATTTATACTTAACATGCTCTTTAAGGAACTTGCTATACTTGCAATGTGCCCGTGCATGCCCAGAGATGCTCCTGGAGGAGCAGAGCTGCCACAAGGTATTTTCCATTAAACTGCTCAGAATAAGCACAATCCAAAAGGGTCCAAATCCAAAAGGGTCAGAGTCTGCGGGGGGCAAGAGGGAAAATAGCTCTGGTCCCATCAGCCTGCACCTAGCCTGCCTCGGCAAGGTCACGGCCAGGGACAGCCTTTCACGGGGCAGAAGGGAAAGCATCACGGTGGCACAGCCAAGCGCATGAGCAGATCTTCACAAGCGCTCAACGATTTGCCCCGCCGCGGGAGTCTAGTCCCAGCTGTGACGGCGGGCAGATCGCTCGGGGTGGCACGCTGGGGGGCATCGCAGCATCCCACCGTCATGTCTGAAGGGAGGCCTGGATGCTCTGCGGGCTCAGGGCACAGGAGCAGATGTCTTCTGTCTAAATAGATCTGGAAAGTGAGGCAGCATCTATCTGCCAGCTAGCTGCAAGTCAGGTCAAAATCTAAAAGTAAGAAGCAGATATAATAAACTCTTAAGGAACTTTCATTCCCAATAAACTTGGAACACTGTTTTCTCCACTAGTTGTATTAGTACACACTAATAGCACGATCCTTCCCAGGAAAAGCAGGGAAGTCATGCTGCTGCCTCATATCTCCCTGCCATGAAATTAGCTTTTACACTCAGGCAAGTCATCAGGAATGACACCCACCTTATACTGAAGGACGCCCTTTGAGAGAGCTTTGGGCTACACTGGGAACGGTTGCACTGGTGGAAACGGCTGCCAGACTGATGCAGCCTCCGCTGACACAGCGCAGGGTCAGCGATGCCCTGGCCCACGGGCAGCCCGAGGGTGGGATCTTCCTTCCAGCCCCATCTCATTTCAAGCTACAGGCCAGCAGCTGTCACGGCACAAAATTGTTAAAAGATCACTCAGGGTCTGAGCCGTCTCTTTTGGTATCTGTGCTGATGTACACTGAACGAAAATTAAATTAGCATGAAGCTGGACTGTCTGCTCTCTTTTCTCTACCCCTCCACGATACTCTTCACAAGACTGTATGGCTATGGTGTGCAGAAAACTTGTAGTTGATGACCTGGCCACGAGGCTCGAGGGAAGGTTCCTGCAGCTGATGTTTCAGCAAAACCCTGATAAAAAGCCACGTGTGCCACGTGCTGTCCTGCCCGCCACTCCCTGCGTCGCTCTCCGGGCACAGCCCGCTCCCCATCAGCATTTTCTACTCCCAACTTCAAAGATTTTCTCTTGTTACCATAAAGTGCTGGGAGTTTTTGTTCCTGTTCCTCATTTAGGCCCTACGTGGCTGGTGGAAGAAATTTTAATTAAAAGCTGTTCTGCTTTTATGTCCAACATGTTTCAATGGGAAATACATCTTTCTGATGCTGGAATTGCCTACTTAGTATTTCTTACACCCTCTAAGCAGCTGGTGCAAGGCAGCACTCGAATTAGGATAGGGAGCTGGATGGAAACCACATGGTGTGGCTACAAAATCCTCTGCATCTCCATAAATGCTACTAATTATAGCAGTGGCTGGATTCCAGCTGATGCCCAGGGAAAACAAGACTGTAGGCCTGGAGATGAGGGAAAACATGCTAAAACCTACCCAGACATCTCCTCGCGAGTGGCTCGCTGTCTTCTGCGCCAGCATTTCATTTAGTGACACTGGAAAATGTCTCAAATAATGGATTGTTCCTCTACAGAGCTAGGAGGAGAGAGTTCATAAGTGAGGAGGAAACATCCCCCCAAATTTCCATCCCGCTCGGCCACCGCCGTGAGATGTGCAGAAACCGGCCCAGCCGCGACACCCGCTGGGTCAGCATGGGTGCAACCCCGCCGAGCCGAGCAGAGCTGCTCTCGACTCACGAGCGACATGCAAGAGCATGGTCTGGATCACACCTTTTCCTTCTGGGTAAAAAAAAAAAAAAGGCTTGTCACTTCTGAATAACATGGTTTATCATCCTGCCTGCTTTGCAGTCTGTGGGGGGAATACGATTGCCCATAGCACTGAGAAGGGCATACAATTTGGCAGAAAACAAAATGCTGGGGAATGAAAGAGAATGAGAAAGAAGAGGCAGAAGCAGCTGCCTGAACTTCTGGGCTGCTGAACTGCCTGCGGGTCAGTTTGCCAGCTGCAAAACCTGGGCACCAACTCCCCTTCTGCAAGGGAAGGCAGCTCTTTCCCCCGTGCCCTTGCAGAGAGCTGGGAACGGCTTTGGGCTTTACTTGCAGCTGCTTTAACTGCTGGCGTCTTTGCAGAGTCAGGGCTATCCCTTGAGCAGGCAAGACCCAGCAAATCCTGGCCAAGGCCAAAGAAATTGCATTTTTTCCTCTCTTTTATCAAGTGAAATGTTAATAGTAAGCTGAAAAAACGGATTCTTTGCCCCTTTACAAAATCAGCCTGCACAGCTCCTTCCCTGTTATCGACCTGCAGGTCTCTGCGTGAGCTTTCAGAGCCCCCGCGCTGGACCCGGGGTCGCCCAGTGCCCAACTGCCCATCAAATGCCATTAGGCAGAAGTGTTGTCAGGCTGTGTATAGGAACATATACATTTAAGCTAAGAAACTACTTAATAAATTCAGACCAACACTTTGTGACATTTCCCACAAGACTTTAGTGCTGTTTACAAATTCTGAAGAACACCTCGAGTCATTGCTGGCATGGACTTATGATTTATTTCAAAGAAAAATGGGTCAGAGTGTGTGGGTCTGTGTTTAATGTGAAAAGGGATTTGGAAATGAAAAGTCAGCTGGCATGAAAGATTGCAGGGCAAATGCAAAAGCAGTAAAGCGTGTGGGTGGTCTCTGAGCATGTAATAGGATATTTGTAAGGAAAAGAAACATGCAGGATTGTAAGCTTTAATAAAACAGTTCCTTTTTACACAATCAATAACATAATTGTAATTTTCCAAAGCAAATTGCCTCTTAACTCCCTTTTTTCAAAGAAAGAGTGGCACAAATGGGACAAGGACTGAGAAATTACTGAAGCGGCAAGCGTGCACGTGTGCGTGCGTGCACGAACCCCCCCTGCCTCCGAGGCAGAGGTCCTGCTCGCAGCGGGAGCTCCCAGACCAGGCAGAGCAGGGCTTGGCTGGCACCAGGGATGAGCAACCCCCAGACAGAGGAGGGTTTTCTGCTCCATCACAGCTCTCTAACCTCCCGCACGCCGCTTTTGTGCATTTGCCAAAGGAGGTTCTTGAGCAGCCAGGCTGCTCCGAGATGCAGTCGCGCTGGGAGAGGTGAGGGCTCGGCACGTCGGAGAAAGGCTTCGCAGGAGATCGAACGGGGAATGCAACAGCTTATTGGAAATGCAGCAGGGTGGCGGAGGCGGGGGGGGGAGCGGCACCGAGGTGGAGCTGGCGCATGGTGCCAGAGCCCAGCGAGGGGGGAGAAGGGCCCGTGGGGACGGAGCAGGCGGCGGCAGGACAGGGAAACCATTGAATCAAAATGCAGATAACGGCAGGGTGTTATTTCTATCCAAAAAGACTAACCACTAACTGGGCTTCCCAAATCTGCCCAGTGGCATCAAAGCCCAAATGAAATTCCCAGCTGCCTCGCCCAAAGTTCCAGTGTATTATATTGAAAACTAATTAATCATTATACAACTCCCTTATATGAAACTAAACCCCACCTTTTGTTTCAACACTTAGAGAGTATAAGTGCAATTTATTTTTCAAAATTCAGAAGAAACACTTAAAGATGGAAGGCTCACAGGAGTATCTCTGACTGCATTGCCATTCTTTAGCAGCTCTCATTGTTCAACATAAAATAGAAGATAACATATTTTAATTGCTATAGATTAGCATAAGGAGTGCCAGGCAGTGGGCACATCTTTGGCTCAGACTCCTTACTGGGCTCCATCTCTCCTTTGTCTCACAAGGGTGATTTCCTTCACGCCTTTATTAGCATGCAGGTCAGCTCCAAATGGAGAAGATTAGACAGGCATGGGGTGGTCTGTTCATTTTTTTTTTTTAGGTTTTAGGAAATAAACTATTTGCGATAAGCAGAAAATGTAATAGCCGTCAGATGTTTTGGGCTTGAATCAAGCTATAAATACCAACACAAAGATGAATGCTCAAGTTGGGATGGAAGTAGCTTCGAATCAAAAAGACTGAAGGAAAGGTAACCCCAGCAGACCATGACTCTGCTCAGATCGTCAGAGGCATTAACATGCAACAAAATGCAGTCATAAAAGCGAGAAGCCCTGTCACCAGCACAGGGACACTCTGCCTCGCGTGAGAGGACAGCAGACTCCCCGGGCCAGCCTGCGCTACTGCCCAGTAGCCTGGGCTACTGCGGGCCAGATGCTGGAGGGGATGGGGGACCACCACGGGGGCTGGCAGCAGCAGGCAGAGCAGCACACAGCTGAGGATCCTTCTCCTCTCTCCTCCACTGGGATAGCACAAGCTAATTAGCGACAACAGCCTTCCTCAGCACCACGCACACGTGGGCTGTAACCGCAGGAGGAGCTTCCCTCTCTCCTTTTCACAACAGAGATATTCCAGGGCTAACTAATCACTGAATGCTTAGATGGCCCTGTGCTAATGAAGATTCCCCTCCTCTCCCCAGACACAGCAAAGTAAACCATGATGCAAGTACCCTGTTCAGCACGTGCACTGACGGGCACCAAACCTGAGACCGACCAACAAAGCCACCCAAGCTAAGGGAAGCATCACACACCCACAGCACTGCTCACACACACCAGCTCCCAAACACAGTCCCTGCCACACTGAAAAAGGAAAAAAAAACATGAGGAAACCCTCAGGAAATTGCACAAAAAAAAAAAAAAAAAGACAGAAACATAGGGAAAAACAACTACTCACAGGCTAAGCAGGCAGCAAGTCCTCCTTCCACCACCCTTCTCCCTCCAAAGCCTACCCCAGGGCTGCCTGTGCTGCCATCTTTATTTCCTCTGGAGAAGCAGGTGACCTCAACGAGTCTTCTCCTCCTCCTCCTCACCCAGGCCTCCTCCTGCCTCGTTAAAGCCTAATTGGAGGATCACTGCTAGTAGCTGTGAATCTTCTGGCAACTGGGGAAGGCAGTCATCCTTTTAACCTGCTCTTGCTATGTGTTTTGCAGGTTTCACCCTTGCTTGCCAAAACTTTGCCCTTTTAGCAGTGAACAATGTCTAGTGGCCACGCTAAATCATCTGGTGAGCCCTTCCACGGAGCGCTCCTGCGGGAGCCAGCTCCGGCTTTCCCTGCTCTCGCTGGTCCTGGCTCCCAGGGCACGGCTGCTGGTCTGTGCCTCAGCAGCGGGGGAGTCTCCAGAACTGGGTGAATAAAAGAAGGAATATTTATCCAAGCATAGGCAAAAGTAATTAGACATTTAAACCTGAATCCAGACTGCAGAGTTTTCCTGTACCCACAGTTCCGCAGTGACAAGGTCAGCAGTTTTGCAGAATTGATTTAAGACAAAACCTAGCACTTACTTCGCCTCAAAGTCTCCCAGAGGAACTTTTTTGTGTGCTCTTCTAACCCAGTGACTTATTTCATTTGCCTGAACTGGTGGTGGACAGTGCTCGGGAGAGAAAGGCTGTCAGTCGTCCCTGCTGATGAGCTCTCAGTGGGGAGGACAAGCAGCAAACGCCCGGGCTCCCACCATCTGCGGTCCTGTTCCTGGCTGGGCACCCGCAGACACAGCCCGGCAAGCAGGCTTTAATTGGGAGCGAGAGTCAAGTGTATAATGTTTCCATCAAATGAGCAGCTGACAAAACTTCTGGGTATCCCGGGGGTTTCAGAGCGTGGTGTCAAGCGCCTCCTCGCTCGGCTCCGGGGAGGTCACAGCACCCGTCGGCCAGCTGGGGCTCAGGCGCTGGTCCTGCCTGGGACGGGGCTTGCGGGGCGGCCCGTATGGCCACATCCACCTGATGGGTTGAAAGCCCCAGCTGCAGCCGTGCCTCTAGCAGTGACTCTCCTGGGAGAGTGGCTGGAGGTGCCCTGTGTGCCACTGAGCAAACTCTTCTGCAGAGGGATTTAGCTCTCTGGACAGTTCAGAGTCAGAAATTGGCTTCAGGTCTTCTTTTCTGCAAAGGAAAAAGAAAGACAGTTTGAAAGACTCTGCCATTATCCTCCAGGACAATAACACAATAATGAAACCCACCCTACACAGCCCATTTTCCTTCCAGAACCGGGAAGACTATAATAGAATAACAATTGCCAAGACCCTTTTCTTCTCCCCTCAGAAGAACCTCACAACTGACAGAGACTTGAAAGCTCGGAGCCGGGCTCTCGGGGAGAAGATGAAATGCTGCTCAGAATATAGATTTTGGTGCCAGATGGGAATTACAGCCCTGATCCATCCTCCTCTGTCACTGGAGTCTGTGTCGCTCTGTGGGCTAAATGGAAGTGAATACAGTTACTTTCCCTGTCTTGGGGGAAAAAATGACATTCCATTTTGTCTCCAAAAAATACACATTATTTAACTTATAAAATATTTAATCTATGTAATTAATCCTCTCATGACAGCGCTTTGCACATTTTTGCTGGCAATCCATACTTTGAATGGCCTATAGTTATAGCTAACTTTGTTTCCTTTTTCTCATGAAATTAATCAAAGGCTTGTATTCTAAATTATTCAGGAACTGAATGAAGCCTGCTTTCTATAGCTTGCAGCAAGAAAACTCCTATTTCTTTCATGTGCCAGCAATACAGCAATTCAACTTTTCCAAGGGGGAAAGTACCCGGCAGCGGTGGCGATCCGCAGCCTGCGGTGCCGGCACAGGCAGCGAGGCACCGGTGCGCCCTGGTGACACGGCTGGGGCTGAGCATCCCCTGCCCGACGAGTCCCCGCACCTCCTCCGTCTGCCTGGAAGGAACGGCAGCACCAAAGGAGAGGCGTCAAACCACTGAGGCTCAGAGGCATCAGCTAAACAGAGGTGGCCTAATTTCCAGAGAAGCCGGGCTCCTGTGGCTCTTGCTCAGCTCAGTTTGATTTGTCATTGCCAGCAGCCGTTACAGGGCTGAACAGGGAGGCTTCTCTTTTCCTGACACTCCAGAGAGGTGAAATGGTGGCCGTGGTGGCCACGAGCTCTGGGTACTTTGGGATCTATGGAGACAGGGCAGAGATTTCCTGGTATAATCCAGAGTAGGGTCTTGTCCTTAAACTGCAATGCCCTGTGCCTGTGCCTTGGCCAGCAGGATCGTAGCATGGTGCTGTGTGCCACCAGCAAGTGCACGGGGCTCTTGAGCAACGTCATGCCAAAAAGCAGCGTTCCCTTCTGCTCCTCCGACTTCTGCCGCCTGTCCTGTGCAGCTCCTTTCTTCACTGAGAACCTGTCTGGGCTTCTACGTTTCCTTTGGGATATGCTAATAATTCAAGCAAGGCAGAGGAACACATGCCAGCAAAAGTTTAGGGCTAACGTACTATACAAAAATAGATAATTAGAGACTAGAGTCCATGGGGATCTTTCCTTGCTTCAGACCTGCAGTGCTTGTCTGCTCCTCTGGGAACCACTCGTCTTAAAAAACCTCAGACCATTTAGGAGTATCAAAAGCTCAAAGCACCCAGCATCTTCCATTGCGAGCTTGAAAGACAGATTTTCTTCATCAAAAGAAAGCGGCTTTCTCATGACTATCCCACCAATTTTGAGCCCTGAACACTGCTCAAAGTCGGCATCAGTGGGGTTTCAGGGCCGGCGAGCTCAGGCTGTTCCCCAAGCATTTCAGGTACCCTCCCCAGCACCGGCCTGCACCGGACGCTTCTGCTGTCCTCGCCTTCCTCTCCTTTCACGCCATATGTTTGTGTCGTTTCAAAGGGTTTGATTTCATTTGGTCCCCACCGGCGCTGGCGTTCACGAGGCTGGCCAAAGCCCGGTCTCTCACCGCAGTGGAGCCGCAGGAGAACCCTGATCACAGGCTTGGCGAGGTTTTGAAGTGCTTTATCAACACTTGCTCTTCTCAGCTCCTGGATGTGCGTAAGGCTCTTGCTGGATTCAGAGTTCAGCCCCTTTGAAGTTTTCACCTCCAGGCTTACTTTTTTCAGCAGAAAATTCTCTCTATCGCCACTTGTGGAGGAGCCATACGGAGAGCCTCACTGCAAGGAAGACACGCTTGCTGTTTCACTAAGAGCTGCATATGAATTTCCTGAGACCCATTTATTTTTCTTATTTAAAATATTTTCTTCTTTCTCTGAGCAGCCACTGCTTGCAACCTCCCAGGAGTCTTCTTTCTCCTCTGACTCTTGCCCAGCATCACTCAGGATTTCAGTGCGGCCAGCGAGAGCTCCGGTTTAGATTTGGGGGCTCTGGAGATGAGGTTTTTGTAACACACAGAACATCACCACTTGCTGTCACAGGGGCTCTGGGAAACCTGCCGACCTCCCGGACTCTGTCCCCCCCAGTCTGACAAACCCTGCTCTCAAGGAAACAAATTACCAGCGCTCAGCACTGAAAGGAGACCCAAAGGGGGCTGACAGTTCATTAACTGTACCCAAGAAAATGTCCTCGTCTGCCCTTTACTCTTCAGGCTCTAGTTTGGAAGTCAGTCTTTGTTACCAAATAATATAGGCAAATTGATAGAAAACTCTATTTTCTGGCTGTTGCACTGCCCGGTGGGGTGCCAGCTGCTAGCACTTAGAGAAACGCGTCCGGGAGCGCACCAGCCTCGCGTCAAGGGAAGCGGCAGTGTTTGTTAGAAAGCATTCCCAGCGAGCCGTTGGATGGAACAGCAATGAATTCAGTAAGAAAACCTTAAGAGTAAACAGAAAGTATTAGTCATGGCTTTGGGAGCCAGCAGCTGCGTTGGCAGAAAACAGTAAAGTTTCAATCTCTTGAATTGTTAATCAGCTCCAAAATTCATAGACAAAGAAAATAATAATAATTAAAAACCAAAAGCAAACCCCTGATTAAAGCATGCCCTGCTGCACAGCAAAGTTCAGTGTAAACCAGAGAGCTTTGCAGGGCACCGTCCTAATGCATCAAAGCATCCAGTGCCGCGCCACGGTACAGATACAGGAAGTCTTTTAATGATGAAACAAGCATTATGAGCATCGTTGTTAATCAGGTTTTATGGATTTATGAAACAAATATACACACTTATCTTGTTTAATATTATTTTCCAGTTGGAACCTTATTTTAATACAGATGCCCTGAAATTATACCATTCATAAATAATGCAAGCAATAAAACCTTTCTCTTATCCCCTAGTGCACAGAAATGCAAGCTTAAATGTGGACTTAAACAAAAAATGGTAGCGCTTTGGGTTTAAAAAACAAAAGCCTGTACAAAATGCCAGCCACTCCGAGACCTGGTGGCAAGCTGAGAAAGTCAGTGCAGCTTCAGGCTCCAAGTCACAAACGAGAGTTTATTTTTAAGGGGAGAATACACACCCTTGGTTTTGTGGTTAGATTTACATCACCGGGTCATATTCGGCTTGTTTGGAGACGGGGCATGGATTTGTGAGCAAACCGGCAATGGAAGCACACGCGCCCGCGCCAGGTCCCGTCACCCTGTCGAGCTTCACTGGGGCCACGGGGACTCGCAGAGGGTGTCGTCCCCCTTTGCCCACTGCGTTTTCACAGGTCTCGGCAAGGCCCCACGTTCACGAGTGAAATGGTCCTTGGAGGATGGTGGGACGAGAGCGAGCTGCTGGAGGAGCTGCTGCAGATGGATGGCGTTGGACGCTCGGCACAGGGAGCACTCCGGCTGTGTTAAAACCTTCCAGTGCTTCAGTTCATTTGCTATGCATCTTCTACATAATTCATATCCCAGAGACTGCTGAAAATCAGCAACAATAAATAAGGCAGCAAAATTGGTATTTTTGGTCTGGTTTTCACAAGGCAAAACACGGCTAAAAGAAAACCATGGTCTCTCTCTGGTGAATTTGGACAAAATCTAACCATGGGCTGAACTGTGTTTCCAACCAGTAAGAGGCAACTCCTTTTTCCTTTTAAATTTTTTTAAGAATCAACGTGTCTTTTGTGTTCAGAAGCCTGGGACTAGTTTTAATGAGATGGGGAGAAGGAAAGAAAAGAATCTGTGACCCGTGGGGCATTTTGCAGGCACAGGAAGGGCTCAGAGCAGGCACAGGCAGAAATGCCAATTAGGTTCCCTGCAGCCTGATCTCCTGCCTTGGTGCTTCCCCTGCTGCACATTTTCCCAGTATTTTCTGGTAATTTCTCCAGCCAGCTTTCAGGTCCTAAGCAATGAGCCCTCCGCTTCTGCTCTGTAGACATCACCACCTACGAGACATGCTTCAAAGGCTTTTTTCTTGCTGTTCAGGGCACACGCTCTGCGTTGTTACCGAGGGCACGAGGCACAGAGGTCTGGTGGTGGCAGGTCCCGCTGCAACTCCTCCATCTGCCACACTCCTCCTCCTTCCTTAGGCATGCTGGAATATGTTTTTTATGAAATGCATTAGGCCCTGGATGTGAGAAGCCTGTGCCCTTCTGCAGCCAAGAAGGGCGATTTCCCTGCCGGGGCAGCCCAGCCACGACTCCCGCAGGCTGGAGATGCCCCTTGCTGCAGCACGGCCCCAGGAACCGCAGGAGACGCGGACCTGGAAGAATCCTGAGAATTCAGGTGAATTGCTCTGTGGTGTTAGAGTATCAGACTTTAGAGTATCAGACTTTCTCTGCTTGCAGCTGAACACCAGCCTGGGGAGGTAAGCACAAAACCCCCTGTTTTTCCAGCACACACAACACCTGCAGCCCATCTCTCCTCCTGCCAGCTGGACGGGGTACGGCGCGCCGTTGCCTTACACGTGCAACTGCAGACAGCGACGACAGAAGCCTTTAGACCTGCTGGCACCACGGCTGAAATCCCAGCTGCAGCCCGGGCTGGAGCTCGCTGCGCCCCTGCCCCAGACCGACCCAGCCGAACAAAACCCTGCGGCATTCCCAGGGGCTTCCAAGGACAAGCTCCCGGCTCTGCCAGGCTGGTGACTCGGCCGGGTGCTGCCCCCCATGTGTGTCCCTGCCTTTGCCTCCTTTGCACCCTGCTGCCATACCTGCTTGCTTTCTCCCAAGTGCTGGTAGACCCTGCGTGCTTGCTTTCTGCCCGTTACACGTGTGTGATTGCATGTGTGAAATTAAATCTATACGTGAATATGAGTATGTGTGTTGTCCTCCCGTCATTCCTTCCTCCCCCCCAGCTCTGCATCTCCCCTTTCGCTCCGCGCAGCTCCCACCCCTGCACACGCCTGTTTGGGTGGGAGGCAGGCGAATGCGAGAGGCTGCGGGGAGATTAGAGCCTGATGTTCAGGAAACCGGTGCTGACAAACCGCACAGTCATCACTCCCGGCAGCCGCCTGCTCAGCCAGCAAACAAGGGAAGAAAATAGGCTCAGTGGCTCGAATAAGCCCCAGAGCCTGCATTTGAATTTACAATGAGCTGCTCAGTGGAGCTCAATCTGTCAAGCACCATGTCCCATTAAGATGAAAATTTGAAGGTCTCAATAGAGCAGATAGATAACCTCTTTTATTCTCTTTTATTAGAGGATGCTTGTGAGGCTGGCAGGTCAGGCCAGCTCCGACAGGACCGCAACTATTGCGAGTGCTTCCCCAACAGAGGCCACTGATTCAATGACCGTGTACTCCTTTTCTTGCTTGCTTGTTTGCTTCTTGGGCTTTTATTAATTGTCAGCTCATCCCATTTGCGTGTGCTTATGCCAGTGCCTGCGTCCTGGGGCTCCTTGTCCGCGCGGTGCCGCACGGTGCAGGATGTACTGGATTAAAGCCCCCGCGCTGCGGTCGCGGGGAGGCGTCAGCACGAAGCCGGCTCTGCCCAGACCCTGCCCGCAGCTTGTGGGAGACCTGGGCAACGCTGCCCCAGCAAAAGAGGCCAGTAGTGGTGGGTCTGTGGCTTTGAACAAGTATAGAAGGAGAAAATGGGAACATCTGGGTTACAAATGACCTCCCGCCCAGGGGTCTGCTGGAGCTGAGCTCTCAGAGCTTTGGTTTTACCCAGAGCAACACTTTAAGCCTCATCTCCCTCCTTCCTGACAGCTTCTCTGTCACCCCTTGAAAATCCAGCCCTGAGTGAATGCAACTCCCTGCCAAAAAGCAGGAAAAAAACTCATTTTGCTGTTCCCCTTCGTCATTGTAAGAAACAAAATGCTTCGTATTCTCCCCTGCTCAGCAGCACGTTGTGCAGATGCAGCTTTGAGGAGCAGGTTCAGCGGTGCCACTGGTGGCAGCTCCTGTGGAAAACTGTATTTAGCTGAAGCTCTGCAGTAGAACAGGATGCCTTTTCCAGGGCCACTGGGCCAGAAGAGGTGTGCTCCTTTTCTGCAAACCTGTTAACCCTTTCCCGCTGCCCACCCAGCAGTAACGGGGATGTGCTCATTACTCCTCCCTTGCCATGTGTTTCGGCTACTGCAAGCGCTGAATATTTGCAAAGCATTCGGTGTTTGTTGAAATATTCTCTCTGGATCAAAGCTCGATATTTCTTGGCTTCTCTACACTTTCTGAGCTGCCTTCTGCTCGCTGCTATATATTTGCCTTTCTTTCCTAGGTTGTTAATAGGACTGCACAGCTTTTGTTTATTGGTTGGGCTTCTTTTCCCATACAACCCACCGAAGTGCTTTGGCCTCTCTCATACCTTTCCCCTCTCCTCCCTACCAACGTGCAGCTGGGATGAAGGAAACCAGCAGGCAATTTCTCTTTTCTTGGTGTTAGATTTACTGTAGTGTTTTAAAACACCAACAAACTATCTTTATGGGAAAAATTTTGACACTTTAAAAGCCAGGTTCTTTGGGGAAAAAAAAAAAAATCCCACCGTGTTCCTCATGTTCTGCTTTCAGCAACTCAGGAGACAACTGTTCTGCTTAATATTTAAAAAGTCCATAGTACTGAGCTACTTTCTTAGGCAAAGCCCTCGTGCTCATGTATTGAAGCCACCTAAACAAAGTGAGGTTTTTCCTTTAAAGCAGTGCTGTCTTGATAACAGCACGAGGACCTCAGAAACGCTCTCCCTCCCCTCCTGCAGCCCTACCTGAGGGACCACCAGGACCTGCCACCAAATCCCGAGGGCCCCCGCGCTGCCCTTGCTGTCGGAGCCCCGGGAGAGCTGGGGACCCCCCGCTGCGGAGGAGACCCGCTCTCTCCCCCGAGGGAGGATGGCAGCTCTCGGGGGCTTGCCCACCACCTTACCCTGCCTGGAAACCTGCTGCTGCCTTGCATTTTTAGAGGAAAAATGATGTGGTCTTGCCAGCAGCCGCCAGTTCTTTTTATTGAATTTAGAATCAATAGCGCATCAAGTGGCTTGGGATGTTATTAATCAGAAAATTGGCATGAAGGACCAGGAGGTAATAACACTGCAGTGAGCCCACTCTTTTCTTGTGGAGTGGCTGTACATGGTTCTGGGTAGTGCTAATTACTCCTTGGGACCTGCCTTTCAACTGCTTTATAGACAAGGCAAACTACTGCCTACCGGCACTGCAAAGCTCAGCTGCTCCCAGTTATTTTCCTGTCATTGTGATTGTAAGCTGCAGCAAAACATTATATTGCATTTCCTCAAACCCAGAAGAAAGGATGTGAAAGTTGGGGAAAAAAGGCACACATATTTTGGGTCAAAAGCCACTAAAAAAAATATGGGGCGTCCTGCCAGCCCTGGGAGGAATATACCGCAGCCTCTCCTGACGCTGTTATTCCCCAGGTTATTAAGGCTCTGTACATCTCCAGGCTATAGCTACCGACTGTCTTTCATCTTCCAGCCCCTCTCCAGGTCTCGCCGGACAGCGTGATGAACTGCAATGTCCAGATCCTGAAGCTGCCTGAAAACCGGGCTGGTAATTGCACAAGCCCTAACGAGGCTTACCCGCTGTGCCCGCGGGTACCCGCAGCCCGTCTCCTCAAGGCAGTACAGGACCTGATGTACAGAAACCGTCTGCTTTTCATGAAAACTAGTTAATTATATTCAGAGCATTTAAACTAACTGGTATAGCACCTACTTGTCACCTCCAGCCCAGCTCCCTAAAATGCTGCAGCGTGTCTAACAAGCAGGTTGCATGCATGCAGCGCCAGGGTTCATTATATGCAGGTCTGAGACAGGTAAGATGCTCAGCTCTTAGAAGATTTTCCATGATCTATTTTCAAAGATTTGAAACCTTTTCATTTCTTTTTCACTTACCTTTTATAAAAAAGTCTCTGCTTGCAGGACCTCTTCAGGGTCAACAGATTTAGTAGTATGTCTATAAAAACACAGAATTTCTGTGCCTCTGAATTGATGCCATACACAGCGTACCACAGAAAGGAAAATAACTTGAAAAGTATTAGCGTGTACTTTAATAAGCTCAGGTCTCCTGCCTGTGACCCTGAAAGTGTGTTTATCTTTGGGCTTGTCTTGAGCAATCGTTATTCCACCACCACCTTAGGATGAGCATGAATGCATGAATTTACAGCTGCAAATCCCATTTGACTGCATGTAATCTAGTGGTTTTCCATGGCAAAAAGGTTGGAAATTCCACACCTGCCTTGCTTTTGCGGAGATGGGATTATGTTCTTACATAATTATTGTATCATTGTGTCTAATTGGATTTCCAATGCCATTTATTTCATCATGAGGCTAACCTGGAAGTAACTTCCGAATGAATTTATTCATCCTAATGAGTTATTAAACTTCTGACTAATAAACACCAAAGGGAATGGAGACAAACATACTACTACCCCCACTGAAAAGTGTTAGGCATATAAATGATGAAACTTTTCCCCAAATCATCCCTCCAGCTCTCACATCTCTCTATATAGACACAGGGAGTTGGTCTGTCATCAAAGGACCTCCAAATTATCAAATTATTGCTTTCCTGCAGCCTTCCTGGTCTCCTGAAATAACCTCTGGGATCCTCCCAGGTTCCTCCTCATTCCCGCCAGGTTATGGAGCTTTTCTTCTCTCGTGACAATGAAAACATGCAGAAAACATTCACAAAAGTATAGAAAATGTGTGCATCGGGTATAATTATACAGCAACAGATGGGATGTTTGTGTAGCTCAACTGTCAAAAGAGGAGTGAGCAATACAGCATGGGTGCCGGTAGCCTGGATCTGCAGCAAACGACCTGTCGCTTATGAAACGTGCGGCGTACGTGCAGTCTGTGTGAAATTGCTTATTCCCCACATTGCTCGGGCTGGGTTGCTGGTGGATATGGTGACCGTGCGTGTGCTGTACCACCGAAGGATACCCACAGCCGGGTGTTTGTAAAATGGCAATGAGTAAACCTCAAACAAACACAAAGTTTGTGCTTGCAAGTCCCCAACACTAGCAGCTTTTTTTAGATAATAAAGCAGAAAATGAAATATTTGTGTAATATTGAAAATCTGCCAGGGAAAGTGGCAGTTCTGGGGAGAGAAAGCGCTGCTGGAACCCGGGGCTGGGCACAGGTGGAGTTTGCAATCGGGCCTTGCCCATGCTGCACCCCGCGTTGGGCTGGGGATGTCGCTGTCCTGGACTCCTGCCCACATCCTCCTCTGGTCCCTCACCTCTGCTTGGAATATTTAGAAAGAAGAAAAAAAAACCCAACCTTTCTAGCAACTACATAATGGTACCAAGATCCCTTTTAAACTCCCTTCGTTCCTGCATTACAAATAGGTTTTCATGTTAAACGTAACAGTTCATTGTTATTCTCATCTGAATAAGCCATTCTGCTGCCTGCCCATGCTCTCTCCCTTCTGCCAGCCTGACAGGAGCGGCGAGGAACTGAAACGAAAGCGGAGGTGAGCCAGGGGAAGAAGCAGCGTTGATGGAAAAGTTACAGAAAACACTCCTCCTAAAAATGAGTCTCCCTCTTGATTCTCCCTTCCTCCTTGTACGCTTCACCAGTTAAATCTGTTCCTCCTCCTCGCTGCAGCGGACAGCCTTTCCACGGAAACCCATCCCGCCGCTCCTCTCCCAGCCCTGGCAGCACCCCCACTACCTGAAAAGGGCTCCCGTGCAGAACACAGGTCCCCGAGAGCAGCGCGCGGGGCTGAGGCTACACCAGAGGCAAGCGGGATGGATCTCCCAGTGCTAACGTCCAAGCTAGTGTGCTGACACGGTGGGCATTTTGTGGGGTAAAATTGAAATATTGTACAGTAAAATCTCAGTACAGTAGTTCTACCTGCTCTGGAGAAGGTGGCTATAGATACCACAGTCATTTGTAATTAAAATGTGTGATCATCTCAAACGCAAGACTTGGCTTTTTAGGTAAATCCGTATTCTTCAATTTGTAGGCCGTTCCCGTTTTAGGATTATACTGGCAGATCAAACGCACGGCGGTGAAGCCCTATGATCAGTGCTATTGAAATTTCAGATGCTTTAGATCTCTCGTCTTCGCTCAGGTTTGTTTATTTATTCATGATGATGTCTTCTCCTGGAAAGCTCTTGACCCTCCTGTTTCACGGCTTGCAGCAAAATCTTCATCAACAATGACTGCTTTTAGTTAAAAATGTCCCCATCGAGTGGCATGGAGATCAAGCTCTTCTTGAATTTACATCTCTCCGTGGACTGTGATTTTCCCTCTGCTGCTGCATTATGTGATTTTTCATATTGCTTCCAAGAAACGGGGCTGTTACTGGTCAGCCTCACAGCTCCGCTGCATGTCTGAGAGTCAATTCCTCGTCCTGCTGCTGCTGTGGCTTCTTTCTCTGATTTTTAATCAACGGAGTGCAGACATCCTTGGTTTAAGACAGATCTAGGGGCTGTAAATGGAAACCTTCAGAGCCTGCTGCCCCCACAGTGGGAACTGACATGTAAAATATATTTTTAAATTATGTGATTTGATTCAATTGTCACATACCTTACGAAATGAATTCAACTTCTCATCCCCTGGCTTCGTGTTTCCCAGCACGCAGCAGAGCCCAGCTGGGACAGGAGGAGAGGGGCTGTGCCGACAGCCACCCCGACGCCTGAAATGGGGTCCCTGAGCGGGGCTCTGCCCCCCAGCGCTGCCACCCGCCTCCTGCCGGGCCCCAGCAGTGGGGACCCCCGTCATGCCGGTGGGAGCGGGAAGGGGGTGGCTGGAGCAGAGGGAAAGGTGACAAAGGCAGCCGGAGAAACAGATGCAGGGAGATGTGGGAACACCAGGAATTTTCCTCAGCACCCAAAGGTGCCTGGGAGCCGGGAGCAGCCGTGGGAAGCAGGAAGGGCTGGAGCGGGGAGCAGCCCATGGCCTCAGCCCCAGGGGGCCAGGGAACGTTTCCCCTTTTTTATAAGAATCTTGTTGCCACTTTGGATTCTTACAGAAAGTATAGAAAAAATTCAGAGACATACTATGGATACAAGATACAGCGTGCCCAGCCTTGCACTAAAAAGCCTTCTGTTTTACAGCAGCTATTCTGTTCTAGTCCCTACTATTTATCACCTTAGTATCTGATCACCATGTAGCAGCGTACTGAAGATGCAATTAGCGTTCTACCAGATATTATCTGCAGCAATACATAGCAATAAAAGCCAAGAAATGAAGAAGGCAGCGTCCAGTACGGCACCCACCCTGCTTTCTGCCTGGACTGCAGATTTGTTTTATCCACTGGAATTTCTGACAACCACAAATAATTGGAGTTTCAGTTTAATCTAAAATATAGCAATGTCTCCTAGCATCAAACAGGACGTTGGTTTGCTATCAGTGCATCCTGGTGTATAAACACCACTTTTTATTGCTTTTTTTCCCTGCAGGTTCCCCATACAAACACTGACTCGCTTCAAACCTATGGGAAGTTACAGCAGCCCCAGAATCACATTACGGAGAGATATGATTGCCTGTTATTTACCTGCCTGAAAGGAGCCCTGTAATCAAATCTGTTGTTTACCTGGCTAACAAAGAGACCTGTAATCAAGTCTACAAGTTCAGCGCCTGAGATGCCTATTTTGCTAGGTGGGGACCCAGGCTGGGCACGAAGCCCAGGGAGGTGGGGGACTGATGGGGACGCGCCAGGGTTTCTGAGCGCGGGGCTGGGTTTGGCCCCCCTGGGTGCTCTGCTCCTCTCTGGTTCGGGGGCAGGGGCTGGGGGGCAGGCGGGGGACAGGAGCCCACCGGCCCCACAACGGGCAATACCGTCCTGCAAGAGACCCAAGAGCTGTGGCTCGAGAGCGTCGGTACATTTTTCCACACAGTTTTCATCCAGGCCTGTTTGGGGAAGATGAGCATTGGCACCATGTCAAAGATGAGTTTAATCTCATTATGAATATTCATTTGTTCATGTTCCGTGACAATTTTCCTTGGAGTCTCAGTGCGGCTGTGGCCACAGCAGGCCGGAGTTGGGCTATTTCCCTGCAGTATTTCTGGCTCCAAATGCATGGAAACAACTGTGGGGGAAACTCTACCGTTCAGCAAGTTTATGGGCAATGCAATTTATTTTATGATCAAATTACACCAGGGTAATGCTGCCTTTTGCATCAGACAATTCAGTTCTAGTAATTGCTACCCTGGGGGTCTCTTCTCTTCTCTGTGTACCCAGCCCATTTGTAACACTAATGGTAGCAATGTGTGAGCAGAGGGAGGATAATAGACCTTAAATAGCAGCAACATCTTGCTGGAGGAAAGAGAGAGCTTTGTCTTTATATTTCCAAGACTTGTTGAGCCTTACGAGGTGCATCCCTCTCTCAGCGAGATGTGAGACAACACAAAAAGTTGACACCATGTGAACCGATGAGATCAGACTGCTTTCGCAGTGTGCCTCCTCTAACTCTGCTACCTCAAGATGTGTTCTGTTTCCATACGCAGACGCTTTGCACCTGCATTAGCCTCTGCACAGATTGGTACGTGCACGCACATGCATATATCCACCAACCAAAGAGACAAGTTTGCATGCATATAGGTTGCAAAGAACTGAGGAACACCTGCAAAGAACTGGGAAAAAAACCAGTCTTTTGCTTGTGAAATGTAGCCAACTAATTTTTCAAATGCGATAGGTAGGAAAGGTTAAAGTACTTTGCTAGGTAAAAACTCTGAATATTTCCAAAATACAGAAAGGCAGAGACCCCAAGCTGAGCACAGTTACATTGAATAATCTCTTTGGTTGCCCGTGGTAAGCAATAAGGCTACTGTAAGTCCCTCAGATGTCTGAACTTGTTTTATTTTCATGACAATTATGAAATGGGAAATGAAAATTCTTCATTCTTACACAATGTTTGGTGCCTATTCCCCAGCTGGCCCTCGTTCCCTGTGATCTCTGCTGCAATGTCCCTTATGACCTTAACTGAGCTCCGCAGGATGGATCGGGTTTGCTACTGCCCGAGGCAGAAAGCGCGGAGCAGGACAGCGTCGCGGAGGCACCGGCGGCCCTGCCGGCAGGTCTCCACTTGCTCTTTTCTCCCAGCCCTCCCCTCCTTCCTTTTACTCGCTATTGTATTTGCAGCCAACTCGTAATATGATTTTGCTCCCTGTAACAAATGACTCTGGACCGTGATTCAAATGAGAGAAGGCCTTGGATTGCCTCTTTTTTGGTACATTTAACAAAATACTTGTGTATAAAATCAAGCTCCCCTCTCAAGCAGCAAAGAGAGGTGAATATGGCTCAGCATTTCATCTTACAGATACGAAGAGCTGAAGTATCACAGAAACATGTTGTTAAGAATGAAAGCCTTTTCACAGCCTTCCTTGACTTTTTTAAAAAAAGGTGAAAATAAGTATGGGATTTGAGCATGGTATTGCTAAAAATTGGATGCTTGTAATTGATCGAAAGGAATACAAAAGTAGCTCCAACTTGAAAATCCATATAAGCATTCATTATAATGAGATCTCTAAGTCTCAAACTCCATTTAGATTTGTAATTCCCAAGTAAGCTGTGATATATCAAAACAGGGGCTAAATTCAGCCAAACTGGTGAACCTGAATAAACAACTCTGGGGACCGAGGACTGGCGTTACGGCCTGCGTGTGTTCGGCCACATCCCCGCGCTGGAGCTCACAGCCCCTGCCTGAACACAGATGAAGAGGGGAACGGTGGCATTGGGCTTGGCCACGAATAGCGCCCGCTCTCGTTCCGAGATCTTTGCAAAACCCTTATCTGTCCTCCCTGCCGATGCCTTTTACCACCCTCACGGCCGTACCCGGGACCGTCATCAGGGACGGCTTTTGCTGTGTCTCTGGCGATGCGGTTTGGTTTCGGCAGCGAAAGCCCGGCCGCGCGAGCAGCGGGCGCAGGAAAGCTGCTGAGAGTCGCTGCGCACCGGGGGAGAGCACAGGTCACCGGCTGCGAAGGTTTTCTGCCATGGTAGCATGGCGACAGTTTCAGCGTCTAATTAATACCCCTCTCAGGAGAAGAGGGCTGAGCTGAATGCCAAGGTTGCTGGCCACGGAGAGAGGATGAATAAGAGCTGTCAAATTCAAGTAATCAAGGAGGACAGGAATGAAAACCATGCTGGGTGGACGGAGTCAGCAGTAGCTTGGCCCGAACAGAATGAGATACTCAAATTCCACCGCTGGGAATAGCAAGTATCTGCTCCCCCTCGAAGGTCTCACCCCGCTTGCTCTGAGCTGCACCCGCAGCCCGAGCAGAGGGGCAGACCCCGGGGGCTGCGGTTTGTGTTTGGGAGACGTCGGTCTGAGCGGTACCTGCCTGAGCCTCCCGCCTGCAGGAATTCCTGCTGCTGAGGAGCGCGTTCAGCCACGACTTCACCGCTCTGCTCTTCCCTCTCCATATCTCTGAAATGAAGATGGCATTTGCCTTCCTCAGAGGCGGCCGGCGAGCTCTGCAGTTAATGCCCAGGGAGCTCTGCCAGGTGAAGGTCAAAGCCTCAGCAGCGCCGCGGCGTGCCGCACAGATTGATGCCGGCTGGGAGGGAGCGGGGGGACGATCTGTCTAGGCTGATGCCTGGCAATGGGAAAGAATCTGAACAAATGACACGGCATAATGTATTTTGAAATAATGTCCTCTATTTTGAGGAAAGTCACACCGCAAGCTATGTTGGAAGCAAGTCTTGATCTATTTAAACTGTTTTGCTTGAGGTTTAAAAAGGACAGGAATTTCTTGGGGGGGAAAAGCAACAGCAAACTTTCAACCAGCTGTATAATTTCCTATAAATATTCCACAGCCCCTGGGATCCCAACACTCTCGCTGAACACATGGCGTCGAGCACTGTGGATCATCTTCTCGGTGTGATGAGGCTAGAAAAATGGTTAAAGGTGTCCTGGAAGATACCTGGATGATTGCAAAGATGAAAGGCAGCCCCTCTGCACAGCCACTGGGCCCCTGACACTGCCAGAGAGCTGGGCTAAAGCAGCCTTTTAACCCTAAGTTAGATGGACTCCAAGAAGAAGAAGAAATTACTAATTTTTGCCAAGTGCCTCTGTCCCCACCCTTGGGAAATGGGAGGAAAATGGCAGCAGCAGATGCACCACGGGCTCCTGGAGAAGGCGGTTCTCCCAGCCTCTGCCTCATCCCATCCGCACATTTCACTCACTTCAGCTGACTCCTGGTACAGATCCCCCGTGCTCAGTGGGGTCCTCCCTGCCTGCCCCTCTCCTCCATCCCTAACTGGCATTATTTCACTCTACCTTTTATGTGTTTTTTCATCTGGGCTGCTTTCCAACCCTTTTTGCTTTGATCTAGCCCATTACTGTCAATAAGCTATTTTTGGAAGCACCGTTCCAGATGCCTTCAGATCTCTTCCGCTGTCTCCGCTGGCGGCTGCGGCGCAGAGCACACATGGCCGTGGCCAGAAGGGCTTTGAATGAAACGGAGAAAGCAGCGAGTGCCCCGCACAGCGCCCGGCTCCTGGGGATCGCGCCGGCAGCTTTGCAGGCACGTAAGTTAATCCGAGGCTGCCGCATGCCCTTACACTGCAACGTGACAAAAAGCTACTGCTGGCCACAGAGAGCCTCGCCGCAATTTATTGATTTACTTTTAACACTTCATTCCTTAGCAATAATATAAATCAGCAAGAGAAAAAGAGGAATAGGAAATAGCTTCCAGCAATGCTGAATGGACTCTTGGTGCTTACGTGCTGCAACCTTGGTTTTACCCATCAAGGTTACAGCTCGGAGGAGGTACACTAGTATTTCATAGCTCATATTTTTTCCCCTTATTCTTAAAATAGCTTAAAGTGGTTAAGACGTTTCTATAATATCCCTGGGTGAGCTTCTGGGATGCACTAAATCACTTCAGTTCCTGAGGAAAGTCAAGAGCAGCAGTTCTGCTGGCAGCCGGCTGCCCACGGGCACTGCAGGGGCCGGGGGCCGCCCCGGAGCAGGGCAGAGGGGCTGCGGTCCCGGCACACACCGGGCACACCAGTGGTGCCTGTGCCGTCCCCTCCTGCCGCTGCTGTCCCACCCAGCAAAACCCGACCCTGCGCCAGCCGTGGCCATCCTGCGCCATGTTATCTGAGAGCAGGGGATGGAGACGGCTTCGGTGGCGCAGGCTGAGCCCCTGGGCACGGTCCGTCCCTTGGCAGATTTGCCGTTAGAAACCACTGTCCTCCGAGGAAGGCACTCATGGAGAAGCTCTTGGCCATGGCAGTTTCCAACACCTGCCCAAAGCGGCACCCTGTGCTCAGCAACACACTTCTCTCCCAGGAAGGCATAAGGAAAGGCAATCTCCAAACCAGGGTCCTGTCCCTAGCCAGACACCGCAGAGGAGGGATAAACAGGCTCAGATACATCCTTGATATGCCAATTTACTGGGTATGCAAGAGAAACGCTTCTTGGCAATAATCACCATCCCAGAGCACGGGGAAGGACGCCCATCTCTGAGCACAGCCTGGGTCCAGCCGCTCGTCCCTCGCCCAGCTCAGAGCCGCGTCCTGCACATCGGCAGCGGAGGAGGGCACCTCTGAGCTGCCCAGATCTCAGCTCGCAGGAGAGGGGAGCGGTGAAAGGACAAGCAGTTGAGCATTTCCTAGCAGAAGAGCTTAAAGAGTTATTTTAAGAATTAAAGTGTTCCTGTTAGAAAAAAAAAAAGGTTTTGAATGATAAGTCTCCCAGGTATAAGACACCACAAATAGCATAAAGTAAAATAAAAAGGAGCAGGAAACGGGTACCTGCTGAAACAAAAAATAGAGTATACATCCTCAGCTGAAAATTCCCATTTATCATCACATACGTAGACCCACACACTTTTTCTACAGAACTATTGTTCAGAAAATTATTGATCCACATCCACTCTTAAGTGTATCTCTCATTTTTCTTCTCCTTTCTGCTAAACACTCATACTTGATAAATCTGTTACATCTGCACTTACACCCTGACACTCGCACCGTGTGTGCATGCACACGCACACACAGATCCTCTTGTGCCTTTAAACACAACTGCTTCGGTATTTCCACGCACTCACGTACGTGTATTTGGTCTCATCCAGTCAAGTCTAAAGAGATTTCCTGAATAAAATGTCAGTCTACTTATGGAGATGAAGCTAAATATATACCTAATACCTGCCTGAGCTCCCGAGCACTTGGAAATGTGGCTTTTGAGCCGCCCAGCCCTTTCTAAAGCATGCAGAAAGCACAACCCCGCTGCTCTGCGTCTCGGCCGTGTCCCTGCCAGCACGCAGCCTGGCAGGCTGCCTGCTCCTCTACAGAGCACGGTTATCTTCTGCAGACAAGCCAAAATAATCATAATTTGCAAAGATTTTTTTTCTTTTTTCTCAGTCTGCACCTCCTATATACCTGCAAGGGTGGATGTGAGAAGTGGGACATTAATCTCAGGCTTTTGTACCTTTTATCCTTAAGTTAAATGAACGTGGAAACAACATTTTCATTGGTGCTTGCTTGTCCCTATAGCCTGTGTCGCGGGTGATGGGGGTTTGTGATTTCAGGAGCTCAAGCAGCCTGAAACCTGCCAGGTCTCAGATTTATTATTGATTCCTTCTACTGTCTCCAGGGACTGCTGCAAAAGAGCCAGGCTAAAACCCCTTATTTATGATGCATGGCATTTTCAGCAGAGGATGCTGATTGAAGAGGATTTCAGGTATAGCAATTATTCAACCACAAACACACCAATGTTTAACTAATAATCTGTTTTACCATAAAGTACTCTAATCCCTAAGGATTGGGACATTCGATATATCATCTCGCAGCACTGTGGCCTTATTGGCCTCATTACTGTATAACCAGAACGAAGCCGAAGATGAGCTGGGTGGGGAAACACGGTCCCTGACAGCCTGCAGCCTGGGCAGCCCCTCCGCAGGACAGCGGGTACGGGGAGCAGGACCCGGGCACCCCGGGAGGCCAGGCCAGGCTGCCTGGCCAGAGCCTCACCCTGCTCCACGGACCTGCTAGAACTAGTAGATATGCAGAGAAATAAAAAGGCTGGGGAAAATACTAAATGACTAAACTCAACAAAATTCCTATTTCATTTTTTGGCAGAGATTCCTTTGGGAAGAACGTCCTTGATCAACATCTGCCATCAAAAGTTACTGCATTCAGGGGCGAAAGTTCCTGAGAGGTCTCGCTACAGGAGGACAGTGGGAAGCCACAATAAGACCATCTTCAGAGGTGACACTGGAAGAACCAGTGCAAGAAACACCATTACATATGCACTTGCAGATTGTTAAGCACCTTTCAGTATTTTAATGAGCATTTGGATTCTGCAATGAATGTTTTCTATTGTGCTACAAGGTCTTTTAATGGCTGTACTGACAGTGAGACACATGTTCGCAGAGGAAACCACTTTCTAGAGAAACAGGGCCCCATATGAGCAACTTCTACTTGTACCAAATGAATCTCATTACAGAACTTTTTCTTCCCTTTCATCCTGGGAGGAGGAGGATGAAAAAGGATTAAAATGGAAAGCGATCCCAGTGCTAGGGAGGTGCAGGTTTGATTGTGCAGATTTTTATCCCATTTCCATTTAAAGAGAAGTGCGTTTTTTCAGGATTCTTGCAACGCTCACTGTACTGGCGTTCCTTTACTTTTCCATCATTTTTTGTTTGCCTGTTTTTCCTCCAGTTGTCTGCAAAGACACAGATCCTTATATATACACACATTTGTATGCAGAAATAAATACCAGGATAGGTGTTACTCTCTAAAATATGACCAGGGAACACACTGTAATCTCTATTAATGATGGTGAATTGCAGGTTTTATAGATTGAGGCAATGTGACTGCTTTATAATTGCCTTTTCATACAAGGATGAACAGAAAGCTGTAGCCTCACCACAATGTATTTATTTATCCTGGGTTAGGTTCGACTGGGAAATGCCACTCTCTTCTTTAAATGATTAACAGCTAATGGAATCTTGCAGCCACCTTCTCTGAAAACGCCACGTGGAGAAACAAAACCATCTTTTTCACACTTTTCTTTTTGCCATGTGCTTCTGCCTTGCTCAGTAAGGGCAAGTTACAATCGCTTGCTGTGTTTGCCCCCCCGAGGGCACGACATGGGCCCTGCACGACGTGGTCCTTGAAGGTGGACACAGACTTCACGTAAGCCCCACTCCCCAGGGAGCTTTTAACAGACAAATCTCTTCCAGCTGGCTCAGAGCACCTTCATCACAGATGGGTGTCACAGGTTCAGTTGGAGGTTGTACTTCATCTTCTCTAGAAGTCGGTTCATCACCTGGACGTGGTCTGTTGTGAAGTCACTGCGCTGGAAGCCCATTGAGTCTCCAGGTCTCCACTCAATGGCCCAAACCCCTTTTGAATAAACCCTGTGACCTAGGGTGGACCGAGGGAGGTTTACGTCTATCGGGTTTCCTCATCAAGCAAAAGATGGGGTAAAGAGTTACAAATGAGAGCATCAACAATCTTCTTCAGTCTTCCACAAACTCCTGGCGTGAGTTATCCTTCGTTGCGCGCCCATGTCCGGAGATTTCCCAGACACCGTGGGGAGCAGCTTTGGCTGCAGTTTTGGCCCCTGTGAAGCTACAGAGCCAGACAGAAATCCCCAGTGTGGTTCAGCCCTTTTTAACACAGCGGTGATGCTGAAACTGTTCTGTGTGTTTCACCTGAGAATTTGTCGATGACGATGTGTGGTTTAGGGCTTTTTCGGTCCTTTTCCATCTCCAGTTGAGCACTCTGCATTGGTAACAGTTTCAACTTCAGACCATGCTGTGAGGGAGAGAGAATCTACACATCGTTCTTTTTTTTTTTTCTGCCCTAGAATCGTCATTCTTCATCCCAATATGGAAACACGTGGTTTGAAATGTAGTAACCTTTTTTCTTATATAAAAAGTATGCTTGAAGTACGCACCTGGAGTATGCTTGAAGTCAAATGGAGATACAAAATTTACTTGCTACTGCCACCAAAGATTTTTTTCTGGCAAATTATTCAGTTTTATTAAGCACATAAAGACCTACAAAGTTGGTCTTTTAATGTACTTATATAGCCATAAACTTATATCGCTGAAATAATTGCATTTTAATGATTTTTTTATCTTCGCATAATTTGTATATTTAACAATCACACCAATAGAAAGAGAAATGCTGCTCGCTGTAGAAGCTTTCTGCTTAGAGATTAGGTGCACGCTTATTCCTCATCCCCACACTGCTGATGAAAGCTTCCTAATTCCCTATTATGGGTTCTTAATGGCTTCTGTGAAGATAATCTCGCCGTTACGACATCCTGCCTTGGTGCCTTGCACACCAGGTTGGAAATGATCAGGCTGCTCTAGAAACGCAGGTTCAATCCTATCTGGGCAGATCTGCTCTTCTGAACACCACCTCCGAGGGAAGCTTATCTCCGTTGGGAGAAGCAGCCAGAGAACCCTGCTCCCTCAAGCCCTGGGCTGAGGATTCCCGTGGGGTGCAAGCAGCACACGTGCCAGACCTCTTTTGTACGAATTATGTCCTACCTTCTTTAGAAAGAATACAGAGATCCAAAATTGGTTTGGCTGGTAACACCTTTCACCTCATGGTGTCTCTGGTGGATTTTTTGGGTGACTCTTGGGAGCACCCCAAAGCCACGACCTCACGCTGAAGGTTTGCCACCTCTGGCGGGCGTCCCAGTCCTGCCGGGCTGGTGCTCCTCCAGGCAAAGCACCGAGAAACTCTCCTCATTACCTTTGGCTCTTAGGTTGTGATAAATACACAGCAGTATTTTAAACTGTCTAATTAGACCTTTAATGTAGATTTAATAACAGTTTACTAACATTTGTATCTATAGATAGAGACAAATTATCGAAGAAGTGCTGTTTACTCTCGGTGTAGAGGATACTGTCAACTGCCACACAATTCACAAAAAAGACCTATGCAGCAAATGGTTAATTAAGCTCTTGGCTGAGCATTCCCTGTAATAATTTCTGGTTATTTAGTAAGATCAGAATTACAAATTATTAAATGCAGTTAATAATTAGTTTAAGCGGACATTAATTAGCATTGACTAATAATGAGATTCTTACTACACCCACTTGCTTATCCGGAGACCTTCTCCTGTTTAGTGATACAGAAATGAAAGCCAGATGAATCAGTAATATTTACAGCTTATTGAAAAGAATTGCCCGAGTCAGAAGGAATAAATTAGCTGGTAATTCCAGAAAAGTCAAATGTATAATTATCGTGCCATAAGGTGTCTTGTCCTGTATCAAGCTCCTGGCTGCTCCTGCTGCTGTCGGGCAGTGCAGGAGCTCTTCTCCGCTAACGTCGCGTCTGCCGTGACCGCTAACGAGCCGCAATCATCAGCAGGGGAGAGGGGAACCCTCCCCTTTGCGGGGGCTGCGAGGGGGCTCCGCAGCACTTGGCGTCGCTGAGGTCCCTTCGTCGGGGCTGGAGGACGAGTTCAGAAAAAACACCCAAGCACCTTTAAGGGCACGGGAGCTGGGAGCGCATTCTCAAGTTCCACTGATTTTTTTTTTTTAAGTAATTGAGGTCGAGAGGACTGGAGTCTCCCACTGAGCTTGTGCTTAAGTGGAGATAAGAATCAGGCCTCCATCTCCTGCTGGCTGTCGGGAGGAGTTTTGCTTTTCCAGAAGCAAATGCTTTTGGAAGGCTCACTCTTGCTGCATGCTGCTGTCGTAGGAACGGTTGTACCCTGCTCATCCAAGAAACAATAAATAATCCCCCTCGTAGTTAAATTGTAAATGCAAATAAAACAATTAAACACCTTATGCAATGAACCACATAAATTGAATTCTAATTATAACCTTTATATCTTTGTCATCATTTCAAAGTCTTCACATGTTGGGTTAGGGGGTGTGTGTGTTCTTTCTTCTTCTCTTTAGCAAGCTGCAAAATGTTTTATCCCACTTTTGGCATATCCTCTGTTAACTTACTATGCACAGGTTTAAGTTTTGTGAGATTTTTAATTTAATCACTCACAGAGTGATGCACAGGTCTCTGCAATCCTTTCCATTTTGGCTCATTGCACATGTGGAAGTGGGGCTACAACACAACATGTTATGGCAAAACTTCTCCTTTCTGCTTTAGGAATGAATTACATTGCAGCAAGCTATATTTGGAGCTCCCAGGCACTGCTCTCCGTTCTGTGGCTTTTGATGTTTTATATATTTGTCTGAGCTGCCTGTCTACTTTCGAGCTGGCTTGAAGTTATCAAAGTTTTATAATTTTTCAAGCCTAAAAACACTTTCTCCAGCCCCTCCCCTTCCACTGGTTTTCTTCCGAATGCAGTCAGGCTGCAGACAGCCACGGCCACCGCTCCTGCCTCCCTGCATAACGAGCCTCTTCGGGCTGGGTAATGTTTAATCAGGTATCAGCTCTTGACTGTGTCGGGACTTGGGCTGGGCAGATGAAAGCAGCAGCTGTGGTGGTATTTAGGCGCAGGAGGGTTAGCAATGACGATGCTTTGAGCTTCTAACGCACCCTTCATCCAGGGAGCTCCGTGTGTCTTGCCATCGCCTGCTCAGCCCGGTGGCCCCTCGAGAGCTGAGGTCTGGCGCAGACGCGTGTGGATGGGGAAGCTGGTGGAAGTTCCTAAGAGGGATGACTTTCTTGGCCATGAATTGCTTCATTCCTTGTATTCCTCCTCCACCTGTATGTTTGTAAGTTGCTTGCTCCAAAGAAGTTAAAACTGGTCAAAGCAATTTATCCATAGGGAATTCAAGTGTAAGCACCCACCTAGACAGGCACGGACCAGGACACCTCCTGATAACGGCTGCGGTTTTCATTCGGTACCTATGCTTTGTAAGCCACGCTGAATTTGGGTACAACAGCTAATCCCAAATATTTGTCTCTCTATAGTAAGCGTTGCACATTATTTCAAACTTTGCTAGCGTCTTGAGATGCAGCCCACAGGACATGCTTTTCTTGGACTTCATGGTTGGAATTGGCAGCCCTCTCCTGGAACCTGCAAATGCCTGGTATTACTGCCAGCATTTGGCTTAGAGCTGGGGAGAAGATGGGGAAAATGTCTCCTGCTGTAAGTAAGGTCTAGCATATGGTAGGCAAACACGAATTTTCATTGCTTCTTAACAATGATTAGCGATTTTGATACCACTGATCACATGCATTCCCAGAACATTTGATTTATGAGACCATTTCTAAGAAGAAATAATAAACAAAAATATGACAGGAGATCTGTCTGTACTTCTCTCTCATAAAAGGTCCTGACTGTAAAGAAACTCCTAAAGGTTGTAAACAAAAGCCTTGTAATGGTTTTCTTCCTCCCATTTGCTCTTCCCTCTCCCACAAGCTACGTGCATCATTAGAAATCATTGCATTAGCTGTAGATCTCGTGCTTTGGGGCTGCAAGCAGATAATACCAAAGTATTTCTAATCATAACAAAAGTGAATTTCAAAAGCAGTAAAGGGGAATCGGAGATCGACCCTTGCTGATCAGTGGGAGCATCTGCAAGCAGGAGCAACTCTTTGCAGGGATGGACCCGAGGGCCTGTGACTGCAAGGGCGCCGGGCACCGCTGAGCACAGCCTTTGCGTGATAGGCAAGGAGGTGGAGAGGGTCAATTCAGAGGTGGCCCCAGAACATCAGGTCCAGAATTGCCACCCTGCGCAAGCCCTTTTCCAGCATGCCGCAACAAATCCCTAAGCTGGTAAAACAGCAGGAGCACAGGAGAGAGGAAGGTCACAGCTAAACTTCCACGTCCTTGTAGCAGTAAGGAATTTCTTTGGTTAAATCCCCTTATGTGCCATCTCTCATCCGAGGGTCCTTGAAAGGCTTGTATCAATTCTCATTCAAACTAAGTTATTGATTTTTACACCAGATTTTGTACAAGGAACTTACATTTGGACTTGCAGCAATGATCAACCAGGGAAATATTATTTGTCCTTTCTTGTACCACGGTGACAATACAAGCACAGTGGGAATTGTCGATACAATTAGAAAGTGGCAAAAAGTAGTGAAAGAAAGGAGTCCATGCCATGCAGAGGAAACAGCTACCGAAGGCGTACTGAGCCTACGGGTTTATACAAATATATGGGATATGCAAGATTAGGAGGAAAACAGACTCTCCAGGATTGTTATAATGGTTCCATATTTTTCTTTAACCTGCGGTATGTTAATATCATACTTCTGGGTTTAATCCCGTCTCTGGCTAATTGAGGTGGAGAAAGCAAAACAAACAATTCTGGCAGCCGATCATTCCAGACCTGGCTGCGTGAGGGTCCCGTAACGTCCTCTGCAGCCGCCGAGACGCGCGCTGTCAGACAGGCACCGCCTGAGATGGGCGCTTGTCCTGCCCCAGCCCTGCAGCTCTTGTTTCTGGTGAGCGAGAGGAGGCAATAAAGGTGCAATTATGTTGAGACACAAGAAGAAAGAAGATAAATTATGGTCTTGCATTTATATAGCACATTTCGTCCCAAACCATTGAGTTAACTGATTGATATACAAATTACATTTTGAGAGATCACTCCATCCATCCCTGACATGCAGATATATATAATTTAATCATTATTTTTTAAAGCAAACTTACTTATTAATGCAAACCCTACAATTGGGGTGAGCTCTTCTGGGCAAAGATGAATCAGAAGTGACAAAACTCCACCATCTCATGACGAGCGTGCTTAAGAATGAATGGAATAATTTAGATACTTGGATCCCCCCAACACGATAAGTTCAAAGCCAAACAGAAAATGTCTCTCTTCTCTAAGGATTCAAAACAGACTTTGCTAAAATGTAATTAAGCGCTAAGTCCCTTGAAATCAATCACTTCCAGAAACTAATACCCACCTTGCTGATTAGGCGGTGGGTAGGCCAGGGGCAATTAATGCATTAGTATGAAAATTGTTAGCCGTGAGAGCAACCAGTTTTGATGGGATAATTGCTCTGAGAAAGAGTACTTGATGGTTAGTATCAGAAGAAGCGATGTATTGGGGAGAGGGGACTCTACTATGTTAACTGCAGCTAATTAAAAGTGACCTAATTCTCATTAATATTATGTTTGATTGGATACATTGGAATCCGGGAGGCTAATTGGGAGCGCCGGCACGTGTCGCCCCAGCTGATGCCAGCTGGAGGTTTTCTGCTTTATCTCAGACAGGGAAAAGAGGCGGGGAGCTATTCTCATGGCAGTGGGAAGCGTCTGTCGGATCGGGAAGGTGAAACCCTGCCTCCTCATTAAGTTATTTTTCAGTTGGCCCTGGAGGCAGACGTCCATCGCTGCCCAGCAACTCCAACAGGTCACAGCTACGTTTTGCGGAAAAGTGCTCATAACTGCAGTGTAATCCGGGCTGCAAACATGTCAGCCAAACTCACTTCAGCAACCAGGAATGAGCCCAGTAAAATTAAGCCCGTCGTGTTTAACTGCTTTGAATAATGTGTTACATTTCTACATTTTCCAGCATGTGTTTGTTCAGTGTGCCTGAGTGGAAGTGTCAGGGAAAAATGTTTGTTTTTCATACTCCTGCAGTTAATGACCAATTTTCCACAAATCATAATAGTCTTACACCATTAGGTTTTATAATTAAGTCTTTATTATGTGATCCTGTTTACTCAGCACACACAGGAATCTGACAGCCACCCCGCTCGCCATCACACAGTCCAGAAATTACTCGTGTTGCAGCGCAACTTTGCAAATGATGGCTGAGCTCCTCCGACAGCACCAGAGATCGCGACTCCAGGCAAAGAGAGGGGCAATTTCAGCAGGAAACATGAAGTAACCCTGCCACGGAACCGATGCTGTAGCTGATGTGAGGCAGCGTAGCGCTAGCCCTCCCCATCTGCTGAGAAGCTCCATGCTGGAGCATCACCCGGGCATTTACTTCAGTGGAGATGCCCTGTTTGCTCCAGTGGAAGAATTGGCCCTGACGGTCTCACAGCCGCCTGGCTGAGGATGAGGAGGACACCACGACTGTCAACATCCCTAGCAGGCAGCAGTTAAGTGATTTGCCCGCCTACACGCTGCTGTACTATCCTAAGAGGGGATGAATGGGATTAGAAAAGAGAGGTTTCGCTAGAAACGCAGGGTCCCGGCATGTTTTCTGGCTATATTCATTGCATGGGAAAAGATGTATTTCAGGTTTTCCCCCAGCCCTTGTTCTGCAATCAGTTTTTCCTTCATGGAAATTGCAGCCAAATGGGAGCTTTGCTACTTGTGAATAAAGATGTGAGTGATTCACTGGGCAATCAATATCCATTCCAAAAGGGAACAACGGCTGCATTCACTTCTGTACAACTGAGGGTGAAAGGTGGTGATCATTGAATTAATCATTAATTGAGCATTATATTGCTATTCATATGGCTGGGCAATTAACGACAAAAAAAAGCAACCACAAATAATTTATTGAACAAAAATATCAACATTATTTGTGTAAATTGTTGGCAATAAATAATCTGACCAACCCTTATCAATTCCTTTGCTCGTTTCCTAGGAAGGCTTCAAACTGCTGTGCCAGTGACTTTTCACGGCAGGTAGGATTTGTCACCGTCACTACAGCCCAGGATCAGGCCCCCCCAAACCACAGCCATCGTGGGAACAGCACTCCACTTCTGGGCACTGAGCCTCAGCCCCGGAGGGCTGTCCAAATGGATGTTTATATAGAGAAAATAACCAAAATGTCACATAAATAAAGGCTCGGGTTTGGTATTCCTGCCCTCTAGCGCTGTCCGTGCAGAACCTATATAAATAGCAATATAATGCTCAATTAATGATTAATTGACCTCTCATCCTCGCCCACAACGCGATCCAATGCCCTTCCACCACGGAGCCAGACCTTTGCCGTGACCTGGTTTCATGCTTTTCCAAAACCGCTTTGAGTCACCTCCGCCATTATTCGCCAGAGCATATGGAGCTTGAGAGGAGCGAATATACGCTGGACCTGCCTCATTGGTTTCACACCATTTTAAGGAGGATTTAGAGTAGCATGAAGTTGTTGTGGCAGAGTGGGGAAGCTCAGCGGGTATATGTATTTACATTGCGTTATACTGCTCGAGATAAAGCCCAACTTAAAATCCCTTAACTCTTTTTGACAACAAATTAGTTTCAGATCAAGGGCTCCTGCTCTGTCTCAAAATATGATTTTCACTTCCAAATTATTCATCTTGCCAGAAGCTGTTGCTAACAAAAAAAGGCAAATTTTTAATGGTTTGTATAACGTCTTGTTCACTTTCAGTTTTCTTCATAGAAAATTCTCTTTGTCAACGTCGTGCCAGAGCATCAACTTTTCTATCACATTAATTAAGCAAGGCAGCCCAGGCTTTTGGGTGGAAACCCGGCTGCGGGCGTGCTTTGTGCAACCTCTAAATGCAGCATCCCTTGCACCTGAGCTCCAGGCTGAGCAGAGTCTCTAACAAAGATCCATTGTCTCAATGACAACGATCCAATCTATTACAAAGGTCTCAAAAATCAGAAATTTTAGTCAAGATTCTTGTACTAAAGCTATCTCTGGAAGGTGTTTCAACAGGCAATAAACTTCAACCCTCTAAACCTTCCTTTCCTCCTTTCCCTCTGGGCTGTACACTAGCATCGATTTTCTTTTTCTTAATGTTACTTGAAGCCTCCAAGAGCTGTTCTGAAAACACACATCAAGAGCGCAAGAGCAAAGATCCTCCCCTCGGCATCCAAATACATGTCAGGAGCCATCTGGAAATCGCAGCAAGGAAGCAAACGCGAGCGACGGAGCGGACGCACGAGCGCTAGGAAATGGAGGCACTGAGGCAGGAGGCGCTGGGGGCCGGGGGGAGGCTCACGGCACCCGCGGCAGCGAGATGCGCGTGCAGGGCCGGACGCACCAAGGGGAAGGGCACACGGGAGCACCGAGAGCTGCACCCGGAGGGGAAAAAGGGGTTTTCACAAATCCCGCAACTACTTGTTAATACAGGGGCCTGTGCTATGTGAAATTTATCCTTTAAAGAATATTATTCTTCCAACACTGCAGTAGGCTGAAAACTTTATCCCTGATAGCTTTTCTATCCTCAGCAGAAAATGTCTTCCAGACAAAATAGATAATAATGTAAAGAAAAATAACAACCAACTTTTATTGTCTGTATTTCCATTTGAGAAAAAGAGGAAAGGGAAGGATTTCCAGTAAAATAAAAAAAAATACAATTATGTTGTAAAGATCTAGGAGTTTGTGGAAAAAACAAATTTGATGTTCAGATACCGAAAAAAATATATTTTGAGGATGTTATTCACCAACTAATTCAGAGAACAAATGTCCTAATTTTCCAGCCTACCAGTGTGGCTTCTCCATGACCGTGTGACTGTTTACACCACTTTAATATTTCATCTGAAACACTGAAGCAGAAGCCGAGACCGCATACATTCACCAGCATCCCTTCAGCAGACCTTTCGGGGCCGGTTGCAGGTTTGGTCTCTAGTTGGAGCAGGGCAGGTAGGCGGAGGGGCAGGACCTCACTCCCACCCTGTGCCACCCTCCAGCCCAGCGGGGATCCCGGCTTTACCCCCGGCATCGCTGCAGTCCACAGAGGAGCGGAGCAGCTACTGGCAGGGCTGGTGGATTAACGATGGAAACACCGATACGCAAGGCTGGTGCTTAATAAAAGGGGAGGGCCACACCTTGCACCGCTCAGCGCCGCTCTCACCAGCACAAACTGGTGATAACTACTCCCAGATTTCTGTTTGCTACCAGCGTGCGAGAAAGCTGCTGGAAGCTCCCGCTTCTCTTGCTGGAGACCATGAGAGGGCTGAGGCATGATGACAGCAATTTCAAGGCTCTCTGCCTGTCGTTGCAGTGCTGGGTGAGCTTTAAACTAGCTCAGATCCTGCTAATCATGTTTCGTACAAGCACTGAGTTTGGCATAGAGCAACTTTCCAGTTCCTTTAATTGCTCAGAGAGAGAAAAGCAGCTGTAAAAGCCCAGGAGCTCCACGTGTCCTGCAGCACAGAGGATGCTCGCTGCGGGACGGCACCCTGTCCGCCACCCGCACACGTGAGCCTTTAGGCTGGGAACACCCCCTTCTGAGAAGCTGAAGAAAGGATATTACGCAAGTCAGGGAGAACGGGGATATTTTTCCCCTTTTAATTGCTTGCTGCTTGGCTAGCTATTGATTACCTTTTTTGCAGAGTTGCTATTTGTTTTTCCTTGCAATATATTGGATTCTTGAGGCTTTTAATCAACTGTCATTGATTGTGATTACCACTAGCTGCTCTTGAGCCTGCCTGGCTTATTCCACGTGCTCAAAGCAGGCGTTGTCTTGCTCCATGTGTGCGTGGAGACGACTGCATCCCCTGCCCGCCTCCTTCCCCCCCAGACAAGCACACGGCCAAACCCGAGTTTTGGGACAAGCTCCATCAGCCAAACACATCAGCAGAAACGAAGGCATTTCTCCTAAAAATTCCCAGTATCTCTCCCCTCCTTGCAGAGCTCACATCGTCATCCCAGCTTCCCTCCCCACTTTTGAGGGGAACCCTGGAACTTCTCATTAAACTTTAAGACTGAGCCTTTAAAAACTTACTGCTTGCTGAACTTGGAAATTTCAGCAGGTGTTCTGGTTGCAGCTGGAGCAATGCCGGGAAAAGTCTTCTATTGGCTTAATGATTAATTGTATCCAGTGGAAAATTATTCCACAGGCACAACAATCAGCGCTCAGTGTTTCCAAATGTTAGTTTCTTCTATAAATGGGTGTTAGCAAAAAGCAGATGGCAAAGATAATTCACTGTCTACTGCACTATCCTCACCCATTGTCTTTGCCTATTGCTGCAAACTTCAGTCAGGCTCTATTTACGGTTATCTCTTCAGCTGCTGGATACCGCGCTGTGACAGGCTGTGATTTATGGTTATTTCGTCTGCTGTTTTAATTACAAACTTGTTGTGCTGTGATTCAGTTTGAGATCAGAAAGGTCCCTGTGAGGCTGAGAGGAAGGGGTTAATTTTGACGTTCTCCTCAGAGCAGCGGTTTGCCAGTTCAGCTCCTTCTAACCCAGGCAGATGCTGGAAGGGAGCAAACGCTGGAGGAGGACATTGATCTCCCCCAGGGCCTGTAACATTTGGGCTTTCTGGCTTCTTCATCACCTGCTTTGGCCACCAAAGGTTCGACCACCCATGAACAGAGAGCACCCAAGGCACATCAGTCGCCTGCGGTTCACTGAGACTTTCTCCCTTCTGTGACTGCCTTGCAATTCCCAAGGTTAATTTTGGCCTGACAAATGGTCCTGTCTAGATTGCTCTTGAGCGCAGAGGCTTCCCCTTTGGCGTGCGACTGTCTGGGTAACCTGGCGTCACCTCCACCCTCATCCCGCTCCTGCGCCCATCTCCCAGGACCTTGCAGTCTGGATCTCAGCCTTTTGCCAGCATCCCACCTCTGAACGCAGCACGCTGCCGTTCTCTGTGCTGTCCCTTGAGTCAGGTATTCTCTTGTTTACAGTTCTGCTAAGGGTTTTCTGATTAAATTATAACTTGGTCGCTTTTTCTGTTTGCTTTCCCCTGCAGGCTTTTCTCAACCAGATCATCTACCACATAAATGTTTCTGTAATCTGAAGACAAAGTTGTCCCTGCTAGTCGTTCCTTTGCCCTTCCGAGACACTGATCATTGAAGAAGCCCGAGCAACCTTAACACTCTCAGCTGTCAAGATGTCACGGAAATTTTGAAACATGTCAACTCCTTTTTAGCTTGTGAGACAAGAAAGCAGCTAGACGGAGGCTTAAAGGAAAGAAGAAGAAATCATTCCCCAAACTAAACAATGCCAATTTTCTTCCCTGCTATGCGCAGAGCATCAGTGCCCATAGAAGATTCTGCTTTCAACCGCTCCAGCGCGAAAACATGCAGCTGCTTCATTACTTTGATTTCTATGACAGCCTATTAAAGATTATCACTGCCATCTGTTCCCTCTGCTAGGTGAAGGGCTCACTGGCTGCTCGCACTATAGCAGAACCCAGCCGAATGTCGACTACATCCACAGAAGCTATAATTAACCTTGACCACGTCGGTTTTAGCCCGCGGCCGGAGCTGATGCTGCCTGCAGGACACGGTCCCCCAGGGAACCCAGCCGGGCTCCGTGCAGAGCGATAACCTCCCTCCAGGTCTGCGGAGCCACCCCGCAAAACTCTAATGGGGGCAGAGTTTCCTATTAAATTTTCCAGGGCGGTTATCATTCTCTATTTAATACTGTACACCTCTAGAATAATTTCTTCCGAACAGTATTGCATTCCACAAAAGCCTGCTAATTTAACCTGTATTAGTGGAAAGTCCTCTGGGATACCTTGTGCCTACCGGCTGCAAACGGGTTTTAACTGCTATTTAACTCTATGGGGCTTGCGACTGGTGTGGGGATCTTTCCAGACTAACATTCACAGGGCAAGGCTTGACCTATTCGTTCTGAACGTTGCTGAGTGCTCCTGGATCCTGTTACTCCTCGTGAATCAAGCTGCTTACATCCCATCTGCCTGCACGGCAGATCTGCCTGCTTTCTCCTACAGGCATCAGTCTCTTGAAAGGAAACACAAGATGTCACAGGGGGTCAAATCAGCAACATTGAGAAATACATTTTCTTCTTCAAGAAAAATCTTGCCATTAAAAAGAATAGCAGAGCACGTCAGGGATGCATAGAACAGCTGTGATGAAAGACATACAGTCACTTCATTTCATACCCCAAACTCTGGGAAAGACAAGGACTCAATGCTGTTCTCTTGTGGACTTAAAAACATTTAAAAAACCCCAACAACAAAACATCAAAGTTTCTGATCAAACCTGTTCCTTTTGGTACTCCAGCTGCAACTTTTTATGGCGCAAAAGCATATCCGTCATGAAATTCAGATTTGAGTGCTCCTGAACATTGAACTCAAAGTCAAAACACAAAGTCTTGAAGTACACGTATATCACAGAGAGAGAGAAATTTCTCTCGTCCTCAGAGCCAAAGTATAACTCTCTCTAAGGCCAAATAGCCTGTGTAGGACGTCCCTCACTAGCGTAATACAAATAGAAGCCTATTTTTGTGTAGCATTAGGTCTTGGAGACAATCCAGAGGCAGCTATTACCATCCACGCTGACTTCAGGCTGACTCACATCCTTAACTCATACATGCCATTGTCTTTATTCAGATTTCCCATTTACATTGCAGGCATCTGACATTGGCTAATTACAGCTTTTTTTTCAGTGAATATTTCTTTTGTTTCTCCCCTTTATATTTAGTACATTTATAAAGGGGTAAAGCAGGCATGAATGAAGATGTTCTAACTGCAAAAGTCTGCAGTAGCAATGGAAAAAATTCTTCATATACAGTAACCAGAGGCTGGAAGCTGGGACCATCCCCTGCCCGGCTCCTGCCACGTCAACCAGCCGCAAGCGCATGGCGCAGCCCCCAGCCAGGGCGAGGAGCCAGCGCCGGCCGAACAGAGACATCGCCGACCAGGATTAAAAAGCCATTATCGTTCCTTAAGGAAGAAACGGCATAAAATTAATTTTTACATCAGAATCTGTCCCCAGCTAGGATCTCCTCGAGCGGTTTGCCAAGGCTTATAGGATCCAGCTCCCCATGACTTTGAGGACGGGCACCAAGGCGGCCTGGATGTTAGAGGGTGAGCCCAGCCAAGTGGCAGAGATGTAAGGTAACAGCCACGGGACCAGACAGCGTAGGACTGCGTCTACGGATGGAAGAGACGGAGCGGGGAGGGCTCAGGGGAGATCGCTTTAACACCTTAACAGAGCTTAGCAGAAAATAATAGCTTTCCTCTAGGCTTTTAAAGATATAACCTAGAGAACTGTAGACAGAAATATATTTTTTATTACATTCTAGAAAATGGCTTTCTCTCACCAAAAATCGTACAGACTGATACAATTTTCTGTTGACAAACACCATACAGCCTAGTGCAGAGGACATCTCCCATAAGGGGCAACTCTCGTCCCTCCAGGACAGACTGCGTGTTGGTGAGGGGGGATGCGCTGAAGAAGAGACGGGGGGAAAAACCATCCCAAGGGGAAGGGAGAATCAATTCTTCCAAATGCTGCACGGGTGACATTTACAAGCAATAAAGGGATTTACCAGCTGCAGGACAATAGCAGGGCTCCCCAGAGAGCAGGCCACCTAAGAGCCACCAGTCATAGCAGAAAGAGAAGATGATTAAAGGAGCAACTGCTACATGCAAAGCACGTAATTGTGGCAAGGGTAATTTATAAACGAGCAAAATAACTCATTCCTGTTAAATCAGGTATACAAACTGATGGCATAACACAGAAACAAGGGAGGGAAATGAATCACTCTCACTTGCCCATTATCCGGGTTTTGAAGCACCAATCCATAACATCCCTGGCTTGCCATGCAGCACCAGGAGCGAGCCAGGGAGCTCTGTCCTCTCCTCTCGCAGCCAACACCATTCCTCTGCACGAGGCGTCCTGTCCTCTGCGAGCCCGAGGCAGATGCAGATGGAAAGCCTCAGCCTGCCAGATTTTATGCAAGACGTTTTATTTATATACTCTTCCTCCCTGATTATACCCTGCTTGAAATAGAGCAACACTTTTTCTTTCCACCAGTGTTCACAAGTCCTATCTACTAGTAAATTTGCCCACAGACGGTAAAAAAATTAAAGGGATAAAGATTTCCCTGGTTCAGCTGAGGAGCTGGGCTGTAGCCGGCGCTGAGCCTGTGTCTCTGCCCAGGTAAGGTGCCATTTGGCAGCTGCTGAGGATCTCACCTTACAAGTTTCCCTAGGGCAAGAACAGAATGAACAATCCCTGCTGCAAAACGGATGGGGGATCAGACCGGCACGGAAAACACTTCGATGACAGCCCAGCTGAGCTGCGAGCCCCCCAGGCATGAGCAACATCCAGCAGCATTTCCCATCTTCAGGAAAAAAAAAAAAGTTAGCACTAACGGTCCGCCTCGTTCTGTGCTTTAACATCTGCCTGGAAAGGGGGAAGCTCGCACGCCTTTGTGAACGCAGCAGAGCGTTGACCTCAGTTTGGTCCTAGCAACGGGGGATGCGGGGAAAGCAGGGTGGTCCCGCGGTGCTGTGCTGCAACGCACGCTCGCTGCGTTATTGAGACCTTCCAAGGGACACGGGGACAGCACGTCCGTGCTTCAGGGGACGGGGGCAGAACAGAGGAGCTGCATTTCATGTTCGTGACCACCTTCCCTCCCAGCCTGCGGACTGCACGCTCTAATGGCCCATTGCTGCCGGTGCGAAACAAGGAATAAAGAAGCAAAATGAATGTTGCTATTTTACAAATAATTGGCCAGCAAATCTAAGTCCCATTAATATTTATTTTTGCCCAGTAATAGACATCTCTGCTGATGGTGTACGGGACTCTAATGGCACGGGTCCATGCTTTGAAGGGACCCACTGAATAGCATTATCTGACTTTCTTCAGTTTATTTTACCAAAGACAATTTCCATTTTATTCTGCCCCTTTTTCTGGAGCCACTTTGTAAAAGCAGAGAAAATGCGAGAGTTTAAAGTAGAGGCGGGAATGCAGAAAGCGCTGAATAAAGGCAGCGGCAGAAATCCGAGGGGAAATGGATTGAATGGTCCGATCAGCTGCCGGAATGCTACGCCGTGCCCAAAGCACAGGGCAGGAATAAGGACTCATTGGACCATAACTTCAGAGAATTGGCCAAGTCCTGCTAGATTTAACAGATTACAGCGGATTAGACTAAATAATGATTTATTTCTTTGGAGCTGGATTTCACACATCTGGTTTACAGCCTAAGCACACAAATTGGCAAAGAGCTAATCTGGCCTGCATAAGCAAGTTCAAGGGAATGCAAAAGACAGCTAATGTGTTGTCATTCACAGATGTTAAGGTATACAAAAGTGCAAACTCCTAACATTTTCCTGTCCTCAGGCCTTACACACTTGTTTCCACATCAGCCTCTCTTTTAAATCAAAACGGCTGAGAACTGGAGAAGAGAGGAGAGGTGGAGTTGTCAGAGCTGTCTGCAAGCTGTGGAGAGGAACAGAAAGTTTCAAAGAATAAAATTTTGATGAAAACCAGAAATTAAGATGTATGAAGCTTTGCTTTCCCTCTGTTTCACAGAAACTGTGTGTTCTCAAGAATGTATCATTGGTATTTGTGAACCCAAATACCTACAGATAAGAAGAAAAGCATTGAAAAGTCTCCAGAAACCAAGGCAGATAATAGAGACCCCCAATTTCTGATAGCTCTTACCCTTCCTCCCCTTGTCCCAACAAGTTTTTTCCAAAAGGAGACAAGAAAACTGTATGAAAGGCAAGAGGAGAAGTCAACAACGACTCAGCAAAGAATTCAAATGGTGTGACCAATGTGGCATTCAGAATAATAAACGGCTCATTCCACTTATCAACTGCACTTATTATTTTTTAAGACTGGCTTCAGACTCTTTATTCAGTTACTCGGACCTATTGATGTCTCTTGTGCCGAATCAATACACTTTCCTAGAGAACATGGAGTAAAAATCCATACTCCTCCTGCTCAGCAGTAAAATCATGCCGGCTTGGTGTTCAGGTGCCGGAGTGATTGCTCTGTGGGTAATGTATTAAAACTGTCGAGTGTGTCTGCTTGGGTAATAAAATAACCCATTTCCTGCGTCAATCCGTGCTTACCCCCTCTTGGCCACTGACCTAGAACATCATTTGCAGAATGCTTGTGCAAAGCAAATTAGCAGGTGAGCTCCCAAAGACCCTGGGTCCTACTCGGAGACGTTTTTTGCTAGCAAAGTCATACTGAGCCAGAAGATGCAACCTCAAGAGAGATCAGGGCTCACATTAAGAATTGTTGCAAACATAACACTTGAGCACAGGCACTGGGGATGCTTTACACCAGTGGGAACCTGATTCCTCCTGCACGCCTTGGGCGCAGGCGGGTGCTGAGGAGGTGCCACCTCTTCACTGACAACGGGCCACTGAGGAGAGGGGGAGGCAAAGAGCAGCTTTAAAAGTACAGAGGGAGAGGAGGCCACAGAAGATGCACGTCAAGGGAAAACGTGTTTCTGCAGCAGTGGGTCTGGGTGAGAGAATGGCGTGGGCCATCACGCAAAGCACATTGCCCAGGGGATCTGCTAGCCCATCAGCAGCGCCGGCTGTGCTGCGCCTAGGCAATCCCCAACCTGCTCCTTAATCCAGTGGCTGCTAACAGTACACAAAGCACGTGCAGAAATAATTAAAACATTGCAGTATGTCATCGAATAACCTATTCTTGAAGGTAGCTCCATTTATCAAGGCAGTGCAGAGTGTTTTCAGCAGGGCCTTTGCCACCAGAGAGGGCATTAACATCGCTAACACCAGCCTGGCTAATGTGCTGGAAGTTATTTGTTTTCTGCTAGCCCAGACAGATGATGATGGCATTTATCATGTTCTGTACCCCCGCGCTGTGCTTAGCCGCAGGGCATGGGGCCAATTTAAATCAACAACCAAAAACTAGATGGAGAAAAGGTGATTTTCTCCATCAACATTTATTGACAACAGAACTCAGTTCTGGACCTCCTAGAAACTGCAGCAAAAGCCACTCCTTCACATCAGCTACTGCCCCACAGGGCTAGTGGGAATGTCATTGTGCCACCGCTGTATAATTTTAATTCCTTCTCATGGGGGAGGAAACAGGGAAATGCCTTCGCTGACTCCTTCTCTCCTCACCCTGAGTTTAGCAGACGATAGAAGAGACAAAATTGGCTTCCTTTGAAACTTGCTGGGAAAAACACCCTGCAGTCACTTGCACGTGGATTTGCTAGCAAACTTATACATCCATTTCTCCCGTTATTGTATTAGTGCATTAAGTTATCTTTATATAGTTCAAGAGTTCAACCCTTCTGGACAGCCACAGGCTGAGTCCTGCTTCTAGGCTTCTTCAAACCTGTTTTATTGGATTCCTTGAAGTACCTAAGCTACAACTGATTTAGGAGTTCTGAGCCATGCTTAGAAATGACAATTCAATGCTCATGAGTCTTTTCAAAATATTCTGTACTTAGCAACCGCTATAATGACAAATCATCTGAGTTTTAGTTCTAAAAACCACAAGAACCAGTACATAACAATGTAGTAAAATGCTGCCCAAGTCGCACTCGCTCTAGTGAATGAGGAATGCAGGTCTATAGCGATGCTCGGTTCAGCGTGCCTCTGCTTTTCCATTCAGGCCTAAAGTTGGGGTTGGGTTTTGGTTTGGTTTTTTTGTTTGTTTTGTTTTTTTAAGGAAGAAAAAGAGAGAATCTGAAGAGTTATAGAACGTTTGCAGAGTGTACACAGAAACTGCTTTGAGACAGCTAGAGTCTAAGAAATGAAACAGGAATGAAATCAAATTTTGGCCTATGCTTTTTTTTTTTTTTACTTTATAACAGAATTATAGATGGACTTTTTTTCCATTCGAACTCTTTCCTTGAATCAAACATCTTTTCTCTGTATTCCCTCGAGGCTGGCCTCTTCATTTCAATGTCTGCTTATTCAAAAATTGGCCAGGCAGCCAGCCTCGAAACGACTTTGCTCCAGGGAAAACAACCGAGAGCGTTTGATATCGGTCTTGTTTGGATGCTCTTGCTCACCTGGTGAGCAGATCCTGACTCCTCTTTGAAGAGGCAGATACCAGGCTGGCATGCTGGGAAGCTCCATTCCAGCACGCAGATTCATTAATCAAAGAGAACTTATTAAACCATGAAGAAGAAGCTGGATGATTAGAAACTTATTGAACCTGCCCCTGCGAAACGATTGCCCTTGCTCCGTCACCAGGATGAGCAGGAGCTTGCATGCACTGAATTTCCCTGTTTTATCAAGAATGATAAAGAAACAGAACTGCTTATTAAAGAAAAACCACTTACAAGGTTTTTTTGTTTTCCTTGCAGCTCTAAACTACTTTTAGTTAGTTTGAGTTGATGCAAGGCATTTTTAAGTAGTTTTTTTAATATATCCAAAGAGTTGGGAAAAAATACTTTAGGTGGAACAAAATGTTCCCTTCCATGCAAAGGTTCTTCTTTCCCAACTGCTTGGTTTTCAAACACACACGGAGATTAGAGTTATTTGTTTTAGATTGCCAAACATAGTGTTTCAAGTGTATATATTTATGACTTTCGAGATCAGATTTATTATAGAGTTAAAAACAATTTACCTTAAAATGAAAATTGAGCTCATTCACCCCATTTTATGATCATTGTAATAACAGTCTATTCTGGATCGTTTCTTGGTTTATATTCAGTACAAGCACATTTTAATGAGTCTATTGCTGTGGATTTGAGCGACTACATTGAAAGATGCTACTAAACTGCATCTTCCTCTCTTTGGCTTCACTGTGTTAGGTTTTTTTTTTGTTGTTGCTTTTCTTTAGCATTCATATTGCATTTAAACGTATGAATGTTAAACCCATCCTACGGTGCTTGTGGCACCAAACAACCTCTATCCGTGCCTGGGAGGAGACCTGTGTTTCGTTAGCAGAGCCCAGCATTATTCTTCCCTCCCTGGCCCGGTGAACTCGGCGCAGTGGTTTTCTAAGGAGCATGTCAATAATTGATCTTAAAAGGATTTGTGCCTATCTCAGTCATGCTTTCCCTGCCACATTTACTCCAACATATGTCTGCAATCTACAGGGGCACCACAAACAGATCAGCCGTCCACATGACTGCACTCGGGAGCTAAAAATAACCTGCTGAAGAGAATACATTAAGTTCTGTATGCAAAACGCCTTGTGTTAAGTGTCTGTTTGCACTGCTGATAAAATGTGTGTTGAAATATCCATGGCCTTGATGTCTCGTATTCACAGAATGGGGCTTTGGCAGCCAAAAATACCACCCACCACACACGCTTAAAAAGCAGGCATATTAATCTGTTTAATTTTTCCATTCTCTGCTGTTTTGAAGGTCAGGTATTTGCCTACTATACCTAAACAGCTTTCGAACTACAAAACAAGGAATGGTTAAAAGCAGACAATTAAGGCTTAGAGAGAAGTGCCTCTGAGTAGTCATTCAAATCCAAGAGGAAATTTCAATTAGATCATGCTTGTTACTCCTTCATGTTTGCTTTCTGCTAATCTTTGAGCACTTAAGCACCGAGAACATGAAATAGTCTTCCTGTCCCTCCAAGTGCGAGCTAAGGGATGAGCTGGTGAGGAGGAGCCGAACCTCCGCAAGCATCTGGAACCATGTATTCGCAGGAGCTAGAGGAAACACAGTTAACCTTCATTCCTTGCTGTCAGCAATTAATTATCAGCTACTGAATTTGCCTATGGAGAAGAAGAAATACTGAACTAGCAGCTGCCTTCGGTGCTGCTGACAGAAAGCTGGAAGCAGTCACAAACTTCAGGGATTTGCCGGGAAGATACCAGAGATTCTCGCAGCCGTAACTAGAAGCAGCCCGCGGCACGGGCACCTTCAGACGCAGAGCCAGCCTCCTCCAGCCACACAGCTTTTCTACCCGTACCAGTCACAGCTCTGGCCTTTCTGTTTCAGTGCAAAAGTCAACCATAAACTACTGTAACCACAAAGTAATTCTTTCACTTCAGGAGCTCTGGACAATCCGTACTGTCAATATTTGCCGCTTTATCTAGTTTGATTACATCCTTTCATATTTTTCCAAAAGATCTACTGGTTTAAACAAAGTTCACTAAGGCTGAATGCTTTACAAGGTTCAGATTTTTTCGTGCAAGTCCTTAAGCATTTTCTCAATTTTCTCAGTATTTGGTTTCTTCTGCAATTATTGATTTACTCCAAAAATGGATAGTATCCCATGCATGTTTATGAACATACTCATACATGTGCTCAAATATATATTTATTCACATGCGATGAAAGTGCCTCTGTGTTCTTCAAGCACGTTTATTAATACCAAAGGTACTTGCAAGAGAATAAACACTGGCTATGGGTCTTGTATCTCCAGTAACTGTAGTTCCTGGAATCATTATCTTTCATTTAGTATCCTCAAAATGCTTCTGTAAGGCAAAGTAAAACCATTAGCCTTACTTTATGGGAGGGAACAGAGACAGGAGAGTCTGTATGGGGACAAACAGACAGATGCTCATCTTCCTCCATTCTGAGCCAGCTTCATCTGGAAGCTGTGCATCTGCATAACACGGCTCCATGCCATGAAAATCAACAAGCCTGAGTCCTCTGAGTAACGAACATTAGTAAAATTGCATTAAAAAAAAAAAAAACCCAAAAAACAACCAAAAAAAACCCCCACACCACAAAAACCCCACAGTAATTTTTGCTGCAAAAACAGAAACAGCTTTGGGGGATTTGTGAGCTTTTCATTAAAGATGCAAAGGACTGCCTATATGGTCAAGAGAAACAGAACTTGGTGCTTTCATGTTGGCAGGAACTCATTCCTGAATGGCCATTTGTGCCATTCATCCATCCCAGCATGAGCACGGAGCCAAGCCGGAGCCAGCGCACAATAACCCCGCGAACACACCAGCTCTGTTGGCAGAACAACATTAGCATGAGCTGACGTGCTCCACGGTAGTCAGAGCTCCTAGCACGGCAAGCTGGAGGTAAATGCAGTCGATTTGCCAGCTCCGAGATGGGCTAACAGAAGAAAAAAAAAAAAAGGAGCCCTGTGACAAAGAAACTGAGGGCTGGTGAGAAGGGGGGCATGGGCAGAGTGGAAGAAAGAGCTGAGCTGGTCTGAATGTCTTCTGGTTTGGAAAATATTCATATTTTGAAAATAATCTTTATTTTGTAGAACACTGTTAAGGAGCAAGCTTGCTTCTTTCATAATGCTAACTGATGGAATTACTCTGTGGGAGGGAGGAGGTGAGCGCCGTTACCTTTTCTATTGACAGCTCTGTTATGGGAACTCCTTCCCACCAGGGAAACCTTACTGGTCTGGAACATGCGATCCTGTAAGTTAAAACAGCCCGTATACCCGTACACAGCAAAGGCTAAGGGGAGCAGCGGACAGCTGACGGTGCCGACGCCAGAGCAACGCACTGGGCACCCGTCTGAACGGATCCAAGCCCCACCAGTGCCGTCACCCAGGTGCGCGCACGGACGCACACCCCTGTCCACAATTCCTGAGGTTTTAGTCTGGAAACCCTCTCTTTTGGGTTGTCAGCAAACGTAACACACAGATACAAAAAGCAAAGACTGCTTTTGACAGCTCACATTGAAAGATGAGATAAAATGGATTGAAATAAAATAGGGAATGAAGTGACATTGAAGGGGCTTTATCTGATGGAAAGGATTTTAAAGCGGGATGTTTGATAGCTTTCATTAATCATCATCTACAAATAGGAAAAAGTTTACATTTGGTTCACACCACTATTTTGTTTCTACTTATGCCTAAGAATTCACCTGAAGATCGCGGGGAACCAGGTGATGAACTCATACAGACCGAGAGGGAAGACGCCTCGCTCCAAAGTCCAGGTCCCCTTCGGGAGGCAGCTGAGCCGCTCCGCACGGCCACGTCCAAACAGATTTGGGGACATACGCTCCTGCCACGGGGCCCTTAGCTGTATTTGCATCCTTAGGAGAACGGGGATATCTTTGGATGCCTCCATATCAGAAACCAGACCAGAGAAATGAACTCTGTTCAAAACATTTGTACTCAAGAAGAGGACTGCTGTGTTACAGAAAGCTTACAGAGCAAACCAGAAGTATTTTTGGAGCGCAAATAATATCTGCTATCAGAGTCAATTCCGTCTGTCTTTGGCTAACTTACTTAGCCTGAAAGAAACCAGATAATAGGAGGTTTTTTGAAAGTGTCTCCACCCAGAGCTAAAGGCAACCTTTCTGCAGATCGATGGCTCCTGCCCAGGTACCGACTGGCATCCAGTGCTCCCAGAGTCTGCGTGCTCTGCAGGACACTGTGCACAGACAGGGTCCGGTTTTGCAATATGTTTTAATATGATCCAAGCCACTGGTCTCCTCTGGCCCCTTTCTGAGCTTCAGACCTAGCCCTCCGGGCCACGTGCAGGTGTGACGGGGCAAACGCTGGATTCATCGCCCTCCAGGAAAAAGGTCCACCTCACGAGTGAACCGCTTTCTTCATGCTTACCCTAAAAAACCTGGTCTTTGAGTTAAACTTCAGGATATAAAAACTTACAGAGCTCATTTCTAAAACGCAAACACTCAAAAAAACCTCCTTACACCAATTAGCCCAGACTTTACGGTACGCTCATACTGCAAAAACCATCCTTTTCCACTTGTTTTGGAGTGGGCAAAGGCTGGTAAATGCTCCTAATTGCTTGGTGTGCTCCTGATTCTTTGTGCTGCTTTATACCACATTTTAGTTATTATTTTTTCATGTGAGCACCTTTACATTATGACAATGGTAATTATGGCTTACGGGAAGGTGCCCTTTTAGTGGGTTTGGGAGTGCACAACGTTATATATGTGTATTTCTAAATAAATGACGCTGGCTGTTGCTACCAGCATTTTTATGCAGACCGGGTGCCTCTCTCCATCGCTGCGCACTGTTTGCACAAGGAACGGTGAACACAGGAGACTGTGAGACCAGACGACACAGAGGATTTCAAGGGTTTTGCAGGCCCTTCCTGGAGCCCATCTGCCCCAGTAGCTGTCCCAGTCCCATCGCTAACCCCCTGAAACAGCAACGTCACTTTTCATCCCCCACCTATTCAACTGGATCACCGTCTCCTCTGCCGTCCCCCAAATGAGGGATAGCTGCTTCTGCTGTGGCACTGGCAGAAGTGTCCTAAGCTGGTTCTCTAATTCTTCTAATTGATTTTTCCATAATAAGCTTTTTGCTAGTGAGAGAATTCACATTAAGTAGCTTTTCTTGTCCAATATTCCTTCTCATTTTTCTTCCTTGTCTGTTACTAACATCTGTTGAACAAAATTGATAACAATAGGGGATCCATTACTGTCATGCCAGGGGTGCACCATCAATCCAGGTGCTTCAGAGGTTAAAATCAAAAATACTCTCATGTTCAAAAGGAAGGGAGTCAAACGCTAAGTAGATACGCTTTATCGCTAAAAAATTACATTTTTATGGAAACTGTGTGATATCTGGTTATTCAACTTATTAGTACCTTTCGTACTTTTCCCCTTTGCGCATCGCTTTCTATTTGTTTTTCTGTTGTTTATAGTCAAACCATATTATCTTGTTTCATCACTCAGTCATCCTGTTAGCTGGCACCAGGCCAGATTCATCCCGCAAGCATATTAATCTTGACAATGCACCTGGGGTTTCACTCATTCGTACTTTGGCTTTTAATAGACATGTCCCCATGCACTCAATTTATTACCTTGTTTATATCAAAGAGTGAGCTGAAGAGCTGTGCATCCGAGTAAATCACCTCAATTATCAAACTCTGCTACTTGACCAAAGGCTTTAAACCCCTATAAAGTTATACTTAAAACTCTACTCAACCACACAAAGATATCCTAGTTTCTATCTCATAATACATATCTACCCCAGAGAGATAATACATTTATATGAGACTATGTGCTTTTTATATTAGCAATCCTTTAAAAGTTCTTTAAGTAAATAGATGTTCCAGGTAAGAAGGAGCAAAGCAGTCTGAGGCTGTAACGATGTGCTCAAGCTAAGAACCCCCTGCCCACGATCGACTGTTCAAATATTGGCACCTCAGAAAATGCAGCTCTTGGCTATCAGTATCCTAAATTAAGATAAATTTGACTAGAACATAGAAGCACTTTAGACATATGAAGAATAAATAACGATAAGGCAAGTAGTTCCTCACAGATGCGTTAGTAAAGCTGAACAAAACAAGGTGCCGTAACAGCTGAGATAAAGGCAAGCAATCCTGACAAGCCCCTGATACGTTTCTATACTTTTCCAGAGCCTTATGAGTCTCTTGGTTCTGCAAAATTAAACCAGAAATCTAAAAATCATTAGCTTTATTCGAAGTTTTTTCTCCTTGGTATTTCCATTTCTAGTCCAATTAGCAATACCTCAAAAACAATTTCTCTCTCCTGGCATTTCAAATCCCTACATCCCATCAGCAGGAGATGTAGCCCCGATGCGGGCAGAAGCCTGGAAACTCAAGGGTGTTGCAGAGATGAGGTCGGGCTGGAGTCGGACACCAGAGAGCATCCATTTTCATGGAAATCATGAGATGTCAAACTTAATTCATATAGAGCCAGGTGCCCTCAAAAACAGATCAAACCAGTGGGCAAGCTCAGGAATCAATGCGGTTATTAATGAGTATTGGAGAAAGAAGCCACCTGAAGAGGTGAATATGCTGAGAAAACCTGAGCGGAACTATTTCAACGAGCAAGAGCAGCACAGGATTACAAGGCCATCGAGCATGTCGGCAACCAACAGAACCAGCCGTTTGCTGGTATATTTAGCAAACCTCTAGTAATGCCCTCTTCTACTTTTTCCTCAATATTTAGACTCTCATTGGGCATCACCTCCTTATTCTATTAACACTCTGAGAGCTGGGAGGCAGATTTGGAACTGAAACAGCAATGTTTACTGGCACCTTCTCCTCCAAATAACTGGCAAACTTTCTTTCTGACACATAATTGCATTTCTACAAAATTTCCTGTTTGGGTGGGCACAAGTTGGTTTTCCTCATTTTTGTGCAGGGTATTTTGCCTCCCAAAGTTTCCCTGTGTTGAGACCACAAAGCTGATTAAGACACCGTTATCCGATCGGACACAACAGTTGCACCAGGAGAAATTTTAAGTTAACTTTAACGTCATTCCCTGCTCTGCTTTTCAAGTGGGAATTCACCCAGGGAGCCAGGGTGAGGTGTGCAGAGTTACGACTACTTTCAATTTAAGATCACAAGTACTGTAACAGACCACATTAAAAAGACTTTCTTTTAGTCCTAGCTGTTTGTTAATGATCACTCCATCGTCCTCGTCTCAGGCAACCGATCCAAGCTGGCAAATATTTGGGTTTATAATTACGATAGCAAATTCCAGATTTCACATCTCCTGCTCCAGTGAGGGTGCTGAGACACCAGTGCAAGTTCATTTCCTCACTTCGTGTTTACAGACAAGCTATTGGCTTTGCCCTGATTGAGAGACGCTGCTACCAAGGCCGCCTACTCAGAAAGCACCCACTGCTTCGGTGCATGCTTAAATCCCACTGCAGCCTGCTTAGATGCATGCTTAAACACTTTCCTGAATTTTCGACCAGGCTCTGACTCAAAGCAGGCTACAAAGGGAAAAAGAGGTCTTTTTGACATGTTTAGAGCAATTTTACTGTTGCCATGAGGTGCTTATTTCCCCTCTCCCATCCAGAGGGCGAATTGTTCCATTTCATCCCAAAGGGATGTCATTAATTCAGGTGTCTATGTTACAAACGTGGATTTTGCTGATATGTTCTGTGTGTCATTCACGCCAAAGTCTCTCCCATCTCATAGTTCTGCAGCACAACCACCATCACAGTCTGGAACCAATGCACCATTGAGAAAAATAATTATCCTAAAAGTAATTAAATTAATTGACCAGGGAAGTGAGTCTGTGAGGATAATTAAAACTAACACGTGTTTTGATGCATTTATAGCACAAATGCTCAGGGCCACAGTATTAACTGGCCTCTTTAGCTCCACTCTTCACCCAGCACAGCCACCCAGGCATCCCCATCCCTGCCCCTTGGTGCAAACTGGAGTAATAAATATATATAATGCACTTTTTTCTTAATGATATTCATGTGAACGGGACCCACATTCTTGAGGCTCAAGAGGAACATGACTGAGATTCGCAAAATCATAAAGGCAAAAGAGAAGGTCAATATAGAACTGTTGTTCACCAAATTCTCAAAAACAGAACTCGCTGAAGCTGGCACGGAGGATGTTTGAAACCGATAAAAGGAAGGGTTCTTGAATCATCTGATTTTAGTTCATTTTTTTTAGAGCGGGTAGTGAACTGGAAACTGCTGCCAGGGGAGGCTGTGAAGCTAGAGCATGAAAAAGGAATTAGGTGGATTCATGGACAACAGGTCTGTAAACAGATACTAAAAGCAGCAGGCAGGGATGTACCCCTGAAGGTTACAGGGAAGAAAAAGATTCTTCTACCTCGCATACTTCTGTCCCTTGGCCCCTGGTGTCCCCTTGCTCTGCATGAGGAGACCTGGGAGAAGACTCGGTGGCCCTGTGCCACAGATCCCCTTGTGCCAGGAGATGTCCCCCGGCTCCCGGCTGCACCCTGGCGAGGCATCCCTGGGTGGGCACGGGTGCCACAGCTTTGGGGAGGGTCAAAAGGCCCACACTCAGACAGCCACAAAGACATCAAGACCTGCTGAAGGCAAGCTATGTAAACTTGAAACAACAAACATCATCCGAGCGGGAGACAGATGGATGGACAGTCTTAATTAACTGTTTCTTGTGGCATATTCTTGATCGTTTGGTTGATATTCCTGCAGTCCATTACAAACTTCATTAAATTTACTTGCCTCACAGGCATTTCTACCTCTTATAATCAGCCTCATTCCTGTCAAAGATAAATTGCTTAATGGGATAAGTTGATCCTATACAAATGGAGCTTGCTTTGAACTTGTGTTGATGAGTAGTATTACACTGAGGCACCAGACAGAAGGTTTCTCTGTTGTTTATCTTCGTAGCGATACGGCATGAAATAAAAATGGGTGCCACTTTGTTACCTGAGCTGCATTCATCAGGCTGTACAGAGATTAGAAAATACTAGTCAAGTTAAATAAACAAAACAAACTCAACTAGAATGCTTAATAAGACTTTTAGTTCTTTGATGTCTGCATTTAATATTGATGTGTTGCAGGTACCAAGGCATCATTTTCAAAACTTAAGGTTTTCCGCTAGACCAAAACCAAGCTCCACAGTTTAATTTATTGTTTTAAACCATCTCTTGATAGTTGTACCAGATCCTTTAGTTCAAATTTTTGAGAAACAGCTGATGATAGTTCCTATGTTCTATACCTATCGTGACTTTATAGCCTCCTAACATCTCTCTGCTTCTGTCCTCTCTTCTCCGAACGATGAAAATCCTCCCGGTACAGGGAAATACCTCGTCACCCTCCCTGAACCAGAACAAGGTGCCTCAGAGCTGCTCTCTGATCCCACTGCTTTATTATGTTGCCCCACGTCTTCCTAAGTTGCTTTTCATTATCTGAGTCATCCCACTGAAATCAGACCACCGGGACTCTTTAGTATTATGTCATGGGTGGAGAAACCAGTCTGGCTCCATAATTACAGTAACTATAATGCTTTAATGTTGATGTGGGTGTAATTTCTTAATTAACACATCTTTTAAAAAGCGCTTAATGCTTAAGACAGAAAGCATTGAAACTTAATGCACTAACTCAATAACAGCATAACCTACTTTCTTCCAAATAAGAAAGCAGGGGATTATTAGACATCAATGCATCATTTGCTAATGAGTTGTAATTCTATATTAATTTACCTACTCATTGATGAGATACGAGAGATTTACAAAATATGTTAGAGATTGTGGTTCCAGAAAACTAGTTCAACATCAGAAAACAAGAAGTTATTAAATTTTTCTCTATGGTGCAACTGGAATAATTAAGTAGTTGGCATTTAAATAAAATTCATAAAAAATTAGAACTCAACTGACAAATTATGACGTTAGAAATAAGACACGCAATAGCACAAAGCATCCAGTTGCAGTGCTCAGGAGAACAAGGATTTTACGCAGTGCTCAGAAGCAGACAGAGGCGAGGGGCAGAGCCACCCGGGTGCGTGCGCTCCCCAAACCAGGTGCCTTGCGATCTCCATATTTTTGGCTTTCCCTTTTGTTTCTAAAGCTATGACCTTGGAAATTTATCCCCCATAATGTCCAGTTATTATATATCCAGAATTGTTGCTGCTACTCTGGCATTTTTAAAAATAAAAACTATGAATGTGTTATAACATCAGAAAAACAAAGGCTTCAGGAATTTTCTCTGCAAAATCCACGATGGAAAAGCATTATTTTTTAATGAAGAGAGATGGTTCAGAGTTGCTTTCTGACACTACTTCCCTTTTATTGCCATAGCAGTTGCAATCACGTATTTCACATCCTCCTAATGCCTACTCAAGAGTTATTTCTGGAAAAAGAGAATAAGTAAATAACAGAGAAACATAACAAAAATGTGATTTCCCCAAGAGATAAGCCCCTGGGTTTAGGGCCAGTCCCTGAGCACAGAGCAACGCACCAGCTCTGCAGCGAGGATCCATTCTCCCCGACTGCACATGCCCACGTTGGTCTGATGGTTGACACCTCCAGCAGATACCAACGCTAACGGACATTTATGAACGTAGCATGGTGCCTTCAAAGACCCCAAAGTGACTTTGAGATCTGAAGCTCCATTTTCAGAAGTGACATTATGAAACTCCAGTGGAACTGCCCTTGCTCTAGGGGAGAGTCCTGTCAACTTCTTCTGGTTTAGCCAGCGTGCAAACATACTGTATTAGCCCCTATAAATAGAAATTGTGCTGTATATGCACATCAGCTAAGATGCGTACTTAAATCATGAAGGTTTATAGCTTTCAAAGGAAAGCTCTGACTTCTTTACCACCTACTACTGACATTTCCACAGCAGTAACACCATGCTGGTGCTGCTCAAATTCCTAAAGCATTTCCAGATTTAGATATGAGAACATTTGTGTAAATTCTATGTACTGGTTTCATATGTGTTTAGAGCATGGGCTATTACTCAAAAGTCCTATCAACACCATCCTTACTTAAAGAAAAAACAAAACTAACAAACAAACAACTTATTTTCCAATAAAGTGTCAAACTTATCTGCTTGAGAGATTTGAGGGGTCGTAGAACCATAGATACAGAATGTCCAAAGGATCTATACAGTAACTGAAACAAGTACTTAAAAATACACATTTTGGGTAGGTCAGACTACATGCATGCTTTCCTGTTCGTCATTTGCTACTTTTAATACTCTTTCTTGTCAGCCCAGCTTACCTCGAAGCACAGATCAATATTTCCAGAGGGTTTGCTGCACTGGTTGGGCACTGGGAGAGAAATCCCTCGTGCTGCCAAAGTTGCAGGTGTTCCTCTTCTATGTAATGCGCTGTTCTGAACATTTACTTCTTTATATTTCAGCTTCTAGTTTTAGATTCCTTTAACCACATTGGGTTTCTGTCTTTGGGAAAGGACTGTGATCACATTAAATTACTGCACATTATCTTGGGTCTGTCATAACTCAGAAACATATATCAAGGAAACGTGTCAAAATGTCAATTTCAGACATAAGATTAGTAATTTATCTATTATACGTCCCCTTCTTGTTTTGCCGATTGCTATAGACTCAGATTCATCTCCCGCTTTTGAAGGGAACCGATGTTTGACTTTTTTCAAGATGTGCCTTATTATATTCTGTGCAAAGCAAATGTGAGTTTTGTAATTGTGTATTTTGTGTCAAATGTTTCTCCTTTAACATGGCCAATTAATTCCACATCTTCCCTGCTTTTGAAACTGCCTTGAAAATTGCGTACGTTTTCTATGAGCTCAGTTGTGACAAACTGTTAAATGCAAGTAACAAAAAATATCTTCAACACAAATGAATTAAACTAAATCTTAAAGCAGCTTACTTGAGCAAGACAACATAGAAATTCTCCCTACTGCTTTCTTTGCAACACTTGCTTCAGAAAACAGTTATGTGGAACTATTGAGGGACATAGTTTTCTTAAAAAAAGCGGGGGGGAGAGAGAGAATGGCAAGCCAGGATGGAGCTCCACGTACAGACGGCAGCAGGCTGCGAGTTGTCCCGAGAGCGACGAAGCAGCCCGTGCTGCTCGGGCTCCTCGTAATAACACCATAAATTCAAACGCGGCTGCTCGCAGCGCAGAGCCGTCGTCTCCGTGGAGCATTGGTGCGGAGCCCCCAGAGCGGGGGGCTTTCCCACCCCGACCCCGGCTTCATCTCTGGGTCCAGCTGCTTTCATCCTGACAGGGCTCATCCACATTTGTCCACTTCTTATGTTCCCAACTGTCTTTGGAGGTGGAAATGCAAGCAGCATTAGGACTGCCAGCTTTAAAGAAATGACAAAAAGCACTTAAGGATTAGAATAAACAAATGTGAGCAACTGAAAGACCTGAATAAGAAAAACAACTTGCTGCTTTAACTGCAGCAAAATTAAGCCCCTGTCCTATTCCTGATGTTTTGCTCCCTTCCCTGGAGCATTTTCCCATTAAATGCTGTAATGCCAGCAGTTCCCAACACAGAAGAGTCGGTGGTACCAAGAGGAGGCATCAGGCACATCCAGCGTCTCATGAATAGGAAAGCGGGATGCTGAGAGGTCTCAGAGTAGAAAGAGCAGCAGAAAAGCAAAGATGACATTCCTCACAGTTAGCAGAAGCGTCTTACTCTGTGAAACTTGAAATAACCAAGAAGAAAGAGCTTACATAAAAAGATCTTGTATATCTAGAACAGCTGCAACATCAGGAGGAAAAGTAGCACAAGAGACGTGTTATTGTTGCCCAGGACTGTGAAGTATTTTTGTCCATGCACCCCAGAGCTAAGCACCTACTTCCATACATTAAAACCTAAATGAGACATACCCACGTGAAGGATCTAATGATCTACCCGCACCACTTAGCTCATCTGTCATCACAGCAGGGGGAAACAAATCCCACAAAGCCCCAAAACCCACCAAAACACACAAGATCCTTTCTTCCTCTAATTCTCAGCTGGCTTGGCATACTCCTGCCTAGGATAAGCCTAAGTGATAACTGGGCTTTGTCTCAGCTTAGACTCCAGTTTTGTATCCAATACATCAATTTCTTGCAAAGGATGTCTATATGGAAGAATAAATGCTGACACCTGCAAGCATCAGCTTTGCGAACAGTGCTGTTATAATCGCCGTGAGCTCCTGGCAGCCCCAAAGCCACTAAAGCAAACCCCTCTGGGGCCCCAGCGCCATCCTGCCCTGCGAGGGGCTGTGCCCCCGCGCACGTCCCACTCTGCCCCGGGGCTCCTGACACCGCAGCAGCGGGCAGGGAAGGCGGCAGGAGCATTTTAAGCAGGCTGTGAAATCATCTGAGGCCCATCTAGCTAAGACTCTATTTTCCTTTTCCTCTCTCTCCACTCCATTTTTCCCCACAGAGACCAGCTTTGTTCCAGGAAAGGCAACACAAAGCTTGCCACTCCACAGTAAAAGTGCTAGGTTAGATCAGGAAGATGTCATTATTTTTTAATAGTAAGTCTCCCACCCATCCCTCTGCAAACAGGAGCCCAGGGAAGGGTTGTGCATGCTGAGGGATGGTATGGGATGGGATGGTGGCCGGGGCAGCCTCTCCTAGCAGCAGGGGCATGCGGCTCACCTCACCAGGATGGTGAGAGGGACCGGGCTGCCTTTCCCCAGGGACACTTTCCCCATGGGGGTTTGGGAGCCCACCCAGAGCCCCGTCTCCATTTCCAGGAGGAATTAACTGCAGAGGGGAGGGCTGCGCCCCGCAGGGCTCTCAGCTGATGACCAAGGCTCAGCATTTTATGCATCACCAGCAGTAATAAAGTGAGTGTGCAGGTCAAATTATTTCCTCACTTACATCTGTGCAACTCCATTACCCTTTAGTGCAGTTTCACAGGCAGAACCAAGGGCATAATGTGAAGACGACGCACTCGAACAAAGAATGGCTGCTGCCTCGTCCTTGCAGGTGAGCTGCGCTGCTCCGCCGAGCGCGGCTCTAATGCAAAACTCCGGCAAACTCATAGCCAACAGAGGGGAGAAACACACAAGCTGCTGAGACAATAAAATTCAACGCTGAATTAAAAAAAACAACCCGCACAGGACTTGAAGCAGTGGAAACAATCACGCTAATTGAGAAAAGGTGTCCCAGGAAGGAGGCAACTCTTCCGCCCGCTCGCCGAGCAAAGCCTTCTGGAGGCACCACAATCGCCACGCAACAGCTGGACTCCCTCACAAGAAATTTCATAGAAAAGTACATAATCTTATAATCATTGCCTCTGTAAACAAGTCATAACGTCTCAATTACAGTGAGGGTCCCCTGTGCTCTGGTTGTCTGTATATAATATTGCTAATTTAAAAACCAGAAGAGATTCTCAGAAGTTCATAGAATTACCCACCTCCCTCCAAGTAGAATGTAAATGGAGTTTTCTGCACTACCCATCTGTTCATTTTATATAATACGTATACTTTTTTCAAGATTAGGTTGTTTTCCTTATCTTTATACAGATCCACAGAGCTTTTGTAAGATGATCTGGGCCATAGACTCAAGCTATAGTGAAAAATCCCCTGCACTGACAGAGCAGCCCTGATTATTGTGCAAGTATTTAAAGAAGGAAAAAAAGCAGACCAAAAATACCGGTGTTCCTTTTCCCAATTATGAGAATTATGGGCAACTCGTATGATGTTATCAAGGAAACAAAGAAAACCCATTGCCTTTAGGTACAGAAGTGGGTAAGCCTTAACGCTGCCGCTCACTGGTTCCTGTACCAGCTGCTGGCTCATTCCCACCCAAAGGGGCACGAAAAATCAGCGGCTGCGCCCTCACCGATGGGGAAAGCGTGCCCTGCCCGAGAAGGACCCGCGTGCAGCGAGGGGAGCTCCGGTCAGCTCCTATTAGCAACAGATGCTTGTGGCAGATTTCACCTGGCCCTTTTCGGTTTAGGAAAAGGACTTATAATCTCTTTAATAAATCAATAGGGTCATCCTGGAGGAATTGCCTTTGTAAATGTGATGGATACAAAAAGAAAAAAGAGCAAGCTTGTTTCCCAAGTTTTGCACGTGTGAGTGCTGGGAGCAGATTTCAAGGAGAGAAGAGAAATAACCCATCCGGGTGTTTTCAGCTCACTGGCATAAAGGAATTAGCAATCATTTTTTCATTTCTTCACCTTCCGATGAAATAGGCTTGTGAACTTTTCTGACACAGGCAATGCTCATAACAAACAGAAAATAAAGTGATTACAGGGCAGGGGAATAAACCACACAAGGCCTTGCTGTGCCTGGACGCTGTGGAGTCCCACACTGAAAGCTGTTTCCTGGTTTTGTGCAGCACGTTGCAGCTGCAGCACGGAGCAAAGCCGCCTCTGCGGCGGTCTGTGCCTTCCTGCAGCGACGGAGAGATGCATGCCTGAAACAGCAGGCAAGAAACCGCATCCTCGTAACCATCACCGAGATGGTCTCATAAACAAGGAAATATATAAGCGGAGGCTTATTTCATCCCATCGGAAAGGCTTCTTTCAGCTGGAAAAATATGCATACCTATAGCAATTATAAAGCTCCTGGTACCAACAGGCACCCTGAGGAAGAGCTGCTGCAGTCCCGTCAGGGACCCTGCTTCTCTCTCTCCACCCTATTTTCAGAGCACTGAGTAGAAGCAGCTGGTGACAGCTCCAACCCCAGCAAAAACTTCCATTTGAAAGATGGCAAGGTTTGCTTTTGAAAACTTCCCTGTCTCCTTTTGTCCTTTTTTTCCCCCAGAATAAGTGTTTGAAACTTGTGAAGCCCAAATTCAAAAGCAAGAGTCACCAAAGAGACTTTAAACAGAAATAATGAATAAACAACATCTTAACCTCAGACTCATCCTCCACCTAGACACGACATGTCATTTTGTAAGCCAGGAACTTCAGACTCCGGGTATTGTACTTTCATCTTCCACCATGACAACTTGAGCTTCTTACAGCTTCTGTGTCCGTGCTTTCTCCGCAAGAATGCAGGGGAGAGCTTTGATTACTGCATGGCAGGTGAGGGAGAAGACGCGTCCTCCCCAGAAAGGAGGTTGGTTTGTTCACACTTATGGAGCCCCAGCTGAGTACAAGGCCCGGGGAAGCGTTGCACTTGCAAATCCGTGCTTGAGAAGCCTCAGCAGAGGCGCCGGGCAGCCATGTGGCTTGCCAATACACCCTACTGTGCTGCAAGACGGCTCCATCTCCCGGGGTAGCTCGGTTCGGTCATCATCACTGTCCAGATGGCACGGGCGAGGAGCAGAAGAGCACTAGGAGGTGTGGTGGAGGACTCTGCCAGGGGCAGAGCAATAGCAGTGGAAAAGTTCTGCAGCAAGGAATCACCTTTGGTTGGGAAAATATCACAGGGGGGTTACGTCCAGGCAATGTGAGATCAAGACAGTTTCTCTCCAGCCACAATGAAATCTGAGCTCCCAGCCGGGGCTTCCCGCATGTGAGCTGGCTTCATGGTCAGTGCTTCTGTTTCAAAGGGCCAAAGATCTCATAATATCAGTATAAGCTTTTTCAGGTCTGATTTTTTTTTTTTTAAAGCAAGCAAATGTACTTTAAGTGAACAGATGCCTTTTTGTGCGCATGAAGATGGTGCATAAATGCCAAGGTTTTCCCTATGCCTCTTCTTTTCTTCACCTCCAATCCAAGACTGGATGGGCTAGCTGCTCCTTCCTTCTGTCATTCCCTACCCTTCTCCATAGCAGAGAGGAGAAGATAGGAGCTGACAGTGTCTAGATTATTTATAAGGATTAACTCCCACGGGGCTCCCCCTGATGTGCAGCAAACACTTGTTATTATGCTATCCCATCCTAGTGAAAACCGCTCAGCGCGGATGCAGTAATCAGTCGTCCGCAGAACAAGGTCCTTTAAAAAAAACCCTAGCAGGCTCGAGCATGCGAACAGCAAAGTGGCTTGTGGTTTGCTTTCATTCCCCTGTGGCTCTCATTTCCTTTCCAGGTCTCACTCCAATAGACTAACAGCAGCAAGAGTAGGGGCTTCTCAAGAATAATATTAGACCACATCACGAAGCTTTGTGCACTTCCTTCAGGAGCAGTGTCCCTCTGCATGGAGATCACACTCAGAGCGTGGGCACATTCAAACAGGGATTTTTAGCTTTTGTATTGACCCTTCTTACAGCGTTGATCAGTATAATACCTCTAAAGCCAGAACAGATGTTTTAGCGTAACCACTGTAACCTTTCCAGAGGTTGAGTGAAGGTGAAGTCTTGCAGCTGCAGGAAATTCTGGGCACCTTATGTGAGCCATCCCATCAGTAGGCAGCCCCAGGCTGCCAACCCAAACACATTTTAAAAGCTAATCAGGGCCAAATGAGGTGGATAATTTGGTGGATGTTCCCTGGACATTTCCTAACTCATTGCTGCTTTTCACAAGGACGCGGGATGTAAAGGGCAACACCTCGGCTGAGCTGGTGCCTGAGGAACAGGCATATTGCTTGGCAGATCCCACGCATCGCTCAGGTTTGACCTTAGCTGCAAATTAGAAACAGCCAAGCAGACCCTCAGCCGGGCTCTTCACAGCAGCGACGGTCGCAGACAGGCATGTGGCTGTGCTGCACATCATCTCCCTGCTCTGGGCACGCAGCGTCCCCAGGCACTGGGGTCCTTACCATAGCCACGTCAGGGGCACGGTACCAGGGTCATCAGTGGATGAAACCTCATGGCCTGGGGCTCATGGGGTGATGCAATGGTCGATTCTGGTTTCAGACATGCTGGAGATAAAGTGTTGCGCTTTGCTACTGAAAGAAAAAGCAGCTTTTCTTTCCAGAAATCAGCTCAACTTCCCTAGCAGGGAGAGAAAAGAGAAAAGAACCATGCAGCGGTGCTCCCCCAGCTTGGGAAATAACATTTCCATCAGGCCTGACCTCGCAGCACAGTGTAAGCAAAGGGTTAGGATCATCTGCAAAGATCACAGCCAGGAGAACACTATACAGCCCTCCGTAATTTGCAAAAAACACCATTAATGCTAAAACAATAACCCTCTGCACAAACACTCCCACACAACCCTTCCCAGCACTGTGCCATTGAGGGCTCAGCAGCTTCTACATTCACAGCCAACGTAGGTGGGTTGAAGAAAGGGAAACGTGTTCTCTTCCGATGAAGAGAAAAGCTCCAGCAGCCAAAGGAAAGATTGAGAGTCCAGGCTGGTGAGCCCTGCAGGGCACGGAGCAAGAGGCGTTACGAAGGCAAGGGATCAGGTAGCATTTTAAGGTACGGATCTGTTTCAGGCTCTGGCTAATTACCCTTTTTTCACCTCGAATTTCAAGTTCCATTTAATTCAGTTTAAATTCCAGTGCAGATCTTCGAAAAGAAAGCAAGCAGGAGGCTGGGGACCCAGGGAGAGCGCAGTGAGGTGCTGTGGGGGAACAAACGCTCGCTCCCAGCTGCCTCGGTGGGGATGGGGCTCCCAAACCAAAACACATCTCCAGAAACGCCTCTCCCTTGGCACCTACAGCCGTTATTCACCTAAGGCCCAGCTCAGCTGCAATGATGAAACAGAACTAGCAGGTATTGGAGCAAGGTACCAATGGACACAGTTCATGCTGGGTGGACTGGCTCAGCACCAGGACCAGGACATCTCCACCGCAGCTCGTTTCATACGGGTTCCCGTTAGCTCCCCATTACAATAGGAGATTGTCTGCCAAAAGTGCATTTAGCACCATGACTAATCTCTTCCTCTGATGGCTCTCTCGGCCCCACAAGGGAGTATCTCCAGGGGAGCGTTTCATCTTGTTACAAGCTTTTCTATGAAATAGGTATGTGCAAAACCAAAGTAAAATCCAAGAGTCATGGGTGCTGCTGCCTTGCTGGCTGTTACGTGCTTGCATGGCTTGCTCCTGACCTGTAATTTCTTTTGCATTAGTAAGTCCTGTCCTGAGAAATGCTATTTAACTAAATTATATTTTGGGCTTTATTTTCCCTGCTGTAGAAGGGTATAAACCCCAAAGCATGCACAATGCTTAATATTTTCCCAAACTTTTACGTAAAAGCATCCCAGCAGACAATAAATGCCACAAATAATTCTTGTGCTTTCAGAGAAAATCAATGTCCTTATCAACAGCAAATGGTAGCTGCAGTTATGAATATTTAACATACAGTGTTGCTATGAGTTTAGAAATGCCTTGTATACCCCCAACCCAGCCCTGTAATAAACCCTATGGTCTTGTGGGATATTTTTTTTAATAAAAAGAAATAAAGAACATTAAAGCTAAGCCATTAAGTGCTGGAAGTAGTCTTGAATGCCAAATGCAATCTGCGCAACCCATCAGTATAACCTAGCCGTAAGTCAGGGCGACTTCCTAATATATTTCAAATTTATTCTTTTTGTGTGATAAAACCATAAAATGTTCTTTGCATTGCTAAATAAGCAGCAAGTGCAGTTCACTTTAGGATGATACTAGTCCTTAAGAACCAAACCAAAGAATAACTCAAAGCCAAGGGCAGGCCCATCCTTGCACGCGTAACCGCCGCGGCTATCGCTGCAGCGCGTCCAGGAGAGCGAGTCACCACGGCTTTCCTGGATTTGGCACAGCCGGGGGGGAGAGGTGATGCTGGCATTGCTCCAGGAGCGGCAAACCCAACGCATTTGGCCAAATGTCTCAGCCAAAACCCATTGCTTTCTCTCTTTTGCCTTCTGGCCTTCAGTCTACATGGTTTAAGTTCCCCGATTTTTTTTTTACCACAAACACGTGGGCTAAATATGTTATTAGAAAAGCCAAGCCAGCCCAAGCCCTACGCGGCCGCGCGGCTCCTGGAGCGAAGGCACAAAGCCACCCCGCACCCTGCTCGTTGGTGCGCTGCGCTCCCAGGAGCTTCCATTCCGTTCTTCTCTGCCAGGAACCTACTGGAAGCTTTCAGTAGCTTTTTTTCCAATCAGATATTCTAGAATTGCCTGGCTGTTCCTTTCTTCTGTCTCGCTTGCCAGCTAAACCCTACAAGTTTACAGACAAACACTGAAAATAAACCAATGACAGTAACAACGCATCCGATCGCTCCTCCCCCGGGCTCAGAAAACAGCTTACAGCTCATTCTAACGCAGTTCCAGCAATGAAGGTTTCTGGTTTTATTTCCCCCAAATCTTTTAGAACCCTCTCAAATTAATAAAGTTATTAAAAAAATTAATATTTGTCCTCTAGGAAATTGTAGTATTTTGTAGCTACATCCAAATTTAAAAACAAGCTGAAATAGATTTTTTTTCTCAGAACGTTAAGTCCTGAAAGTCTTCCCGAGAAGTTCCAGTGCCAAAGTGTTGGCAATTTGGGGATGACACCTGCGAGCTGGGGTACATTCTGCTCCCGTGTGTGCAGGTGATACGAGATCCTGGACTTTTTAAATAGGTTATAAATAAATAGGTTCTATGATTTCTGGATTGATACTGAAATATTCAATAGAGATCACCCAGAGCCCTGCCATTTGCTGGGTAGGATGGGAGGTGGATTAGGGAAGCTGAATAAGTACTCAACGTTAAAGTTTCCCTTAAGTAAATGACTCGTACGCATAAATAACATGGGGAGCTGTCAATAAATTCTGTCAAATAGAAGAGTAATTATGGCTTCTGCTTGTTAGTAGCAAAATGATACATTAGCCAAGCTTACACAAAACACAAACACCTTCTGATTTCATTGAAGATTAATGCTAATGTGCCAAATTGCCAGACTAAACTTAATTGCTCTTTTTTATCTTCATTAAATGATAAGCAGCAGCCACAGAAGGGGTTCTGGTGACCTTGGATTTACATAGACCTTCAGTCACAGGAAAATCTACTGCTTTCATTTCTAACGTGGTAACTTCGCTGGGGGCCGCAGCACCCCGTGTCCCCTTCCAAGTTCAAGCTGCCCTGCAGAGCCCAGCTCTGGGGTTCATCCCTAATGGCATACACCCGAACCCCCACGGTCCAAGAGAACTATTTTTGCCTCTCTGTGACAACCTAAAACGGAAGTTTTTGTTTCTTCAAAGACGATGTGGCTCCTTTTCTTTCCCGATTTGTGTTTTGCAACAATATATTTGCAGAAGAAAAAACATCACCCAGCTACTTCCCATCTCCATGGCAACATCCAGCTCTGGCTCCAGTTGAGAAATACTTTGCAAAACCCTGTTACCGCAGGTTAGTTGTTGCAAAAATTATACACTATCACTCACAAATAACTCCATAATATTGAAAATGTTCTCCGAGTAAAGAGTAATGGCCTGATTTTAGCCCTTCTACACCTGAGCTTCCTTCATTTCGCCCATGGTTTTCCAGACAGCAAGTAATTGCAGACACAGTTTAATCCATTTCTGTGTCCAAGCAGTGCATTTGCAGGTTTCTGTTAGGTATCTCAATAACTAAACGGCCTCACGCAAGACCACAGGAGAGGGAGAGTACAACATCCCACCTACGACCATTTGCAGTCGGTCACTTAGAGAAAGCTGCTGTTGCACATCTGTCCATACCTGCTCCTCCCACCCCATCCCTTGCTCCGTAAGCCTACCTCTGCAAGTACGGAAAGAGTAGAGAAATGTGCTTGCTCATCTCCTGGGGCTAAAACTTGGGTAGGAGTGAGCAGAGAAACTAGGGGAGAAGGGGAGCTTCCACATTTGTGCTCTCCTGCACAAGCAAGCAAAAGGGCAGAACTGCCTTGCCCAAATGAACTGGAAGCCCCTGTCCAAAGCAGCTGGCCTTCCTCCTCCTCCTCGACTCTTCTTTAGTGGAATCTGTCTTTTAACTTCAGCCGCACTGAGTCAGCAGGAGCGGGCTGTCCCTGCTGGAAGGGCCCTCCAGGCAAAGTTCAAATGACCAATTAGTGTCTCTATGTACTTTTAAGCTGCTGCCCCAGCTTGCACAGGCTGAGTCAGTAACCTTTAAAAATGCAAAGCTTATCCTGGGATGCTTGCAACTACATCCTGAAACATCGCTGCCTGGTGATAGGAAGACGTTGCTGGGGCTTGCTGTCTCATTCTCTTATGCCATCGGTATTTCAAGACCCCCCAAAACAGTGATGCAAAACAGGTCCTGACCTGGGATGAACTGGCCGGGCGCAGACACAGAGAACCACCCCAGACAGTAACACTGGTTTGAACCAGGAGTCCTGGTTCTTGCTGGTCCCTACAGCCTGCATGGGTTATCGGGGCAAGTGCCCAGTGCTTCAGCTGCCAGATCAACCCCTGCGTGTCACAGCCCAGGTAAAGCACCTCAGGAAGAACACGGGATATTCGTGGAGCCAGAACACGGAGTTAGCTTGGGCTGCCTTACGGGGTGCCCAGGAGGTAACAGGCAATCAAGTGCTTTCCTCTGTACTGATGAGTGCCATCGGACCTGATCCTTCAGGAAAGCGTTAGATCTGGATCTGAAGACAAGCAGAGAAAGGAGTAGCTAGCCAAATTTTCCCAGTCGTTAATGATCCTCAAAGTTCAAAATTTCTACCTTGTTAATTGGGTTTTTCTGGCTTCAGCTTAAAGCTATTGAGTCTTTGTGCCTTTCTCTGAAGAAAGCGCCTTTCAGTACCTGGAGCTTCCTCCTTATGAAGGTACTTATCCACCGAAATTAAGTTACAAGCTTCTTTTTGATAAGATAAACAGACTGAGCTCCTTAAGTCTATCACTGTAAAATATTCTCTCCAGTGCTTAATCATTCTTTATTAATCTTTTCAGCTCAGTGACATGGCAGCAGAAAGGTAAAAAAAAAAATCAGGAAACAAGCAGAAAAAAAGAAAGCCCCACTACAGGAGATAAAGGGATATGCTATCCGAGGGAGCGAGTAGTCCAGGATTTCACAAAAGGTGCTAAAGTCATTAGGCAGCTATAGTACAAAATTACTCCAAAGACCTTACGGAGGTGCAGCACTGCTGCCCTGAGCGGGGAAAGGCGAAGCGAGCCGAGGGGAAGCTGCCTAACGCTGGTCTGCGATCAATGTACATCCTCCGGGTTTCTTAAAGCGTCTGAGACGGGGAGTTGGAGGCAGACTGATAAGGTGGGCTGTCCTTTCAGCCAAGGATGTCAACGTGGATTTCAACATGTTCTTACAAAAACCCTTACAGATGCACATCAGGCACCGGAGGAAAAGGCAGATCTCTATCGCAGCACTTGTGAAACTGCATCAGGGACTACTTCAGAGATTAGTTTACAATGAACGCAAACTAGGCTTAAATTAGGTGGTGCGAACCAGATAGCTGGGACTTCTACACATTATATTTATTGATTTACAGATTTAGTTGCAGTATGCAAGTCACCGAGTGCTCCCAGGATAAACTAGCCCCCTGAGATCCTGCTAGTGATTTCCAGCGCTCTGTGCTCACGCACAGCTTATTCCCCTCCTCGTAGTCGCAGTGCCAGCTAGAGAGGCACCACGCTCCCAGCGTAACCACCGAGATGGACGCTGACGAGCCAGAGCACCCCAGGAGGCTCCGGCGGCAGAGCAGCCCAGCACCCAGCCCAGCCCCGGGGTGCCAGCAGCTCCTCTCCCAGCCCCGGGACGCCTGCAGCAGCATCGGCACTCCTCAGGAATGCCCCACCATTGAAAACATGAAGAATTCATTTTGGTCCAAACCCACCGCTATTTTTGAACTTCGCAGCGTAAATGGCCACCTGGCAGTTTCTCCAAGAGCAAAACTTGTGGCTGGCTCCATGAACAGAGACGTTTGTGGGCCTGTGCAGGTGCTGGATTACACCCAAAGAGCACGTCATGAACTGAAGAACAGATTCATTCGCGTTCCCCTGTTTCTGGGAGCCCCAGACCACACCAAGAAGAACAAAACACCAGGTCGCCCCATGCTCCCCCCATTTACACCATCATTCCTGCTGGTGTAACACAGCAACGATTGCTCTGCTAGGACGGCGACAATTAATGCTCTGGTTTGCATGTTTTGCAGGTGCAGTATAGAAATGATACCGGTCATCTTTTGCTATCTTCTAAAAAACCTTGCTCCTGACTTTTAATAGCTAGCAATAGTTAACACTTGCAATTCTCATTTCATTTTTTAAAAAATGGTTCACTTAAATCTGACACTGAGTGTCATTTGTTGTATTACTGACCCTTTCACTTTATTAATTTATAATTTAATTGTCAGTTAAATTTGATCAAATATATCTGAACTGAAGCCATTTGCATTAAAAATAATACATCCTTTCCCTTTTATTCCCTGTATTGTGGCAGGTGTTACTCGATAATTCAATCAGTGCCTGCAGAAAGCTGCTGTTTAATTAATAAGAAAATGGCTAAGCATCTAAGTAAAAAAAAAAAACCCCAAAAAACCAAAACACAAAACCAGGCACAGATGAAAACCCCGATGAGAAACAATGGATCTTGTTAAGGATTATAAAATTCAGACATTCTCAGTTACATTTTTGCTGGATTAAAACCAGACCTTCATGGGGATGACAGCAACTGCCCCGGCACAGCCCCAGCCATGGAGGCACCAACAAAAGCGGTGGGATTCGCTTTCCCCGATACCTACGGATCGGCAACAGCAGTCGGCTCAGCCTGCCAGGCTCTCTTTAACCCAGCTCCTCCCCGCAGAACATTTGGGGCTGTGGAATGATTAATAACCCTGCTTTCGCTTGGAAATTCAGTGTTTACAAACCAAAGAGAAATTCACTTGTAAACTGTCCAGCCTTGGCAGCCCACGTTGTCACGGGCTCGGGAAAAATCCTGCGCTGCCGGGGGGATGTTCTGGAAGATGCTGATGCTTCACAGCTCATGAATTGGAGAAATATATCTGAGTGATGAACTGGATTTTTTTTCCTGATTAGTATATTGTAATTAATTCTCTGAAGAATCCTTGCTTAGGAACTTTATTAAATCCCATTAAGACTAATGAATTGTTGTTGTTTCCTAATTATATAGTTGTTTCTAGTTTAATGAACTGTATATTAATAGACTTATAGAACGGACATTTTACTTTTAGGATAGAAATACTTTAAATAAGAGATATATATTCTTGCTAATAGCATCAGTTGTCAGTTACAGTCGCTTTTAATAAATCTGTTGGAAACTACTCTCTTTTTGAATACAGATTTTGCTTATTTTGTTAGCTAAAGAGGCACACAAAAAGCCAAAAATGAAACATGGTCTGATGTTTTATGTAAAGCAGATATTTTTGCTCCTGTTAATTTGCTCCTTCACCATTTCTCATTGCAAAACAGGATCTCCAGGCCTCTGCAACTAGCTGAATACTTCTGACTCAAGCGATATCATAGGGGAAAGGAAGGACAGTGCAGGATGGGTGCCCGGTGAAAGTTTTTTTCCTTCACAAAAGAAATCAGTAAGATGGATGTTTTTCCAGCTGAAACTCATTTCAGGGGAGACGCACCTGGTGACAACACCCGACTCGGAGCCCACCAGCATCGCACAGGCTCAAAGCAAACCCTCGTCAAGAGACACACAGCACCAACGGCTGAGATAACTTTGTGATGAGCACCACTGAAAAACGAGGCTGTGAAATAGCTTTCAGTGCCATGCCGAGGGGCTAAAAAGCCCCAAAAGTTCTTTAGGTCAGTTTTGGTCACTACCCTACAGCAGGCGAGATGCACACACCGCTCCATGAATAAAACCAGATGGGCATAGGGAGGAAAAAAAGACCTTTTTCAGCACCAGCAGAGACCTTGAGCATTGCCCCGCGGGTGAGCTCAGTAACACTCGGGCTGGTTTATCGCATCCTGGCGATGCGATACATCCAGAACGCACCCGCTGATCAAGCCCGTACGTGTTTATTTTATTGTCCTCACTAAAAATGCATTTTCAAGAAACTTTGCAACCGCTCAAAAGTTGTATTGAATTTTCTCCTACAGGAGTGAACTTGCTTGAAGGCTGGCATCTAATGCCAGTGCTCCCTGGACACTTCTGTGCCGTTTTGCCCCCAGAGCTCCCCAGCCCACGCAGACAATGGCGTTACGCGAGGGGGTTTGTGCTTCATTAATTCCTCTCGGTCCCTCCAACGCACACATCCTTCCACGAGCAACCCGAGGAGCCGCCTGTTACCTGACCAAGCTGAAGCCGTCTCCGAGCAGAGAAGCTGCTGCACCTCGCTCACGAGCTGGGAGCTTTGAAGTCTCGCTGCAGGGTCAAGGCCAGTGTCTAGGGCTGGAATAAAGGGCAAAATGGTCAAAAATACCATCCTTCTCCTGGCCTTATACGTCTGTTCTCTGATAAACTGGCCCAACATAGAATCCTGGGTACGCTCGGAGCTGGCAGCAGCTGGCACGGTCATACCTACAGCTGGTTTTATCCAAAGAGGTAAACACAGTTTCTCTGCAAATGTCTCCTGAACTTTTCCTGAGGATCTTTTGTAGGGTGAAATAGATACAGTCCTAAAATAGGAGCTGCTTAAAAAGTAAGAATTGCTACTGCTCAAAAAAAAAAGTCATCATCTTCAATGCTAATACATATCATCTTCAACACACTGCAGCCACACCACAGATTAATTTCAGTACAGAGATTATGTTAATATACAAAAAAAGAAGTTGTGATATTGAGTTAGATCAAAGATTTTTCATTTTAGTCACTATCTTTGGCACCAGTCAGTAAAGCCTGTTTCAAAGTAAAGTCAAAGGCCTCTATCATGCACTGAGCTGAACCACAATTATTACAGGGAAAGGCATAAAGTTTAGACCAGAGTCTTGCTTGATCTTGATCCAACATTAGTTGCTTAAAGTAACGGGTATTGGGTGAGGAATGACAAACTCCTCCTAAGGCCAGTACTGCTCTTGCAAAGACTGAGGGTTTTTTTGCTTCCTAACCTGGGGAGAAAGCCAGGCAGTAGGTCCTCATTTCACAGCCAACACGATACCAGCCACTCCAGCTGAGTACAGAGTCAAGCTACTGCTTTTTATTTTTTGTTTACACTGCACCAAAGTTGAACCCCAGAGCGATAAGAGCTCGGGAGGAGGTGGAGGAGAGGAAGGTGGGGTGCGAGGTACATTCATGTGCCGTCAGTGGAAGCAGAAGCTTTCGGCACCCTTCTGCCGCATCCAGCGGGTGTTTACTCCAACAGCTGTGAACTGTTCAAGCCTTCTGTACTCTGACCAGGAGGTGCAATCAAACGGGAAGGAAAGCGCTTCCAGAAACGAGCCATTATGGATGTAAAATATAAAACTAGGAAACACTTTCAGGAGCATTGCCCCAGCTGCCCCAGGATCCCCAGCCATTCAGGGACACCTAACCAGGGACACGCTGGTGGGATGCGCATCCCAGCCGGTCCACAGCAGAGTCCTCACCACCGCAAAGCAACCTCGCACAACCCGCAGCTCATTAGCCACTGAACACAACACCTCTTGCTTCACCTCTGACTTCCCAGGCTGTTGCAGAGATGCTCCCCCAGGCAGAAAGCCGCCATCCCCAGCTCCCCAGCAGCCATCTCCTGCTGGCTGACTTTTGTTTTACTCTGCCTTCCCCGACAGCCCTGGCACGCTCTCCAGAGAAGCTACAGTGCCGGCCATTAACGTAACTCTCAGGGGACAGCTCTATATAACTGTACTGCCAGGTACTATATTTACGACCGCCTGTTCCCTGTAGCAGAGCTGGGCGCTCGCTGGGGGACGGGGAGAGGCTCCAGAAAGGGAGGATGAAAAGCGGCCCCTTCCCACCGCCGAGCAGGAGCCTGCTGGTACCCAGCCATCCTCCTCCCGTACACACAACACAACAGCCCTTTCTGCTCACTTTCCATAAGGGATAAATAAGCTTAGCCCGAACAAGCACATTATGGATAGAAACATTAAGCTTTATAGGTACACAATAGCTGAATGAATTAAGCCTGAGAGTCTCTTGGGAGGCCGATATCCAGCTAGACCCATATATCACCTCCTCTTGCACTTTAACCACCTCCTTCTCTCCCAGCAAAAAGCCAGAGATTTTTCTCCTATTTCTAGAGTCTCCCAAAGGCACGGCAGCTCTTTGCCTTAACACACCATCATTTGGAAGGGAAAGCGAGGCCTCTTTCCAGGCACCCCGGCCATAACTTTCAGTTGATTCCCTGCAGGCTGCCCAGGATGGCTCCCGGCTGGCCCCGAGCCCCACGAGAGGTACGGAGCCCCCCGCGCCGCTGGCACAGGCCCCTGCTTCCCCAGCAGCCAAGCTCGCTTTTTATTTAAGCCTACTCAGAGTTAAAACTAATACCTTCCTACAAACTTTTACTGTCAAGCAAAGACTTAGATTGTGTACTACCCATCTTTAACAAATGGAAATAAAAATACAATAAACTGCTTTTTGCTAAAGGAGAAGTCTGAAAGTACCTTAAGGAAGCCTTGAACAAGAAGCCCATCCACACTGCTTGGGACCCTCAGCCATCCTCCCACGACTACAGGGAAAACCTACAGCAGAGCCCCAGGTTGCTTTTGTAGGTGCTGGGAGGGGGTGATCACCAAACCGCCCGCAGGTGAGCCCCTGCCCCTTCCCCCAGGAGGGCTCTGCGGGGTCGGCCGGGTACCCAAGCGCTCCGGTGAAGCGCTTCCTTCTCGAGGCCGCTCTGCAGCTGGGGAACGTGGCGCTGGCCAGGCGCAGGCAGCACGCCGCCCGTCCCCGTCCCGGGGAGGTACGCGCCTCTTCCCCATCTCCCGGAGTTGCAAACTTTCACTCAGTCTTGCTTAAAGTAAAGAGCAGAGAAATGTGGACTGTGGGAGAACCTTAACAAATTACAGAACAATCGCTTAGCCCTTGACAATACTGGTTAACAATATTTAATGCAGGCTCTGGCTAATTAAAAATGAGCCATTCTGCTCAGGCACAGCTTCGCTCCAACCAAACTTCCAGTATTTTAAATAACAGCAGTTCTGTTACAAAGAATGCAAACAGCTACCTGTACAGGGGTGGGACACGCAGATTTCTGTGGTTGCCAGTTCTCAAGGTATTGCTGGGGATTAAATGAAATGTTTTGTCGTAAAGTCACAGCACAGCTATGTGTTATTACCTTGCTTCTACAACAGCAGAAGCAACGTTTCGAGGCTGAGTGGGAGACAGTGAAGAAACACACAGAAGACCTGATTCTCTGCTGCTCCCTCACATGGGCGCTTGCTCCTGCCAAGGCAGGCCGCTGCCATTTGATGTCTTTGCCTTTACACCCTCCTCAAGCTTCTCGCCTTGTTTTTGGCCAATGAATACAAAGGCAAATTGCAGCCAACAACCCATTGTTACGGTTTTGCCCTAGCTGCAAGGACAAGATTTCAATATAGCAAGAATAATATATACGTTATAATTTTCCCATATTTTTTCTCCTGGGAAAAGCAGAAAGAGAGTCTTGCTTTCAAGGGGCAATGGCATTTTCTCCCAATTTTTCTTTTTGGAAGGTTCTATCAGTATTTGCTTTGCAATATGTAAGTTTGTTGCTGCTCTGCATTGCTCAGAAGTGTTATGAGTTTTAATTAGCAGGTTTTCAGTCTTTCTGACTCATTATAATAACAGACAAGAAATCACAGTTAAATTAATAAATCAAGTTTCTCTCCTAAATTGCTGTTGGGCAGAACTCAGAATGTTTTTAATATGTGTAATTATGTTCAAGGTCTTGTCAATCATTATATTAATATGAATCTCATGGAGACTTCTGGAATCGACAGAAAGCTCTGGCTGGGCCCAGGGCAAGCATTACGTTAATATTCTCTCCCCCAGCCTGCGTGTGTGCTTCTGTATGATCAAGTGCTTTTCTCTAATGGACGCAAACCCCACTCTGGTCCCGGTCGTGAACGTCCTCAGATAAGCCTTCCTAGCGGCAAGGCAGAACCCAGCCCAGCGGCTGTGGTGGAGCCAGCCCCCAGCCTTGCACGGCGGCGGTGCCCAGCCCGATCCCCTGCCCTCAGCCTGCCCTGAGCCCAGGAGAACCCGCTGTCTCCTTCGGACGAGGGGGAAGAGCCTTCCCCGGCCGCCCTGGCAGCCCCTCGTGTCGGCATGGCGGCTGCTGCTGCCCTCCTTCCAGCACTGCAGGGAGCAGCAGGGCCGCGTAATCCAGACGGCTTCTTGTGAGCAGCCCACCAAAGAAATAAAAAAGTCCCGCTGTGTTATCCTGGAGACGGCCAAGCAGAAAAATACTTTGTTACTTGAATCCCCAGTTCAAAACAAATACTGATTCAAGATCTGTAATTGCATTTGAGACTTGAGCGTCTTGCTACCACTTGCCAAAGAAATCTTGTTTGTAGAAGACAAAGAATCATTAGGGAATGGAAAGAGTATGAAAGTCATAAATACACGAACCTTTAACTGTTTTCTGATTGTTAAAAGTCTGAATATTAAACATGATTACTTCTCCAAACATTCCTCCACCAGGTACAGGTTTCTAATCATGTCAATGGCACCACAGGTTATATGCATAAATTAAGATTGGCAGGATCAGGATTTTCACTTAAAATTACTTCTCTGCAGTTAGAACTAATTTAACGACTACAGGGTTTTATTGGTGATTTAAAATACATAGGAAAGAGCCATTTTCTCTGTTGACCTCCCTTTAGCATGTACCTGGGCTGCCCAGCAAGGCAGGTTGTGCGGTGCCAGCGCCTCCCGCCACGCTGGCACGGGTGCGCTACGAGCCCGGGCGGTGTGTCTTTATCATAGACGCTGTGCTGCCAAACCTCAGATGAATCTACAATTCCTTTTTTTTTTTTACCTTTTGCTCTAACAGAATAACCAAATACAGGCAAAACTGAGCAGTTACTGTGACAACTGTCTATCGCGTACCCTACAGCACACACAGCTTCTCACTTTTCGTTCCTGTTTTGCATTGTTTACAAAGCACAGCTCCAAACAATTCACTTAATAAGTGCAACCAAAATAAGAACAACTTTCTAGTTTTGAAAATACAACATTTGCTGTCCTCTTCAGTGATATGCCTGGGCTGGAACGGGAAGGGGCTGAGGACTTGCTTTTCTCCCGCTTGTTTACCATCCTGCCTCCAGCAATGGCTGATACCTGGATGCCCCAGAGAACAGACAAAAATATACGTTCATACATGTTTACTGCTGCCGTAGAGCTAGTGCCCCTGGCTAAATGTATAGTGTTATTTCACAGAGGAAAACTACCTTTTCTTTCACAGTGTTCAGAAAGGCAGCTAAGAAAAACAGATGAGTATTAAAATATATATTAAAAAAAACGTAAAGTGAAAAGCACTTCTGTAAACTCCTCATAATTCTAATGCGATTCTTTTTTCCTAGTAAGTCAGAACAGTTACAGATTGAATTTTCGCCCTGAGATGCGGCGAGAGGCGAGGAAGGCACGTGCCGAGATGCCGGGAGGAGAGCATCTCCTCTGCGCCTGTGGAGCAGGGGAGGCTCCGACCTGCGGGGAGCAGGGGAGGACGGGGCCTCCTCGGGGAGCCCGGAGCTCCCCGGCCAGAGCGGGCTGCGCTGGTGCCTGCCTTCGCGATGGGGCGTTGGAGGCTTCTAGACGTACCCGTGGGTCGACTCACGGGGTGCACATCTGAGCACAACTGCTGCCGGCTGGGGAGAAAATACAACCTCGAAGGTAAGCCCTGGAGAGTCCCAGCACTTTGGTGCTCCCAAGAAAGGCTTTTTGCAGGGAAGAGGGTCTGAAGGTTTTATCTTTCTTATGTTTATCTTTCTTCTTCCCCTCCCATGCGGTTGCAAACCAGCCTTTTGAAAACAGACATCCAGCACCTCAGACTGACAACTGAGTGCTTGAATCTTGTCACAATATAAGCCCCGAGTATTTCACAGCCGGAGGAAAATAATGCCATTAATACAGCAAAGGGATCTAGATGCATTAGCTACACCCAAGAGAGGGCTCGCACTGCACATCTTAAGCATCCGAGACAGCAGATGGAAAAGCAGTACTAGAAGGGTTTGACAAGCATGTCTCTCGTCTCTCTGTTCCATTTAGGAAAGCTCTGAATCACACAGGCACAATACCCGAGCGGGCATCCTACCCCCAAGCAGCACTAAAGGAGCCCAGGCTGCCACGAGCAGGTCTCCTTTTTCTGCTTCGAGTAGCACTCGCAGAGGCTCCTGCTGGCAGCGCGCTCCGCCTGCATCCCGCCGAGCCCATGCGTCTGGGCCACGCCATCCACCCGGCCACCCGCGGAGCCCACGCCATCCACCCGGTCGCCCGCAGAGCCCACGCCATCCACCCGGCCGCCCGCGGAGCCCACGCCATCCACCCACCTGCCCACGGAGCCCACGCCATCCACCCAGCCGCCCACAGAGCCCACTTCATCCACCCGGCCGCTCGCGGAGCCCATGCCATCCACCCACCTGCCCACGGAGCCCATGCCATCCACCCAGCTGCCCGCGGAAACCACACCATCCACCCGGCCACCCGCGGAGCCCACGCCATCCACCCGGCCGCCCACGGAGCCGGCACGGACGGGCTGCCGGCGCTGCCGCCGCGCCCAGGGTTACCGAGCGAGGGCTAACTGCTGCAGAGCGCGGTGACGCAGACAGCCCAGCCTGGCACGATGCTCCCCTCCATGCGGGCAGCTCTGCAGCATGGGCTCTGCAAAACCACAGCCTTTTACCTGCTAGGTTCAAAGCTCGGCAACAAAATTAATTCAATTAATTCTTCCCTTATGGAGCAATAAGCTGAGTGACGTGGATTGAGGAACCAGGAAAATACAGAGTAAACCATCATCTTCCAGTTTTCCAACCTTCTGAATTGAGGCACTTTGGAGACTCAGCCGCTAAAGTGGATTGTTTCACTATCAGAAAACATTGCTTCATAACTATTCATGTGCAACTGCAATATTTCCACCCATCGCTGACGTGAGCAATATGTATAACGGACAGATTCCCTACATATTACATACATCAAACATTCGAAGAAGCCTGGAGCCGTTTGCAGACTGTACACCAGTGCCTGTATGTGCCATGCGGTTCACATCTCATTTTGACACTGGAGAAGAGAATCAGTGTACTAGTTATTGCTTGAGAGGGGACCATAAAGAGCGTATTGCTAAGAGGTTTCTCATTAGTAGTAGAGAGCCGGAGATCGTATGATTCATCATCCCCTTTTTGGAAAGCTTGCGGAGTATGGAAACAGCACAAATACAATTCCAGTTGCAACGAAACACCGTGTCTTTGAACATTAGCTTTGCTGGGCAGTAATCATCATCTCCATTTATTTTATTTAATCCTTTAAGTGCACAAATGTAAAATGGTTCTGTAAGTACCCAGAGGATAAATGAGGTTAAAACATTCATGGGCAGTGGAATCAAGTCAGGCTCACGCTGGGGTTTCATACATTCAGCCCTCTATCATTTTTGCCAGAACCATTACTAAGCAATCAGCTTTAAACATTTCAGACCTTGGTGGCAGGGCTTCTGCATAAAATGTCTGTCTGCTTTTACTGAAATCCAACTCTTCATTATAAAAGTGCTGCACAGAAAAGATAAAATGTAATAAACACACCTCGCTGTAGTAGAACCCCACTGGAATTAGGAACAAACGGCAAGGTTTGGGGAAAGAGATTTATTTTCTCAGAGCTCTGAAAAAACAGATCTGCACTGAACTGCAAACCTCCCTGGGTCCCCGGCTTAAGTCAGCGCAGCTTCAAATCAGATGTACGTACGGAGCAAGGGATGCAATAGGTGCACCCACGGATAATCGGCGGGCGCTAGCGGCGCAGGAGAGGCCGGCGGGGCTGGCCCGGTGCCGGGAGCTGGCGGCCCCACGGGCGGGAGGAGAGGAAGCCCCCGGGTCCGGTTCCTCCCCTTGCCCAGCTGCAGCAGTTGTTAGCGCAGACCGGGGCTGCTGCGAAGGGGCAGCCGAGGCCTCCCCAAGTTTGGAAACACACACAGATATTTTAATTCACTGCAGTCGCCATCCTAATGTAAATTTACAATATGAAAACCGGGAATGACTTAACACCTAGGAAAGGAAAAGATGAAACAAAAGCCTGAAAACCTTGGCAGCCTCTTTGAAAGCAAAGGAAATGTCACAACTCGCTTTAACTGCATCTTTATCTTTGCAGGCAAATTACAAGTCCAGGTTCAGAAGTGTTTTTGTTCTGCCATTCTGCTGTGACAGGGTGTGCTGGCAGCCTCTAATTCATTCAGGAAAATCCCCAATAGACGTGACGAAGAGAAAATGACAACAGTTCTGTGCAGCTCCTCTTTCCTCCCTGCCAGGCAGCGGCAAATGCTGACTTTTCAGCGTAAAGGGGTTCTAGGACTTCTTCAGCCCTTCTTGCCGCTCCTCAGGCTCCTGTCCGTGCCTCCGGATGCTTCCCTCCAGACGATCCAAACCTGAAGCACCACGGACTCCCCGGTTCACCTCGCAGCTTTCTGTCTCATCCAACGGACTTCTGTGCCTGATCGGTCCAGATATAAAGGGCAAATAAGATGCACAATAATTAACATAGAAGATCTGTGCTGTTCCTGTAGCCAAGATTAATACTATACATTTTTGGAGCCCTCAGGGATATAGATTCTGGAAGTCTGATATATGGTTATTATTCTTTTAAAGGAAAATAGATTTACTTAATTTACAATCAGTTCTGATGGTGAGAGGCGGTATTTAATTTTTTTTTCTTTTGATAAATATACTGCAACTTTTCTATAATCCCCATTAATCTGCTCTCCTAGGGAGAATTTTGCTGATCCATCATCTTGTGGCAATCTTAATTCCCTCAGTGCCTCCAGGCCCGAGAAATGGATTTCCTCATACTAACCTCTTACGCCTCTCAAACTTCCAAATGAAAACTCTCTGGGGAATTCAGCCTTTGTCCATGGGAAAGCAAATGTGTCTGTGGAGGCTGGAGCAAAGGTGCTGCGGGGAATCACTGCAGCGCCTTCATAAAGCATTCCCGTGGGAAAGCTGAAATCCTGCAGGTTCCCTCCCTCCCCGACTGCTCGTGCAGACAGAGACGCTATTCAATGTGCTTCTATTCAAAAGCAACAGGGAAAGAACATCTGTTGAAAAATAAATGCAGGACTAATTATATATGATTGAGGATTTTAAACTGCTATTTTTAGCTTCGCATTAAAAAGATTTGATGAATCAAATGTTTGTGCTCAGCATTTTGAACGAAAAGAGGAGCAGAGGGTTGACTGCAGGACCTGCAGAGATGGAGCACAAAGCCCAGAGGTGCAACGGTGCTCGCCGTCGCCTGCTGTGCATCCGTCAGCATTTGGGCAGATTGAATGGAGCCGGCAATTCATTTGAATACGAAAGTCTCTATTTTTTCCTCCAGTATGAGCGGGAGCAGGTGAACATCAAGGCTCTTTTCATTATCAAGTTTACTTCAGCTCATTCTGCTGGGAAAGATCCAAGCAGCACGTTGCGGTGACACATCTGAAGATGTGCATAAAAGGGCCAGCGTGCCTCATCCAAAAGGCAGACAGATCCCACAGAAGGACTCCTGGGTTCTGCTGGGCTCTGATCTCGCATCACCGCAATGATGTCATTGGCAGAGAATCACAAGAAAATCTTGACAGAATTGCTTTTCATCTGCTGCATTAAAAACTAAACGGACTCTATGGAGATATTTTAAAGGGGCGATAAATAGAGGGAAGGCGAAGCTGCAGCGAGTGCTCGCGGGCACGGCTGAACGCCCAAGCTGCAGTGCAAGAGCCAGGCTGGATTCTGCCCCCAGGAAGCTATGGCTTTGAAGAACAAAGCTGGAGATGTAAAAGGAAGATGGACACAGTTCTGGTGTCTGCCAAGAGAGCCATCAACACCAATGCAAACACACTTGCTCGAGCGATGGGATAGCTTTTACTGCCAGCCTCCCGAGCCGGGCGGGATGCTGCCCTGTGCCTGCGGGTGCTGTGCCCAGGGGTGCCCGGGGGCTCCCAAACTGCAGCCAGGCTGTAACCAGGACTGCAGAAAGGGCCAGGAGCGCAGCTGCGGGGGGCTGCGAGGAGCCCCCGGCACACAGCCAGGAAGGCTTGGGGGGAGCGGTCTGGGTCCCCCCACGGCCCAGGGCTGGGAAAGGCAAACTGCCGCTACCCGAGCTGCTCACCCTGCTGCATCGTCCCTCTAAGTCTGAGAGCTGCTTCGTCACTGAGGGAAGAGCGAGTAATGCGCAATCAGGAGAAAAGCTGTTTTTCACACTTATTGCCCTTGAATTGGCAGAGTGAGACATCATGCTTTATATTAACTTCATAATAATTACAGTTATTACTGAATTCATGTATACCAAATAGGTTACAGCTCCCTCGGAAAGCTCATAATATTATTAATGGATATGCCATTCCATTGGTGTTATCATTTAACAAGCTAATTCAAACACTTTTATGTTAAACAGCATACCTCCCAACACTCATGGGTGTGCGCGTGGTCGCTGGCGCGGTCGCAGTTACACACATCGGGCACGCACGTCGTCGTCCTTGAAACAACTGCTTTACAAAGCACGAGTAGCACAACCCAAGAACAGGAAGAAGCGCTGCCTTTATTTAAAGCAGTGAAAGTAAAACTAAAGATTTTTAATACAGAGGAATGGCATGAGAAATTAAGGAACCATTGCTAGCTGTGGAGAACCAGTGGAAAGGAAGATCCTGTCTTTAAGAGGCAGTGAGGAACTCACCCAGCCTGTTCCCATACTTGCCACACGATTAACTGCAGAGATTTAATTTCTGTGGGCATGTGTTCGCATCGGCAGACAAACTTTTCCGTCAGATTAGAAGAGGTGACCCATCTACAGAGCAGCTGTTATTGTTGCTTAAAGATCTGGAGAGTGGCTAAAGAAGTCAGGAAAGGTCATCTTTGCACCAGAAGGCTGGGGGAGGAAAGCAGGCTGCTGGCAGCAGCCAGGGAAATTCTGACACAAGGGAAAAAATGTTTGCGACGAGGATGGTCAAAGATTGGGGCAGCTCTGTCTTGCCCCATCTCCCCATGCTCGGCACGGCCGAGGACACCTCCATGGCCCCCGCGGCCGGGGCGCTGCCGGGCCTCGCACGGGTAAAGCGCAGGTTGTGGAGGCAGAAATTCAGTCTCACGTGCGTTGTCAAAGTGACATAAATTCAGACTGGGCCTATAACCTCCCATCGATTTTTACTGTAAATCTAATACTTGGAGCCTGCCATCAAATGAATTGTTGCACATAAAACCCAACTATACACATGATAGGAGTAAAATTAGACAGCAGGTCTATTCCAGGACTGTTGCAATTTCCTCCATAATGTCAGACTATAGTAACACATACATATTTCAAAAAAATTAAATTGCTATTAAACTTTCTGACCATCTTTGTAAATTAACCTCTCTTTCATGTCGGCAAGAGCTAGCTTTTGATTTAGCAGGAAATAATTTTTTGAGCAGTTTCCAGACTTCTTCCATTAGGCGTTTGGGCTGTGGTCAGTGAGCCTGAGTTAATTACCTGCTTAAAACAGATCATGCTTCTGCGTGAACTGGTGGCTCATCTGTACTGCAAATACTGTTTTTCTCCCCTTCTGCTTAAAGGTGAAGCCAGTGCCCTGGGACAGCCCCTGTGGGAGCTCTAGGCACAATTTGCACTTCATTTTTCCAGTGCAGAACTCGGGACTGGCAGCCCTTGGCCATCAGGTCTCAGGAGAGCAGCTGAGCACATCCCAGCAGTCGGCTTTGCCGTCACCCAGAGCTCCTTCCCATCCCGCGGGCTGGGAGGGCGCGCGGAGCCGGGCTGCGCAGGCTGCGGTCAGCACTAAATAACCACGCAGCTTCAGCATGAGGCTTTCCCACAAAGAAACAGAGCATTTCTTGTGAAAACCAAGGCAACAGGTCCTGCTCCTACCTTTCCTGGTGTGCTCTGCACAACCCTCCAAACCGATGCCAAACAGGTCACCGTCACACACAGCTTTGCTGGGATGTTTCTCTGGCCATCAGCAGGTACGAGGTCTCTAAGCCACCTCCCGTAAGATCGCTGCTGCCTTCTGCCTTTCCCCAGAGGAGGCTTTTTCCTCAAAACGTATTCTGTAACCAAAAGTACAAATGCAAATATTAGAAACCAGGCCACTGCAATCTGCTGTGACCGGGTCGGCTAAGCCTTGTCTCATAAAAAAGATGTACTGAGCTGCAAGCAGCTGGCGACGGACCGGGCTGTTTGTGAGCACCTGAACACAGGGACACGTCGCTCCCCACGGCCCCGAGTGCCGCAAAGCTCAGGCACGTCGCAATAAATTGCTGCAACACAGGGTAAATGATGTGACCTAAAGCAAAAGATCCTGAAGTCAGACACCAACGACATTTAATGGTATCGTTACTTCGACAGGTGAAGCCACGGTATGCTCAGGGGTAGGACACGCAGCTCCCACGGGCTTCCACAGCAAACACCAGGTAGTCGGCAGTATTTAACAACCCGATGTGCTTATTTGGGAACCCTTTATCTTCATCCTGAAATCTCACCTCTCTGATAAGCCGTATAAGAAGATCTGATTACTGGCGTGCTAACTTCGTAACACAATTTGCTCTAGATTTACACCTGAATCTTTGCTTTTGTGTTCATGCATTCACAGCTTCAGCCACAAATCAGCAGCCCATGTGCTCAGCCTCTGCAACCAAGGGGAAAAAGCAACACCAAAGAGATGGACTCTTTTTTGGTTTTTAATGTGTGGTCTTTCATGTGAAAGTCTTGGCCCATGACCAGACAAGGCTGTGTCCAAACCAGGTGAACCCTCATTTATCCAATATCAACAAAACCCTAATTGAGAGATCAGTTGGGAACCTGCCTCTTCACGCACAATTTGGAGAGCTGACAAAGCCACCTGTAGAGGCTGGAAAATAAGTTCTGCCTCATTACAAAAGAAATTGCATCTAAGTGAAAAACAACATATAATAAGAGCTCTAAAATGCCTGCAAAATGCTGCCAACCAGACAGGTAATCCAATGATATATAGCACACACCATGTCTTTGACAAGGGTCACCCTTAATTATTCAGCAATTGAAGGAGCTAAACTCATTTCCCCAAAGGCTTAAGTGTTTTTTATTATGATGTGTAAATTCCAGGGCAGAGAAATAGCTGGCCAGAACCTAAGAACTGCATCTCTTTGATAGATTAAAACCTCAATAATCATATGTATACCCAAGCAGAGGCACATTAACCAGGCTTCTCGCGAATATTTTGAAAAAAATATCTAAGTCAGGATACCCTTCAAACATTCCCCTCCTCTTCTGTTGGCTGTAGCTGTTATTAACATTTTAATGGCCTAAACTGCAGAAGATTTATTAAATCTGCGGAAGGCTGGGTTAGCACATCTGCCGGGCTCCGCAGAGGGAGGGCACGCAGCGGTCCTCGCTGCAGCAGCCACCAGCCGGGCGGGCAGAGCCTTCCTGTTCCGCCGCTGCAAGAAAAGCTACGGGCTCCTCACCAAGAGCAACGAGAAACAGATGGTTTGCTGTGGGGAGAGACACGGCTTCAAGTTGCGCAGAGCACTTCATCCAGAAATTTTCTCTTCTTTTGCTGAAAAATATGCACTTTCGTAATGACTTCCATGAGTAAATTTTATCTCATCGTATCTTCTTTATGTGTGATTCAGGTTTTTGGGTTTTTTTAATTATTGTTTTTTTAAAGCATCTACCACAGTTGTGTGCACATGGGAGCAAGCCCAGCTGTCGAGGGCACCAGGCCGATATGGATTTACCCAGCCCATTTGGTGGAGTGCCTTGGTTTGCATGAGCGGGACACGCTGAGCAGGAGGAGGAGAAAGGCTGTTCCCTCTTCCGCAGTCTTTCATAAATCTGAGAGAATACAGCCAGCCCCGTGCCAGTTTCTGGGCTGCAAAATGAGATCAGGATAATAAAAGACATCCTGGAAATAGACAATAATGGTAAAATGATGTTTTGACATGGAGGCCGTATATGGTTGATGGGAAAAAATGAACAAAGTAGATGATAGAGGAGGTGCTGGAAAAATAGTCTCTAACAGCTGATTAGACTCCTATTCAGCAGATCCCAGACAAATGTGATAGATTTCATAGAATAAATCCCTAGCTGTCTTAGTTTATCTCTACTCTTCTCCACTTTCTTTCCTTCGGGATCACATAATCTCTTTTTTCTTTTCCTTCTTGAGGGCTGTGTTTCCATTGTATCCTGCCAGTGCAAATACCTTGTTCTGTGGCATGCCGAAGCTGGCAGATGAAGTTATGAAGTCTCGGGGTCACCTGGACGTGGAGCTGCTGCAGGAGCAGAGGTTGGCGGCTTGGCTCAGACCAGCCCTGCGGTCAGTCCCGGCGCTGGCCGCTACCCAGGCGCGTACCTGGCAGCCGCGCCGTGCGGATGCTTGCGGGAGATGTTGTTGGCTACCTCTCGAGGGAAGATGGTGAAAGCAGAAGCCCCCATTGCTGTGAGCGCAGGGTCACCCCGTGGAGTCCTTGCAACAAAGCGCTGCGTGCCGGTGGTGGCAGGGTGCCCAGCCATCCTCCTTGCCCGCTCCCCTTCTCCCAAGCCCCTCTGCTCTGCATGGGTCTTGCATTTGCCCTCTCCTCTTCACGCCAGCTGCACCCTCATCCGCCAAGCAGGACCCCAGCGCAGGACGCCGGCGCGGTGCCCATGCGCGCAGCCCCACGGACATCCCCTCCGCTCCCCCGGTCCCCCTGCCCGGGGCTCTCCCGGGGAGCCGATGCCAGGGACCGGTGCCTGAAGAGCTTTGCCTTCCCGCTGGCTCTTTGCGATGATCTGCTGGCGAGACGGCGGCGTTGGCATCCATGCCTGCCCACTGCAGAACAACGCCTCAATGCAAGATTAATGAACAGAGGGGAACATTGTCAGCTATTAAAAATAAAAGGTACAAGACGGTACTGTTGCAGGCAGGAGTACCACCAGCTGCATCGAGATCTCTATTATTTAATAATGTACATTAAATTATTACAGAATTTTTTTTAAACCTGACTCAGCTCTGATGGAAGGCTATTGCCAATTCACGATAATCCTCTAACCCCCCTTTCTTTTATCCTGCTCGCATATTTCTGCCCAGTCTCAATGTACCCAGCAAAGTACCAGTTTGTGCAACAGCACCCCAATGCCCTGAGGTTCACTTCTTGCTGCGTAACGCTTAGGAAAAGCTTAGAAAACCAAGTGAAAACCAAGCCCGGAGACAGAAAGGTTACACCGAGGCCAGCGCTTAGTGAAACGGGGCGCTGGGGCATCAGCCAGGCCCATGCCTGAAATCAAGCGGTACAAACACCGGGTCCCAGCTCGGCAGACCTGGGGTAATTGATGTTTCATGCGCTAAACCAAGACAGTGAGGAAAATATTTTGAATCAACCTGAAAAATATTATGTTTTCTTTCAAAACTGAATGTGACCCCAAATTTGTTTCTGAGTTTGGTATTTTGTTGATTTTCAATCTAAGCAAAATAATGGTTCATTTTTCAGGGGTTAGTATTTATTTTTAAAGGAAAACTTACCAAAGTTTTTAAAAAATGTTATTTCAGACCTTAAAAATGTAGATGTTGCATTTAATAAACATCAATAGTAAATGTTTTGACTTTCTGAAAAATGTTTTTGGATTTTTTACATGCTGAAACGCTTTAACAAATGCAACATGAATTCGTAAGTGCTTTCAGCTGATTCAAACCTGCATTTTTTTCAACAAATAAAACATTCAGCTGCAATGTTTTGCCCGACTCTAATGTTTGTCCTGTGCCTAAGGGTGAATTTCACTCTGTGTGAATAACAATGTGGTGCAGACAGGATCAATAAAACTCATATTTCATTTTATTCACTGCCATGTTCCAAGTGAACCTGGCGCACAGCTGTGGCATTACCACACAACACTCACAATGTATCTTTAATTCTGTTGGAATGAGGAGCAAATTGCCTTTTAAATCCTGGTTATACCCCAGATTTGATGGCGAGCCCAGAGAATGATCAGAGTGTACAGCAGCGAGTGGGAACGCCGGCTCGGTCCCCGTGGGAGCCCCAGTTTGAACACTGGAAGCTGTGTCACCCCTTGGCTCGGGCGCAGCTCCTTCTGCTCGCTCGGCATTGACTCCAGCAGCTCCCCTTCCCCTCGTAACCGAGCCAAGTCCAGAATAACGGAGCTGTGTTCTGCTGGTGATTTCGCGGCAGAGAGAGCCCGAGCAGCTCCCCCGGGGACACGGCACCTGCCTGCAGGCAGCCCGGCAGGGACGGCCCGCTGCCCCTGCCATTTGATGCACGCTGGGGCTGGCAGAGGGATGAGAGCGCTGCAGACCTCCCGGCCTCGCCAGAGGAAGCCTGCCCCAGGACCGCGATGGACACCTCAAGTGCCACCTTCTCAGAAACCGTTTAATCCTAAATTACACCAGTTAAAGACCATTGCACATGTCACAGCCGCGACGCACAGGTAACTCGGTGTGCTGGGAACAGCCGGTGTGTTGGAAGCAGGTATTCAAGATGGAATTCAAACACTGAAGTTCCTCACCAATGCCCCAATCCCATCACTGCTCCCTCCTGTATTTCTTGCTCTCCGCCCAGGGTCCCAGCAAGTCCCAACCCTCCCCTTCAGCAATCCCGCTTCCACTTGCAGACCTGGAGACCCACGGGACATCATGACCCCCGACTTGGGAAATTTTGACTTGGTGTTTCCCAAAGCCTCGCCATTACAAATATTCAATTCATTGAACTGAATATTCAATGCTTTTGGATGACCAAGGAAAGTGTTACTAAATGCTTCCAGTTTAGAAGAGAGACCTCCACGTGGCACAGGCAGGGCTGCCCAGGGCTCCCTGCGAGCGGGAGCTCGCAGCACCACACGGCGTTCAGGGCTTTGGCTTTCTTCTTAATATCGAATCACTATTTAAACAAATAAACCAGCCAACGCGTTTAGACCCAACCACCTTCCAAGCACAAGCTGCCACATGAAAGGCCGTTCCAGGGAGGGTCCCCATAAACCCGCCTGTGTGCAGCCGCTGCTGTGCCGGCTCCGGAGCCTGCACCACCGCCCGCGCAGAGCTGCCACGCGTACCGCAGCTCAGCACCGCCGCCCAGACAGCATCAGGCCTAGCGAAGGACGGTCACTTGATTTATTGGTTTTTTAGAGCTGCAAAGCCATGGGCCAAGGAAGCACCTTTGTCTTTCTGAACAGCACTCCCACCATTTATTTTTATCTTCTAAATCCAGACCGACAAGGCTGGTGAATGGAGAGGACCAGTTTCCTTGGTTATTTGATGGGACGAACATTTCTGATTGCCCTGGCTCTGCATCACCTGGCAAAACCAGTTTGGGGAGAGTGGGAGAGACCAGAGGAGTCCAGGCAGGGACGGAGGAACACGCAGCGGGGCACACGCCAGGCTGGCAGCCAGCACAGGAGGGCTTCCAAAGGCTGCTTCATCCTTTCACAGGTCTGTGACCATCTGCGTCCAGCAAAGCCAAGCTCTGAGCTTCAGTACTCTGGTTCATTTCTTCTGCGTGACAATGAGACCTCTGTTACTTATTCTTATCAAATGATGGGTATTTTCAGTCCCTCTCCTCTCTACACAGTGTGGGAGACAGGGTGACAAGCAGAAGAGTCAGGGAGAATTACCTAAAGATACACCCACCCCCCCAGCAAGTCCTGGCTGCTAGCCTGTGGGACTCTCCTTCCTCATCCATGGGAGGATTTTGTATTTCTATTGGTTTTGCCTTAAAACAGGCTGGTTCCAGGAACGCGCTTCTGCTCAGCATCCTCTCAGAGGCTGCACGGATCAATATCGCGCTGCTCAGCTGCTGTGGCACACCATTATTATTACATTAGAACATGTCGTAGTGAGCTGATCTATTAGACTTTCTGCTTTTTCAGGACTCTGTGAAGACTAGTGTTGTATCAAACTGAAATGAATTTAAATCAAACCACAAAAGCTAATAATGGAGAAGGATCCTCGCGATGTCAGTTTGCGTGTGCCTGTGTGGTAGAGGATTTTTCTCCGTGCCATGTTTTGTGAGATGCAGCCAGGCTGCTCTAGCTCCCAGGGCTGCAGCTCGCCGGGATACAAGCTCAGGCCTTCGCAGCTGCGTGCCTGTGGCAGCACCAGCTAGAAATGGGTTGGAAGCAGAAGATGGGACCACCAGCCTGTGCCGAGCTCTGTGCCACAGACTAGCAAGGGGAGAGCACCATGGCCCTTTCCAGCCTTTCACTTCATTCCTCTGCTGCCTTCGCTGCTCCCTGCCGTCCTACCCAAACCAATTCCAGGGATTTTTTTTTTATATGAACTACAAAGGTATTTCACAAATTGGTGAATTTGCATTTCTCATTCGGAAAACGCTTCAGATAAAACAGACATGGAGGGGGGAGTTGCCCAGAGGTTACAAGAACACCACAATAATAAGGTCAGAAAGTAATTTATGCCCCTGCTTCGCAGGGAGCTGCCGGCTGTTGGGCGACTCGCGCGCGTGGCAGCCCACCCGGGGACGCGTCCCGGCCGCTCGCTGTCTCAGCCATGGAAACAGGTTGCCAGAGACCAAAGTGTTTCTCTGCCAGTCACTACCTCATACGGACGAGAAGGGTACGGCTATCACCAGCACTTAGTTCAACACCTTTCTTTGGTAATTAAAAAGCAAAGAAACCAACACAAAACCTGCAGAACAGCTCTCACGTTATTTTCCTTTGCTCTTTCCGCTCTGGAAAGTCTGACTAACTGGCATTTGCAGAGTGCTATAGTGGTACTTGCATCTCCCTATTTCATTTACTGTCTTCAACTGCTTCCCTTCCCCTTATCACAGCTGTAAACACGTATCACAGAGCCAATATTTACATTGTAAATGAAGACTGACTACATCTGGGATGAATTTACCCCATTTTGCTCTCTCCTCAATTATTTTTCCATTTGTAAGCTGTGACAGCAGCAGATACATCGGGGTTGAGATGCGGAGGCTGGGCACAGCGTCCAGCAGAAGAAAGGGGAGATGCAAAATGCCAATTTTTGCTTCACTCCAGAAAGGTTTTTACGGTGATGCAACACTGTTAGAGAATGCCGAGGAACTGTTAATACGTTGGCCACGTTACAAAAATGTTTGGGTGATTAGCTCGTGAAAGGAGAGATCAATCCACTGGAGTGAAATAATTGTGGGTTCATTTTGCTACGTGCTCTGTTCTGCATTTGATAACTAATTATCAGCATCTAGAAAGAGAACGTTATCTTTAAATCATGTAAAGGTTAATCATGCTTTTACATGATGCTGAAGACTGCCCGCATGAGAAGGCTAAATATTTCTTTTATTGCTGTTTATCTGTTTTTATCTGTGTTGAGCAGAGAATACTCTGCTTTAAAAATACGTTGTGGCTTCTTTAATTTCCTAAATAGATTTATAATTATCTGAAAATTGAACACGCTCAGCTTCTGCACAAGTCATGGCCACGCGCCGCCCTTCGCAGGAGGCGCAGCCTTTGCCCTGCCTTCACTCCTCTCTCCGGGTGCAGGGAAGGAGGGGGAACGGGAGAAATCACACCCGGCTGCTGGCTGAGGTGGGAAATGGCTCATTTGGAGCCACGTCTGGCCTTCACTCCACAGTGGCCACCCCTAAGTTTCCAAAAATTCATCCTTATTACAGCCATAATTTATGTAAGCCTCCTCTGCAGTCCGCAGGGACAGACAGGCACCTCCAAAGTATAATTCAAAGAATAAAAGCGAAGACTCAGGCTCCTGCTGTGAGTCACCATCGCAGAGAGCCTCTCGCCACCAGCTAGACTGAGAGCCAAGAGCAAATGGGATCTGACGGAGATACCGGAGTTAGATGCTAAAGCTGGCAGGATAAATCTCAGCCAATATCTACAGCGTGAGCATATCCTAAACCTCTTTCAAGATCCAGATCTTGAACCGTCACGCAGGCCCAGTGGTCAGTTGGGATATCGGACTTCTCCGTTCACACCAGTGAGGGGGCAGAAAAAGTAAAGAGCTGGGAGAAGAAAAGCAAAAATTGTTCCCAGGTAATTCTGACCCTGACCGGGAAGGGACGAGCTGAGCTTCCTGGAAGATATCCTGCTCTCACACGGCCATATCAGTGTCACAGCCCAGGTTAATCTGACCTCTCAGTGCTTTTCTGAACAACTCCCCCCCCCCCCCCCCCTTTTTTTTTTTTTTCAGGCTAAGGTTTAATCCTCCAGTGCAAATGGCATCCAGCCAACTGCTGGCATTTCAGGTTTAGGAATAATTTGTGTAATTTTTGTAACTCAGTAGAGTGACTGTTGTTAGTCTGTCCTCAAAAGAAATTGAGAGAAATAATTGCAAGGTAGAGCAAAATAACATAAGCATGCTTTAATTCTGCAAAATCTAGGGAATTAAAGCTCCTCTTTCTAAATGGCACTCAGTGCCATTAAATTAAACATGCAGGCTGAAAGTGTATCTGTCCAGCATGCTGTTAAAGAAGATGTTTTCTGAAAGTGAAGGAACAAGGAAAGAATCACGTCTACAAGCAATGACTTTAGATTCAGGTCTGCTGCAGAGCCCCAATCTTTCATTGACACCCTTCAGCAAGCGACATTTCTAGAATGAGGAGTCAGCCAGCAGAGATGTCAATAGCCAATTTGTGGCTTGTTAGAGTTTACCCTTGTTTACTGCCATTTAAGGAGACCAGACATCGATGCTGAGAAACTGGGAGGGAAATGATATGAGCCGGTAGTGTGTCTTGTTGGGAAATTAATTTGACTCAGGTCTTTGTGCCCCAAACTGCGGAGATAATCCTTTACGGGAGGACCGGCACTGCTAAAAATGAAATCAGTAACATGGAGGAGTCAGCAGCTCCTCCAGCACAGACCCAGTTTAGCGTTAATTTAAAACTCACGCCGGACATCTAACAAGTGCCTTTTGTCACAGAAAATTTTAAAAGGAACAACATTTTCTGACATAAATGTCTCTGCTAACGGCAAAGACCAGAAGTAGCTTGTGGCCAAAGGATAAATATTTTTCGAAAGCTTAGCAACAGCTCATGCACTGAATGTCATCATCTGCCTCGGAAGGCTAGCACTGTATTGTCAGGATTATGTGAAATTATCCCGAGTCCTGTTTGCAATGTTTTTTTAGCTGTGCATCTTATCTTTGTCTGAAGGTCAGCTGAGAATTATCCATCCCTACTTTTGTTCATGAATAGAGGCTATGATTAAAAGTCAGGAAGTGCTAACTATAATTATTTATTATTAATAATACTAGTTGTTATTATCCTTATTATCATTATTATAGCACTTTTGAAAACTCCTGGAATTTAACTCCGTGAAGAGAAAATGGCACATCTTGCAGCACTGAGCAGCGCTAGCTGTTAGCAGTATTGACTGGTCCACGGGCCAAATTCTCTTCTCATCTGCTTTGATATTCCTCTGCAATAGCTGCTAATGCTATTATCTGGATTTCCATGGGAGTAAGTTAGAGCAGAAGGTGGTCCGATAGAGAGAGCTGATCCTGTAACAGGAGTCATCCCTGTAAAACGCTACTTTTGTAAAACCCTTTTGTATGTGCACCAAATGTCTGACCGCACAGAGCACCGCAAACTTGTCCTCGGTGCCACCAGCGTGGGTTCTCCACCACAGCCCTTCGCAGAGGCAGGACGGGCAGGGCATGGCGCAGCTCTGCTTTCAGACCATGCGCAGACTCAAGCAAACATAATTCAGTTCACATTTTCAGGCTTTTCCTTATATTTATGAGGACAAGAAACAAGATTTAAATGAAAGCTGGGAACCTAACCTCACTCTGTGCTCTCAGTTACACAGTTTCTGATTTTTCAAAGTCCTGGGGGGAATATGGTGCTTGGTGCCTCTACACATCTCCACCGTGGGCACCCTAACGGGAGGCACCGATCATCTGCACCATGCTGAGCCATCGGCAGGAGAAAAGCACGATATCGCTGTTGTTATTGCCGCTGCTTTGGTTGACAACGGTAACACAAGTGATTATCAGCTGCAGTGTCCTTTCGTGTTTTGTACCATTTACCTGCTCTCCAAGTTGCACACAAGTGGCTTTCCAGATTTGTTGGACATTATATGTGTGTATATTTGCAAAGAAATACGTTATAAGAGTATGACCCCAGACCTGGCCCGGTCCCTTGAAGCAGTCTTTATCAGGGGCGCAGATAAGTGATATATACATAGGTTTTCATTGTTTTGACATCTTCCCAGTGCTCACTAAAACCTGAAGGACTGTATCTTTCATTATTTCATTTTGGTGTTTAGAATTTTAAATGCTTGTTTTTCCTAAAAGCAGAGTTTGTTTGTTCAGACCTGGTTCCCCAGGGTCTCTCAGGCCAGAGCCAAGAAAAGCACCGCGACGGCGTGCAAGGCACCGGTCTCATTTGCTCCGTGAACCAGCAGGAATTTTAAATTAACATCTATGCATATATCATTTGCACTGGATTAATTAGTAAATAATCATAACCATTCTCTTCTCCTCACTGCTGTCCTTATGTGAAGGAAGGGTGGTAGCTGTTTCCAAACGGTTGCCTGAAGAGCCCTACAGCAGAAAAGCGCTACATCCAGCAGCAGGTCTGAAAGCCACATGACAACTTTTGTTATCAGCTGGGTCTAAAATCCACATTTTACCGGGGGCTGGGATCCTACAGAGTCAAGCCCCTGGCTACAGACCAGCAAAGCACTTAGTGTGTGTTTACCTTTATGCACATTAGCAGAGCCTTGACTTGCTGGGCCTTTAGCATCTTCATTTTCAACACGCGCTTAAATATTTCTGAGCAGGTGCCAGAATGCTCCAGAAAGTCAGCACCTTGCCGGGCTGCGTGCTCGGGGGTCGCTGCCGATTTCCACGTCAGCCCGCACAGCCCTGCCTGGCCGCGGGGCGCACCCCTGCGTGCCAGCGCATCGTGGCTGCACAGCCGGGATTAAGCCGCCCTCCGTGGCCATGGACCAAGTCGCCCCCAGCCATTCCCATGAGATCTGCTTCCCAGTAGGGACTCCTGAAAATAAGCAATCATGGGAGTTCAGCTAGCAGATTACCAGTTCCTTTGCCTGCATGTTTGAGCGCTTTAGATGATTTATCTGCTCAGAAAAGGATTATTTTCGAGCCTCCCTTTGCCAAAAAACGTAAGCCTTATCAAATGGAAATCAGAATCTATTCTTCGGATCAGCAGCCTGGATCAAAGCTGAGGTGGAAAGGAGGTCACATAAAACGCAGACACTTTCATGAATATTTGCCTTGCTTTTCCTTAAGCTTTACATCTGAAGGTCCGATCTTCAACACGCCGAGTGCCTTCACACAGTGCTGCACGCTTCCAGCTCCTCACACAGTCAGTAACCCCGCCGAGGGAATAAGGTACAGTTCTATTTGGCTTCTATAATATATTAGATTGCAAAATACTGGAAACAGAACTTTTCTTTCTTTCTGCTGGTGTTTATAATAGCAATAAAGGAATCATCAGATCCAAAATCCTAGTTATGTGTGTCACTTCTAACCCAGAATGGTTTACCCCTGTTCCTCAGCTAACTTCTTCATGCAGACAAAGGTAGTATCTCAGGTGGTAGATCTTTGCAAAAAAAACCCAAACAACCCCAAACAACAACAACAACAAACCCCAAATGTGGGAAAGGTTCTTCAACATTTTGAATACTGAGAAAAGGAGGAATTTTATATGCCTCCATTTCTGCCATCAGCAGAAATAAAGAGCTGCTTCTTTCTTAACTGGCTGTTCTGAGAAACTGGGCAATGTCTGCAAACTCAGAGTTATCCAAATAAGAAGTGGCACAGAACTGAGGTTTCATCAATACCAAAGCCATCATTTGGATTGAACTCTATCTGAATGCTATTACATGGATTTATTGCTTGCCATTTAAACATTTCCTATGTTCCTATTTAAGCTGGCTTGCGTTATGCCCTGCTACATCATTCTAGATTGTGCTACCTTTTGCACGTTATTCCTTGCACAGAGAAATACTACACAATGTTAGAAAATGCATTATCTAAGCATTCAGCTACAACGATGAATGTTATCTTATCTAATTTAAAAAAGGAGTTAGTGTAACTCATTCTTGGGTGAACAATATGAATTTTCATTCCAGAAGGCTTCCTGGTCAGAAACATGTGCACAGTGATTTCGAGAAATCAAATTCTCTTTTTTTTATTTGCCAGCTTGTCATCTAATACAAAATCAGAATTACTAATCGGTTTGACCCTGAATTTTGCTATGAGCAAAACCAGTCGTATTTAAAAAGATGTGCCAATGTGTCTTGATGAACCTCACCCCTGCCTGTAATAGAAGCAAGCTTGTGTTCAGCAGCAATAAAGTTTGCGTATTTGGTGATATTACACATTTTTCTAGTAGACACAAAAAGCCCAACAGTTGTTATCGTTTTACACCGCAAAGCAAGTGGCATCATGTTTCCAACATCTGCACAATCTTCAGACAGTTTATCACTTTGACAAGTCGAGTGAGCGAAACCTGCTTTGCGGTTGGTGCCGGGGAAAGCACCGCTCCGCTCCAGCTTTGTTTTCCAGCTGGAGACGACCGCCAACACCCAACTCGGGGGACATTCTTGTAGGCTACGAAGTATATCGCCAGATGGGACGGAGTCATAGGACTAAGTTAAAAATACCGCCTCAGCTAAATGGTATTGGTAACAAACCAGAAAGCCAAAATAAAGACAAGATCTGCTTTCTTTCAGAAACTGAGGGTCTTGCAAACAAGCAAAGATCAGCAGTGCCCGGGCAAAGTGCCTGGAGACTCCAAAAGCCCCTTTAACGAGCTGGTCTTCCAGCCTGTTAAGAGGCAAAATCTCCCTCGTGCACATGATCTAAGAGCAAGAGAACCTCCTGCTCAGAGAGATGTTTGCATAAATATCCCTTTTGAGCTTCTTGAGAAGCTTAGATGAGAGATTTTCCATTCCTGAAGAACTTCATTTAACACCAGACTATCCAAAAATACTCGCTGAATTTACTTTCAAGCTCGCAGCTACTGCTTCTGCTCTGAGCAAGTGTAAGTTAATGCATTAACAAAAGCCCTCTTTTGATATCAAAGGTCTGTACTGAGGATTAAGGTCTGAATTCCAGGTTAGCCCTTAATGACACACATGCACACGGAAAACCTTGCCTTTAGCTAAAGACTACATCCTGCTACAGCAAGACAGAAATAATGATCTTACTGGATTCAATAATTAAAAAAAAAAATCAGATTAAGATTGAATTCTAGTTATAGCATTTGTCTGCAGGTAAAATTATTTTTAATCTGTTGCAAGATAAAAGAGTAAATCTATTTCTGCCTATTAGCAATCTCTCATATATGTAGAGGGGGTTGGTACAATAAATTGGTTTGGGGCTAGAATCCATCTGTGCTTTTTTTTTTTTTCCTTGCCAATGAGTTGGGAACCACCCCCTCCTCACCATTAGGAAACACTGAAAAAACCATCCAGGCCTGGCGGTCCGAGCTCACCATGCTCGTAGCGAGACAGCCTTCGCTACAGCAAACCTGCCGCGCAGCCCTGTCCGCAGGAGCCAGCCCCAGCACCTCCTGTTGAGGGGCTCCTCCTCCAGACCCTTCATCTCTTTATAGCCCAGACCAGAGCCACAATCCAGCGACCGACAGAGAAATAACAGACCTCACCGCATTTACACACATTTCACCTTCAGCAAGACTCTGCTGGGCTCCGTCCTTGTCTCGTCCAGGCAAACGGAGACCGAGGCAGCTCAAAACCCACAGCGGCCCCGTTCCGTTCTCGCCTGCTGCTGCAGTGCATCCTACCCAGGCTCACCTGGACAAGCCTTACCGCAGGACTGGAGGTCAGACATTATTTCCAGTAAGGGCCTCCAACGTTGCATTTCTCTACAAGCAGACCAGTGGCACGGCCCCAGGTCTGTCCCAGATCTCCACCCTGGCTTGAAAGGGGAGCGGGAGCGTACACAGGCAAAGCGGGGCCAGTTCTGACGGGGACAAGGTTTCCTGCAGAAAGCCTTCAACTCCTCTTCAGTGATTTTTCAGCTATTTTTATCTTCAATGTGATAATTAAGCAGCAGGAAAAAAAGGGCTTACAAGAAGTAGGGCCTTTCATTTCTATTTTCAACATCTTGTCTGTGTCAGTAGAAGTTCCATCAGGGAGGAGAGAGCCACCTCTCCAGCGATGCCATCGTCATAGAAACAGGAATTCACCCTTGTACAGATAACGGCCAAAGTGCTGCATGAAGTCACCAGGCTTTGCAAGGAAAGGCAACCCCACTCCACCCCCCAAAATAAATCAAATTCTTATCACAGGGTCAGAGGTCTAGAGCCATATTTAGAAAAAGGGGAGGATGAGGAATGGCAGCCTCAGCTCCGCTCTCTGGCACACGCCAGCAGCCCTCCTGCAAAGCCATGCTCGTGCCTTCCTCCAAAGCCATGCACCCCTGCCCATAGCCGCACACCCCGAAGCTGCCCCAGCCCAGGCACGTTGCACGGGGAGAAGCTCCTGCCGCCAGCAGACAGGACCTCCCCGGGCGCCAAGGTGAGCAAAGGGACCCAGCAACCCCGCAGCAGGAGCCCGGCATGGCTTTGCCAGCACAGAGGCAGCTTTCGCCCACCCTCTCCAGACCCCTGAGAGCCGGGGGGGTGAGCGAGCACCTCCTTCCCCCACCGTAATCAGGAGGTGAGCTGCGGCTGCCATCCCGGCTCTCCCATGTATTTCCCCAAGTGTGCTTCATTCAAACCCCAAACGGAAAACAAACACAGCCTTCCTTCCAGAAAAGGGAATTCACTGAGAAGATGAGGTTTGCATCTAGAAAAACAGCAATTTCCTCCCAAAGCATGAGAATACAAGAAGTGGAGACAAGAAAAAACAGCAGCAAAGCCCTTACTACAGGCTCTTGCCAGGGGCCCCTGGTTCCTCCCTCTCTCCTGTGTCCTTGCACAGCCACCCCGTCAGTGACGGGCGTCCCACCACAGCCTGGGCTGCTCCCGCTGCCTTTTGGGAGACGAAGCTCCCGCCGCTAGCCAGCCGCTCAGGAAGGCACGAGAGCCACGGCGTGCCTGGGGTCCCGTCTACCTGACGGCTTTGATACTTTCTTTTACCCACAAATATTTTAACGTTTACTGTCTCTAATTCAAAAGACATCCAAAATTCTCCAAGTGCTGCAGCAGAAGTATGTAAATTTTTGTACAGATCTGAAATTCGGGACTAACCTCACAGACACGGGTCCATGGCCACCGGCGTGATGGGCGAGTGTGCTGCCATGCACGGGGCGGCGACAGCGTGTCCTTATGGCACGAGCCAGAAGCGAGCCACAGCTCTGTAAATCTAATATGCCACACAGGCACCATAATCCCATTAACTCTTCGTCCTGCCTGTCTGGGCCATGGCTGCGCAGCCCTCGCTGCCTGGGTCCGGCAGGATCTCTGCCATGAGGGTGGGAAAGCTCCTTCCCTGGACGCAGGGACCTGGAAAAGCAGCCTCAGAGCCTGCAGGGAGAAGCTGGCAGCCTCAGCCTTTTATCATCTCCCTTCCCAGCCCAGACCACACTGATTGATGCTGTAACATAACGATCTCACATGGTGAATAGCTTAGAGCAGGCAGGTGAGCTTAACAAAAAAAAAAGGAAAAGAAAAAAGCAAGGCTCCTGGCTCTCACTGGCCATCGCTGTCATGCTCTCACGTGCATCTCTGTAAAACACCAACATGTGGGAGCAGCTGTTTTCTACTCCAGTTTGCCCAAAACCAAGTCAAAAATGTGCTGGCCTTGGGTGGAGGAGACCCCATTGCTTTTGATGCAACTACGTACCCTATCTACCGGTCAGCTGAACAAGGACAATCTCTCTCCCAGATTTCTCCTCCCTGCCCCCTATCTAATTATAATAAAAAGGAATCATGATAGTACAGGATTCATTCCCCAGACAATAGCTAGGCAGGCTATATATTGCTTTATGACTGTTGACTTGATTTAAAATGCACTCTTAAAAATGAAAGAACAACTCCCTAAATTTGCAGTAAATGTATAGTTCCACAGATCTGATTTACTGGTTATGAGCCACTGAAAAACTGCAATTGCAATTTATTGTATTGTTGACTCTAGCAGCGAAACCTTCAGCATCACTCTAGCTCTGGTAAGCATTCCAAAGCCGAGAGTTTAACATTAATCATTTAGGGATTTTTTTTTTTTTTTTTTTGCTTTTCTTTAATTGGTCTCTCAACTTCCAGCAGATAATGATGATTGCTTTGATGGTGACTGGTTAAGCCAATGCGTGTGAGACCAAAGGAGTGCAGTTGGCTTGTGCTTTGCTCAGTTCAGAGCTTTTTAGCCTTGGTTGACTCGTAATTGCAAGAATTCCCAACTGGCTGGAGGCAGATCATTGCAAAAGAAACTTGCTGCAGAGCAGCTGGATAAAGAACGCCAGATAAAGTCCTGCCTGGACTGTAAGACACTAAAGCATTAGCGGTAAAGAGTACAGCGTAGCAGCAAAGTATTCATATGCTTTTACAGAGCTTCTAGCTTTAAGCCAATTGTCCTAATTTCCCTCTCATTGACATTGCTCTCTTCTAACTCCCTGGTCTTCGGTGAACGTACCGCTGCCCTGTGCCGTACGCAGTACGGGCAAGAGGCACATCAGGCCCGTGGTACCGATGCTACAGCAGCGCTAGCGAGAAAATGCATCAAACTCAGGATGGCGAAACTGGACTTCTCTGGCACCGTTCTCTTCAAGGCATAAAAAAAGGCAAATCATGGGCAGTATTGCCTCACAAGCAGACACAGAAGACCCAGGCACACTAATTCACTTCTCTGCTAACTGATCTCGCAGCATTGCCTGCTTGCAGCTACCACATCTCTCTATCTGCTCCTGGACAGCCCTGCATCCTCCGCTCACTCCAGCTTTGCTTTCCGCTTTGCCCTTCCCTACCTGCCTTGTGCAACGCTCCCGGTGTCATCTCTAATCAGGAATGTTAACACGAGACTCTCATTACTTAAATGTTTGGATGTTGATAACGTGGAATATGGCCAATTAAGCACGATCCCTGATGAGCTGTTGCAGGGAGCAGCATCGCAAACCAGCGCTGTTATTTTACTCACCGTGCGAAATGAGACTGGAAGAGCGAGCCATGGTACGCACCGGGGAGAGACAGAGGACAGTGGACAATAAATGAAAGCCCTGATTCAGTATCACTACTGTCCTTCAAGGGTCTTTTCCCTCTACTATCATGTGTGATCTTTTCTTGATTCATTAAGGTCAGCTGAGCAGAAAATTTTGCAGCTGCTGGCTAGCTAGCAGAGCTGCTGGACACCATCCATGGCTCTTTCCTCTTCCCTTTTGGAAAGAAGTGGCAGAATGCAGCTGCCTGTGAGGCTTTATTTCAGGTTGGAAAGTCTCCACGCATAGAGGGGGGAAAAAACTGAACACGCTGTAAATCGGAGACGGCCTTGAACCAACCCCCCTGGTTTCCAAGTACCAACAGGCAGTGAAAGATTGCGGACCGAGGCAGGGATGTGGACTGTCCATCATACACCAATGTCTCTGATGGACAGACCAGTCTGAGAACCGCACAAGGGTGCAAGCAGGACCCCTGTGAATTCTGCAGCGTGCCCCAAAGTGGAGCTAATACAGTCCCTAGTCATCCTAAATAAATCCCCCAACCCTTAACATTTCCCTGTATTGAACCTTCTTCAAAAGGTTCTTCAAAATGAGTCACTTTTTCCTTCGGGATTTTTTTAAGCTGATAACAAGATCCCCTTAAAAACTCCCAAAGGATGCTGAGAGAATTCAGGGTTTCATTTTTTACAAATCTCTACAAAATGTTTCAGATAATGGTTCTGCAAAAAACCTAAAGCAGAACTCTGTTATCATAGAATCAAGACCATTTATTATGGAAACTTTCCAGATTTAATAGTCTTGTTTTCCTTATAAGAAAGCCTGCAAAATTTTGATCCAAATCCAATTTTTGGCAGTTTTTTCTGTGTCAAAGTAAATTTTTCACCAGAAATGTGCTGATAAAAGAAAATTTAATTAGCCCTAGTGAAGACCATTTCTGCCCCTGAAGTAGACGCTGCATTTTCCAGTGATAAAACACATACATGAGGTAGACATATGAGCGAGCAAGATACTTCACCTCCTTCTTTTGCCATGCCCATGGCACGAAGGCTTCTTACTTCAAGAAAGTGGTAGGTATTTTTTATTGTATTTATAGGACGAGAGAGAAAGCGCCTTGTGCTTTCCTTCATTTATTCGCTTTTAGGACTACCTGTTCTGTGCATTCGTGCACCGTGATAAGAAGCGCAAGAGAAGTCTGGGAGGGTGGATAGCTGGAGAGACGGATGGGTGACGTTTTGGAGCAATGCCACATCAGTTTGCTTTACTATGCCAGAGCGATGGGCAGACAGGCCGACAAACGCATAACCAGATCGTTCCTTATACTTTTATACAACTTATTTCCTTCGGGAATCATATGGCCGTTTATAAATATTTATAAATTCTGATAATATACTTTTTGTCAGTAAATATTATTCTACTCCTTTAGATGGAAACAAGGAACACAGAGCTTAAGAGACGTAGCCAAGGTCTGAGGGAGTTTTCGAAAGAAGCAGAGATACATTCAAGCAGCTGTGTTTTCCAGGCTGTTTCAATCACTAGACCACATATATAATTTTAAGGTTACAAAGACTGACTCTTTCGCATAATTATATTAATGATCTTTCTTTAATCTATGCAGGCATTTTCACAAGCTTGGATCCAAAGCAGGGGAACTGTTGGCACAAACTATAGGACATAATCAGACTACAAAGCTACAATGTTATGGCAAGCTGTAATTTCAAGCCACCAAGCTAGCTTTATTACTGCAACTATCATTACAGAATGCTTATACAGCATGGCCACGAAGTCACCGGGATATTTAGATGCAGAATTAATGCAGGATAGCGCCCAGCGTAAAGAACAAACACAATAAATAAAACACACTGTAGAGGCGTAGGATATAAATACAGAAGAAAATGGCAGAGCAAAAAAATCAAGTGAACTATATTTAATACTGATATTGAACCACGCATAGTTTATTCCAGTTGTTTCTCTGCATATATGGCGTGTTTTAACACGGGCAGCTTCTACTTTTCAGTAACGGAATGAGAAAAAGTTGTTCAAAAAGTTTTAATAAAACCTACAATTGGTGCAGTAGAACCTAAGGAGATATTCCGAGAAAGAGGGAGAAAGGGCAAGGCAGAAAGAGCAAAAGAGGGAAAGACAGAGAGAGTTAAAGAGAGAGAGAAAGAGAGAAAGAAACCAAGAAAGAAAAAGATAAAGGAAAAGAAAGAGAGAGAAGAAGGAATATTTTCACATCGGACTATCTGCAGCTAGCTTGCTTTTGACTTTCACACTCTATTTAAAAATACAAAATTGGGAGCATTGAAAAAGAGTTCCCAAATTAGCTTTTTAATAGAGATCGGAAGTTAAAAGGGGGCCGAGTCATGGGGGAAAAGCCGTTCAGAACCACAGCCGGGCCAGAGCCAGCAGGGAGGGAGGCCAGAGCACGCCCCAGCGCGAGAAGAGAGTCACTAAGTTTTATGAATTGATGACATTGTAAATCCCAGGCAAATCTCTTATACCAGTAAAAGCCAAATGACATTTCTGGTTTTGCTTTCTTCTGAGCATCTGCAAGAGGCAAAGAGCAAGTGGAGATATAGGAAGTATTTTAAAGAGGAAAGCAGTTCTGAAGACATCTCATAAAGATGGATTCTGGATGCTTTGGGTTGCTTAAATGCCCACAGCCACTGAAAGTTCCTCAGGGAAGTTTTAGGATCCACTTTGCACACAACTATTCATGCGTCCAGTGCACAACTATTAATCTCCGTATTCCAAAGATGATAACACGCTGCGTTTGCATAACCTCATTAACTGGTCTGCAGACGCTGTAATGCAGCTTACAAACATTATCGGGGGAAATTGCTTTGGGGCAGGATTACCCAGGACACGACATTCAGAAATCAGTGCTGTTTTTTAATAACTGCAGCGAATGAACAGTGTTTAGACAATGTTCCGACACTGAACGGGACCGATCGGGGTTCTGGTATCAGAGTTTGCAGTTTAGATTTTCCAAACAATCTGAGTGTTGAAATGTTTGACGATTTGTTTGGTTTTTTTTTTTCTAATTTATTTTTTTTTTTAAACAAGGCCTTGGTTTAAGAGCTCTCAGAGGAAGGGCTGTTGTAACAGAGGCACACAAGAGCCCCTGGAAACCGGACCCTGCTTAGCGATGGCTTTGCGAGGTCCCCGTTTCCCCTGTTTTAAAGCAAGGGACCCCCCCCCCCGCCCGAAGCGGCGCGGGGGGGGCACCTGCCGGCGGGAAGCCCCGCAGCCGCCCCGCCGGGGGTCCCGCACCCCCGGGCCCCGGCAGCCGCCGCACTCCGGGCGCGGGGCCCGCCCGCTCGCTCCGGGTGACACCTGCCGGCGGCGGGAGGCGGGCGGGGAGGCGGCGGTGTGCGGGGAGCGGGGGGGGGGGGGGAACCCCGCCCCGCCCGCCCCCCCGTCGCCGCGCGGCCCCCCCGCCGCCCCCCCCCCCCCCCCGGAGCTGTCCGCGGCGGCGGTGCTGACCGCCGCTCTCCCGCCGCCGCTCCGCGCCCGCGCACTCCGCTCCGCGCAACCCCGCGCCCGCCCCCGCGGCGCGCAGCTCCGCGCTCCCGGCAGCCGCATGGCAGCGGAGGAGCTCGGCTGGCGGCCGCGGCCCGGGGCGCCGGGCGGGCGGGGCGAGGCGGAGGAGCGGCGCGCCCTGCGGAGGTGAGGGGGGCCGCGGGAGGGCGGGCAGCCGCGGGCGGTGGGGGACGGCGGCCCCGGGGGGGGCTGAGCCGCGGGCGGGAGGGGGCGCGCCGGCAGCCGCCCGGGGGGGGGGGGGGGGCGGGGGGCAGGAGCGGTGCCCCCGGCTCGCTCCCACCCCCGCGCCCTCCTCGTCCTCGCCCCCGCGCCCCGTCCCTCCCTTCCCTCCCTCCTTCCCATCTGGCGGCCGCACAGACCGACCCAGCCCCCGAACTCCCGGCGATAGATGAAAGTGTAATTTCGGGCTGTGGAAGGACGCGAGGCGATGGCGAGGCAGCCCAGCTCCTCTGTTTCATGTAGGTATTTGTCTTACTTTATGGAAGTCACTAACTATCGCTGCGGCGCATCAGTCATTGCCGGGAGCTGCCCGGCAGAGCAGGGCACGACTGGTTTGCTCTGATTCGGGCTTATAGTTATTTATTTGATGGAGATTCACTGGCAAGCAGATAAATGAGCAAGGATGCCAGGTCTCTGAGCGTGTGGAGTCCAACTTCTGACCGCGGAGGAAAGAGGGATGCTGAGGTGGTGTGGAGACAGGACTGGTAAGAGCTGCCAAGGAGCAGGGCAAGCGAGAACGGCAGGACGAGGGGGAAAGGGGACGGGTGGTGGGAGGGAAGAGGGGGAGAAGGAAAGATGGGTTTAAGACTGAATTATTTGGTTTTATTCCTGAACGTAGCCTCCTGCCCTGGCTAAGGTGTTGGTTGTAGGTTTGTGATGCTGAAGGAACAGCTCATTTTCTTGCCCAGGAGAAGGGACCTCTCCTGCCCGGTCCCTGCCTGCCCGAGAGTCAGGGACGCAGAGGGAGCTCCGGGAGGGACCGCTGAAGTTCATCCCATACTTTTCCCCCCTTCATCCCCCCCTTGCCACTGCTGGCACATTAGCATGCTGGTAGGCTCTGGTGTGTATTTAATGGCTCCATTTGCCGGTGTCTCTGTTAGCTCTCACCGCCTTTCTTCAGCCTCGCCTCACAGCCTGCCTCCCCGGCACCAGCTGGGTCCCTCTCCCCGCTGCGTCCACACGAGCGGGCTCCCCGGGACCCGGGTGCCGCTTCCAGCTCGGTTAGGCAGCGAGAGCAAAGCTCCAAGCCGTACTGGAAGGGGAGGGGGCAAAGCGAAGCAAGCTCAGGCGAGAGAGGCAGGGAGAGACTCCGTCTCGGCAGTAATGAGGGAGAAGCTGTTTAGTCATCTCTCTATATATACTTTCACAATGATGATCACATTTACTGATTGCTTCTGACTGCATTTAGAGAGGGAGTCAAGAGGCAGGCAGCACAGTTCACCTTTTATCCTGAGGAGCGACTGCTCCCCCTTCCTTCCCGTTCCCCAGATTTAGCCCTACTTTTGGGCGCCGAGAGTGTCTTCCCTTGCCAGGTAAGGCATCGCGGCGAGCCGGCAAGATGGGGCTCTCTGGGCTGACTGGGAGGGAGGGGAGAAGTTTGCATGCATTTATCCTAAGCCTGTTGCTTTTGCTCCCAAATCTCTCCAACGGACTGAGGGAGCGAATGTTTTGCAGAAAGTTTTATTATCTGATGTGATTGCGCCGGGGAAGGAAGATGTGACTGACGGAGGATATCGAAGCTTGGGCTGACGTATTTTGCTTTAAAGCAAATATATCTTTGCTGTCTCAGCCTGACCCAACAAGGACAGGAAAGGAGAGAATGAACGATCTCAAGGCTTTGCTCCCATTAGCAGTGTCTCATCAGGAACTCACAGTATGCTTATCAGTCGTGTTTTAAATCCTTCCTGTCTGCTTCCAGAAAGGGAAACACTATGAGATTTTTGTTTTGTTTCTGTTTTCATGAGACTACGAAGAGGTGGGAGCTAACGTGGTAAGAATCCATCGTTTATCTCTTGACCCTTTAGGTGAATCGAAAGAACTGTGCTGGCTAAAGTTCTCCTCCAGAGCTTTACTGACCTAGCCGTGCCTGTCAGGTTTTTGTTTGAACCTGGGATGAAACCACGGTGCCCGCGAAGCGGCTGCAGCGCAGGCGACCTGCGGTAGCCGGCGGTGCTCAGGGAGGGACTCGGATGGGCCGGCAGCCCTGGGAGGGGGACAGGGGGCTCATGCCACAGGCTTTTCTATCAAATTGCCTTGCACCATTTCACTGCCCTCCGAATTAGCTAAAGAAAACAGATCCTTTTCTCTATAGATGCTGACTTTTTTAAGTCAGAAGGAGACAAATTATTTTATTTCGTGTACCAGGGCTTCTAAACGTCATCAGCAGGGTACCGATCTTTTGTTAACTAGCTCCTTTCAAATTACATGCAGAAATTACAGTAGGTAAAATTAGACATATGCGTACAGCTAAATATATGCTTGTTAGAATTAAAGTGTGTCTGTTTGCTGTGCGAGCCGAAGAGACTCTGTCGACTGTACAGTATATTTTGAGCCCAGCCAATTGCTTTCCAGCCTAAAAAGACTGGTTAGCAGTTACCAAAACCCAGGCGTGCAGAAAAGGAGGATTCTTTCCATATTTTGTAGATAAACTAGTTAGTTCGTATTTTTTTTACTCAACTTGGCTTGTGCAGCTCTGAATTACAAAGCCAGTCCTACCTCTCTCCTCATTCTCTCTGATTTTGGGGCAGGGTAGAGTTCCAAGGACTCATGGACAAGAAAAAGCAAAACCTCTTCTCCCTCTCGATCCTTCCTCACAGACAGACAATTTACAGCTGAAAAAGACTCTCTTTTTGTGTATTTTGAGGATCAAATGGGACAGATTCAATGCACCTTTGAAAATTAAGCTGTGTGCACTAAGTTTTCTTAAGCAGCTGCACCTCTGTCACAGAGAAATGAGAACTAAACTTCCACAGAAGAATACCCCTCTCTTTCTCTTTTGCTTCAGTCTCCTGTCCGTTTCACAGCTGAGATATTTATAGCTTCCCCACATATACTGCCAGCATGGAAGGACCCATTTTATCTTTAAAAATTGATTTTAAAAGGTGTAAGTCACTTATGAGTTACCAGCCCTTTATTAGAACAATTATATGTGAAGTATTTATAGTGCCTCAGCAGCTAATGTAGGTAACCTGGAATGTACAACCAAAGTTATAAAAGTACAGAAGAGATTTCTAACGAGGTTCCCCTGAGAAATCAGGGGAGATGAGGATCCAGTGTACTGCAGCTGCTCAGGTCACCGTACATCGCCAGTCCGTCCTGGTAGAATGACTGTGGCGGTGTCGCTAACTGAAATTAAGAAGCAGAGAAGACAGTTCAGCAGCAGGGGGAACAGGAACAGGATGCAGGATCTTGGTCTCTTGGTTATTTGCCTGTATGTATTTGGTGATTAATGAATGAAGGGGTCCTCATCTTGCTGCCTCCTGTTTTGCAGTGCTGTTCTTAACGCAGTGTTTCACAGAAGTTAAAAGATCCACCGCTGCTGCTAAAAGAAATGGGCAGCTCCGCTGCCTGAGCCCTGCGGGTCCCTGGGGATTGCCTCCCAGCTAAAGGCCGGGCGTATTTTCAAAGTAGCGTGGAGAAAGTTTGCAGTGCGGCACTCTGCCTCTTCCCCGCGCAGGCGATACAGCCTGCTCTCCAGGGCTGTCAGTCTGGCACTATTAACGCGCTAAATTCCCTCTTTAGGGGGAGAGAAAAAATAGTGCATAGTAATATTGAACACTCCTTTATAGGGAAATATTGTGGGATGTTTCCTCCAGCGCCATGTATATAAGCAAAGCGTCTCCTTGGGATAAGCATCACTATGGATTAGTATAGGTTTCATAATTACAAAACCTCTTCCAGCAGCAGTAAGATGCCTGCACGAGGGATTTCAATTGTCCTTCAGATAGTAAAATTGCACAGAAAGATACTCCACATTAAGGTGGTGAATGTTAATGTGCCCCGAAGAGGAAGAGCACTTCTGTGCGCAGTTCAGTCATTTTCACCACAGATTGATTCCATCATTTTTTATTCAGTATTTTGATGGCCTGTTGAAATCAATAATGCTGCAGCCTTACTGGCTGGAATGGCAGCTTTCATATAATTCAGAAACTTCAGAGTAAAACTGCCTAGAAGGATACCATGTAGAGGATATAATTAGGCTTTGAGGGCCTGAGTCAGTGGAATCAATGGAATTTCCATTGATAAATCGACTTTTGATAGGGCCCTTAATGCATCCTATAAGATAATGGCACCTTTCTCCGGATAATTTTACAGTAGAGTTAGAAAAACATTAGGGAAGTGAAAGTAAATACAAGTTAAAACAAAAGTTAAATATTGTAAGAACTCTGACCAAAGAACAAAAAGAAAGAGAAAATTCGTGGCTAGATCAGAACCACAATGCCTACTCTAATTTTAAGAGAATGCTGGCTGCCAGTGGCTCAGGATCTGGACAGCTTGGGATATTTTTCATCTAAAAACCAAGAGTGCAGTGAACATATTTCAACCTAATAGTCCTTCAGTTCTTAGGCTGAAGGACTTCTGCCTCTGATAGCTAGGAAATAATCAAGGTATCTTCCTGCTGGAAGAAAGTTGTCCAACTTTGGAGGCTTCCCTCATTCTGATGTTCTTGGTACTCAGCTGGTAGCTTAATCCATCAGCTTTCACACCTGCGATTCCAGCTTACTGTTGCTCAGGTATTCTGAGCAATGTTGCCCTGAAGGGCAGAATTTTCCTCTAGTCCGGTGGAGGGATGTAATACTTCACAAGTGTAAAACCCAGCTCTAAATGAAAGAGACCAGCAAAAATCTGCTGCTGAGGCCACCTCTTTAATTAAAGGTGGAAGAAAACTAATGAAAACCAGAGAAGATCTTCTGGTTCTTTCAACTGAAAATGTTCTTGGTGCAAGACTCATTACATATTGAACTTTTTTAAGACTGGAAACCCAGCTCAGTCCAGTCGTGGCTTCTCATGGCATACTGTTTCATTGGGTGAACTGCAAGCTGCTTTCACTGGAGCTCCCAGCTCTTTCTTGACAGCTGTAGTTAAACTGATGAGCACATGAGGCTTACACCTGGGGAATTATGGATTAGTCTTGTTTGTAAGGAAGCAAATATAAATTAGTGTGTTTATGCTACTTTTAAAATGCTTTTAATGAGGAATCATTTGCTATTCAAAATTTCAATCTATAATAATGCCATAACCCCGCTGAGCTGATTACCATGTGCCTTGTTTAACATCATTCTTCAAATGGGAGATGAGGGCAAGCCAGTTGTTTTAAATTCTTGTGTACGTACCGATGTCCGACTCTTTAGCACAATGGGGCAAGACACCCTGCTTGACTGTGTGTTGTGTTTTTATTTTGTTCTGTATTTTAGATGGAACTGATCTGACTTCCAGCAGGTCTCAGGAGCAGCCTAACCGTCTTCTCCAGTAACAAGGCCTGGGGTCATCATGGCAGCAGGAGTAGCAGCATGGTTGCCCTTTGCCAGGGCAGCCGCCATAGGATGGATGCCAGTGGCCAACTGTCCCATGCCACTGGCTCCAACGGAAAAAAACAAGAGGCAGGATGAGCTGATCATTCTCAATGTGAGTGGCAGGCGTTTCCAGACCTGGAGGACTACACTGGAGAGATACCCGGACACTCTCCTGGGCAGCACCGAGAAGGAGTTCTTCTTCAACGAAGACACTAAGGAATACTTCTTTGACCGGGACCCTGAGGTCTTTAGGTGCATCTTAAATTTTTATAGAACTGGCAAGCTGCACTATCCCAGGTACGAGTGCATCTCTGCTTATGACGAAGAGCTTGCCTTCTATGGGATCCTCCCTGAAATCATTGGGGACTGCTGCTATGAAGAGTACAAAGACAGAAAGCGGGAAAATGCGGAGCGGCTGATGGATGACAATGACTCAGAAAACAACCAAGAAGGGTCCATGCCATCCCTGAGCTTCCGGCAGACCATGTGGCGAGCCTTCGAGAACCCCCACACCAGCACCTTAGCCTTAGTCTTTTACTATGTCACCGGTTTCTTTATTGCTGTCTCTGTGATCACTAATGTCGTGGAAACTGTCCCTTGTGGCACGGTGCCTGGAAACAAGGAGCTTCCATGTGGGGAAAGATATGCTGTGGCTTTCTTTTGCTTGGACACGGCTTGTGTGATGATTTTCACGGTTGAGTATCTGTTGAGACTCTTTGCGGCCCCAAGTCGCTACAGATTCATTAGAAGTGTGATGAGCATCATTGACGTGGTGGCCATCATGCCGTACTACATTGGCTTGGTGATGACCAACAATGAGGATGTCAGCGGAGCCTTTGTGACACTAAGGGTTTTTAGGGTTTTCAGGATTTTCAAGTTCTCTCGCCATTCCCAAGGCTTAAGAATCTTGGGCTACACTTTGAAGAGCTGTGCCTCCGAGCTTGGCTTTCTCCTCTTTTCCCTCACTATGGCAATCATCATCTTTGCAACTGTGATGTTTTATGCAGAGAAAGGGTCCTCGGCAAGCAAATTCACCAGTATTCCTGCTTCCTTTTGGTACACTATTGTAACCATGACAACACTGGGGTGAGTATTACTTTTTCTTATACTGAGCAGCAGGCAAGCGTGTACTAGGAGCTTGACTTCAGTTACTCCTAAGCATTTTCCTGAGTGCATGCATCAAAAGGGGCTGGAACTGTTAAGGGCTTGATTGTTCTTTGCCTTACAACTTCTGCAATTTATGCTTATGTGAAGCTGTATAAAACAGAAAAAGCACTTACACCCACTTGGCAAATGCTTGGCACAATGGTAAATGAGTGCAGGAGGAGCAAGGCTGTGGAGTAGCAGGTCCTGTGTCGCACTCCTTCTGCGGGAGAGAAAAGTTAACATGAGTGCAAGGGAGCTGGCAACTAGAGCTTATGGTTTTTGCAGACTCTCATTCGAGCCATAGATTTTGCACAAGGTTGCTGATGTGTATGTTGTCTCTCTTTGCGATGTCGGTCATTGTTTCTTCACTTGACATGCCAGGAATCATAGATTTGCTGAATTCAAATGGATATTGTGGGCCGCTATGCTCCTGAAAATACGTGGGGATCTCCAGGACATGATGTGTGTTTTCCTTAACTGAGCAGGATACGGGCTTATTGTCTGTGTTTAGTTGTGAGTTTAAGAAATAATACAAGTATGCTGTAGCAGTTGCAGTAGAATTTCAAATATTCCCATGGACAGGTACAAAGATAATTATATCAAAGCAAAGGAAATGTAGCCTGGAGGGCACTTTTTCCCCTTATATTTCATTTCTGTCTTACAGATGTTTCTACTGAGATTATAGATTTGAGCTTCTGTTGCTCTGAACTAAAACCTTTGTAAGCAGAATGACCAAGCCCTCACCCTGCCGGGGTTACGTAAAAGAAAGCAGGCATCACAGGCTGCTGCTTCGGGCAGTCACAAAGTTCTGACCGAGTGCAATCTCTTAATTCCACACATCAGAGCAATATACTAAGTTTACAGTTAGTTTGCAAAGAGTTTTCCCACTGGAGAGTTCACGCAGTTTAATATTCAGATGCAGACAATTCTCATTCTTGTAATATGGTGACCGCTTTTTCTCTAAACTGCTTTTGATTTTAAACACTTCTCTGTGCCTATTATACATGAACAGCCTCACAGTAGCACTTTTAAATTATTAAAATCATAATTCAGCTGTCAGAAAGGGGCAGAATCTGAGCATATGGCAACTGCAAGTCTGAATTTCTTCATTAAGTGAAAGTGTAGAACATGTTTGTCATAGTCACCAAAAGATCTCTTTTTCCTCCTTTTTTAACATCTAAGCAAAGTTGCAAGTTTGTGTGGCAAAAGCTAAGGTCCTCACCCTGGAAAAGAAGTCCGTGCTTGCTTAGAAATCAAAGCTGGGCATTGGATCCCAGCACTCCCCCACCCCATGGTTCAGCTTTCCATATTCTGACTGGTCCATAGTGGTCGGTTCCCACCATCGTACCTGAGCAGCATCAAGGGACGCCTGTCCTGGGTGGCTTCTCTGTGCGTCCTCTCCACAAAGAGGAAACGCATGAAAATACAGTTTTGTTGTCTCGTTTCTGTCTAAGAATGATTGCACCTATCTTTCCATCTACACGCGCTTACGCACATTCACATGTACGTTGTTATATCTTTGTGATAGGAAAGTTGGGGTCAAGGCAACGTTTAGTGTTGGCTGGGAACAACCTTTCTTTGTGAAATACACGCAGAATGTGCTGTAGTGCAATTAAACCTCTGTTCCCGTCAGTGCAGCGACTTGGTCTTGTTCTCTTTCCCTTCCTTTCTGAACGCATGGATAGACAAACCAGAGTGCTCCTGAGGACTTTAAAGTGTTCTCAATCTGTTGTAATCACAGAAATTATAGATGAATGAGTGCCTTTAATGAGTTGACAAGATTTTTTGAAATGATACATTTAAACACGGCTTTGTAAGAGTTCATTGGAAAGGGACCTACAGAATGCTGTCAAAGCTTTAAAGCTTAAACTTCTAGTATTACTGATTTGGGATTTTTGTTGCAGGATTTTAATTAAAATAGGTGTCTCTAGCAAATAGTCTGTCAGCTAAGTTTAGCGACTTACAAGAAACTCAGAAACCTCGATAACAGCAGACCCTGCAGAGCCCCCGTGCTCTCTGCCAACACCTCTCTGCCTCCGACCGCATTCAGCAGGTACCCAGCGCTCCCTTAGCCAAGCACCCAAAGTCAAACACTCTCCGCTGGCTTGCCCAAACCCTGTGCTAGAAAGAGAAGTTGCTACTGTGATCCATAAAACCCGAATTCCTGCCAGGCCAGCTCCCCATGGCCCCAGCCGGACCCCCTCGGAGCGGCACTTTCCGGGCTCACTGGAGGAGCTGGTCGGACGGTGGTGGGTCCCAGCTGCACGGGTGCAGGGACAGCACTGGTGGAGCAAGGTGCCGGCAGAGCCAGCACCGGCCCTTGGCTCATGCAACAGCTCTAACCCATGGCTTGGCATCGTGGCACGGAAATTCATGAACTCTAGAAACGAAACTTTTGGCAGCGGGTCATTTCCACCTTCCTGACTCCCGCCATGTGTGTGGGTGGTTAACATCCCCTGGGCCTCTTCATTTTCCCATAAAACCTTTCCGTTTTGACAAATCGGCATTTTCATACAATATTTCATATACATCTCTCTTCAGAAGTCATTTCAATATGTTTGGAAGGATCTTGTTACTAATGAGAGTACTGGCAATTCCTATCGCAGAGACGTTGCCAGAAATGCAGCCAAAGTCTCTAACGTGCTTCTTAATACATCAGACTTTGCCTAGTTAGCGGCTGCCAGTTCACTGCTTGCATTTCAGCAACGCTCAGAGCTTGTATAAATATCTTAAATATTTTCTGCCATTTGCCTTTAAAAATTCAGCCAGCATTTAAAACAAGGAATTATAAAGCGCAATGGTTTTTAACTCAGATCTATACACATGTATGTATTTTTGTTTTGAACACCAAACCATTTAAATCCAGATAAGTGAACATTTCCCTGACATTGGAATTCCACCATTGCTTGTGACAGAGTGCTTTATAGAAGTGATTTGGAACATGCAGGATAACTTTTCCTATGTTATTAAGACATTAAAAAATGAGCTCAATTTAGGTAAAAGGGAAAGTTTACTTACAACAACCAAACAAGGCTAGCATTAGGAAACCATTAACTCTCCTACTGGACTGTACATCAGCTGCTGTTATTCCAGATTCCTAAGTATCTTTAGGATACAACTGAATTTCCAGGCTGACCCATAAATGAAAAGCACTAAAAATGCATTTCTTCTTGAAGGTGAAGCACTTCATAAAATAGAGCAAGTGCTGCTTTTGGTGGGGCTACTATGCAAATCACTTTTGCGAAATCCAGGACGCCTTGCAAGCTCCTTAGGGAGTTAACAACCCAAGGAGACAGGTACAACAGTTTGTCTGGAATGGGAAACAAAGCAAAGGAATTAAATTATACTGACCCTGCATCTCTGATCCCTTTGCTGTGCTCATCAGCCCTGTTTTAACAGAGACTGTTTTTAATTTAGCATGATTTAAATTTTGCTCAGGAGGTTTTATAATGAAAGCATTATTCTTGGGTGCATCTTAAATCAATCTGAATTACCGAAACAACTATTCAAAATTAATTCAAAATCAGCTATCCAATTCATGCAGAAACATTTTTCTCAAGAGGCCAACAGCTACCCATCTTCTCTCTTGCCCTTGTCTAAAACACCAATACAATAAATACCAGCTCTGCCAGCACCCTCCCTTTGTTCTGCAGGAGGTTTTGACCCCCGGGACCCTCCACCTCAGAAATGCAAGCGCTGCTGAAAGCAGCAGAGGAGCACGGTGCTGGTTCCCAGCGTCAGCATTCATGTCCCTGCCTTGGTTTTTAGCTGACTTGATGTGCACTAGCCTTCAGTTTTACATCTATACAGAGACAGTTTAATTATCATAAATTTTGTTACCTTGTTACCAGCGTGTTGGCTTTATTTACTTTTAAATAGCATTGGCTTGTGGATGGGGCAGCCCCATGTTTCTCTGCCCGCCAGCATGCATCGCAAACACGCCTGCGGTACGAGACCTCTCTCACGCCACTAAACCCCACACCGTTTTTGCCCAGAGTGCATATTTTTCTAAGCTTTTTATAGCTATTTTCATTTCACCTGACAACAGCAGTATGTTTCAGACTCTCGGGCAGTGTCTGTGACCTGCAGCGTAGGCAGCAAATTGTAGTTGTGAAAATCTAAGTGCCACATCAGCCTGCACATCCCGGGGCACGGCGAGGCTCCCGCGGGCCCTGCGGAGCGTGGCGGCCGGGCTCCCCGCCGTCCGGGGGATGCCGGAGCCGAGCACCGGCACCTGGAGCAGGCGGTGTCAGCATCCCTGTCCCCGCCACAGCTGGGAGCAGACCGGCAGCAGAGAAGGGTGAAAAACCTGCAGCGTATCCTGGGGGGAACCGGCACTGAGATCTTTGGGCGATTTGCGTCAAGAAACCAGCAGTACCGCGGACCAAGGAAGAGAGATCGTTGATGGATTTTGTTCTGGTTTGAGCTTAGGGATATGCTGTGTCATTTTTCTGTTGCCTAACGAAGGCTGCGCTCCCATAACTCACCGCCCTTGGGGTGGTCTGAGCAGGGCCTATCTTCTGTCTGTCTGTCTCCCTTACAATCTGCAAGAACATAATGGTTTCGAGATCACTATCCCTCTTTCAGATTCAGCTGCACTGGTGAATGAGTTTAAAAGATACACATCAGTGCACTTGGACAACACAGTCCTATCTATATAATTAATTTAAGGAACCAGGTTAACACTAGGAAGTCAATAAAACAGACGTGCTGGCCTGGTTATGTCAACAGCCTGATCTGGAGCAAGATCTGAGATTTCTTACCGTTTTTACTAGCTGAGTGCTTAGAGACCTGGGATTTGGGGGGATAGGGGTCTATTTTGGGTTGTCTTGGCCCAGGCTGGTACCCTGTGGTTCTGCAAAATGTGGGTCAGAGAAAGCGCCAGAACTGACACCTGATCAACCCCTCCGGCAGAAACATCGGTCTTCGTTTCGCGTATTGCTTGGGCTTTCCTTCTTATTGGTATTCAATCATGGACAAGAAAGGGGATGAAATTTAAGTAGTGAAATAGCACGTGAAATACTTGCTGCCAAACTGTTGACAGCTGGACTAGCGTGAACTTATTGAATACTGACCACGTTTCTTGCAAATGCTGCCAGCTACCGTGCGAAGAGAGATCTCTTTGCAGTTATTTCTCCAATGCAAAGTACTGAAACCACTCAAGCTGATAGTAACCTTCATTCACCCTCCTTCGTGCACGCTAAGAGGAGTTTGCAAAGTAAGGAAAATAATAAATCATCTCTGGAGCGCTGCCATTCCCGGCTTCTCTGGAAAGATTGCCGTTTGGCCCAGTAATCATATTGTGTGTGTCAGTACTTCAGTAACTGCCATTAAACTGGATCAGAAAAATTGCTTTAATAGAAACACTACTTTGCATATTTAACATCATCGATGGAAGGATGGATGAGATGTGGGATATTTCCTTTGTAAAGCAAGGCGCTAAAACTTCATCACTCTCACCATTTCCCACACAGTCAACAATTCTCATGTCCACAGGCCAAAGAACTGCTTGAATTTAATATACAGAAAGTCCAATCAAACAATGAATTGATGGAGCTACACAAAGAAGCCATTTTCTTGAGCTTTCATTCTCTTGCCTCTAGCTTCATCTTATACGAAATGTGTATCAATCTTCTTCTCCTAATGGATTTACAGATATTGTGTGTGAAATGTCTTTGTATCAGAAACTACAGGTGGAACCTTTTCCCTTCACTATCTTGATGTAAATCTCAGGCAAGCATCTCATTTTGGAGCTACTTATATTCACCAGAACCCCAGAAGTATTAAAATACCTTTATTCATTCTCAGAGCAAGTGGAATTCACTGGATTTTTCTCTCTCTCTCAAAAAAAAAAAAAAAAATATCTGTCCTTAGGCTTTTTGTGGCTTTGGATATTTGTAACGATTGCACGTATGTGCAAACGCACCATTTTTAGTGCGCAAGACAAAATAACTTTCCTTTAAGGTAAACTCGTTGTGTGAGAAGTGAATTGTTTTGAACAAGGCCAAGTAACGGTACTGGCTAAAATTATAACGTGACTGCTAAATTTACCAACAGAAACCTTGGCAGAGATGCATCTATAGCAACTGATTTAAGACATTTTTCTAAGCTCCTCTTCCTTTTTTTCCCCCTCTCTTTCTAGCCTGCATCACAGTCAGTGCCTGAGAAATACAGATTAAAGATAACAGTGTATTTCCATTGGAGATGAAGGGAAGCGATTGGCTTGCTGACTGGATCTGAGCTATTTTTAGTCTCATAAAATGATAATTTCATAACAGCACTGACACAGTAAAAGTAATTAGTTTACAGAGATCAACTGAAAATAAGGGACAGAGTAGCCACTATCAGTCGGAAAGCAGGGAAAGGGGAAGTGCAGTTAAAGGCCCTGCAACAAATTAGCCCAAACCAATTACGCCTCTTAGCTGATTACAGCCCATCCAGTCCGAATCAGTTTTCGGAGTGAATTGCGGAGCAGAGATGAGCACAGAGGGAGTTTCTGAGCGCCCCGCGCCCCTGCAGCCCCCCGGCCGCAGCTCAACCCTCCGCCCGGACGGCTGCCACCAGCCACCCTCGCTCGGCACAGGTGACAGCGGTACCTCGCGGTACATCGCGGCCTTGCCCAGGCTTTCTTACCTGGCACGGATTTAGCGTGGGGCACCTAAAATATGAAATGAAACTCCAGCCCCACTTTAATATTAGGAAACCAATATGAGACATTTTTATTGCAATTTCTTAAGGGATCGGTGCATTCTAGGCGGCTGAAGCCAGAATGTGGGAGTACCTGTGACCTGAAGGAGCTTATTTCCAGGCTGTAGAGGAGTGTCCCAGGCACTGCAGTGGGACCATCTCATTAAAAAAAAAAAGAAAAAAACTACAAAAAAGTGTAAGATAAACAGAGAAACCTCCTCAGCTTAGCATCAGCTAGCGTTCTTCCCTGCCACCCATCACACGTACAGCCGGACTCGAATCTCGGGCACCACGGCACTCTCAGTGAACATGAACACCGTAACTCAGTATGGTTTCAGTGGAAGCCATGTACTATTAGCATTTAATGCAGGCCGTGTCTTCCTACCCTTCATTCCAGTCCATGCAGAAGTACGCAGGGACGGAGCTGCCAAAGCGCGTTATCAGAGGACATAGCAGGTTTATTTATTTTTAATGCAGCACAAGCCTCAGAAATGGCGATACCCAAATCTAGCAGGTACTTTTTGCGCTACCCATGGAAGCACTCGGGCAACGTGCTTTTGCGCATGGCCCTGGCAGTTAGAGGACCCACGGTTCGGCGCCGGCTGCCTCTCACGGCTCAGCGAAGGGTGCTGGCAGCCGCAGCGATATCCCGCGGTGAGCATCACGGCTCAGTAGAAGTTGAAGAAGAAAAGAGCTACAACTAGGTCATTTACCCATTGCCCTCCCGCTCTCGCTGCTTTGACATCCAGCACAGAATTTTTTTTTCTGTCAAATTCCACCACATCCACGGTGAATTTATTAATATTTTCCTTTGGCGCAGACAGACTGCTGGATGTTTTTCCTGCGGCCCAGGAAGACAGGCAGGGTTCAGCCGAGCTCTGCCTTCTCCTGGACAGGCAGTGCCTACAGAAACAGATTGTGCCTATTTAACTATTTACCACTGCTACATTAGAGCACATTCAAGGGCTGTAATTCACCTCTTGAAGTTACAAGTAAGTGTGGAAGAGTTATTTTAAAATCAATATCTAACAGAATGCCATTGTTCCAACATTAAAACCTGCTGGGAAATTACTAGGAGGCATGTGGCAAGTCAAATCACTGCCTGCCAGAGGAAGAAACAACTCATTATTCCTTTAAAAGGTGCAAGTCTTTACGGGCTTTTCGTTCTGGTTTGCAGCCTCAGAAATGACGCTGGAGCATCTGGCTCTTTCTTTCCCTCATTCTTCCGTGATTTCACTCTTTTGTTCTGGCTCTACACTGTGGACTTTTCCTTACTTTCTGCACGGGGCCGTGAGGGGTTCGGGTCTGGGGACGAGCGCTGCGATGGCGTTGTCAGGGCTGTCGCTCCCCCTGATGGAGGGTGGCACTTCGCATATGAATTCTCTCTCACCTATAAAAGCATCTGCAACAACAACAAAACCAAAACGGGCAGCCACTCAATGTCATTTCCCGAGCAGGCTCTTCACTGCTCGGGTTCAGGAGAGCCGTTGAGCAGATCGCCTGGGGAAGCCTACTGCTTTAATCTTGGCCTGCCATCTGCGACAAAATTAAAACACAGATCAGCTTTAGGTTTTTGCCTTCAGGACTTTGCGAAATTTGGCTGACGTACGTCCCCAGAAAGCCCTTGAGAAGGATTGTTTGCCTCTGAAGGGAGTAGTCCTGTGGAACCATGAAACCTAAGCTTAAGCAGAGATGCAGAGGTCTCAGTGCAACTGTGCTGTGGAGTCTCCTAACAACAAGGTCAAATAATTCAAGTAATAAGTCTTGCACGTACGGAGGGAAGCAGCCGCTGTTACTGAACGTGCACCACGTACGGGTTTGCTGAACGCTCGTGCGGCAGCAGGACAGAAATAACGCCCCGGCACCCACAAACCTCGCCCAGCCTTGCAGCAGGCAGGAGCGAAAGCTGCTGGGTTCGCTTTTAACAGCTCGTGTTAATCAGACAACACATCCTCAACATTGTGAAGTACCCTTAGCTTTTTATTACGGGTAATTATTTTTCACGTACTTATTGCTTTATTCTCTCTGTACATGTGACTCCCCTTTGCCATCTAAAAGACACAAACTGCTGCTGGTTTTCTCATCTTGCCTGTAGACACAGGGTTTCACATCAGACATGAAAACAGCAGATAATAAAATCTTGAGTCACTTTGAGCCTTTAATATTTAAATGCACAGCCTTGAGATAACAAGATTTCACCCCACAACCAGACAGCCCCTTTATTTCTTCTCTGTATTAAATAAAAATTACTATTATTTAATTCTGCTTATTTTCTCACCCAGTTGCCCCAGTCCTCACTTCCATGTCTGTATGCTTTACATGCACTTTTGCGGTGTAATTTGGAGACATCATCAACAGTACACGCTTTTTTCTGTATTTGTTTGACCTGGAGCAGAAGGGAGTCATCCTCCTTCAATATTAATTACAGTCACTATGATAAGAACAAAAATAGCACTTTATTTTTCAGCTGAAAAGGATAATGCAAGCCAGTTATTCTTGCAACCTAATGCATGGCAGAAGTAAGCTATCTTCAAAAGGAAAGCTAAAATGAGAGAAAGCTGCTCCGAGCTGCTTTCTCCTAGAGTACATCTGCATCGGTGTCTTAGTTTGGATCAGGGACGCTCTTTGAAAGCAAACTCAATTGCCCTGTCCGTACTGCAGTTTGGCTCACAGTGCAAAGGGCTTTCAGAGTATGCAAACTGCTTTCCTTCTGGATAAAATACAACTGGAAGATGCACTCCAGGAACGCACCTAATGCGCTCTTACTGCTAATGGGCGTTCAGTCCATGGAGCAGACTAAGACTAGTCTAAAATTAATCCTCTCCGAGATGTGTACAGTAGGGATGCTTGGTCCTCTGCACCAGCTCAGCTCCTGTTGAGCCGCGCTACCTGCTAATGCAGATATAAACTTATTCTTTCCCTGCAATTGATTTCACAACTCATTCTCAATTACAATCCTGTTTTAGTGTCTTTTGAGGTTTACATAGTTTTGTGGTCTTTTGTCATCAGTATTAAACTGAGAAAAGCTCCAATTGCTTCTTTCTGCCTCTTCAGAGGGAAGATAGGAGTAGGCTGTTGTCGATTGAACAGACTCTGACACCTCCGTTACTCCACTGCATGAGAGCCTTTTTCTAGTAATCAGTGTCTGAAATGAGTAGAAACAGGACTTAAATTTACCACTTTGAACATGAATCAATGAAGCATTATTGCCAACACACATCCTTCACTGTCACACATTTCAGTTGTGCTGTTGGTTCAGGAAGATTTAAAACCCTGTCTCCCACCCAGCTTTGCACCTGTGAGATATCCTTTTTATCAAGCTCACTCTCTGATCTCTGCATAATTAACCAAAATATGAAATCCTGAGCTTCTGCCGTGCATGTGTGTGCTTTAAAACTTCCTGCAAGACCACTAGATTGCATACAGATGGGCAATCACGGTCAGCTCACAGGAGGTAATCACAACTTTTACTTGGTGCCTCTTTCGTTTTCCTGCCTACTTACATCTGCCTAACCGTCTGTTCATCAATCCAGGGAGCATCCATCATGTAACAGGATGAGTCCTACTGAGTCAGACGCTCTGCTTCAGTTCATGAAATGAGTTGGCATGATATTCTAGCCTTGGCACGCTAGATGCAAAAGACTTCAGCCCTTTTAGATATTTTTCTGCTACAGAGGAATAGCAGGCCAGATTAAATAATAGAAACATTCATTCAGCAAGCCAGCTGTTGAATGAAAATAGGCAAAACAGATGAAATTAGGTAAAAGTCATCTCTCTTGCTAAGGGTCAAAACAAGTAGTAAGCTGGGCTGAAGAGAGACAAGATTTTGGGCAGCAGAGGGCTGAGCAGGATGAATTCCACCACTAATGAGCTTAGTGAATAAGCTCATTACCTAACGAGCTCTATTGAACAAGCTTGATTTCCAGCCTAGGGAAAGCCTTCTGAATAGATAAAACATAGGTAAACAGCTCCATCAGTTTACACACAGAAGACATATCTGTAGCTCAAGAGGAAAGTCACGGTCATTGTCAGATTCCTTCCTGAAGGCGTAGATGTCAGGATGGATCAGAAAAGCAACAAATGCTAGAGGCTCTTTTCCAGTTTTGACCTTTCTTTCCAAATTCCAATACGAACAAGGATGCACGCCGACATGACTTGTTAAAACACACGTGTCCTAATATCTTTCCTGTGGCATTAACATCGGACTATTCCACCCTCCATGTAAGACACCACAGAGCTGCACTAAGTAACCTGCAGAGGTCCTTTCTGACTAAAATTATTCTATGGTTGTATGAACAAATGCTCCTTGAATGGCACATCTCTCTGGATCTCCATCTGAAACCCCAACCCTGCTTTTCTGGCTTGGGAAAATATGTCAGATCAGATGCCAATTTAGAGGTCTTGCTAAATGTCCCAAAGGAAATCTCAGATCCACGTTGTCTTGTGGACAATTTGTCACCCAGAAAGGTAGGAGTCTTGAAGTCTCTAGTCTGTAAGGAATGGTCCATCGTGTACCCGCATGCTGCTTAGCACAGTTTTCAATTCTGTTGGCTTAGAAGTGAAAGGAGAAAATGAGATTTCAGAAAAGGAGAATAGATCTACAGATGTTGGAAGAAAAATCTTTAAGTATTAATTTTGTCTTCTACAGAGTAACACTTGCATTTATTTTTACCATTTTTTTTCTTAGATTTTCAGCAGATACTGAAGTATGGGTTAACTATTCAGCTCCTATAGTCGTGTCACTCTCAGCCACTGCCACTGTCCATCCTTTGTTATCGTCTGAGCAGAGCTAAAAAATGTCTGAAGAGGAAAAGGGAAAGAAAATGTCTGAACTTTGCAGTAAAAAGTAACTGCTAGTTTGGGAGGAGATAAAGATTTTTAGGAGGAAACAGGTGTTCAGTCTTTAAAAATAGGTACATTTAAACCTAAGCATGCATGCCCTCAAGTGCACATCGCAGGGTAAATACACCCGCACACAGCTCGCTTGTCCATGTCAGCGTATATTCACATGATTGCAGCACGAAAGTCTGGCACCAAATGTACTGTGAACTGAAGATGAATCTCAGCAGCTTTTACGATTCACTTTTTGTCAGAAACAAAGGAGGCGCCTGTAGCTGCCTCGTTAGCCGGGTCCGGGGGGGCTCGCTCGCTGCTGCAGCACCGAACACCCGCTCCCCAGGCAGGGCTGCGGCTGCGCGTCTCCTTCCAGGGCCGCTTTATCGACAGCTTTGACAGCCCCTTGCGATTTCATCTATGTAAATAATTTTTAATGGCTCTGCCCACTCTGATCACAATGCGTATCGGGAGTAACTTCATTACAGTCAGTGAGTCACACCACTGAAAAACGAGTGTCACTGACAGCGAAACTGGGCTCAGTGGATTTGAATAGGTCGGGGTGTAATTTGGGAGACATGTTATGCACTGCTTTTATGGGAAAGTCATTATGGCGAGAGATGCCTTCTGGTGTCAGGTCCTCCACAGAGCCGTATCTCATCTTTCATGTTTGCCAGCGCTTTCCTTGGGCACCCCGTGAAGAGCGGCGATTTCCAGCTCGCAGTATTAGATGCACTATAGTTACGCCACTTAAGAAAACTGTTGGATAGAGTTTGTGTGCAGCCATTAATAACTGCTTCCCTGGCAATATCAAAACAGAGTGGGCAGACAGCACATCTACTACCTATAGCACTTAACTATACAATAAATTAAATCCGCCCATTAAATCATCACAAACTGAGAGAAAGGGCATTTATCTGAACATCTGTGCATAGTGAATGCTTTATTTGCAATGTGAAATACTGATGATGAAAACTATGGGTGACTAAAAGCAAGTCAGATGAGGATTTGTGGAATTTTGTGGGAAATAAGCATAGCTAATGCACCCCGCACTCGGAGCAGCGGTTTCGGAGAACGCGCAGCCAGACAGACGAGTGAAAGCATCGGCCGCAGCGGCATGCAGACAGACACACGGACGCCCCGCCGCTGTGAGGCAGTAACAGCACCTTTGCTGAACTTGGTTTGCAATATCAGACAGCTTCACACGAGTGCATGCCGGCAGTATTAGTGCAGCACAGAAGAGGAGCAGGAGTTGTCTGGCAGTGCTAGTGGAGTGTCTCTGGGTAGAAGTGGGCAGGCAGCTTCCCTTTGCCTTCCTGTGTCCCATTTCATTGATTACTCTTAGCTTGTTCTCAGCCTCATTGCTGGATTGTACAGAAAGATCTACCTCTTTCTCTAAAGGTCGTCATCACGTTTGATACGGGATACCATAAAACATGTTGCAGAAGGAGGGTGCCTTGTGTCCTGCATTTCTGGACAACGTTTCTCCCTCACGAGCTGTCACAGTGGCTTAGCGTAATGGGCTTCTGAGGGCCAGATATAACTGCCAAGGGACACGGTGAAGGGGTTTTTAGACACCGTGACCATTTTCCTCATCCGGTCCTATCACCAGGGAAAGATAGAAATGAAAGTACAACAGCATCTTTGCTTCTGTGCAAGCTCTCCTCATGACTCAGGACAAAAAGCTCCATCCGAGCAAGGCAAAATTATGATAACTTTGTGCTTCCCATAGCAACCTTCGGCAGCCGTTTGGGAAGGACCTGATAACCTTTTGTCAATTAGCTGTATGGATCTCTGTGCCAGGATTCTCAAAGTCAAGTAAGACTTAGATTGCACCTCTGCCTGTGAAATGACAGAGGTCCAAAGTTTTCTTCACTGTGCTCTGTTCTTCCAGACACCCAAAAGCAGTTGCCAACTGCTGGGCAACGACCTTTATACATGGAAAAAAACTCTGATATATTGAATCCCCAGCTATCTGGAATTTAATCGGGTAAACATGGACGGTCAGATATCCCTCTCATCCCACAATTGGATCGCTCCAGTTACAATTCTGCTGCAAGACAGGCACTGTCTCCACTGCCCCGCTGAAAGGCCAGAGGTCCGGGGAGAGAAGGTGACCTGACAGTGGTCATACAGTAAGTGTATCAGTAATCAGCTCAAATGGCTTACTTCCAAATGTGCAATGCAATCTAAATAAAATATCAAAGAACTTGATCTCCTCTCACAGATAAAAGGAGAGAACGGTGAAAAAAATCACACAGAATTTGAGATGATAGAATAAAAGATGTTCTACAGGTCTATGTCTTCTTGCTTTATAGGGAAAGACCACAAATGATTTCGCAAAATGCAAACAGAAGTTGTTTCTTTCCCAGACACTGATTTATTATTTAATACTAAAATACTATAAATAACAAATCTGCAGAATCGTCTAGCCAAGAAACGTATGCGTGCGCGTACAGAAACACATACACCTCTCGCCAGGCTCGGCCAAAAGGTTGTCGTTCAGCTCGGCCTGCGGATGGGCTGTTTCTGCTGGTGGTAGTGAATTAACGAAGCCGTTATGACTATTCCATCCCTGCCTCACCGGTCATGTGCTTGCAAGTATTTCTGTCACTGTCCTGGCCTTTCCTCATATTAAACTTCGCCTATAATTTATCAGTTTTAATAGATTATAGCTATACCATTTGCCAGAAGAAAAACCAGTTCATCTGTGTGCCACACAGTACTTCAGATTAGCAAGCGGGACGTCCGTGTCTCAGGCGCTTGGGCACTCTGCAAAATTTTACCCAGCAACTTAACAAAGTGGAATATATGTACTTTGTGACAAGCACTGCCACGCTGTACGTAAAATGTTAAATAGCAGCAAAATCAGTCCATTTAAGTTACAAGATAATGTAAGGGTTTAAGCTTTTACTGTATAGCCCATTTTAAAGTACTCCTGGATATGCTGTTCTATGGTAAAATTAGATTTTTAGCAAAACCTGGCCTATACCATATAGTCCAAATACTTAGCATAACAAAATGTAATCATAGGAGTCAGTTTGCCATCTAAGATGCGATGCATCCTGTAGATCTTTTTTTCCAATCTTTTAAATGCAATTTTCTGTCCCACTCTGTTGAAGACCAGGCTAAATCAATAAAATAAAAATAACATTGTAATGTTATATCTTGTGGCAAAAGACTAACGTCGCTTCTAGTCAGTAGCTGTAAAAGCGATAAACCCAAACCAGATCTCACGCAAACGTGCAGGTCTTTGACTGTCTTCATGTGGCTGCTTGTCTATGGAACAAGGCGCTGAACCCCACTGACACCAGACCCTGACTTTCAGCAGTCCCAGGTTTGTCCCGCTACCTTGCCCACAGAGAAAAACCACTTCATCAAGAGCAACCACATCTCCAAATACAGCATAGCGATTTTTCGTGGTTTTAATTGCATTTTCATCCGTTTCAGAAGCGTTTCTTGGTTTTCCTAAATAGTGCGATCTTTCACAAAACAGAGTATGTCTCCCCCTCAGCTGTAAACCAGACTGTTCACACACACACACAGTGAGATGTTTCCAACCACAGGAGAATAAAGAACAGTCATTTAAAAATACGGATTAATAGGAACGCTGAAGAACGTTTGTGCAGCTCTGCTCTAGCCACCTGTAAGTACAGGAGAAAAAAAAAAAAAAACAAAACAAATCTCTAATTGATTGGAAAGACTTTTCCTGTAAGATGCTTGAGCATCGTAGGAGCACGCCAGCTCTCCAGCTGACGGCGTGCCTGGGCTGCGCTGCTCCGAGAGTCAGAGGGAAAACCAACAAATGCAACAAATCATCTACTTAGTCAGCGGGCAGAGTCCAGCCTCCGAATTTAAAAACACTCTGCCTAATCGTTATTCATTGCATATTTTTTGCCTTGTACAGCTCTGTCACTGGTTAATAAAATACCACAAGATGACTGTCCACTTTAAGCGATTACGTGTAAGATGCATAATGCAATAGTTGGAGCCCACGCCATGAACACTTCCAGAACACAGCATTAATGGGTACATTTCATGACCTTTCTATGGAAAGATGGTGAAGAAAAGAAATCAAGTGAGCAGAAGTCACAGGTCACAGCCCAGTGGACTCAACAGACACCTTAAAATCTGCCATCTGCAATTTTTGAATCCCATGAATACCGTGAGTGTATCCTTAGCCATAACCCTACATGCATCCAGCCGGGAGTAAATCAGATTGAGCCGGTATGAAAAAGATTCTTGAGGATTTTGTGTAAGATGTGGAAAGCAACCACACCACCATATATGATAAAACACAACCATAAAATAAAAGACTGAAGGCCTGAATGATTGGGCATTAATGCAAAGTGATTTTTAAATGTTACCATTCAGATATGGTAGAAAATAATATCCCTCTTGCAAAAAAACAGGACTGACTGTAGAAAACAAAACTCCCTACAGAACCTGGTCTAGGGGAAGGTGTCCCTGCCCGTGGCAGGGGGTTGGAACCAGATGATCTCTGCGGTCCCTTCCAACCCAACCCATTCTATGACTCCATGAAAAGGCAGCCCTGAGGAAAGACACGGCAGAAGCGTGGGTCTCTCTGCCTAGCGAAGCTCAGCATTTCCAAACGGTTTTCCTTTCTCAGTGTTCAAACTTTTACATAATTCAAGAGGAGTCAGTACGTGCTGTTAGGTAGGTCTGTGTCTGAAGAGCCGCAGCAGAGGATGCGCACCCGCAGGCAGAGACACAAACAGGACTTACAGACATTTTTCCCCTTATTCATTTCTCAAAAGTATCACATATGTGGACTTTACAATAAAATTATCATAATTTTTTTTAGTGCATAGACATGTCAAAAATTGCTCTTCATGTGCTGATATACTCAGTTAAAGTTGATCTGAGACTAGTCAGCACAAGAGAGGAATTCAATACCCTTTTGGAGGTACGTGTGCTGGGCAATACTTTTCTAGTCTGTGTATGGGCCAATGTGCAATTGAGCAATCTGAATCCTGGTCTAATTATACACGCGAAACATGTCAAGCATCACAAGGAGTGGTAGGAAATGAAGTCTAAAATTTCAGAGATTAGGTTGATGAAGAGATTGTATGCAGCTGTCAATAGAAGTCCTCTTCCTTCTCAACAAGTGCCCCCCGTGGTCACAGATCACTCGCTGGATATGCCGCGCCTGACAGCAGGGTTGCGAGGAGTATTCTCTGAACGGAAGGGATATTGGCTTTATGCCCACTGTGAATAATGGGCTTTGTCAGGAATGATCTATTTAAAAACTAAGCGCTACACAGGGTTGTCTTTCAGACATACGCGACCATTTTTACAAGGTATCACGTTAGCGGTGCTGAGGGCCGGGGCTCCCAGCGAGGCTGCGGTCCCGCACAGAGGCGGCCAGCCTGCCCTCGGCTCGTGGCCACGGTCCCCGCCGGTCTGGGGGCAGCGAGCGAGCAGAAGGCAGGAGATGCCGCCCCAGACACGGGCACAGATCTGCATGGCAAAGCCTGCAAGCCCCCAGGCCGTCATCAGCTTTCCCACGGACGTGGAGCAAGGGGACACAGTACAAGAGCATAAGAGGGTGAATGTACATAGCTTATTCCCTTCCCCAAAGCCTTTTACTACAAGGGACAACAGGCGTCCTACTCAGTCCTCGTTCATCCTGCCCTCAGCACAAAGACGTGAGCTGCCCAGCAGGGAGGGGCGGCGGGAGCACAGTTCAAGACCGCTTGTCTTCTCTCCCACCTAGATATTTGTTTGTGCCAGTGCAAGCTTAGGGGGTTAATTCCTAAGCCTAAAAGACTCCTTCTTAGGGACCTAGGGAAGAAAAGAGCTGCTAAGGGCCAGTTATTTCTGCTGCCTCTCCTGCTGCTTTTTTCATATTATGCATCCTCCCAAAATGTCTTTTTTTTCCCTTCCATCTGAGTCACATTCTGCTTTCCTCTCCCTTACCAGAGCAGTGATTTTGTGCTTCTGTTTAGGGACTGTTTTAGAAAGAGGGGAAGCATCTGTGCTGCAACCGCAGTAGGTGACCCGAGCGCGAAGCTGTCTCACAACTCCACTGCCACAGCAGTTGTAGTGCTGCCGAGGCTGTAACCCCGCGACAGCTCTGCGGAGCAAACAGCTGGTGTCTGAGATGATTTCGGTGACGTGAGATGGTTTCAGAGACTAATGTTCTCCCAGCTCACTGTTGACACATGGGACAGGTAAATGAGATTTACTTTGGCATCTCATTCACTTCTCAATCCATCTTCTCTAGTACTTTTCTCCCCTCCAGCCTGTACATGGAAAGGTCAATCGGTTTAATTACAGATATTAGACACCTACGTGCCATTTGCAGATCTACTAAGTCTGCTCGGGCAACTGGAACTTTGTTGCACGCTCCTGGCTGCTTTTTGCCCCCAATATAATAGCAACAGGTTTCTTATTGCAGCAAAGAAACCTCCCCACGCGGTCACTGCACTGATAACAAAAGAAATAAATAACTGAAGAGTAGTGAGTTTTAATGACATTCCTGCAGCTTCACCAAGACTGTCAGAATATGCTACAAGTATTTATTAAAGTTCACCGTCTTCCTAAATAAATATCGACATCTCCATTTTACAGATGTAAAATCCATGTCAGCAAACAACAGAATTTCTGCACAAACCATGCAATAACGAATTCCCTGCTCCTGTTTTGGGCAGCAGCAGATCCTTCTCAGGGGAGCAGGGGAACCTGTGCAGTCCCTCAGACCATCACCTGTACCAGAACGGCGATAGCACAGCCATCTGAAGGCAGCTTTGATCACATCATTCTCTCTTTCTTTCAAGACCCTGACTTCCACAGAAGGTGACCAGAACGGGTCACCTCCTGCAGCCGCGCAAGGGGTGGCCCTCAGATTTTCTGATGTTGGTTCAGAGAGTCAGTCCGGCACTTTTCCACCTGTAGTTCTTTTGCTAATCACTGTAACACCACCCCAGAAGACAATTCTGCTGACAAGGCAGGTAGTTGTGATACCCGCCGTTTCCCTCTGCATCACTGGTCTGTTCGGTACTCCCACGTTCAAGACCTTTTGAGAAGCAGAGGCACAAATCCATTAAGGGACTATAAGCAGTCGACTGAGACTGGCGTGTTGTTTCTATCCCTTTTGAGAAACCCACAAAATTCTACAGGGGTCAAAACAAACACAGAAATACACAAACAAACAGGAGTTGCCTTAGTCTTTGGAAATGATTCTGTAGCGTGTTCCAGGAACTCATACTGCAGCATAAACTTCACTTTGAAATAAAGGACACTTTACGATTTTTAATTGCATCCTAACCTTTCATTAATTGGGCTTTATGCAGTGAGCAACATCACAATAATAGGTCTGCAACCTCTGTGCAGAATGCAAATGGGCCACAGAGAGCACCTGAGCGTGCCAGGCCGCCAGCCGCCGGGGAGCTAATGGACTCACCCGGCACAACAGAGACTTCCTAATTATCCAGTGGCCTTTGTTTCACTGGAATTACTTTCAAAATAAGCAACATCTGAAGAGCATTCCCCACACACCACAAATTTTGGCATTCACTCATCACAGAGGCATACAACAGCTCTAGAAAGTGATGGCTTTCAGCAGCTCTGAAAAGTCAGATTTTAAATTTATTTCCATAATAATGAGTCTAGTGAACAATTTTGTCAGAAAGATTTATTTGCATACCTCACATTTATGTTTTCATGTCATTTCTGAACTTTCCATAAACAACAGATTTTACAGCTAATAAAAGTGATAATCCCAAGGGCGGTAACTTTGTTTATGGCTTCGGCTGCACGCATGCAGTCTGCCTGCATCTACACCGCAACGCCCGAGGGACCGATCCTGCAGGATGCTCAGCACAGCCCTGGCTATGCCTGGAGCTCACCTGTCTCTGCCCACAATGCACAGAACCTGCAGGATGAGGCCATAAAGTGTGAACTCAGGGCTTGAAAGACACAGACCCTGTCCTCGGCGAGAGAAGGGAGAGCACAGGCTAGAGAGGATCTCCCCACAAAGCACAGGGGTGGCCTCTCACGCCTGAGCCTCGGACGGACTTGTAAGCTAAGAGGGACAGTTAATCACAGTCTCAAAGCCAGATTTCCTCTCTCTTTTTTGCCAGGGCTCAGGATTCTCAACCCCAGCTTTAGGAACAACATTTGGCTTTCTTCCTGGCCATCTCGGTCTTCCTACTTCTCGTGCCTTACCCTTTGCCACCCCGCCACAAAGCCCCGAAGCTGCAGCTGAGCAGCCGTGTGCCAGGGACGAGCGCAGCTGCAGGAGCTCCGCTCGGGGAGCAGAAAGGCCTCGGCGCAGCCGGGTCTGCGGGAGCCAGGAGCAGCTGGGGCGCAGGACCCTGCCCGGCCGCGGCAGCCCGCACAAACCCCTCTGCTCTGCGGCGCGAGGAGGGGCTGGGGTAAAATCCAGATCCTGTACGCGCCCTGTGCATAGGGGCAGCTTTTACTCCCAAATTTTAAGGCTGAGGTTCTCCAAGCCTCTAGGAGAGCCCAGCTCTCTGGGGTAGTTTTGAAGCTCTCGTCCTGCAACCCTCCCCAAAACGCAGCTCCAGGCGGGGCGAGGGCTCTGGCGCCCGCTGAGCAGAGAGGGCTGGGGAGCAGCCAGCAGCACCTGAGACCTCTCCCCTCCGCTCCCCGCAGTGGGCTGCCTGGAAATATTTCCCAGCAGAAACTTGTTGTCTCTTGGGAATTACAATGCCATTTGTTCTAATTCTTGTTGACATTTCATTTCACACACTATTAAATGAACCCCTTCAGAAGGATGAAACAGAAATTTGCTTTAGAAGAGAGAGGAATAACGTGTGCTTTAGGACAAAACAAGCTCATGATTTATTTTTCTGATATAGTTAACATATACGGTGCAAAGTATCCAGCCAACCTTAAACAGTACTGCTCTATCGTAGTTAATGCTGTACTTGGTGACTATGGCAGCAAAGACACTAAAGTAATGCCACATGCTTCTATTATTGCCATTTTTAAACCAGTCATAGTATTTCTAACCAAACTAATCTTTCCTTTTGTTTATAAGTAGAGTTGAAATGCTTTCTGTAAATATCCAGTTTTGTATGTGCAATAATACGGTACTGGATAATGGAAGGACAAGTGTAAAGGAACTTAAATGAATCATTTTTTATTTGACCAATTTAGCAATGACATATTATATCAATCACGTCTGCACTGGGTCTGTAGAGTAAGCAGTTATCCTGACACATTTTATACCTTTCTTTGAACAATATAAAATGACCTTAGGAGATGGAACAAGTTGCTAAAGGCAGCCGTGAATCTCTTTTACTGGCGAAACGGAGCCAGGAGGGAGAGGGCCGCCCTGGCCCGGGCAGGCTGGGGCAGAGGGACACGTGGGGACGGTGGCTGGAGAGCACCGCAGGGGACGGGCCGCTGCCGGGGGGACCAGGGCTCCCAGCTTTGGTGGGGTCGCGTTACAGAGAAAATAACACAAACCGATGTGAGCCGAGCTGGAAAACACAGCAGTAAGAGCAGCTGCTATAAAAACACCGCTTCCTCCCGCTTTCTGTGGGCCTTAACTCCCAACGTGCTACATTCATCTTCTGTGGTGATTAAAGCTCAGCAAAGTCATTAATACTGAGACTTTCCTCACTGTATCACGTTAAGAAATAGCCTTTCTTACTTATTTGAAGAAAACAACCCCCTTTTTCCCTTCTAAATCTGCTTTCATAGGGCAAGTGTCATACTGAAAAATGCTGCAAAGGAGTCCATTTGTATATGGCTAATCAACAGTTTCATGAATATTGTAAAAATACAATTTATAGGGATAAACAAAGGCCGTTATCTGCAGAAATCACACAAGTTCACGATGGCAATGCATCAAAGCAACCTGCAGGGACCCGTCCCACAGCATTGCCCCGTGGGCTGCAAGCAGGGGGATGAGCTGAGCGCTATTGTCTCCATCCAGTGCCTCGGCAAAGCGAGGGGCAGAAGGACAGACGTACAGCCCGACCAGCGGAGCTGCCGGCAGGACCGTTCCTTTTCCAGCCCAATACCTGACTCCGGCTGCCAACAAATGCTAGAAACTACCGTGGGGAAAAATCCTTTTGAAACAAGGAAGAATTTTGAGGATAATGTGAACTCCTACTTTCTAAATTTTTAAACTAGGATTATGTCATATAATATCCTTAAAGATATTCCCCAGGGCCAGTCCCTTTTACAGTGAATAATATCTAATCACCCATTTCTTCCCATATAATATACTACCGCCTTCTAAATTTGTCGATCTAATTAGCTCTTTCCCCTAACACTCAGTATGATTAAATCTGTATTAAAACTTTCTGTGCAGCACAAGAGCAGACACACCTGAGCATTTTCTAAATTTAGCAGAGGACAATATTTAATGGGTTATTTTTAATGGATGCTGGAATTGCTGCATAAATGAATTCTGATTTGAATTTCCTCAGCCTCCTTATTTTTTTCCTCAGCTTCCTTAAATTGTGTATCAAGCAGATTAGAAAGAGTAATGGAGAAACCTACCTGGTACCATCCATCAAGTATCTTCCAGAACTAAATTAACAATGAGCACTTTATGCAAAAAGAGGAGGAAGAAACTGGGTTTCTTTATGCTTCAGCTTCATCATTTTGTAAGATGTGTCAGACTAGACACATTTGGACTCATCTCGCAGTTTCCATGTGGTTTAAACAGGGCAAGCATAAGGGCTGGAAACAATTCCTGAGGATTTTCATAACTTACATTTAATCCAAATTTTAGGACGATTTGTCTGTATTTGGGGTAATTAAAAGGCCTGTTTGGGCATTGTGGAGCAATGACCTGATCTCCTTTTCACAGACCACATCAAAGTTACTGTTGATGTGAATCATCAACGCCTCACAAATCATTAAAAGATTTGTCACGCACCAGTGCTCCGCAGACTGCAAGTGCGAAGGCCAAGCCGCTCGCCCCGGCAGCCTCGCCAGCCCGTGCCCCGCTCGGCGTCCGCATGCGAAGCCACGTGCTCCAGGAGAACCTCATTTTCTCCTTCCTCCGCTCAAATCGTGGGGACTCCTCGGGGCTCAGCTCTGCAGAGCCAGAGGAGGTGGGGGATGCCGTGCACGGCACTGGGAAATGCAGCCTCCGCACCTCTCAGAAGAGCGGAGCAAAAACTTCCCCTGCACTCTGCCAGCCCCACTGTCCGACAGGGAAAACCGGCTCTGTTCTCTTCCCCAGAGCCCAGGAGATGCTGAAATTGTCCCTAAAGCTACAGGCTCAGGAAGCAGAGGCTCGGGGGTTATCCGAGTCGTGCAGAAGCACAGGGTAAGAGGACCGTGGCAGATGTTGCCCACCAAGGAGATCTCCTGTTAGAGCAGCCCGACTGCGTCAGATGCGAGAGCTGAGCTCTCGGCCTCGGAGAACAGGAGCGACTCAGGGCTGTTTCCTGAGCTTAGGAGAGAATTCAAATGGCTCAGTGCAGCTGGCAACTAAAGAGGCAAAGCAGGAAGGACGGAAAGCCTGACAATATCAGCTCCAAGAAAAAAGGGTAAAAATCTGCAATAGGATCTCTTCCAAAGCCTTTCACTGTCATTCATTAGGAAGGTAGATGGGAAACCATGCCGGTGTTGCTGGGGGCTCTCGACTGCCTTCAGAAAACCCCACAGAAGTCTTTGCGTGCCTCTAATTGGAATACTTTCTGTTGCCAGTGCAGGAATTTATCTGAATCGTGTTGTGAGGGTTGAAAGTCGGTTCTTGGCCCATTTAACTATACAGCCACCTCTTTCATTAGAGTCCACTGGCAGAAAGATAACCAGTTCCATCTTCGTAATTACAAAGACATCCACAGCAGGAGACAATAAGGTTGTTTCTTACGGAGGATTTGAATTACTTCAATTATCGTGTCTGAAGCCTCCTATTCAGGGAAGCGTGAGGTTTGGGAATACTTTAGAGCAATCAATTGTGCCTGATTGGTTATATTCAATAAAACTAGATGGGAGAATCTTTTTTTGTTCCCTTTAGGCAATGCAAGCTCAAAGACTTGTAAAATCTTTGTGCCCCCTTCAGGGCTGTCACTTGAACGAAACAAAGGCACAAGGCTGGAGGAAGGAGAAACTAATATTGTGGGTGTATTTCGGCTGCTTCTTCCTGAAAGAACAGTTTATCCTCACACGTCATCCACTGAACTCAAAGAGCTGCGCTAGGGAGGTCAGCGCTGTTACCCTCCCTTTGCAGGCAGAGAAACTGAGGCACACAGTGGAAAGGGATCTAGGAAAAGGAATCACTTCTGCTCAGGTTATAAAGGCAAAAGAAAAGGAGATCCAGTGTGTGACTGTGCAAGGCTATAGCCGGCTTCCAGCAGAGTACAGAAGTGGAGCAGGAAGATGCCAGGAACCCATCCCTGACCACGGACAGGTCCATTCCCAGAGTGGATGCACTCTGCAAGCCAAATCCAGCCAAGCTGAAGTTTGACCTCCCGTTTGAATGAAGCTCTCATGACTAATTAAATGCACTTTTTCTTTCTCTTCTCTCTGCTAGTCAATAAGATAAACAGTAGGCTACTGGAATACAAAAAACTTGCTTTGTGCATTGTGGATTCTCAAAGATGCTTTGCAGCATTAGATAGCACACACAAAAGCTGAGCTGATGATGTGTTTATTTCTGTATAAATGTGTGTTCCTCTGGTGTCACTTTTGGCATGGAAGAAAAGAAACATGTTTCCTCCTAAACATTTCAAAATGGCCAGAGGATTTAAAGCGGATCCTCATTAAAAGATTTGTAGTCCTGTCTCTGGAAGGCATGCTGAAAAACGGGTATACTTCAAAACCTACAATACATTCACGTTTTTTACATAATCCACTCCTATTTAGCCAGACCTCCAACTCACATTTAATTTGAAGCATAGATATGAGTTCAGATTGGTTTAAAATTCTACATTGAATAGAAACTCTTTGCTGATTTGAGGCCATAGCTATGAACTTACTCTCATCTCTAGGAGTTGTGGCTGACATTAAGAACTCCAGCAAATCTCTGAACATACTACTGGCTCCTAGCTTACTAAATTTCCTAAAAGTTTCCCCTAAGAAAAGATTATTTTTCTCTTCATTTCCACCTCTGACCAAAACCCTAACACCTAAGTCAGACCATCCTGTTAAACTAAAACCAGATAATACTTTCAGGTGTGTTTCTTCATTAGCCCTAAAATCTCTTCTGGGGAGGTAGGAGAATTGTTCTTTCCGAGTGAAACATGTATTTATGAAAGCTACAATTGCTGCGCTCGTGAGAACAGCGGGCCAGTTCAGCACTCCATGCTGGATCAACAAAGCACTTAAGCACATATTTCATTTAGGCAGGTGTTCAAATCCTGCTGCCTTAGGCCAGGCACATCTCTAAGCAGGTTCCCGTACAGATTGGTTTAAGCATCAGCTTTGCCGTACTCTGGTCTACAGCGTAGCCCTTTCCTGGTGAGCTGCCTAAGACAGCACCACCGCCTCTTTCAAGGGCTAGGCAGAAAGTTGCAGAAAGTAATATCGTGCATTCCCCAAGGAAATTAAAGTGGTCATGTTGGAGCTAGTTTCTGCAATGGAGAATGAAAGATGCTTGCATTATCAGTGAAGTATAAGATACTGTGAAATAGGGTTGTGCTTTCGCAGTTCATGCCCAAGCTGAAGCTCTGTCTTATCTCAGGACAACCTCGCAGCCTGCTCTTACGTTTGGTTTGCAAAGAAAAGGAGGACATAAGTAAAGAAAAAAAGTCTTTCTCATTATTTTTTTTTAAGTGTCACCTGAAGGTTTAAATTTAGTAATTAAAAGTCCCTCTGTGCTTCTGCATGAATTTTTAAATATAGTCATTAAAAATAAAATAAACCCTTAGCATGATCCACCTTACATAACTTCCTCCACAATTTAAAAATAACTTGTACAACTTTCTAGTACTCGGTGTGCATCACGGCAATTATAGGAGAGGCAGGTACCCCGACTGCAGCGCACGCAGAGCTCGCACCCCACCCCAGTCCTCGCCAAGACCTTCCTTTGCAAAAGCTTTAGCCTTCGGGTACAGAACCTCCACCGCGAAAGCGGTGAGACAGCCTCCCGCGACAGACCCGGCCCTCGCTGCGCCCCAAAGCCCAGCTCTGGGGGTGCTGGGGGAGGCGCAGCCCGAACCCCCCCTCGCCCCAGCTGGGCACCCGGAGCGGGGATCAAATGAGTCCGATGGGCCCCGGGGCCGGCGAGGAGGCGGCCGCATGCGTGCGGCTGTGTTGAGGGGATCTGGTCTGCACGTGGCGTTTCTTTACTTACTGCAAGCACATATAACATTTTAAAGAGCTGTTTATGTCTGGAGCTAAAAGAAGCATAGCTCTGCATTGTAGCTCGGCTCCTGGCTAACTGAATTACCAGAGAATCCTAAATCTTATGTTATTCTGGTCCAATAAATATTAAAGTCAGGAAAAAAGCTCATTAAAAGTCCCAAGAGTATAAATACAAAACAGAGCTATCTTTGTATTTGTGCTGAAATCAAACAACGGATTAATAGCGCTTCATAAAATCTCCCGTGTATGGGTCTATACAGCTCTGCAGCTGAATCCCCTGCTACGTACGACGGGAGGGTCACATATGAATGCTCTTCTGTTCCAGATAAAGTTCCTGAGAAATTCTCAGAGGCAGCCAAAAAACTGGAAACCAGTAAGAATTGCAGAGTGGAAAGAAATGACCATGTGAGAATGATAAATGCATTGGAAAATAAGGAGAGCGAGGATATATATCAACATAGGTACATAAATCATGTAGATGCATGATGAATTTGTTATGCCAGCTATGCCTGTTGAACTGTTAAAGCAGTGCTAAAATATGATCGAGGCACACGTGAGAAACTCTAGGCGAGTCTCCCAGGCCTTCCTCCCTGTCTGGAGTAAATTATTATAGCTGTACTCACCTAAGTTTACATTAAATTAGGGTCTAGCCAGTTTTAGCTACAGAGAGAATTATTACTGAGCGTACATCAGGCAGAACATCGTTAGGTAGTCAGGCACGTGTTTATTTTCTAATTCCCAACTGTATACTGTCCCAAGTCTATCCACTGCCTCCAGCTTTCTTCTAAACACACACAAACTTGCTTCGGGTGTGCAAGAAAAAATCCTTCAGATGAACTTCTCCACCCTATAGCGTGGCCCTGAACTGAACCCCGGGCAGGAGCTGGGGCCCAGCGTGCAGGCAGGAAAGGAGCGTGGCAGGGCAGGAGCGAAACGGGCTCAGGACCTCGCGCTCCTCCGGGGGGGAACAGCAACCCTTGGCATGGGGATCCTGCAGCACTGATGCTGCAGCCCTGCCCTGGCCGCCGGAGCTGGCTCCGCGTTCGTCTCCGAGCGAGGAGCCAGGTCGGACAAGACCCCGGGAGCCCTGCCTGCCCTGGGCAGCGCCGCTGCTAGGCTGCCGTGCCGCTGCCTGCCGTCCCCATCCCAGTTTGCTGTGTCATTGCACAGCTATTTATAGACTCACGGTTGTATCCAGGGAACTGCAGGATGTTGACTAGTATTCTTCTATGAATAAAACATGGATATTTTCCTGGCTGGAGAAGCTCAGAGCTGCTTTAGATTTAACATTTTTTCTCTCTGATTGGACTCAGCAGCTGAGCCAGTTACTTGCACTTCAGACACAAAAAGAAAGGATTTGAGACTTGGCCCAAGAGAATACTTTACAAACACTGGGTCAATATGTCCTTTGCTGTGACGAAACAGCACTGTTCTATCAATATTATGGGAAAAAAGATAAAACTTCAGGAAATTTGCTTTTTCTGCAGATAGCATCCTTTTCTCCAGTTTTTCTTTCCCCTGTAGTCAAAAGATACCCTTCCTCGTCAACTGAGCACGAAACATGTCATTCTGAAATTTCTTTGGATAATACAGGCCTTAGTCATTTCTTCCTATCTGTAATTATAAATGGAATTTAAACAGAAGGCATGTCCATGTTTTTTCCAAACACCAAACTGCACAAGAGGAAACGCTGCTTACTTCCCTTTCCCGATGCCCAGGCAGAAGCTGACTTGTAAGGGCAGGGGCTGCCCGCTCTGTCCTGAATTCATACTACTTGGATGAAATCCAGCATCACCAAAAATCCTCGCTAGCCATGGAAGTCTAATGGGGACCAGATCAGCGTAATAACAAAGACAGACAGGCCAACGACGCCCTTGCCCTTGCAAAGGCTGAGACTCCTCTTTTAGAAATATATGCAGGGAAAGGGCAAGGCTCACCTCCTGATGTGCCTTTATGGTACTCTGGCTTTGTAGGGGGGAAAGAAGGAGCCTTAAGGTGAATGCAACGCGATTTATTCCTACCCACAACCTTTCAACCACCAGCTTAGTGAAGGGAAGAGAGGCAGGGTGCCTGGATGTTTAGCTTTAAGCAACCTAGCTTAGGTATGAAAAGCAATGAAGGCACTGCAGCACACAGCGCAGCACGTGGCTTCTCAGTGGGTTAAACGAATCTAAACTGAGCTCTGCGCTGTTTTAGCCAGGCTGCTTCTGGTACGTCCCAGCTTGCCAGCACCAAACCTGCTTTGGGCTCTCTGCACTGCAAGGAATTCACCATAGGTCTGTCCACAACGTCAACAAACAAGAGGTCTGGAGTGAATCCAACTACACAAAGAACGGTCCAAATATTTCACCCTCTCCCGGTTAAAGACACTGAGTGTTTTGATTTGTTTCCTGCTGAAATGCCCATTTCTTGCCCCTCCTTCCTATCGTCACACGTTTGCTAGAAAGCATCAGACCTGATATATACTGCATTATTCCAGCTTTATGCCACCCTCGTGCTATAGAGTTCTACCAGCATAAACCCAATAGTTTATCACGGGCCTCCTACACCCGATCAGTGGACAGGTAGATTGAGAGAACAAACAGGAGATCCACCGTCTCTCAGGCACAACGCATCTTTTTGTCGATCAGTAAGAATACACATCCTCTTACCTGCAAATTACCACGTCTACCCCAGGCTCTCTCCCCGTTGAAAAATTAATGCCAAGTTTCCTACAGTGGCATGCGAGATGCGAAATGACAAAAGGAAGGTCGATTTGGTGGATACATCTCTGCAAACAGCTTTGAAGTAGGTCAAGTAATATAGGACTTGGCATCACTCTCAAAGTAATCATAACTGGAATTAAATTTAGATTTCAATAATGAAGGTACTTGAAAAAGTCAAAACTCCAGGCCTGTTTCTGCGGCCCCTCTTTCCTGCCAGAGCAGCCCCATGACTCTTCAGTCACCTCAAAGGATCGATAATATGCAGATATTGCCAAGTCACCCAAGAGAGGGTTTTTTTTTTTGCCACTGTTTTTGTCAGCCTCCCTGGACAAATCACCATATGGTTAAGCATAGCACTTTTCAGTTTAAAATTTCAGTTTATTTATGAGCTCCTATAACATACATAACCATATAACTGCCTCTGCAAGATGAATAAATACCATCAGCCTATGCTCGTAGAGCTGAGGATACTGCAGCATGGGAAGATGAAGTGAGCTGCCCGCGTGCGTACCGCAGTGATGGGACCAACCCAGAGAGAGAGCTCTGATTCTCCTGGTACTTAATCTATATTACTCAGAAAGTGTTCTTCTCAGGTTCAAAAAGGCTTGGGTTTAATGTATACTTTTCATGGCTCTCTAAGCTGCTTGGTTTAAGTTGGATTCACAAGAAAAATAACAACACGTTGCGAGTCTGCTTCTCAGTGTTTCAAACCATCCTACATTAGAAGCCTTGCAAGAAGAAAGCCTGATCTAATGAGATTACCCAGGCTACTGTTTTCAGGGCTAACCGCACTGAGGAAGAACAGAAAGAAAAGCACATTACTGACTGATAAATAAAATAAAACTCATTTTCTGATTTATTCTGTAAATCAAAATGCTAAAAGAATCTAAGGCTATATTAAAGCCGAGAAAAACGTAACACCAAATCAATGTTAAAGGCCATCTCAGCATCCTTTTATCTAACCAAAATGGTAAACACACTGCTACATTCCCAAAGCACAAAATCCATTTACACTTTGCATACTTGAAAAGAAGTCTAATGCATTTTGAAAACCACAGACTTAACTGCATGCTTCTCCCATTTAATACAACAGAACTTAATAAGATTTGCAGGAGGCATAAAAGACAAATTGAACCCTATAGTTGAGCACACAATTTCAGGTTCCCAGCAGAGAGGCAAACCTAGTGATGGGGAAAATGTAACACCAGAATGGATCAAAACAGGATAACGGATGACCAGAAAATACAGGGGAAAGTCATGAAACGTAGACTCGGCGCTCAACTTCTCGCAATACTTCTCTGAACACTTAGCAGATGATTTGTAACAATGACAGGGAGTCAGTTTGCAAGGCCAGGTCCCCAGAGGATTTTACTCCCTGTGGATAACCGCATTTCAGAGCTACCCAGGTCTTGTTAGCTTTGAGTAACAGACCTGGACGGCCAACCTCTGAAGGAAAAGGCTGCTTTGGCTCTGCAAGTTAGTGCTGCTCTTGTCAGCAAGCACGAACACGGCCGGCCTGAAGAAGCTGGTGCATCCTCAAGGAGACTTCCATGTCTTCATCCTACTCTGGCCGTTATCTAACAGCAGGTCAGTACTTCCACCCGAGAAATGCAAGTTTCAATTTCTGAATATGACAAGAAGAGAGAGAACTCGGAAACCACACAGGCATGATCTTAGAAAGACGGGTCTCAAGACATCCAAGACTTGTAGTGGTTTGAAGTCATCCATGTAACTAGCCATCCACCCATCTGCAGACATACCCCTGGCCATTATCCAGTGGCTTTTGATCTCTTTACTGGCATCTCAAAGCGTCCTGTGAGGCTGTAGGAGCACTGAATGGCGAGTTCGTCATCTCGGAGCCCTCCTTAAACTCTCTGCCCTGTTCTCAGCACTTACACTCCCACAACCTCTGTGGAGCCCACAATGTTGGAGAAGCATAAATGCAGGTAATATTTTTCTCTCTGCTTAAAATTAGAGAGGCAGACATTAAGCTTAGTTTAAACTGGTATATACACAGCAGAAAGCTGAGAGCTTATCCACAAGTGGTCTAAGGCATGGCACAAACTCAAATGACTCAACACAACAGATGCTCTTTATACCTGTCTGACTTTCTGTACAACGTGTGCTTTGATCCAAAAGCTTTTATGGTAATGCTTGAGCCAAAGATCGCTGAGGAAAACAGAAAGACTCCTGTTGCCTCGAGTAAGCCCTGGATCAGGCTGTCAGATGGAGGAACTGAGCACCAGTTTTGGAGTCAGTAATGTTAAATGCGCACACACAAAATTAAAAATCTGCTCCTGTGCAGTCACCGCAATAACTTATGTTAATTCTTCCTCTCCTTCCTTCCCCCCACAAAAATACCTTTTAGCAGTGGTCTGGGAATAAAGTATCACTCTAGGAAATCTCCACACATTGCTGGCTGCTGCCCGGTCCTCTCTCCAGAGACCAGGTGTTGCCAAGACAACCTGCGAGGAAGGAGCCGTGCAGGGGCTGCGGAGAGCGTGGGTGGCCCGAGGAAAGGGCCAAGGGGTCGAGCAGGTTGGGAGCAGATTTCCATGGAAAAATCGAATACTCACTTTGGAGGGGGCGTATGAAATTACCAGGGATAACGTTTGTCCTTTTTTCCCTTACTGCCTGCGCAGCGGTGTGCCGAACTCCCCGGTTCTGACACAAAGTTCTGAACTGTGCGAATAAATCCAGAAAAAAATGGGTTCGCTGGTGCAAGCTGCCTCGCAAAGGAAAGAAACCCAATGGGGCTCCTGCGCCTTCGCGTTTCGGTCTCCCACCGTTCCCTTTTCTCGCCCTGCTCCTCTCCCATCTCCATCCCGTATCTAGCAGGTGTTTCCATGGCAACACCGTGTAAAGCGATCCTTCCCTCTGACATGGGAGAAATGTTGAATGGCTGAAAAGAATTGGCTTGGGAAAACCTGGAAATTCAACTAAAAATAGGAAAGGCAATCATGGAAGGTGATGGTGGAAAGCTGCCTGGGGACTACAAACCCTTTCCGGAGGTCTCGTTACAGGCTGAACGCAATTTGTTGTTTCTCTTTCACTCTGATGAGAGGAAAGGAAGATTTTTGTTTTCTTGTAAGATGTGAAGCATCTCTGGCAGCGTTGTCCCTTCATTCAAGCCTATTATTAGCAGTAATTCTCCTAATTCTATTTTATCACATAGAAATGATTCTGAGGGACCTAGAGAGCAAGGAAGGAGTAGCAGAGCCCCACACTCCCCACTAAGGAATGGCTTCACTTGAAAGCACATACTGTTACAATAAATCGGTGTAATTTGTGCTCTGATGTCCTGCACGGCTTTACAACAAGTGACAAATCAATCATTATACAAACATCCTTTGATAATCAGTGTGGTTACATTAATTACGATAAATGCTTTTAGCAGCTGCAGTATGTGGACGCAATGCATAACTGCATAGGAATCATATTACCCTACTTTTCTATTCATGTCCTGAAGTACAAAGTCTCTCAAAAATTGCCATACTTCACTAGCTGAATGCAGAGTTTACAATCCACTCTTCCAAGTGTTTAATTGTAGAAAATGCAGAGTCCATTAGTATTACTGTTATTAAATATTAAGTAATATTCCTTGAAAAAGAACCATTACCACTTTACAAATTACAAATATAGAGGAGGGCTATATCAGTTTCCTGACCCAGGGGATTAATTGCAGCAGTTGTTGCACAGCAACACAGTACAGCAGATTAGGACCTCACCTAATGAATAACACTGCATCCAATTGAAATTGCAAGGAAATTTAGCTTGGCAGAACGCAATTACAGAAGTCTAAATCTGATTGGATTGCAATATTTCTTTATTCTTAAAAAGTGCGTCTGTAACGAATGGTAAAGAGCAATAGATGAGGAACACGTAACTCCCACTGGCCTTAAAGACACAAGAGGGGTGGGGGCTGAAAGGTTTCGAATTAAAGCGACAAATTCAACAAACAGATCAATGGATGCATCTTCACATAATTAACCTTGGGGATTCGATTCCACAACACATCATTGGGAGTAAGAGTTCAGCTTCCTTTTCAGAAAGACTGGACATTTCTATCGAAAAGAGGAATTGATGGTGAAAGTAAAACAACATGAATTTAGAAAAGGTTATAATTCTTTTGAATTAATAGAGAAGTGTCCTTGTTGGTAGGTTTTCCCCTCGCTGCCTGCTCAGGGTCTCTTTTTTTCAGAAGCAATTCGCATTTGTCACTGTGGGCACCAGGATGCTGAACTGGACAGATTTCTGGAGCAACCACTCACAACAGCGCCTGTGTTTATGTTCCCTCTCATCCTAATGATCGTAAGGGGTCAGACCCTTGGTTTTACATCGTGTCATCATGGAGCTTTAAGAGAGTCTTTCAGGGGATTTTAGTAAAGCAGAACAGCTACGTTAATTGTGTAGGAAACCGAAAGCACGTTCCAGCGCTTCCTACAGCACCTGTGTTATTCCTGCAGTAAAGCTATTGCTGCAAAAAGGATTTTAAGTTCAGTTTTAGGCTAGAAAGACCTTAGCTGTTTGGCTAGTAAAAAAGTGGGCATGGCCTAAATATTTGGATAGACTCTAAACCAGCACAGAGAAAGGAAGGAAAGCGTGCGGGAGCGCTGCCTCGGGAAGGCGGCCGAACGGCTCCCCGGCGTTCCAGCTGCCATTTCTCACCTGGCACGGACGGCGCAGTCGAGGTGACGGAGCAGTTTGACAGGAGCCTTGATATTTTAGTGCTATGGGAAATCAAAATGAAAAAATGTGCAGGAAGGCTCCAGCTGAATCACAGCCTGGCCTTCCTGAAACGGAGAGGAATTGCGATACAGACCGCAGAACCAGCCAGGTCCGAGCAGGAGCCTCGACAAGGAAACTCCTGTTCTGCTACCTCCAGCTGGGAGTGAGCCTAACAGCAGCCTCGTGGCATCCTGATGCCCTGGAAGGAAGCATGACAACGATGAGCAAAAGAGCAATATTTAAAGTGCAAAGTTAAGTGGAAATTCTGCTTAAAGGACTATTTAGAGAGGATTTTCTCCCAGAAACTGACTTTTTAAGACACAGAATTTTCATAAAAATAACAAGGGCTGTAATAAATTCTGAGTCTAAACCTCCTATTCCCAATGCTTTATACTTTGAGACACCCATTTTACAGGTTAAGGGATCCATCTTATTTGATGCATGTAGAAAAAGGCTTTGCAGAATGATTTAGAAAAACACTAATTGCATTTTCAGAATAAAAAAACCCCACCACTTCAGAATAAAGGAGACTGAGTAGACACAAGTCTAAGGAGGCTCCTGAAGCACCTCCATGAGGTCCCTTCTGCTGTCTTTTACTACCTTATTCTTTAGGCTTTGACCAGAGCCTTTTCTTTTCCTCTGTACATGAGTTCTCCTGAGGAACCCGTGTCCCAGGTCCGCAGGGACCCAGCAGTCCTAGTGGTCTGCCCCCACCTTCCCCTGTGCTACTTTCAGGGATGTAAACCAGCACAGTTCCAACAGTCGCATCACTTTTTAGCAAAGAGGGGTTTAACCCTGTGCTTTCATCAATTTTCCTTAAACCTCTTGGCATTAAAAGATCTGAAAATAAACCCACTTTCATATTTGGTGTGGTTTTGGAGTCTGATTTAGAAATGGTTTGAGAAGAGCTTTTTTCTTCCTTTTTAGCCTTTATATCAGTCATTTTATCTGATATATGATAAGCTCAGATGAGTTTAAACTGATTCATCCTATTTTGTAATGTTTAAATGTACTTTGCTGAAGCTCCATCATAATGTCACACACTTTTAAAATGAATAATTCATCCTACCCACCTCTTCTGAAATGCCAAAAGGATACTGCGCCTTACCAGATCGAAGCAAATACCTCTACTGAAAAGTACACAAGGAAACAATATAATTTAAGAAAAAATACCAACCCAAGCTGCACCACTGCAAATCTCAATACCGCGATCTCACGGCAGAGAACACGTTAAAACCCTGAAGGGAGGGAAAAAGCTCTTTTCCAGGGAGGGGTTACACCAGGGATTCAGTTGTTCTCTGCATTAGGCACCGATGGCTCCGTGTTTTCTAACGGGAGTCAAGAAGTATCTGAGAATCACTGACAGGTGAGATAAGACTCTTCTAGCAAATGCCTGTCAAGGAACTGTGCAAGAAATGACATTGATTTTATCCCCATGCTGGTACTATTTCAGGGAGGGCCTTTGTCAGTTCTATATTTAGCGGCTGTATTATGTACCTTGCTAATAGTCAGGTAGAGTTTTGTCAATTTTGAACCCAGCAGGGATCAGGTTAAGACTCCGGAATGAATGCCACTTTGTGCAAAGCTGGTGTTTGCCAACCGGAATAAAACACAGGTATAATGAAAGAAACCCAGAGAACTTCAAATAACAAGCAGAGGAGTTTCCCACAGCTGTATAGCACGATGGCTCCCTGCAGCCGTCGTGCAACGGCACACTCGCACCCAGGGCTCAGCGGGGTGAAACCTCCCACCCAGCAGCACCCTCCCCAGAGCAGGGGTGGGTGGTCTGTGGGACGTTCACGGCTCCCAGAAGCACACCGCAGAGCTCCCCGGGAACACCATTACAAATGCCCCAGCCACTGGGAGGAGGGTAACAGCCTGGGATGGAGGAAGATGAAAGTAGCAGAAACCCCAAGCTAGAGGATGTGCTAGAAGAGATGAGGAGGGGTTACAAACCCACGCTCACGTGGATTACAAGTTTTGTCTTGGTCCAGAGCAGAAAGCAGCATCTTGCCCATTCCCCCTGGCTGGCGTCACCGCGGGAGCTGGCCCCTACTTTGGTCGTAGCCACTTGTCCGCCCAGCAGGAGCCAAGAAGGAATGGTCTGATGTCAAATAGGACATTTAGCCATGGGGTAGCACTGATGGAAAGGCAAGAGTTGGGCTCCTGGCCGGACACCTGAACGAGCAGGGCCATTTGCCAGAACCACTGGGCCCCTGGCAGCCCCCTGTGTGCCTCTTACAAACAGATCTCCAGCGCAACACAGCTCTCCACAACGCCGAAATGCATCGTCACACAGCCCGATGTTTGAGGGCCTAAATCTTCATTTGTATTTCATACATATTTTATGCAAGGGTATTTTTACTGAATCATGGGCAAGGCATGAGACAAACTCTCCACTGGAGATACTAAAGGCATCTGATCACTTCTGCTGAACGTTTGCAGCACTACTGGGAACGCTGGGTGCTGTCACTCCCGGCACACCGCTTCAGACATCGCCAGGAAGAGTAAGGCAAGGACGGGCTTATATCATACAGTCTTGCTTTTGTGGAGACAGGCTTTCAGAAAGCCAAATTCAGCTCTCCAAACACCTTTTGAGTCTGGAATAAATAAAAATTAAAGCAAACTAAAAAAATCTGTAAAACTCCATAGTCATTTTCCATCAAGAGCCCCATGCTGCTCATCAAACATTGAAGAGCAGTCTGTGAATATCTGAAAAAATGACCTCATTGTCATTCTTCAAATCTTCCCTTCAAGCCTCAGAGCGCAGCGATGCTGGCAAAAGAACACTAGATGAGTCTGGAGTCCTGTGGCCACATGTTTTCACATTTCACCAGCATTTTTTCCACTCCCAACTATCTTTTTTTATATGGTTGAAATGCAAAACTAATGTGTCGGCGGAGCCCCTGTACACTCACCCAGGCTCTTTCTAAAGTAACTTGTGCGGGGAAAGAGAATGACGAGCCAAATGTTTTAGCACGGGTTGCAAATCTTCCAGAGTCTTACATACAAACCCAAGGAGCTGAACCACATAAAGCATCATGCTGCTATGGACATTTCCCAGACAGACCTAATTGTCAGCACTTTGGGGCAGGACTAAGTGAGAAGTGTTTAGACACCAGCTGAGGACTCTGTCTGTAATGCCTTAGAAATTATTGAAATAAAATGACTGAATCTTCATTGGTCTCTAATTAATCTCAGAGGGCTGATTACGAGCACTCTGAACCCCGGTGAGAAACTAATGTGTGCAGGATCCCTTAAAAAGTAGGGATTTTCAGTTGCACGTTTTCAGCTCCCGATCAGCCTGAGTCACGCCGCTTTCCTTTCAGACGCTGGATGCTTCTCGGGGAGCACGAGCGGAGACCCGGGTTTGTTCAGAGGTCAATACAGCAATTGCCTCCTGGCCAGAGAGTGGTGGAAGCGGTGCAAGGTGCACTCTACACCACGAGTCAAGCGAGCTGGTGGCATGGGCCTGGCGCGGAGGGGTTAGGGAGGAGAGGCAGCTCCGAGGGCACAACGGCTCATGACTCACCCCCAGTCAGGCTTTGGACCACAGGGACGGGGGAGCCAGGCGGTTGCTGAGGATTCACGAGGTTCCTATGGCTTGTGAACAGACCTGGGAGCTGCTGCAAAAATAGATGCAATCTCCTGCTGGGTGACTTCTCTGAACCCAGGGCTAGCCCTGGCTTAAGTGAAGGCAAGTCTGGAAAATACCTGCCTCCGGAGCAGGCTACCATCGGCAGAGCGTGCCTCTGCCTGCATCAGAGGGAAGGGGCAGCACATCACATTTCAGCAGCGGGGTCTTTTGTAAACGATGGGAGTAGGACATATCTGTGTGTCAAACAAGATATTCAATGCGATACGTCATGCTGCTCCAGGTAGCGCGCCTGGTGCTAACCCTGCTCTAAGTGAAAAACGAGCCTGTCTCATCCCTCCGAGGGCCGAGACGCACCCTCGGGAGGAAAATTAAACCTCCTGCGGCTCCTTTGGGAGGGCAGCCCTGCCTGCAACGGCGTCCTCTCATCTCCATGTTTGTCTGGCCCACTTAGAAGGCAAGTGCTAGCGACCTGACTTCTGTCCAAAAGTAAAACCTAAAAGAGACCATAGGGCATAGGTTTAAGCATTTTGCTACTATTCTAGCTTGCAAAGAAGAGATAGCAGCTACGTTTTGGATGCCAGTGAAAGCTCAAGGTCCAGCCACAGAAAGTCCATTCCTGGGGGATAAGACTTATTTAATGTGACTAAAGTACCCTTCCACAGTTTCACATTCATTGAAGGAAACCGTGTGTGTGATATTTATATCTATATATAATTGCATAGTGTTTTTGTAAAGCCTACGCAATCGATTAATGGGGGGACATCCCTTTCCTATATAACCCATCACTCATAGACCAGCAGCGTTATTTATAGCTGTATATAAGAGAAAGTTATTAATTTCAGAAGGCTTGCCAGACTCTGGGCACCTGAAAGCCCAGTGGGAGAAGCAAGGCAGAATGCACTAGTAAATAAACAAAAGATGGGCCATAGGAGATCAGGGATTCATTAACAGCTTTTAAGGCAAGACAGGAACATCGCGATCACCCTGGTGCCGGCTGTTCAGCAGCAAAAGGCAAAACACCCATCTACTTGTAGATATGCCATAACTAGAATGGGCTCATGACTAACTTGCTTAGTTTTGAAAAACAGTAGTGTCTTCTATCAAGTTCGGTCGCCTCTTTTTACTATCATTATTTATTAGGTGACTTGGTTTACTCTTTTTCTCCGGTACCAGGCTGCTAGGGATGTTGCCAATAGTTGCCAAGAGATATTCGCTGCTCCAAAAGTCTCACAGTTGAAGAAGAGAGGATTTTGAAGTGGAAGGGACCCACTGTGCAGATGAAAAATAGGGGCATACAGACTGACTCCTGAACTACACTGAACTCTGTTCCTGATTCAGCAAAGCAAATCAGCATTGATTTAAACGGTGCTTACAGTAAAGCAGGTGCTTAAGTGCTTTGCTGGATGATGACTGGGACACTGAGGGTCTTGATGGATTCAGCCCAGCATTTCCCTGTGGCAGTTAAGTCAGTTTTGCTACATTTTGCTATAATTCTGTCACTTCGTGAAGAATATCAAGCTTTGTGTCTCCTACTAGCCATCCGCACAAAGAAGTCAAATAAAACTCTCTAATGAGTCCTCACTGCGGAAATCTTTCCCACCATCCATGTTTTGGGCACCTTTGACCTCACGTCCCCATAGAAAATGACCTTTCCTACATCTCACGACTATGATCTGTTAACACCGAGTTTTACGTTGCATTCATATCCCCTGTGACATGACTTAAATCTGAACCAAGACAAGGGTAAAGGTGTGAAAAAATCCAGTTATAGCGTCTTTATAAATGATGATTCCATTTAAGAACTAGAAAGTACTATTCAAGAGAGGACAAAAGATACCTTCTATAGGAACGCATAAATTTAGAAAGGGACACACAACTTTCATGACTCATAGGAGGATTTACTATCTATATTGTCTCTTATCATGCCGGTTTAAATCTCATCTGTTGTAAACAGCTTCAAATTAAATTTCTGGGGTACAAACATGCAGAAAATGATCCACCAGCTACAGTGCTAAACTAGGGGTTTGGCTGTGTGGGTTCAAGGTGCTCTTCTGCTCCGGAGCCTACGTGACCGTAGCGTCTTTGTGCCTCAGTGAAGGTTGTGAGTCAGCCAGCTGCTGCCATTGCACAGATGAAGTAAGTTAATAAAAGAGACAGGGCAAACATCTTGTTTTGTTCTTAATTCGTATCATCAACTAAGATGTAGCTTAATTAACCGACCTTCTCTCCCTATAGGATACAGTCTGACTATCATCACTTAACGTATGTAAATCACTACACAGCGTCATTATATACTGTTCTTTACAGTAAAAAAGCCGTTTCACAATGTCACCACGATAACTGAACCTACTGTCAGCAGTCTAGATAGAAATGCCAAAGATATAATGGGTCAGAGAAACTTAAATACCCTCTCAGCTCTAGAGCTGGTGTCTTTCTCGCTCATACGTGGTATCGAGAGCGTGCGGGGAGCAGAGCTAATTCTTGCTGAATCATTCACAGAGGCCTTTTTCCTGCTTGTAAATTTTCCTCAACCTGGCTGCTCTCCTGCCGCACACATTAGCATGCAGCGTTTCTCAACCAAAACATTGAGCAGGCAAATCCTAGCCTGCAAATTGCTGCCAAGCTCTTCCCCAGTAATATTCCTCTCATCTGTAAGACTCCAGTGGGATGCCTGGCACCCCCAGCCGCAGGGGAACAGCTCTCTTTGCTGGGACTCTGAGTATCCACTCGCTTCCCGACTGATCGCTTGCAGGTATTTACGCAAGCATTTACAAGACTTTTCTCAAGCACTCCTCTCAGTAGCCTGGGTGCAGGTGAAAGCACCTCAAAAGATGTTGCAGTCGAGGAGAACATCTCAGCTGCCACTGCAGCACGTCAGATGCTTCAGCCACCTCCCTCGCCCTCATCCTCCCGCTGGCAAGCGGGTGCTGGGAGCAGCAGCAGGTCTGGGCACGTGCCAGACCCATCCTGCCGGTCACGCGAGGGAAAACGATGGGAGGTGGTAAAGCCTCACGCCAACCAAAGTAATAGAGAAAAGGAGATTTTCGTGTTTGACAACTAGATGAGTAATCATCCCGAATTCCCTGCTTCACCCTAATCCCCCGCTGAGTCACTGGGTCCCTGTTGATACCCCGGGCTGGGTGACTCCTCTCTCGGAGGCTGCCAGGGATTTTTGCCATATGGCAACAAGGAGATTTGATTAGTTGACTGTTTCCTATTTGTTTTAATTAGTAGTTTATTAGCCATATGTTAAATTGCACCATTTCAACTACTCAGCAGTGTTACTGGAAGTCAGAAAGTATCTGGATGGGGTTTCTGTTGCCTCCTGAGCCACGTGGGTGTTTGCTTTGAACATAATGTCACCTGGTGGGAGTGTAGGAGTGCCGTCCCTTGTCTCATCCTATCTCATCTCATCTCATTTCATCTCTTCTTGTTTTATTTAATTTCATCTGCCACCTCTGCCAGCACCAGGTCAGACCAGTAACAGGTCAGACCTCCGGCTGCCTACCAGAGCTGCTTGTCACATTGGTGGATGCCGATGGGTCTTGGCATTCCCAAGCTCTGGGAGCTCTGCTGTAGGACACCCAGGGACCTCCAGGGAGAACCTCCCGGATGAGCAATTTGGTGGTGCTCCTCTGTCTGGGTAGCAGATTAACGGGAGCTTGAAACCTCTGCACTAATCACGCTGTGGTGTTTGCACCTCTTTGTTTCTGCATTCCCATTAATCAGTCATATAAAAGTTAATGGGAAATAGATAAAGAAGGTCATAAACAGCAACATAGTAGATTCAGTTTAAAACTCACTACAATATCCACAGAGACCTGAGAGCAGTACTCACCCAGCCCCACTGCATAAGCTTTAATTGCAGACAGATTCTGGCACCAAGGGCTGCTGCTGCTGCCGTACGTTTTACCAGCACACAGCTCTTTCTAAGAACAGCTAACCAGTTAGTAAACAAATCCCGTACACCATCCCACTTCTTGTCAGGAAGCCACTGGAAAGGTACTTGCAGCACCCAACTGGAAACACCACCAGAAAGTACTGGGCAACTCGGGAAACATCCCAGACCCGCGCGGGTCCGACGAGGTCCGGCGGTGCCTTCATGTGACGGCCGGCCGATCGCCCGCGGGAAGCGTGCCTGACCCGTTCACGGCGTCGTTCAGCCGGCCGCAGGACACTCCTGGCAGCGATGGCCGGAGAGCGTGTTTCTTTTGCCTTTAAGACAGTTGCCTTTTTAAGTTTTCAAATGATAATCAGATTTCTCCAAAGATTTGCCCAGGCATTTTCCAGCTCCTCCGAGTTCTCTGTGACCAGCATTGATGGCATTTATAGACTTTTATCAAAGTTCCATCTTTCAGTGCTACATCTTCAGGTTTTACTGCTTCTGCACACAAAAATGCATGAACGCGCTACTAATTTTACCCTTGACTACCTTTACTTTTTCACATTCTTATAGTCTTTTGCCATTACCACACTAGATGTCAAAGTAATTGCACAGAATTAAGCACCAAATTCTGGTTTACTGGCTAGGCTTATTTCTTTAAATTTGTTTTCTTTTTTTTTTTCCTGAGAGAACTGTGAACATCGTTTTATACAATCATCTCAATGGCCTCTCCATGACTACTTCGCTCCTTCACAGAAATGTTAAATATTTGGTTTCACGCTTGCACCTTCTCTTGGAAAACATCTTTAAATTAGGTTTTCTTGATGCCCATGCAGTTTAGAAATGCAGATTCCTAGATGTTCCCATTTTTTCCATCAGTTCAGGGGTTGTAATGGTCTAAAATGCAGTAACTTGACTCTCTCAGATACTACCTTTAATCAACATGTTACTCTGATTCACTCTTATGCACTTGCTCCCTGTGTGGGCTCAGATCAATTTTTAGATTCTAATGACTGACACATTTTTAAAATACATTTCAGTTGCATGCTTACAATAGATCCCAGGTGCAAATTTGCAGGCGCAGATGATTACAGCCCCGAACCCCTGCCATTTGCAACACGAAGGTCAAGCAGTGGGTGGAAGCGCTCACGGCCACGCTGCTGGCGGGAGCAGCGGGGAGACTCCAGCACCCCTGCAGCGGCGCCTGATGCTGCTGGGCTGCTGCCGGGGCAGTGGAGCTGCCTCCTCCCCAGCACAGCACGCTGCCCGTGCTGCCTGTCCTGAGCTGACGGCAGGGACCGATGCAGTCTCAAGTCTTCCTCCAGCCCAGCAAACACACAGGTGCTTTCCAAGAGCCCAGCGTTGAGCACATAGCTCTGACTTTACTAAATAACCCCGAGCAGAGCAGCAATGCTGCTTCCCATGGCTCGATAATAGAGTTTCTCAAGCTATCATGTTCCACTGCCCCCAAAGCGATTAGTACATCAACCTATTAATGCTCCATGTCTTCTCCTCAGCCCAGGGGGTTGTGCTCTCTGTAACTGCCAACAGCAGGGATGAAAACGGGGGAGAATATTTATTCTGAGGGTGGCATGAGGAAACTGAGACTATACAGCCGTCCACCTAACAAAAACCAGCAGCAGCAGCCCTCCCCTGGCCTCGTGCCAAGCTCAGTAACATCTTGTCATCTCTGCTGTGACAAAATGTAGGTGCTCACTACAAGAGTATTACAAAGCATTGCTAATGGAAGGAGATTTTGATTAGCAGGCCCTGGAGAAGCAGTTATACCCAACAGTGAGTCCTGGAGCTTGTTCACATTGCTCTTCCCTCGCTCACATCAATCCAGCAAGCCCAAGCCTGCACGCACTGACATACAGGCAGTTCCTTTTCTCCAGGAACCAACTTCCCGCTCGGTTCAAACACGTTTCAGCTCACGCACACATCCCCGAACCCTCCCCAGCTCCTGTGTTGCCCCAGATTGCACTGACCGAGCTCTCTCCGAGACACTGGAGCTGCAGACCTTGAATGGGTCAACGAGCTCTGCCAGGGATGGGGCAGAGGACATGTAACACCACACTCTTGATGGCTGCAGTGCCCGTGCCACACTATACAGCACAGCGAACCTCTTGATAGAGAATTTCTCAACATCTTGAGAAGCAGGCTCCCCCATACCCCACCCTGCTGACGGTCTCTCCCCACGAAACGAATCCCACACATCCCAGCTCATCTGCTTTGCGGTGCAGAGGCATCACCGACACTCTTCCTGCAGCACAAGATGCTCCTTTGTGTATAGAGGCAATGAGAGAAACCTCCCTCTAAGAAGGGATAAGGAGCTTCATATTTACTCTGCCTGGTGTATGAGAGATTATAATGTCACTAGTCATGTTAGTAAACGCTGACAAATGTGACAAAACATGGAGTTAATCCTTGAAGCCTGCTGAAACCAAATATTCTGTCCAATTTGGTAACAAGTACAGACAGAAACATGCTCTGTGGCCTCAGTGTAGTCATATCAAATATTTAAAGTTACTTACTAAATACACAAAGGGTCTGAACTGCCAGCTGATCACTGGAACATGCAGATTCCGGGGAAGAACATGGAAAGGCAGGCATGCCAGCAGCTCCGCCTGGGTGTGAACAACTGGAGGTTATCCTTCAGCTGGAAAGTAAGATAAATGAGACAGTATTAAAGCATCAGATAAGAAAAGGTGTTCCCTTTATTAAAAAATAGCAGTACATTCTTTACATTTAGCATAAAATCTGCTGTAATTACCTAGCAGTTGGAAAGCAATTTGCAACAGGCTTTATTGTTTAGCATCTGTACCAAATTCTCAGGGAAACATCCACCAGGGAATAAAGTAAAATGAGACGTGCCACAGTAAGTACAACATTTAAATGCTTGCACAATGGAAATTTCAGTGAGGCTTAAATGAGCTACAATGCAATTCCACTTTTGTGTTGCGGTTTTTGTTTTGTTACTTAAAGGGCTCTGGGTCTGACTCCAGCTTCTTTTTCTCCTGTATACACACACCCACCAGGAGTGCTATAATCCACACAAACTCGTAAGGTTATATTACAAAAAAAAAAAAAAAAAAAAAAAGTAATTGTCAAAACAAAAACCAAGTCTGTTGCAGCCACAGAACAAGAAACATTCTGGCAGGTACCACCACAAGGACTTCACTGTTCATCAATTCATGTACCTCTTTGGTTTTAATCTCTACAAATAAAGAGAAAAGGTAAAATAGCTTGCAGGTTAACTAATGACTTGCAAATTCACCACAGCATCCCAGAGTAACTAGTTCATCCAGTGGAGAAAACTCGAGCTCACACAAGGTTTTGTGGATGCCTAAAGGAAGCTACATTTTACTCCTGCTTAGCCTGGTATAAATCTGGCCTAACTTCCCCACAGGTGAGACAGGCAGCAGAACTGTGATGGAAATAAATCACTTCAAGTTTGTACCAGTTTTAAAAAAAAGAAAGAGCTCTAGTTTTGCATCTCCCCGAGGCAGGGTGCGTACGTGCGAGGCCATTGAGGAACTCTGTCTCAGATGTCGAAACCTGTGCCACGCGGGAAGGGAATAGGAGCCTGATGCTCTCCAAACGGTTCCTAGCTTCCCAGGGGACCTCACATGTCACACAGTGACAACCATGGATTTATTGGATGCCTGTTTATTCCTTCTTTCTTTTCTCACTGATTAAATAACATTCCTTCTGATTTAATTTCAGGCCATCAAATAAAATAGGAATGTATCTTTGCAAGGAAACGTATCTTATGTTCCATTCCAGCCTGAAGCTAAACAGCACAAACAAATTCATCCCTTTCGGTAATGAAGACATGATTGCAAGAGTGCTTGGAATTAAGGAATATTAACAAATTCCCTGTATTTTTCTCCCATCCAGAATTATGTTTCAGAACTCTGCCTCGTGCTTTGCTACCCTACATTATCCTGTCCAATCAGGCTGTGTGCCCTCAAGCCTCCAAGCAGGTTATTAGTCTTACAAAATGCATAGGATTAAAAGCGCACGTCTTTAAGCTCTACAGGCTGAATTTTACTCAGCGTGATTGCACGGATACAAATGAGAACAGAGCTTGATTCTAGATGTTTACAGTACCATGCAATTTGCTTTAACACACTGACTTCTGATGCGAGGCGAGTTCCACGCGGAGGAAGTTAATGCCTATGTCCTCTTTCAGATCAGAGCAAAGCACCCTCAAATGGGGAAATCAAAGTCTTATTATTAGGTAAAATAATTCCCTCATTCAAGAGAAAAAGGAAAAATTCAACTAATGCTCAAAGAAACGGGATGATCTGTGAGTGAAAGGAGGCAATGTAGATGGGATGAGAGGAGGGATGTGACTGTGCTCTATGGGTTGGTAGGAAAGCCAGGAATAATAGAGAGCAAGGAGAATCAGACAGACATTTACAAAAATCCTAGACTTCATTCAATGAATTATTTAAAGGCTATTTCTGATCTGGCACAGGAGGTCACTTGATCTCCAGAAGGGAGCGACGGGAGCCCCATCACTTCTGCCATTCAAAACTCGAACGAACAAAGCGATAGGAAATACAGAGCACAGAACCATCATCCCGTGGCTCCAGGGAAAGGACTATTTGACCTTAGTAGACCTCCCCTCTTTCTAGTATTTCCATCTTGTTTGCAGCCTTGGGAGTTCACAGTCTGAACTGGCTTTACTGGGTAAATACGGACACTTCCACACGTGTCAGTACGTGTGGACCAAAGCTGCAGTCAGCTGCTTCATGTCTGATGGCTTAGGTGTGCCATCACAAACCAACAGCATCAAGCTGGATGAGGCCTTTCAGACTTACCAAATGATAGCATTAAATCATAACAACCTAGTCTTGAAAGACTCATTTTAATAAGACAATACCGAATACCAAAGAGGAATGCTTAGATGCTATCCAACAAAGCCTCTGAGCTGCTAAGGGGCCTCAGGAGCTTATCCCTGGACTAGTGCCCTGAAGCGCATGAACATTGTGATGGACAAACTTTGTCTTTATTACAGCCTTATCTCAGAGTTGGAAAAAAGGATAGAAATATGAGCTGAAAGTGATGAACTAAATCACATGAAGGTTAATTACTTTAATGACTTAGCCAAGGTCTCACACAGTATATCGCAGCAGTAATTTGGGAATGCCAGTGTCCCAACCCAGTTCCACAGTCGTAAGATCATCCTTCCTACTTTGCTTCAGAGAACACAGACAGATTAATGGAAGACACATCTTCCCCCACACACCCCGAGAGCTTCTGCAGGCCTGACATCTCCAGCAAGTGCCCTGTTCCCGGGATCTGAGGGAGCGCAGCGCATTTGTAGGGAATGGAAAGTATATCTTAGGACCAAGGTTAAGATCAACAGCCCCGGTTTTCCAGGTCCAGTAGGTGAGGAGAGGCTCTTCATTCACCAAACAGCCCCTCTATTCCCCCACCTTTCTTGAAGTCATGGAGGTGTTTATTCATTCTCTTTCTAGACTGTCTTTGGTTCCCTGTCCTACAAATATCCTTGACAACAAGCTCTGTGGTCAGAGAGGAATCTAAAAACCTACACTTGGTTTACCTTGTTCAGCACATTCACAGTGGCTGGGCTCTCCCATAAATAACCATACTGCTAAAGGTGAACATGAACAACTTGAGGTATGTAGTCACAGACAGAGAGAATGAGTTCTGGGCAAAGCTGAGATACACAGTTTCTCTCACTCCTATTCAGCTGCAGCAATGTCACATCTCTGGGAAGAAGGGGAAAAAAGCTTCAAGCGTGAGATTATTACATTTTGTACATTACACCCTGATAGAAGCTAAAAATAGACTCTGACGGTTGCTAAGTGCGTTTCAAATGGCTTTCCTTAGAGGTAAAATGGGATTTTATTTGAAAAAGTAGAAGGTGGGATTTATAACATCCTGGGAAAGAGCTGAACAGAAAATCGCCAGTTGTCAGAATGGAAGAAGCAGGGAGTTTGCTGTTCCTTTTCTTCTCAAGAGAGAAGGCGAGGGACATTTACTGAAACACTATTTAGGGCTTCCTAGGGCACTACATGAAGAATACACATGCAAACTCATGGCACGTCTCATCCCCTTCCTTTACGCAAAACCACACCGTTCTTACAGATCCTACCACACCACGGGGCACATCTACCCTGTGGACAGCAGAGGAAAGTAAAAATACCTGTAGTCGCTCCAGGTGGTTTCACTCGGCTAGGGAAGCACCGAGCGCCGTGCCAGCCAGGCTCCCCGCTTCACAGGGTACGCCTGGCAGGGGGTGGGACACTGGGCCAGGAAAACCTTCCGCTTTAGCCCGGTAATCGGGGTTAGAGCTCAGCGAGTCTGAACCCCGTGCTCCGCTGCCAGGTAACCTTCACTACACCAGGCACTGAGGATGTTAACAGCTTTCAAGCTTCCACGCAGACTAACTCCGGTTCGTAATTGTTTTCTGCTTAACCATTTGGCATGGCAGGTTTCATGTAGAAGAGCACGTGTAAAATAAAGCCATGCATGTCACTGCAGTTAGGACAGCGTGTTAAGGGTGAAGCCTGTTTTCCTTTCTTCATAGGTCTGAAATACTGAAGTGTAGGGACTGACTGCCATTCGCATTAAAAGCACGGCAGTTATCATTTTGGAATTAAGACAATGAACTGTTATAATAAAGATTAAAAGTTGTAACTGAGAGACATCTTATGTCAGAGCAATTTCTGAGACACACTCCAGGTATTAGGAGAGCCATTTCCTGCAGCAGTAACTGCTGTAGGGCCGGGCAACTTGTTAACATACCCACTTGGCAGAAACCAGTCTCGAGATAATTAGAATTATGGCCATGCAAATAGCATGGATACACTATTGAAAATGTTCAGATGCTGTTAAGGCTTATGCAGAAACAGTCACAAGCAGACAGGGAGAGATGAGGTTGCGAAGGACCAATAACCAGAAGATCGAGCATCCGAGGCACACTCTGAAGCATCAGACTTTCTCTGTGACCTTGCAGCTCTCCAGAAATGAGAGTCACTATCCAGGGGGGACATTAAACCGTGAGGAGAAGAGTAAAATAATGGTTCAAAGAAAACAGGTGTTAAATTAATGGATACTTATGCATCGATGTGGAAGCACATATACTGAAGGGTAAAAAAAAAAAGAGAAACCTCGTTTATTTTCTTGTCTAACTTTTTCATTACACACTCACTGTATCCTTATCACGGCAACATGAAAAAAAAAAAAAAGCATTATCATGGCTGAGAAAGAAAAGCTATTTTTAATCAATTCTGTCAAGGAAGACAAACTTAGATACATTTTTTGCATGCATTGTCAAACCAAAGACCTGGGCTGTATGCATCTGTGGACAGTAATTACACCAAAATAGATAAGTATCTTAGACTTACTCTGAACACTCAGTGTGCTTTCTCTGTTCCGCCTTTCAAACAATGTAGATTTGTGGAGTGCTGATATTCAGAGTGGCACCTACGGTTTATATGAGAATATTGCTCTGGTTCTGGATTTTATAGGGAACCAAGGCGTATGTAAATGCACAGCATGAAATGTCGGGAGATGGCTGGGCTTGCAGACAAAGGGTAACTGCCTGGGCGGGCACTGGTTCTTCCTTAGCTGTGTTCATTGGAACAGTTAGAGATGGACTGGGAGAGCGCATGGGCGGGCAGGTTTTTTCCTGTTCAGGAACTTGCCCTGCGCCCAACATCAGAGTAGAACAGGATATTTCAGTTCCCAACACGCTCGCTGTGACTTCAGTTCAATCACCCTCCTTTTGGATTCATAATACAATGGAAGAAGATAGAGAAAAATCTATTTCAACAAAATGAATTTGCCTCTAAAACTTCCCATTATCAGATCAGATTTATAAAAGAAAAGCAGGCAATTAAACCGACCCGAATGTTTCACAAACAAAATCATTGAGGTTAAGAATCTGCATTAATACGACAAAACCCAGGAAATTACAAACTTCTGACTGACGATTTATCCCCAACCATCTCTATACAAAGGCCTCGGAACATTATTAATGACCCACTTTGTCAGCAACTTCCTTAACTTTAACACAGTTTTCTCCTTTTACTGTAGAATTTGGGACATTTTTTATTGAGTACTAGATAAGTCTTAATCATGATGAAGGTTATAGAGTTTATAGGGAAAGTAACGGCGTTTTTCTGATGCATTGGTTAATAACCTGCTGACAGGTCTTTCTCACCGTGCTCAAAAGGCACAGCGGACACCTCATTCCAGCAAAGCCCAGGTAGCTTGAGTAACGCCTGCTTGCTTTTATTTACTTAAAATGAAAACCACCATTCCTTTTCACTCCTGACAGAATTCTACATTTCCTATGCAAGTCAGCGTATGATAAAATAGCAGAATATTCACCAGTGTCAAACAGAGGATTTTAGCAATAAGCTTCAGTGCAATGTGAAATATTGTAACAATTATTCCTTGTGATCAGGATGTTAATCTTCCTTTTTCAAATAAAATCCAAGGTTATCAGTATGATCTAGCAGTTTCTCAAAAAATTTCAAAACAGTACTTCTAATTACAAAATTCCTGTTTTGCAAGTCCCTGGGTTCACTGTGATCAAAAATCATTGACATAATTTAACTCAGAGCCTCCCATTTCCACTCTGTGCAGCTTTTTGACTTAACAAAAGCTAAATTTGTGGGTGTTTAAAGATAGCCTAAATAACATAGATGCTTATATATTTGGGTGTATACAAATATACACATGCTTACATATATATATATATATATAAGCTTCATTTAACAACACAATGGAAAACATTCCCAGCTCTGGTTACCTACACTGTAGACAGATGAGGACAACAAGAAGCCTCACGAATACGCCCAAAGCAGTAAGAAAAGTGAAAGTGTTTAAACCAGACCAATGTCCAGAAACAAGTACAGATGAAGAATATTTTTACCGATGATACCCTGCGTATCTGGATTTAAGAGTATGGATAATTTGATGAACATGCTAATGTAAATGTCATCAGATCTCAAGTGTACAGGGATCACCACAGGGAAATAAATAACAAAATGTTTCATCTTCCCTGAACTCTCAAGTACCGGTTCCGCCAAAGGCAGCGCGTATCAGGTGGGACGGACACGAGATTGTTTCTGCCATGGCACGCGGTGCGATACAGAGAAAGAGAAAGCATACGCATGCAGCATTGGTTTTCCATGCTGCAAACATTTTCCAAGCCTACATGGAGGACATCAGACAGAAAATAACAGCAGTGTCCTCAGACCTCAGACCCACCGCATCACATCATCCCCTCCACAAGCAGGACAAGCCAGTTCTGCTGCGCCGGCATTAGCGTTTCCCCATCTCTGCCGGGTATGCTCTATCTGGTACAACCTACACCAACTTTGTCATTAACTCATTTCAACTGCTACAAAAACCCTGGATAAACATTCGGGTTCTGGAGCCTTTTATGACCCATTCACTCCACTTCAAATGTTTTGGCACAGAAATAGCATCAAAGAGCTAAACAGAACTTGTTACTCATAATATCCCTTTAATCTTCTAAACACTGTTCAGCAGATACAGATCTTGGCAGTGCCATAAGATTAATGTCCAGGGCCCAGCTTGGAAGGAAAACGATGCTGGGTGAGCAGCTCCGTGTAGCAAAGCATATTTCTCAAGGTGACATGACCCCACAGAAATACTTGTCAGTGCATGCTGCACATATTGAGAGCTGGAGAGTCACCCTAAGCACATAAATACTGTTCAGTGCAGAACAGGCAAGAAGAACTGTTCTTATGGCATAACTGTGGAGATGTTTTTCTCTGGACTTAGAGTGTTGCCAGAGGCTGGTGACTGGGGCACACTGCGGGGCCGCGGAGGAGTCGTGTGATGGTCCAGAACCCAAGAAGATTTGTTTTGTGTATTGTGTTTTGGTATGACAGAGCACAGGGGCTGTCCTCATCTCACAGACGGCAAATTTGGGAAAGAGGGGAACTGAAGAAAACCCAAGAGACGACTTCACATCTCTTAGCAAATCCCTGCATAAAGTGGCAAGATCCAGGTTCCTGTTTCATTCTCCATCACGTTAGCAATTTGCAATGCTTGCCAGGCAAGGGAGAAAGTCAGCTGTAAGCAGATGAGATTTCACCAGCCCTCACAGCCCCAGAGCTGGCCGGTGACCCCCATCCCCAGAGGCAAATCAAAAGCTCTCCCGCATGCCGGGGCCAGCACGGGGGGGACCGGGCGACTCGCCCTTTGCTGGGCTGGTGCGGACGAAGCACCGGGCAAGGAGCGGGGAGCAGAGACTCGACTCCCAGCCCTTGCACAGGACACCGGTGCGTTTTTACGTATTCCCCTCCAACCAGAAGCTTTCTCAGCCAGATGATGCTGATAACAGCCAGCATTTTCTCACCTCAGACAGGGACTATGAGACTAATATGACTAATGTCTGAAAAGAGCTTTGAGGCAGCTGGATGGGAGCGCTGGCATTATGATTAATTCCATAGACTCATGTGGATTATAATAAGCATGAAACCAAACCATTGCACAGAGGACATATGATATTATATTGCTGTTGTCTTTGTGGGGTTTTAGCCTTTCAGCATCAACTCATAACCAGTAAGAGAGGGCTACATATCACTCGTCTAGGACACTCAACAGCTCTTCGTGTCTTCTAGGGACGGGTACATAACAAGATCTAACAGCAAACACTAGAGAAGCCAATAGTACAAGTCACCACAAAGCCCGACCAAGGCAAGAGCCTGAATCACACTAAGAGTTCACAGACAGTGATGAAACCAGTACAGCACCCATCGGGGTCGACACTGGGGCCATGACAGCATTCCCAGGGAAATAACTCCTCTTGCTGGGATGAGAAGTGTGCCACAAGCGAGGACACCTCCCCACCCGCGCCGGCTTGCCTGCACTCTGCGGGGCTCAGGCTCCTGCTCCCGGGGTCCCCAGGCTCCAGTCGGCTGCTGCCAGGCTGCTCACAGGGGTTGAGCGGGAGCTCTGCCCTCCCCAAGCCAACGCTCCTGCTCGGACAACCTCCCGAGCCTCCCAGCTACAGCCAGACCACAGGGCATCTCACAGACAGGAATGGTGGCCAGCTCCATCCTATCAATATAAAAGTAGCCGGTGCCAGCGAACACAGGGAAGTCTCTTCTTCTGCTCTGTGCTTCGGCAGAGGGGAAGATACGGATTTGCCCAAGGTCATGCAATAAGTAATTAGAGCTCCAAATAAAACGCAAGAAACATGGGTGCCAATCTCACTTTCCAGTCACCATCAGGGCCGCCTCTTGCACGAAGCACTTGAGGGCATCGTGGCACATCAAAGCAGAATCACAACACACATTGTGTCTCAGCTCGTGCAGTCTTTGGCAAAAATGATATTAGAATGGGCTGTTTCAGCGAGAGAGGGATCTCCAGTACTTGTGAAACTGTTCCTTGAAAATAGTATGTTATACTAAGCTGTCAGCTTTCCTTCGTCACTGAGCAAAATACATTTCCTCACATCTCGCACTCTTCACGGAACGATGCGATAAGTGCAGACTTTCACTTAGAAGTTTGGGGTTTTTTTTAATTAAAGGAAGAATGTTATGTGAGATTATTTTTATATGCAATCTGCAGATTAGCACTCTGGCTGAGAAACAGTTTGCCTACAACCACCCCTGTGGTCACGGGTACTGCTGCCTATGTGTGTGCCCTTCACGGCAAAATCAAATTGCAATGATCATAAAGATTAGAAGATTATGAACACACACACACACACACACACACACACAAAATACAGCGTTTACAACATCCACCAGTAACCCCACACTCCTGCCTGGCTACAGACTCAGTGAAATGTAGCCAGAACACACATCCTCATCAGAATTCCTTCCTTCCTGGGAAGGACAGAGATATGGTACACCTCGCAAGGGAGGTGCAACAGAGCTTTAAATAACCACTTACAAACTTTCCTTGCAAAGAAAATTACAAGTCAGTTAATGCCAAGAAATCCCAGGCTAAGATTGATAAAATAGGACTGCCTTCTGCATTTGTGCAAAAGGAATTAAGGAGTCATGTGAAAGTTTTTGGCACAGCGGCCAGGAGGAGAGGGAATTCTCACTTCTGCTTTTACTGAGAACGTCTCTTTCAAAAGGAAGAGCTGTGGTTCGGTCCTAGTGTAAGACACCCATGATTTGATCAGGGTCAAAGGAGTGGCATCCATTTGCAACGGGGGGAATTTAGCACAGGAACTTTATATCTAAAGACTTCACCTGAAGTTCTCTATGAAGTAAATTTTCCTGCTGGGTTACAGCAAGGCTGGAGTCAGCAGGACGTCAGGGTTCAAATCAGGTATCCGCAGACTGGTAAGACGTTTCACCTCTCTTTGGCCAGTTAATTTAAAACAGGATTAATAATTCCTACATGATTAGGATTTTATGAAGCTTAATTAATTAAAGGTCATAAAATGCAATGAGACCCGCGTATGACAGATACCAGATAAATCCAGACTATTAGTATGTAAGTCACGCCGTGTTTGAGACGTATAAGCAGCTCTGCGGAACGGCTGCCAAACTAAAGCCGAACGCGCTCCCCCTCGCCGCCCCTGCCCCAGGGCTGCAACAGGGGGCTCGGCTGGGGCTCAGCCAGCAGCAGAGAACCCCCAGAAAATCTAGAGGGGAGAAAAGAAAACCCAGAAAGGCAGAAGTGCAGATTCACAACAGGCATGGGTGCAAAACACCCGGTGACCAGACTGGCTCCCGAGGACTCGTCCAGCGCCACGCCAGTATGATTTGGGCAGCACGCTAAGCGCGGGGTATGTCCATGCGGGTGTGTGGAGTGTTCGGGCACAAAGAGCGGTGTTCATCCAGGCCGGAGTGCGCACACGTCTCGTTCAATTCAAACGAGCTCACTGTTCTCCAGGACCTTTAATTACTAAAAATGCAGCAAATCCCCTTAAATATGCCAAATTGGGGTGGGCAGAAGGGGCTGTTCAGGATTGAAGTAGGATAAAGAGAATAAAATGCAAATCTCCCTGCAGTTTATACTTATGACTAATACCTATCACAACAGATTCATTTGGAAACACGCTTGTGACGTTAAACTTGTCAATCCTCCCCACCTCTCAAAGCCTCTGCTCTGTGACATGCCTGTGCCAGCTTCTCGAGGCCTGCACAACAGTTGCTCAGAAACTGCTGCATCTCTCCAGCTTTGGATGCTGCTGCTAGGAGTCAATGCTTGAGAAGCGGCACCTGCAGCCAGAGACCAAAGTTTTCAGTATATGAGTTGATGGCATCCTGAGAAACAAAAATCCAAGTCGTGCAAGGGTTTAATAAGCATGAGGCATCCTTAAGCTGCAAGGCTGCATGCAGCGATCCCGAGTTAAGTGCACAGGCGGTTCGCAGCTGCTTCTCCTCGCAGAGGCAGGGCTGGGGCTGGGGCACTGCACGATGCACTGGATATCCAGCAGCACCCCAGCATTTAGCCAGTCACCCAGGAATGAAGACATGCAAATGCCTCCAACAGGGCCAAAGGTAGAGAAGAAACTGTCTGAAACTGGTCTGAACTGGTGGGGCACTGGTCTAACGGGATGACACGCATGGCCATGGCACTGAGCTGAATAACCCCAGACCACAAGAGCATGTGGAAGCAGGAAAGGGAGGAACAACCTAAGGGAGAAGGCAGATTATTCACAGAGGGAAAGGCTAAAGCTGCAATCCAAAAGCAGAGGTATTAGCATATGAGTAGCCCATTCGCAGTTCTTAAAGAATGAGACAAGCAAGCTAAAAAAAGAAAATGCTATACAAGGAGCTGAACAACCTCAGCATAGGGATAAACTGCCCTCACTAATTGCACATTTGGTTAAGCCTTTAGGAAATCCTGCATCTTCCTCTGGACATCAAACACTGGGAGGCAGGTTATAGCTTGGCCAGGGCTATTCAAGACACCCAAATTAAATTAAGCTCCTTTTGGGGGGAAGTTCCAACCACCTTAAAATGTTTCTGCCCTGAATGAGCTACCAGAAGACCCTTCTCCCACCTTGGGACCTGGACTATGAATGCCTGTCCTAGGGTCATGGAAGCTGGTGGGAACATCTGAGAGAGACAGCAGAGCCGGGGAGTGGCAATCTGTCCTTCCTCCTCTAAGGATCTAGCCTACAGTTTCCAGCAGCTACTAAATGATTTGAGAGCTGCAAGCCTATGGATTTTTCCATAGGGAACTAGCATCCTAATCCAGTCTGTACCACCACCAGCCATCCTGGATATGCCATGCATACACGACAGCACGAGGCCCTGCTCTGCCTCCATCTCCATAGAGGAGTTCTGGCTCCAGCTTTAGAGGGCTAGGCTCTGCCTGTATCCTATTTAAAGAAGTTTGTTGGTTGGGAAACGCTCCAAACCTCTTAACAGACCACTTCTGTCTCAGTGAAGTTATCAGGAAGGATAACAGTGCAATTCATAACTCTAAAAAACCTGGCCCGCATTTGAAAGGCAAATCCATGGCAAATCCATAAGTGTCTGGATTCACTTTGTGAGGCCAGGTAGCGATGGTCATTTAGGCATCCTGCTTCGCTAAGAACCCCATAACAAAAAAGCTTATATCCTGTGAATCTATATAAATACATTAGACAGAGAACTAAAACCGCATTGAGATTAGATTTCCATCTCTTAACATCTACATACATGACAGATGGGATTAGTAAATGAACAGACCACTGAAGGAAGGAGGGAGGATTAACAATGGAAAATAAAAAAGGTCGATAATCAGTGGCAGCTCTTTGGAAAAGAGACTTAGGAAAAATGGCACAAGCAGCTTCAATTTATTTACTTCGGCAAATGAGAGATGCAGAATATGAAAATGAAAGAACAATCTTCCTTTAATCTGCAGGGAAAGCCGGGCTGGGTACAGCCCGCTCAGGACATCACAGCCGCTAACGAGGAGAGAGTTCTCCGGGAACATGCTCTGACAACTCTAATCATCCCATGGCCTGGGAAGCTTAGAATCCAATTTCAGCTCCAGCTATTATTGCAGAAGTTTTAATCTCCATTCTTATGCAAACAATTTGAGGGAATGATGGATAGATAAATAAACGAACAAATGAATAAAAATCAGGCTCACACGCTGACGCAAAGGAACTATTTCTCATTGAGATGAGCATCACATGCTGGTGTGAGTTTGTGAATGACAGTCGGTATGAAGACGAGCATGGCAGGCGGAGGTTATCCTCCTGCTTATGCTGGCTTTAGATCAAGTCCAAATTTTATATTCCAGACACAGCAACAAGGAAGCAGTGACTGCTGCAGCAGTGAGCACAAATGCAAAAAAAGAGAACTGTTCTTCATTTATGTCCAGACAAAGAAGATCTGACCTATGAAGTCAAAATTTATGAGCGAGATAAATAAGCAGGCAGTGTATTTCTACTAGACCCAGGCAATATAATATAAAACCACACTCGCTATACGAAAGTCCACCTAAACATCTGTCTGGGCTCCAGCACTGACCTACAACAGATGTTTATAGATTTATTTTTTTTTAAATACACACTTATAAGTTTGTGGATCCTCAACTCCTACAGCAAAAGGGTCCACAGTATTTTTATGCCCTGTGTAACAACATACTTGCCATTGCTTTAAGTTCGGTAGTGCCTACGTCAGTAGGTTGCTTCAGTGCAGCAAAAGCAGTTTGGATTCACAGTGGTCTCAATACTTTTTGTTTGTGAAGATTTTGAGAGCGGGGAGGAGATTCCCACCGCAGCACCTCCTGCACTGCAGGTACCGGCTGCGGAGGACACGGAGGCAGAAGTCCACCTCTACTCCAAAGCCACCGAGAGAGGGACTAAACTCCAATGTCCGTATTCAGTCTCCCATCTCCTAAACTTGTGTTTTACACATCTGGCTGCCTACTTGTTCCTCAGTTATAAAGTTTCATCAGAAAAAAAAAGGAATTGGCACAATTCCATTTTCACCAAAACATCATGTTTTTTCAAAGAAGAATGAAACTGTGCTGTCCCCCTCTGTCCAGTGCTGCACTTTGTATTCACCCGAGTCAAAGACATTCTGCCCTCCGGCTCCTGAAAACACACACCACTTTTCACTTTGGGAGAGCAAGCGAGACCAGTGCCTTCGCTCCCTCAGAGCCAAGACGAGAAACAACCAAGAACGAGAAGCGCTGGAAGACCTGGCTAACATTTTTCAAAGCTCATGCATTTTATTGTTTTCAAACGTTGATGCAGAAGAAAAGACATGCGTATGTCAAAAAATGGACAATCTGTGTTTCAATCAGCCTGAATGTCCTAGGATTTTCATCATTTGAATTTTAATGATTCAGAATAAAACCCACATTTTCATCAAAACATCACTGGTTCAATACAGTGCAGGAAGCTTAGAAAAACCCCTAACCACCAGCAGGGCGTCTTTGTTTGTGGTATATCCTCTGGATATATTAATCCAAATTCTGCTGGAAGGAGATCCATTTCTACCATTTTCCCCCACTCCCAGCATACCCACTAACTGGTCTCTTTTGGAACAACCCATAAACTGCCACAAAACTGACAGAATGGAAATTGCCTTCTGTGACAACAGCTACAGCCAAGCCATAGCTGGGGCTTGTTTGGGACAGCCACCTGCAAGGTGCTTCCAGGCTGTAAACCTGCTACCTTTCACTTCCACTAAATCATTTCACTAGCACCAAAAGGAAATTAAAGATTATTTTATGCAATCAGCTTTTAGTCCATTTACAACTTGCTGCATTAATATTAGAGATATACACTCTCACTTTTGTCCAGACTGTAAAAAAAACACATGAATTAAAGATATTCGAAAGTTATTTAAGACTTGTGCCCTCCGAGCGGCTCCCTCAGAAGGTGAACCATTAGGTCTTGGCCTCCCATTTGGATCTGACTCTAAAACACATTTGCTGCTTGTTAGCAGATTAACAGATGAGACAGAGGGGAGTTAAACATAGCCAAGGTGTGAAAAGTAATTATAGGCTGCTGCATCAGGCTGGGAATAAGAAAAGCCAGTGTTAAGTGTCTGCTCCAAGAGGTGATATCTATCTTTACTGGAAGAAGAACAAGGCATAGCTGAACCTGTTTGTATCTTAAGTAGTTGACCTGAATCTCATTCTGTACCTCCAAGAGAACACTGTTCAGACTCACTGCACTTCGATAAACTTTACTCTTCTCAAAGTCTCCCTTTTTGGAGTCGAGTCAGATTGTGCAGCTGGCTCCAGCAAGAGGTACTGTTGGAAACAAGGGCTGCCTTGCAGGTCTGGTAAAAACCGTAGAAACCAGTAAGGATTTCAAGGGACAATGAACTTTCATTGAGAAAATGGTGGGGGGGTGTTTGTGGTTTGTTGTTTTTTGTTTTTTTTTTATTTGGTTTGTTTTTTCAAATCAATGAAGAGAGACACATGGGTTGCTTTGCTTGGAAAGGACCAGTATTCTCCCAAATCTGTGCAAATGAAAGGCAGCCAGTGTGATGTGCCTGATTGAAAAATAACAAAACCCTCCAGTGTACAATCCAAAGAGAAGTAAGTTCCCCCACTCTCCAAAATAAGCAATATAAAACAAAGACCATATTAATCTGAAGCTTTGAAGTTTCAGAGTAGTTGTTAGCGAGAGGAGAGAGCGCTGCCCGTTATGGCTGTGCACTCAGGAACGGGCCAGCAGGGTTTTATTGGCAATCGTGAAAAAAGCCATTTGTGGGAAACTGGCTCAGACTACCCTTAAGCCATCTTTTAATCAAAACTGTCTTAGTGTTGTTCCTTGCTTCTTATGTTGTATTCACCTGTTGCCTTTTGCCTTGTACTGTGATTGTAAACTCTTTGAGGCAGAGTTTATAGCTTTGTTATGAGTGAAATCCAGGTGTCACCGAAGTCAGGGGTGATTTGTCACTTACATCAACAGAGACAGCTTTTCATCACATGTGATTTTGCACGGTGTCCATCACACCAGAGCCAGGGCATCCAAGACCGCTCTCGCAAACAACGGCGAATGATGCAGGATTATGTGCCCTGGTACCTGTTATTCTTTGGCTATAGCATCTACCGATCGGGTCAAAACTTTATTGTTGTGAACCTTATGCATCTTGATGCAAATTCACATCAAGAGTGCGAGCGAGACTATATCAGAAAGTAATATTTTACACCAATATTTCAGCTATTTTAAACCTGTATAAATAACTGCACAAGTTGCAGGGCAATGGAATATCATTCCCTCTGGGGCTGTATTTCTCTAAGCCACTCCTCTGGTTCCTCAGAGGCAAAGCTCTAATGTGGGAATTGCATAGCAAAGAGAATCAGAAAGAGAAGAAAATAAGATTTTTTTTTTTTCTTTTTAACACCCAAACCTCACCAGCATTCCAATGACTAGATAAGCATTTCTGCAATGTAAGTGAAGTAGTTTAGCACTAGTAATTTCATCAGGCAGAGGTTATGACTTATGCATTTTTTTGTGTTCATGACTGATTCTTTATGCATGCACAAGAGCTAACTGCATCCAAGAGAGTTCTGTGCCTGTTGGTCTGGAGGTGTATTGCCATATGTTTGGTGTATACTTAATTAACACAGTGCAGCTGCACTGCCTTCCATCTGTATTATAGATTAGATTTCTATTACACATCTAGGCAGGAGTCCCACAATTCATATTTATTAAAATAATTACCCCAAGATTTAGATGGTTGGAAGTACTCAGTCAAGCAGCCCAGCATTACTTTGCACAAGGAATATTATTCAGCTATGAAGCAAAACTGAATAGCATGAGTACTTAAGTGGTTGACATGCGTGCAGTCAGAACATCAGGCTTGCAGACAGAGGTTAAAACAGAGCCTGCTGAGCATTTTTTCCAGGTACTGGTTCTTAAGATATGAAGATTATTGAAGTGTGACTTGCTCATATATTCATAGTCAGCATCAGATTCAGATCTTTTTTTAGCTTCCTGCAATCTTTTTCTCTAGGCACTGGAAATTTAATTTTAAAATTCGATTTGTACAACGCACTCATTGGCCTTTAGTATCTCTTTATGAAGCACCTGTGGTTCAAAATCCATAGGCCCGTGCAAATTGTTGCAGGTGTAGAAGCTTGATCAAGGGTGTAAACTGCACATATGCATTTCGGTCAAGTATATTTCCAGGAACTTTTTTCCTGCTGTACGAAACCAGCTTGCATACAAATACACTGAGGCCACAAGAACAGAACAAATCCACCACGCAAACACATGCATTAAGGGTGACCTAATTGCAATGGTTAGATCCAGGATCTAATTCCAACCTCAAATACCTTTCAAGAGTCTGGAATACTAGGACCCAGAGCTGTGGTGTGGGTTTGATAAGAAGGGGATGTTCATTTAGCATTTTATGTGAATGTTATTGTCTTGTCCAACCCTGAACTGAGGAAGTAATCTGACTAATTAAAGTCCAAATCTATGCAATTATAGACAGCAACGCATGGCTGAGAAATAATCAAATTTACTTTTCTTATCCATTCATAAAGTCAACAATACAATTTCGTAAGCTGGTTAAGACCTGCACGTAGGAAAGCGAAGATTTCCAATTACCTGGGGAGTACAAAGGGGACGGCACAGCAGCCGAAGCTGCTCTCACGCTACACGTCACTTACGTACCGCATGTCTCAAAATGGTATTTCTGATCCCATGCCAGGCAACGGCTATTGCCTGCTAGAGGCAGAACCGAGACTGACAATCCCTTCAGATAGGCTGATGAATAGATATCAGCTGGCAACTGGCACCTCACAAATATTTTGGCAAAAGGAACTGATGTGAAAGACCCTGTGAGTTAAGTTTCCAGCGAAGCTGATCGCTATGTAGTTACTCTTTCAAGTAAGCTGGAATTTTAGGTCTCTTAATTTGGGGGTCCAAAAGTACTCTGTACCTGCTCAATATAGTTGTTGTACACGGAAAAGGTAAATCATAAACCAATCCATGTGTGCAAAGCTGGGTATATATAGACAAGGAGCGGTTTCACACATGTCCTTGGCTGGGTCCTGCAGCAAGGCAAGCGGTACTGCTGGCGGGGGCCACAGAGCCTGGCCGGGAGCTCTCGCCGGGTGTTCCCATAACGAGTGGAATAAAAGAGCTGGGGATAAGGGAGTAAGGCACTAGGCATTTTAATGGTATGATTTATGGTATCTGCTGTAAAATGCAGGTTTTCTGCTATTAGCCAGTAGATTGTTTCCCCAACAAAGAACAGGCAGCAGAAAATGACTGTTTCTAGTTTTCTTGTGCACCATGCTAGATGCCATTGCACTGATAAAAAAATGCCAAGATGTTGAGGTCTCCAAATGTTACAGCAGGCCCCCGAAGGGGAAGGTGTTGACACGTCTATACAGTATTCAAACCAGATCGATAAGATACAGATCTTCCCATGCCATTCCTCTGCTCAGACCAGATAAACATGCTGCTTGGCTTGATGCTGCTTGTGCAGCTGTGCCTGCCTGGGAGATGCCGGGGGACAGCACAGCCCGGGCCTGGCTCTGGGGGACTCGCTAAAGCACTGGCGTCAGGGCATTCCTTTCGGGTTTTTTAAAGCAAGAACAGCGATTTGGGGGGAAAGCAAACTCATACACCACTTGAGCGCCAGATGATATTTTGGAACAAAAGTTAACGGGGCTGTAAATCTAGGAGATGGGAGGAATTATTGGGTCACTTTGAATCAGCTGCTTCCACAGCCCTTCTGTTAGGCTTATTAGCATAGAAATTTCTAACTTTCCAGCTGAAGAATTTTGGCTGTTTTATGTTTAGATTTGAATTATAATAGACTTGCTATAACTGGAGGGCAGAGATAGGGAGAGGCCTAGGAAATATGCTTAAACAGCTCATTGCTTTTGTTTCTTAGGGATTTTTGCCCACTGTTGGAGACTGTTGTTTGAAAACAACAGCAAAGGCAGCAACAGTATTATTAAATATTAAACAGAAATTCCAGGAGAGGATGCAAGAGAAGGAACATGGCAGATTTTGCTTGAGAAGTTAAATGCAGTTTCATTGATCCATCTAGCAGCCACAGCTCAGAGGCTGCTTTGTGCATTTGAGCTTTACAAAAATCTCCAAATCCTCCAGAGCAGGCTTAAGGGACTTCATCCATGTGTCAAATCCCCAAGCCGAAGCAACATACTGATAGGCCTCAGCTGCCACGAAGTTATCCTAAACAGCATGGAAGGTGGTTACTGTCACCCCAGAAGGGAAAAACACACTTTCTAAGAATAATTTTAAAGTCTTCCTCTTGCTTTGCATGCCCTCCTCTGCGCTCCGTAACAACATCAGCCGTAGCCAGCATCAGAAGCATCGTGATCTTTGGCTACACGAGCAACTGCCGCTCTTTAGGCAAGCCGAGTGGCGGTACGGCAAAGGATCTGCTGGGACCACCCGAACCAGCCCGCTCCTTGATCACAAAAACCCAAATCAAGCACTGAAAACGAGAGCCCTCGCCAGGAGACCACCACACACACTCCAGCAGCCAGAGTGTTTCTAAGCTCCCTGGCACTAAGTCTCTTGGTCCTTTGAAGTAAATGTTTGGGGTTTTTCTGTTTTCACCAAAGGCCGCGTACTTCAGCGCGTGTCAGCGGCAGACCAGTGGGGGACCAGAAGCGAGGTGTGCCAGAGCAACTCAAGTAATTTAACACGCAAAGCTAACACCTCCCCTTTGGTGCAAGCCTCTACTCACAGGTGTCCTCCAGCCAAGCAACTAGAATAGATTGGTTTACACTTGCCTTTCCCCCCTTAACTTTCCATTTTAATTAACATTACGATCTTCAACCAAAGTCGTGCTTGTGACATTGTGCATTAACAGAAGAGGCAGAATCACATCTCTTAGTAGAAAGCAGTATTTTGCAAATGAACCTAATCCTTTTAGGACTTTCAGCACATGAATACACATTTTCTGGCTGGCTGATGGTTCATTTTTATACCTGAATTCTCAGGCAACTCAGAACCACGGTAGAAAATTTCATGCTGCACAAAGCTGCTTATCAGCATCAAAAGAAATGAATTAAGATGGTTAGGAGAGGAAAAAAAAATGTTTTCAAATAATGCTTATGTTCCACTACAAGAACATATAAGGTGGGTTTGCTTTTCGACTTCAGGAGAAACTGTTCCCCCTTTTCTTATCGCTTTGAAGTACGTCCAACTCTCAAAAGCCGTATAAGAACAACTAGGCTGTTTGTACATAAAGAACTGACAGGGAAACTTTATAGCACCGTAATCACCAGCTCTCCATCCTACAGCGTCCTCAGCAAAGGAACATTAATAAACATTAAAGAGGAGCGTAAGCTAGGCATCTTTCTAATTAAGAGTGGAACAGCCTGCCAGACGAGGTCAGTCCCCAGATGGGGTTGAAGGGCAGTGTAAGCTTGAGAGAATAAATTCAACGTAAAGGTCATCTATACGGATTAAATGATCTGAGCAGTCATTTCCAGAGCCATCTTCTGCAATTAATATTTAATTAAAAATAGAAACACTATAAAGTTTAGCTTTTAGCCAGCAAAATTATTTCATGTCCCATAAAACCTTTAAATACAAGATCATGCATTCTTTTTCCTTCCCTATACAAAATAGGCTTCTGTGGTTGTGAGTAACCTAATAGAGCCGAGCAACTCAAGAAAGGGCATTCCAAGGGCAGTCAGCCTTTGCACCTTAAGGAAAACGCTTGAAATCTGTCTCCAGTGACCAGAGATGGCATTTAACAGCAGAGGGGTTTTTCTTTTCTTCTTTTCTTTTTTCTTGTCATTCAACTGAGAATTAAATGCAATTTCTAATCAAATACTCATCAAAATACATAATGAACTTAAAGAACCGGACTAACCCAGGGTCATCAGCAATACCATGTTTCGGAGAAGGTGATGGAGAAAAGGCACTTGAGGATGTTTCAAGTGCAATCTGCCGGTCTCACAAAAGCACTGCCTTGCACTAGACCCGGAGCGAGCTGTTGTTGCTGCCTCCCAGCACAGCACAGCGGAGCAGAGCAGAGCCTGCCCTGTGCGTCCTGACCCTGCTGCCCTCAGCTTCTCTGCTTCAGGGGACCTGTTAAGCAGTTCAGAACCAGCAGTTCCTAAAGAACTAATAGTAGCTTTTCACTTTTCTTTGCATATCTCCCTGGACCTCTCCTAAAAGTGCCTCCAGCATTTGTTTAGTGCGATTTGAAATGTTCTGTCTCCTATGACTTTGCTGCCCAAGAACTAGGCCACCAAGGAAGTCACTAGAGGAATAGTTGTTCTTCAGCACTCAAGTCCTTTGTGACCTACTTCCAAGTTTTTAACCTACACCACAAGAAAGAAGCTGGAAAAGGAGGTTCAGACTCATCATATGAATTCTTAGGTTTGGAAAATGCAACAAGAAGTCACTTTGCCTCTACAACGTGTGGGTCTTTTCACTGGTCTGAAGTTTGAGAAATTTAGGTCTGGCTCCCAACTCTGTCACCAGTTTCCTGTTTGACTTTCAGAAAGGCGCACACTGTCCAAGCTTCGGTTCCCTGTGAGTGGAGATAATGCTAACTTATTTTCATATAAGCTGGAGATATTTTTCACAGTGCTATGAAAATTAGAAGTAATCTAGTTCAAAGACTTGTTTTTCCTTCCCTCAAAGTCAACCGTAAAATCCCCTTCACTTCAGTAGTGCAGGATCAATGCTTTTTTCTTAAAGCGCTTGACAGAGCTTCCTCTCCTTATTCTTGGAACTTGGGGTCTTACTCTGTTTATTTTTACTTATTACAGGGACAAAACATGAGATTTGTCATTGTTTTCAAGGGTACCAGAGATGTAAGTCAAAATCTCCATGTAGCTGACTTCTTGAAGCTATTAGCCTTTCTTATTGGTTTTAAACAACGTTCTTGGGAGGTGTGACCTCCTCCAGTCAGCCCTTCTGGTTTGCCCACGTCTTTGCTCAGGGAAATTTCTCAGGAGAGTCTGGACCGCTCTCTCCTGGTTATCTCCTCGCTTTGGAAAGCTGCTATTAAACCTTTCTGAACTTGCAGCAGTGCTTTCAGGAGCAGCCTGGGTAATCCTCCACGGAAGGAGGCAGAATTCTCGACATTCACGGGAGCATTCATCCCTCGGAAAACGAGAACAGGCAAGGAAAGGCAATCGACTTTCCAAGATGCTAATAAGGCGGCGCAATTAATCTCTTTACCTCTTACTCAACCCCTGCTGCATATATAAATTCAACTAGCAGCCATATATACACACGCACATATATAAAATACCCTCTGATTTAAATGGCACTTCTAACTTGGAAATAAAAGGCAAGAGGTAAAACTGCTGAAGTTAAGAAAAAGACAACACATGCAACACCATTCCTCCCATGACCCAGGAGGCCCAGGTATTATTCGCATTAGATTACACATGCGTAAAAAACCCCTTTTGAAATCTTTTGAAGTATCAAATATTATTTGTTGCTAATTCTGGTTTGCAAACAACTACCTAGTGTTTCTGTTAAAATATGTCAGAGCTGTTAAATGCCTGTATAAATAATAAATGGGAAGGGCATGTACTAAGACTAAGGTCTCTCTGCATCAAGACATAGACAGCGCTATGTTTTATTAATAACAATTTGAAAACCACAATGAAGTAGGAAAATGCCTCCTCTGCCAGGATTTTAAATCCCTAGTTCACAACCAAGCACAGTCCAGAGGATAAAAGTTCTAACTTTATCATATGGACTTTACCAGAACATTTAGACTCGCGCATATAGATTTAAGAGTTGTACTTATCTTCGGTAGTGCATTCTTTCTCAGTTCCACGTATATATTGATTAATAGGCCTAAGACTGATGGTGAATCCAATGTTGCTGGGTGTAGCAGAGCAACAGGTTACCTATAATCACCGTTTGTAATCACCTAGAACACCTTCTAATGATGTGCCTTTCTAGACAAGAAAACCATTTTCTATAATACACTGTTACAGTTTACTAACCCCTTAAAAACAGGAAAAGGGAAAAAAAACTATTTTTAAAAAGCTTTTCCACATTTAGCTTTGTTCCTTTGCATAGTCTTTCTGTTTGTTCTCTGCGTGATCTTTGGGTAGTTTTCTACCTTTAAACCGCTTTCATAGGGTCCTCTCCTTTAGAAGACAGTGTAATCCCTACATGGAAAGCAGTATTACAATGATGCTGATAGCCACTAAGTTTTGCTGGGGTATTTGCCACCTTAACTAGGTCATTGGCCTGAGCAGGCACGCCTGTTCCCAAGTTAATATTCCACACACAGTTAAATACTTCAGAACTGAAGGAGGATTCTGCCTTTAAAATATAAACTATTCCATGGTATCTTCAGGACAGCTGTAAAATTCTTCCTCCCATTTCTATCCATGGCTAATTGCGCTATGATTATGGAAAAATGTTACGTCATGGATGTGCATACACTGATTATTTCAGTAGAAATAGTCTTGTGCCTTCCTAAAAAAAAAGCTTAAAACCCTTTAGGTACAATAGGCAGTGACAGACGGAGCCCAATTTACATAAAATCACACAAGCATCAAGTTCTTTTCAAGTAAGTCAAAGATTCAAAAATAGCAATATAAAATACTTTCAGCCTCAAGATGCGCGTGTACTACAGTTGCAAAATCTCTGGCGATGGATTATGATTCTTTCTACTTTTGCAGTTCAAAAATTACTTGTTGGTATACAGTTAGCATACAGCTCTTCACAGATGGCTTTGAAGAACAATCAAGTTCTTTAAAACAAGAACTAGAGCGTAATCAATTAAAAAAACTAGGACTTGTGTGTAACTTTTCACAACTCCAGAATTCAAAGATTCCCTTACATTTAACAAATCTGCAGCATGGCAGCTGAACGAACAGATTTTACAGCTCCTCTATTTAAAAAATCCTTGTTCTTTGCTTTCACGTAATAAGAGTTCCAGAAGGGTTTAGCTCCCTCTTAGATGCCCGAAGAAGTCCCAGATATCCAGAACACGGCCTGTGTTGTGAGAATGCAACGGAAGCGTGGGTATCGCACGCCGTGTTGCCTACACCCGTGTCCATGGCCGACAAAGCAGTAAACAGCACAGTACCTAGGGAGAAAATCCTTGGTCTGATAGAGGTGGTGTCCCCGCTAGCTGCTCACTTCTTCACCTACAACTGTCTCGGATGCAGTAACCTTTTCTATGCATGCATTTATTTATCCTGGTGTTTTCTTTAATTGCTCTGAACTGTGCATATAATGGTGACAGTGACAGCTAACACTACCACAGATTTTCTTGAAAAAGGTGACAGCGTTTGTGTAAGCATTTGTCTAAACGTTCACATCTCCTCTCACCCTTAGCGCATGCTCTCTGTTTACTGATGCCATAAGCACAGACGCATACTGCCCTGGGTGCTCAGCATCTCTCCCGCACAGCCACTCGCATCCGCGTCCTCAGCGCCTGTTACCATAACAAAGAAACACAACCTCTCATCTGCGCTAAAGAACAGACACATAACGCAGTTTTACGTTTCAGTATCTTGCATACAGCCACCCTTGCACGCCCAGAAACTTCAGTCAATGTGCGGGCCAAGAGCAGGTTTCCTTTTAAAAAATGAAGTTCAAAAGCTTTGTGAAGGTGTGGTATCTGCTAGGCATAGCACCATGTTCATTATAGCATAGCTGCCTTCAAAGAGGAGAAGATGGAGATGGCGCAATTTTATATAATTAATATTTTAAATCTGGAGTAATTCAAGTTAATTTTATAGATACCAAAGGAAAACAAATCCCATCTATGGATACAGCTTACAATCAGAAAGAGTATTTTACCTAGGAAATTAAACTAAAAGCTGCTTCTAAAACCACATTTATTTCACATTAAGCCAAATTCCTCTTTGGGGCCAGCCTACAAGAGTTTTGAGGAGTGCCCCGCCATCCTGCATTGCGCACGCTGGAGTTACGCCCCAGAAGTTTTCATTCCACGATCAAAATGTTGGAAAGCCCAAGGAGAAAAGGGAGCAAGGTGAGCTCCAGTGTGGTCACAGCCAGGCTGAACAATCTAACACATAACACCTCGGCACAAAACACCTTAAAAGATGCATTGCATAGAAATATGTCTTATAAAAACACTGAGGCCAAAATTTGAGTGCAGCTCCAGGTCTGTTCTCTCTCTTTTAAAGTATAAACACTATCCTAAGGTTTTGAAATAGTGACTGCTAGATAACTCATGAATATAAATGCATTTTTTAAAATTACCCAGCTGAAGGCCAACCTTTACTTATCTACAGGGGTGTGTGGGGTATGAAAAATCACTGAAAGTCAAGCTAGCCCATTTACGTACTCAGAGGACCTTATAGGAATCTAGATCGGAAACAGCTGAGAACTAATACCTTATGAATATTAATGAACTCCCCAAACAACTTATCCTGCCCCTGATGTATATGGGAGAAGCAAAACATCAAAGCAGTCTCCAAAGAATGAATTCTGTTGACATTTTACTTAGATAGAAAACCTCATCTTTGTTTAGCCACACCTAATGTTGAAATACCGGTGAGTCCAAAGGTAGAGAACGCTACACTGGCATGCAAAAAAAAAAAAAAAAAAAAAACCAGCTGATTGTTCCTGCAGAAGTATCACAGAGATTTAAGCTTCATCTAATGGTTGGACTTGGTGATCTTAAAGGTCTTTTCCAACCTAAATGATTCCATGATTCTGTAGCATCCCACCACACCTGCCTGCACTGGAGCTCACAGCCAGGTAAACCACGCTCCTCCAAGCCTGGAACCAGAGCCGGTGCTCCATCGGAAACTCAAGTTGCACAAACACAACTGCTCCGAGGCGGGGACTCCGCAAGAACCCCAAACCCACCAAGCGCTGGAGAAGAGAGAGAGAGCACGAGAGCCATGGTGTTTCTTTGCAGCTGCCTGATCTGATACCTTTTCATTTCAGCAGTGCTGTTACTGCAGCAGTTGTCATGCCATAGCTGCCCTGACCTTTGCAAACATTAAACTCTACATCAGACTTGGGACAGAGATAAGCATTTTTATAGCCAATATCTACCCCAATATCTAAAAGTTAAACAAAAAGTTTAACTTGGGCCCAGCCCCAGAATGATTGTCTTGCTGCCCAGCAGACCATCATTTGAATTGCAAGTGTTCGGTCACATTTAGTAAAAATAGTGTATTCTTTTAAGTTTTTTGTTAATTAGAGAGCACACGTTTCACTGTTCACCCAGGATCTACCTGTTCAGTGTGCAGAGTATGCTCTTCACCATACTACACACACAAGCTTCTAACTCAAAGGGAAACTTCAGAGAAACGTGGAAGACCTGTAGTCACCGGGCCACACTAACCTGACCCGTAAAGTACCCGGGCCAAAATCAGAGGAGGGAGTTACAGCAACAGCCTGGGCTCATGTGTGGGCAAAAACCGTACTTATTTAATGCCAAAAAGCACTAACAACGCTGAAGGCATCAACAAGCAAGCACGGAACGAGTCAGGATTTCAGTATTTTGCGCCACCAATTCTGCCACTCTAATCTGCCTCTTGTCCGTCACGCCTGTTCACGCCAAGTGTCTTCCAGGATAGCTAATAACAGCCTTTTGTTGCTTAGTGACCCGCAGGGCCTGGTCCAGCTGTCCTCCCCTCCTTCTGGAGGAGGGAAGGGTAAACTCAATTACAGGGTAATGAGGTTGGTGTTAGCCCCTCACTTATGACAGTGCAGGAAAATTCCCAGTGTCTTGGCTCAGGAGTCCTCGGGATCTGGGAAGAGTACTCTCTGGCAATGACAGAGGGGGAATTGGGAACCAGAGTCCCAGCGTCCTATTTTGGCCTTGACACTGGCTGCTCAGGCCACGCTTTCCACCAGCTGACACATTTTGCCCATCTCTGAATTACACCGCACATTAAGGGATAAGTCCAAGACCATTAACCTGAACGCGGCCACTCCCAGCTCCCGAGGGAGCACAGGACCAGACTGCCTAGACCGTGCCCGTATCTGCCGTTACGAAGCGCCTGCCTACCTGCGGGGCTGCACAGGACCCGACGCTGCCTCGGAGGTCTCACACCCCACGTGGTGTGGAGCACACGCTCGAGAGCAGCAGCGTGCTCTGAAGGCTTGCATCTACTCCCCGGGAGGCAGAGCTGTGCTAATAAGGTTAGCTAGAAGGTTATCACCACGGGGGTCAGGAAGCTTCCCTCCTCCATCACAGTGGTCCTGCTTCGCTTTGCTCTCCCGCTCACATCAGCAGCTGTCTCTAACTAGCTCAGGAGGAAATAGTTTGCATGTGCTCCGAATATGGACCCTCAGGGCCCCCATCCAGCTGGGTACTGAGGTCAGCCTCTCCTCTGACTTCCACAGCTGCTGAGCCCAGCTCATCAAGTCAATGAGACTCATCATTTAACATGAGCTTTACTTGCCTTGCTGGATTATTCAAAGTGTCTTCCAGGATAGCTAATAACAGCCTTTTGCTGCTTAGTGAAGGACTTCTTGAAGGAACAACTGCCCTGCGGGGTCAGCGAGCAAACCTGCTTCCCATGAGCTTTTGTCACCTCCAAGGCTTGCATGATAAATACGTCTCACTGTACACATTTGTTTTGCATCTCAGCCAAACAGATGGCTTGGGAGAGCTGAGGGGATATTAAACTAAGCTAAGGTGAACCTTCTGGGGAAATTCAAGGGAACTTAATTGTATAGTATTAACTTTTACCTATTTCTCCCTTTTTATTTGGCAAATACTTATGAGCAAACTCCGCATTTAATGAGGAAGAAAGCACTGATGAAAGGATTTTTTTTTTTAACATCTTTAATCTGAATTCCTGCTGGTGCTGCATATTTTCCCACTAGAATGCTTACAGGTGATGAGGTTACCCTGCAATTTCTTACTGATTACACCCCAGGCTAAATTAGATACAGGAGATAGATAGATAAATGTACAAAAATTTCAAGATAAACACAAAATTTTAAACTCATCAAACAGAGCCCTAATCCCTCTGCAATTTGAAAGTGCGAATGTTACGGATCACATGCAATGTATACAGTTTTGTTACAGAACAGCGAGCGATGCACACACCCCTTTGTTTTCAATGGCACTGATCTCGACATACTAGCTCCGTCTCTAAATTTGTCCAGGACAAATTGCGGTGCAGAGGTGCAATTTCCAGCAGGCCAAGCCGTCGCAGGACTAGGAATAGAATCAAGGCTCTCTCCCTGACCCAGCTCTGGCTAGCAGGTAAAGTTATATTCTGAACAGACCCACTCCAGCAGGGAATTGCTCAGTCACCTTGAGTCATGTAGGACTTGAGAAGGAACAACCCTTCTAGTTAACCGAGTGTCTTGCGTACAGGCTGAAGTCTAATGACAAACTAATCCACAGGAGGGGTCTGTTAATGGGAGATCGAGCCTTTCGTCTCCAGGCTTCTGTTTTAAATCTAAACCATACTGGTGCAGACTAAAAGTCGTCCACTGACAGCTAACGGGTTGCCCCTGACAAAAGCATCACAGAATTCTGTATAGGCCATGAACAGACAATAACCACAGCATCTTGTATCAGCATTGATAAATATAGATACTTCTTATATAAGAAGGGACATTCAGGTCATGGATGTTTTAGGAAGATGTTCTCATTGATTTCCAATAGGAAATTCTGATCTTAAATATTGTATAAAATGGCATTTTGATATTATTAATGTCACCTACTGAATAATAGGAATGCTTAATCAAAGTGTAAATAATGATTATGAAAATACATACTGGACGCTGTGTCAGTGCAAAGAGCAAAGTCCCTTATATAAAGAGCAAGAGAAAACACTAGGGATTAAGGGGAAGGAAATAATAACTTCTCACTTTTAGACAAGGGTAACTGAGGAGAAAAGAGCTTGCTTAGGCTGTCCAAGGTCACACAAAGAGCCAAAAGTCACATCCCTTAGAGCCTCTGCCTATCGCTTTAGCATCCCGTAGATGACATCGCTGTCTCCTGTACCAACAAATCTCCAGGCAAAAGCAAGCTTAAACTGGAGCGGTAGCAGGTATGGGAAGCTGGCTTTGGGTTAAAGCCCATGCCAGAAATGACAAATGAAGGACAAACATGTGAAGTTTATCAACTAAATAAATCTTAAAATAAAAGGATTTAGGAACACTGTAATGACCTCACTGCTTACATCAAGCACAAGCTGTGCGTATCTTCATATTATATTTACTATTATGAAAACATAAACTGGATTACCAGGGCTTAGTGCTTAAGCAGCCTGTCTCATTAGGAAGGCAAGGAACTTTGGCTGTTCTGATATTACAGATGTGATTTAGACAGGACAGAGAAAAGACGAAGACTAGGATGTTTTCCTGTTCAAAGCACAATAGTTATACCAAATAAATAAAATTAATATCGCAACACCTTACCACCTCACATACATAAATCCAAACAAGGCTGGAGGTTCTGAACCAAGCAGCCTCATCCCCATAAGGATGTATGGGAGCTCTGTGAAGTCACTTAGAGTTTTAACATCATTTTCCTGAGGTACTAGGATACCTATCACACTCTCACTGAAGGGCAGGGAAGTTCTACCACTGTTTTCAGGGGACAATGTTACTAGGTGAGGTACAATTAAGCGTAATGACGGGAATAAGGCTCATTTGGCTGGGAAAATTCTGGTTCCACTGAAATCTAAATCGGCCTGTTCATTTCAATGGTGACATGATTTCATTTTAAAACCAAAAACAGCAAGAAAAATTCCCTCCCAAGACAACTGCAAGCAGTGGCGGTCAGGGGATGCGCCGGCTGGGTACCCGCAGCAGCCGGAGCCGAGCGCAGGGGTGGCCGGTGCGGCCGGGGCTGTGCCGCCGCAGCCAGCGCCCAAACCCACCGGCAGCTGCGCCCAGCACAGCTCTCTCTAAGGAGAGCTGCATACTTCATGTCTCTCTAGGATGAAAACAAAAGCGCTACGGATTCAAGGAATTACAGTTTATTTTCACTGCGGTGAAAGGGTCTGCAGCAGCGCACAGCGAGCAAATGCAAAACTTAAACACCGTTTCATTCAGATTTATACCCAGATTTACTACTTACTAGGCTTATCATACCCACATCTCCACTCAGCCACACTTGTACAGCCCTACTTTAATTGCATAGCGTTAACTGCATTGCTTTTCAGTTTGCTTCACTGGATTTAAAGTAATACTAAAACCCACATTCCCTATGCTACAGCTATTCTGAACTTAAGTAGCTCAGCAGTCTGAAGAAGGATGTCTTCCATTCCTCTTGCCTGTCTTCCTCCAAATAAAGCAAAGGTTTGTACCCCTAAGAAATGTTCAAATGCGAGATATCCACCTTCCATCTGGCACTGGATAGAGGAGGGCTGAAATCTCACGGGTGCTGTTTTAGATTTGCAGGGGCTTAACTGCCCCGTGAATACAAAAGGAGCAAAACATAGCTTAACGTGTGCAGAAGTCAAAGGAAATCTGTATGCTGAATCCAGTCAGCTTAAAGGTCAGCCACAGATTTTCCTAAATCGGGACGAATTAAAAATCTGGTTTGCTTCCCATTTATGCAAGATCTACCAAAAAAACCATCCAAAGAAACAAACCTACGGCATGCAGTTTTCCCTTACCTGACTCCCTGGCCAATCTGGTAAGAACTGTGTGTAACTTATGTCACTCTGTGTGGCTCTTACAGCTGTCGTACTAATCTGCAGGGAAAAGGTACAGCAGCTTCCTTGCCAGTCACAATATAAAACGTTGACAGATCCAAATGGCAGGCTGCACGGCTTTTGCAGAACATACTGCGAGACATTTGAATTCTGACATCCCTCCTTTTTCTATGGGAAAGACAAGACTAAAAATGCATGCTGCAGGTCTGGGCTCCTGGTTGTTTGTTTTAGGGCTTTTATGTTTTGGTTTGGATTGGTTTTGTTTGCTTGTTTATTCCAAAATAACCTCGGGAAATGAGCCTGCTGCGTATCGCTCCCATAGATAAATTCAAATAACGTTATCTGCAGTGGTTTGTACCTGGAGGAAGGATGGTGAATCAGTAATTGCAAGAGAATGAATTCATAGTCAAGTGTTTTATGAAGGCATCAACTCAGACTCAGCATTCGAAGTGTCATATCTACAGGGAAAAGCTCAACTTTTCAAGGTGCGTATGTAGCAACAGGAAGAAAAACGTATCACAAGTAGCAAATTCACAAATGCTCACTTTTCTCCAGGCATCTCCCTGTAACATCTTAGCAAAAATAAAGACTGAGGGGAAAACATAACGTGCCTTAACTACCTGCACGAATCTGGAAAGGGAAGGAAAGAGGCTTCTTCACAGCAGACATGGGAACAAAGTAACAGATGATGGTTTGAATCTCAGATTGTGCAAATAATGGAGAAAAATCTTTTAAGACAGAAAGGAAATTAGAAAATAAAATCTGCTGACAGGGAAGCTGTGAATTTACCAGCTCCGCAAGCAGTGATGGGAAGGGCTAGACAGAGGATTTAGGACCAGACGAAAGATTTACTGGTGGAAACTGCAAAATGGTAATTTCACTAGGTAGTAGTGATGCCAGAAAATGGACCAGACAACTCAGTCTTTTGTTTTTCCTGAAATACTGATGAATGTGCATAAAGATCTGGCTGCTCAAATGCATAAAACATAAGGAAAAGGACCCAAAGTATCTACAGAGACAAAACCCATTATTCAGCTTCGTCCCAAGGTGCAGACCACAAACGATTTATTCTTGTAACCTGCTCCTATTCATGCAATACTTAAACACACTTAGGGAAACAAAGCAGGGTTTGCTTTTGGCAATTGTCCCTTTGTGTACTAATTATTTTTATTAGCAAGTTAATTTTCATCACAAGCTGTCTGCTTTCTCATCTGGGAGAAACATAGTCATAAGGCCAAAAGTTCAAAATTGACTTTCTGAGCATTACCAGAGAAGGAGAATATCGTGCACATGGAGTAATCTTGCAGGAAATACATTAGAACGCAATTCTGAAGATCAAAGCTAAACCAGGTGAGGCACTTCAGTCTGTGTGTAAGCACACAAGCGTAGACACGTGCAGTCATACGCGGTGCTATCAGAACCTGCCTGTGACACACCATAGGGAGGAGAGGAGAGATTTCGGTGCTAATGAATGGGCCAGGGAGCAGGCATTTCAGGAGATGCTGCCCAGTCCCAGTACAGCTGGGTGGGAAGGGCAGATTCCTGCAAGGCTCCCCGCAGGCTGGGGGGTTTCGGAGCTCAGGGTCACCCATCCCAAAGCCTCCCTAAATAACACATCAGATGACACTGTTCCAGTTCAACCACTGGCCAGAGCTTTTCTGCAGCTCCAGAAGAACACGGCCTGCGTTTCTAGTTGGTGAGCATCCTTCGGCATCTTCAGAGGTAGATGAACCCAGGAGAGCGTGCTCCCCTGCTCCCCTCCGTACCTCACCCCAGTCCTCGGCACGGCCCCGGCCCCGCTGTCGGAGCACTCGGCAGAGCTCTGCTGGCGCCCTGCTGCTGCCGTCTCCCCTTGCAGCCAGGCCGGCCGCTTGCTTGGCGTGGCTGCGCGCACTGCCTGTCCCTGTTTTCTAACCCGATGGGACGTTCGGAGTGACAACGTGGCTGGTGCTGCTGACTTTTCAAATTGCACAAAAGGGAATTTTACACTTTGGCAAACTGCCTACCTGAATTCTGGAGGAGTGAAAAAGGAGGAAACAAGTTTTGACTAGTAACATTTAAGGTGACACTATCAATCACTGCCAAACTTTGACAACTCCAGTTAATTTTTGCTCAGAATGATAAAATACTCCACTGCTGAAGAAAATAACAGGGAGTTTCATGCAGGGCTATTTTTCTTCTTGTTTTTCTTTCTATTTAGAAGAAAAATTATGTTAAATCTGCAGCGTTTTTAATCAAACACAGACAAGGGAAATTGAACTATGCACAAGCAAGCCTATGTTTTCAATTGGCTTTTGTTACTTTCACTTAAAAGTTTACGGTTCAGATTATTTTTATTCCTAACAAAAAATCCAAAACATTTCAAGAGAAATCAATATTTGTGAGCATAGTCCTTTAGTCTGTCTTTGAAGAAAGAGGAGTCTGAAATAGAATAGAATTATTCAGCCAGCTCTAGACTCAGAACACTTCCCTGGAGGCGTAGATCTGGCAGCATGTAGGTGAATTTGATTTCTTACTCAGAAAATTATCTATGTGTTATTAATATTAACACATGCTTAGAGGAACAAATGGATAAGATATTCTAAAATACAGATAAAGATGGATCCCACAGCCTGAACTCCTGGCACTCGAAGTGAACAGGGCCCAGCCAGCGAGGGGCAGTGAAGAGGAGAGGTGTCAGACAGACAGTTTATGACTTCCAGGTGACCACTTAGGCTGAAGCTCATGGCTACCAGCCACCACTGGAAGGGAGGCTGCATTGCTTCACATCCCGTTTCTGCACTGGAAAGCAGCTTGTGGGTACCTGTGTCTGCGCAATCCTGTAATCACATAGAGAACAAGCAAGCAAAGCCTATGCTGGTCTTCTCGGCAGGAACATCTTCATCAGAGTCCTGCCAGGTTAGCTTTATACTGCCACCCATCTCAGCAACTGCTGTAATGATGGCCAAAGAGTGAAACTGGCTTCTGCTGCAAGTTTAGACTGATCCATAAGCTGCTTTGGAACTTGCAAGAGACATAACCACACGCATGTGACGCAGTGCTAGAAGAGTCCGTACGTCTGTAACGTAGGAATCCGTAAGACAGCCCCTATCCATGAGGCCTGCAGCTCACCAAGAGTTAATCCTCTCAGTCTAAAAGATGCTGCTGTGGCTTCATGGTGGCTGTTCTCAAAGGAAGCGGGATAAAGTCAAGGGATAATTCAGAGCAGGTTCATGGCATTGGTCTTCCATTTGAAAAAAAACTATATAAGAAAGGAAAAAGATTCTTTGATTTGTTTGTCATACACTTAATACAATAAATTTTGTATTGCAGTGGTGTTTAAAACTCACCTTTTTTTTAATAAGGCACTATTAAAAGAAGATAAAACAGTAGCTAGCGTAAGAAAAAGCTATTTGGTTTCACTGCCTTCTGTGACAACCTTTTGCTGTCCTGCACTAAGTAGGTTCGCAGAGGTGCACCTGTATTTCTTGGGGGTTTATTATTTATTTTTATTTTCTGCTATACAGAGTCATGAAACGAGGGGAAAAAAGTTATTTCAAGGCTTCCAAAAAAATCAAAATTTATTCATAGAAAAGAAAGAAGAAGGAACACAGTTATGAGCAAGGAATGCTGAAGTCATCTAGCTTGTAATAAAGTCTACAGCTAACTAGCCACAGGTGCTCCTTACATCCCAGGAGCAAATGAGAGTATGATTGACAGGGATACGATAATGGTTCTGCAACCACAATACAGTCTTTCTGGAGTACAGGTTTGCACCTGCTCAAAGTCAAGGCACTAATATTTATTTCAACAAGACCATTAAAAAGGAGCGGGGGATGGAGAAGAAATCAGAGTACCTAAACCAAGGTAGAATAAAGCACACCCACGCCAAACGACAGTCTTCTGCATTGCAGAGGAAACACCCCAGCTTTGGTTAGCAGAGCCTGGCACAGGTTCTGGGTACAATCTCCCAATTTTTCATGGTATATAATGTTCAGACTGTGCCTCTGCTGCAGCATAAACCTGTTTCTACTGGCTAGGTTGCCTGATGTGATCTAAAATCAGAGTGGATTTCAGAGGCATATATAGCATCTATGGCCAGATTTACAAAATTACTTAGGTGCATAAAGATGCAAATAGCATTAAGCCTGCACCAGTGCTTCCGTGATCCCTCTTATGAGCCCAATTAACTTGGTAAATCTAACCATACGTCAATTCTAATTTTGCTCACAAGTCAGGTGGGCCTGTGGGTGAGAACATACCCACCCGAAGTCAGGCAATGCAAGGCTGAAAGGACAAACTCAGGCACTACGTGCGTGCTGCAAATGACAGCATTGAAATACACATCTACAAGTCTTCAATTCACCCCGATTCCGCTTTGCTTAGCCTTAAAGGCTGCGCAGTCTGCACTACAAATACGCTTTTCCCGGTTCCTCAGCATCGGAGCTCACGCGCTCTAAGAGAGGTGCAGAAACTTGTGCTGCCTTCCCACCCCGTGACACGGTTTTACAATATTTGCAACGTTATTTGTGATTTTATTGGAGGACAATAAAGAAAACTCCTTTCAAATCTTTCTGATCTCAGTAATATCCTGTACAGACCAAGTCATCCTTCAAGGACCAGTTCCACATGTGAATTTCCAGATTGCCTTTCAACCCATTATTACAAGGATTTGTCCCTTACGTTTCCAGGACTTGAGTAACCTGCACTGAAATAGTTTCTGCAGAGCTTATAAGTACTCTCTGCAACACGACCACTTTGATGCTCGTGTAATTCTTCCTATCCTGAAGTATGTCTTCCGTTTACAATGCATGCCTGATGCAAGTGAATTCTCAATTCCTTTCACATGTCACTGCCTGATGAGAAATGCCACGTTATTGGATCACTTTCCCTCGGAAGGGACAGCAGTGTGTATTTAGGTAATATCCAGCCCTTGGACAGCATTTTACATCTGCAGGAAAAGGAAGCATTAATCGGATAGGTCTAAAACCAACTGGAATTCGTATGCAGCTTTCCATTGCCTTGAATGAATTGAGTTTCCGATATCACTGTCTAAAAAATTATATATCTGCGAAATCTTGTTTATTAGGATCCATATTTTATGGATAGCGATAATAGGATGTAGAGAGAAGCGTACAGCTCACATTAATTTTTAGACATGAGATATACCTTTCACTTGTGCCACGTCTCTCATTCCCATAAACCAGACATACTTCATGCACTTCACTATTTGATCATAATTGCTAGACTGTTGAAATAGAACTTTTGATCAGGAAAGGTAATTCTATGCAAATTTACAGAATTATAGCTATTCTTAAATATAAAATATTTCAAACTATTATTTAAAGAAGAGCTTAGGTGCTTAAATATAATTAAAGGAATCAAGTTTCTTAGGAGATGATCAAATTAAAACAGCTTTACTCTTCCAATAAACCAGTCACAAAGCCATTCTATAGGAACTGTGAGAAAGAGGTTGGTTGTGCATCTGTGCGTTACTGTACCCAGTACTGAAGCGCAGCTACCTCCACACGGAGGCAAAACTTCAAATACGATAGCAAGAAAAACACCGCACGAGAACTGCCTCCAGATGGAGAGCATTCACCGTTTTTTTTTTACTGCAAGGGCAACTGAGCACTGGAACAGCACAGAGATCACGGAGCCTCCATCCTTGGAGACGTTGCAAGCCCGATTGCCACAGCCCTGAGCAACCTGCTGCGGGTGACCCTGCTCCGAGCGGGAGCTAGCCCAGCTGGTCTCCAGAGGACCCTGCCAGCCTCAGCCGCTCTGCGATTCTGGGACTTCACCGTATCACCCAGAGCAGACTTCTTCCAAATCTGTCGTCATGAACGTGGTGGAGGGAACTGGCCGGGGTTCCAGTGATCCTGTCCCCCTCTGCTCATCCCCACAGAAAGGCTATCGAAACTTTACGGACGACCCAGGCATTGCGCGGCCTTCCTCTCAGAAAGCTTTTGGAGTGTGAATCAATGACATACACAGCTTCCAGTGCATCTTCTGACCAGTACAGAGATGCCTGGCATGTGTAATACTCCACTACAACTTACTCCTTTTTCTTCTCCTCCCTTCAACTCCTTTGAAACTTCTTCCAACTTCAAGTTCAACTTTTCCAGAATCTGAGGCTTTCAAAAAGCCAATTCTTAAAAAGCTAATTAATTCCCCATAGGCACTTTTTTTTTTTGACTCAGTAAATATTTCTGAGATTGCTTTTTGTATAATCAGTGTTAGCAGCTCATTAAAATGCACAGTATGTGTATCATTTTGGATGTGACATGGCTCAGCATGGACGCTCAAGCTGCTTAAAAAGACAGAAAAGAAAAAGACAAGGATAAAATGAAAGCAAAAACCCAGCATCTCCTTTAAGCTGACACCACAGTTAAGAATTTAAGACAGGGCAGGGAGCCTTCAACCCTGCTATTAGGTGGAAAGTCTAATTGCTCAATGCACTAACTGCCCTCTCCAGCCTGTATGTTTTCTGAAAAGATTTCTTTTACAGAGAGCTTTAAGGTGCTAAAAAAAATGGATTCTGCTATCAGGTAACTGTATAAGGTTTTCACTCCGAGTAATATGAGGATTCTTCTTGAATTAATAATGAATGAAGTAATTTAAAAAGCCTTTAGTGTATGCAGCCAGAAATACATAATGCCTTAATCTGGGACATTTTATTTTCCATTAAAACAAACACTTTTTTAAAAAGCATGTGTTATTGAGAAGCACTCTATTGCTAACACACCAGATGCTTGTATCAGATGATAGTCAGATGGACAATAATACTCAGGACTTTTTCCTCATGTTTCCTGAGTATTGTTGATGTTTGATGGCTGTAGAAAACACAAAAGTTAAAAATATTACTTTAGGTCACAATGAGAAAACCCAAGATGAAAGGCTCACTCAGTAGTGGGTGGCTGCAAAACTGCCGTTCCACTTGAATTGGCCTTATTTCAGTTGGTGTGTGCTCTATATTGCATAAAATACACCTCTGTTCATTTACAGACAAATTATCATGACTGACGTACCAGTAAAATGACAATAATGCTAAATCATAAACTAATTAGTAACTGTGTGTACAGTAACTTCTTTAAGCATGTTATAATCACAAGCAGTTCGGCAAGGCACCTCTAAGCATCAGAGCTGACACTGCAGACTTCCCCTTGCCTGCATGCAGAGAGCAGCCCTACAGCTGAGGTTAATTGAAATTAAATAAATAAATAAGCAAAAAGATCAGATCACAGTGCCTCATGACAAGTCACACGCGTGCCACAGCTCTATGGTTTAAGGGCCAAAGAGTCACCGTGGGTGGTGACTGCCCCGTACCACTGCAAGGGCTAATTCTTATAAATGGATTTGAGTCTTAGTGCCTACATTAGAATTTAAACTAAATCAAATATTGACCGAGGAAGAACTTGCTGTCAGGTTCAAGGTGAAAAGCTTCAATTACCAAGGAAGCAGGAGTCCTTGAAAGTAACACCACACTTTCACCTTCACGGGGAAAAAAACCGCCTACGATATGGAGATAAACAGCAAGGGGTGGACTTTTTGTCAGAAAAGAAAGAATCAAATGGATTTTTTTTGTTCATGCATGACAATAAATCCCCACCGTTATGGTAAACCAGCGAACTTTTCCTCAACCGGTAATGGTGAGTTGAATGGCTAAACAGCAACTTCTTGTGAACGTATGTGCATTTTTCTGTTCTGCTAACAGACCCGCTTCAAGCAAGAGACTGCTCTAGAGACCCGCACAGGCCCCCGACGCTGCCGTTACCATGAGCCTATGAACTGGCAGCCTAGGTATAGGGGGGAAAAAAAAAAAAACAAACTCACAACTTTCCTGGTTCAGGGACCTGAGAACCTTTGCAGTTTTCCAAACGTAAGCGTAGGAAATGGATTCTGACTCTTTCCTTTTTGGGCTCTTCATTATTCTGCAACTTGCTCTGCGACACACACAGTTCCAGTGTGGGATCAATATTGCTGGAGGGTTTGAGGTGCATCAAAATGTAGCAGTTGCTCTTCACTTGAAATTCTCTAGCGTGGAGAATTTCAGAATAGCATGAAATTACTACCACCACCCGTTGGTCCTGGAGTCCATTGAAAGGTTTCCTCTTTACAGCCATCTTCTGCTCAGAAAAATAACAGCCCGGATAACATCTTTGGAGTTTCCTGCTAAGTCTTCTCAATAAATTTCAAATCAAAGATAACTTTGTCAATTGGAGAAAGATCTGTCTAAACAAAAATGCTCTTAAGTTCAGCAGGCTAACATAAAAAAATTTAAAAAAAAAAAAAATCTAAGAAAGCTTTTTCTGCTACATCTATCACTACCGAAACAGAGATTTGAGGATCAAAAACTTAGATGAGTACATAGCTGCTTGGTGATGCATGAAGCAAAAGAAAACGGAGATCACTGTTTGCTAGATATATCAGCTTTGCAAGAACTAAAAGGAATAGAGCTTCCTCTGAAAAGCTGAATGAATAAACATTAGGAATAAAAGACAGTAAGGTGCGCAGGTTAAGACTGGAGGTATTTTCTGCAGAGTGAAATTCGGCTTTTCTCATATTAATTCTATACTGAAGTCAACTCCTCTTTTTCTCTGAATAACTGTTAAATCAACAGTTTAAATTTTCCTTTTTTTTGTGAAAAACTAGTTAATACTTTATTAAGTGGTCATGGAGAAACCAAAGATATCATTAAAAAAAAAGAAAACATCTACTTTTCTTTAGTGAGATGTGTATGACACGGTAAACTGCTATTTCTGTTAAGCAGTAGACATTTACCCTGCACGTCATTTCTGAGCTCTATAGACCAATGGGGTGTCCCAGATTTCAGTCCCTACTTTTGTTACCTGCTCCTGTGAGGGTGACAGCCAAGGCTCAAGGCAGACGGTCCTCATCTGCCATTCAGGGAGAGCAAACAGAAGGTCTCCGACACTATCTCTAAAAATGCATTTGCTGGCAGAGCTGAAACGCAAGCAATTCTCCATTCAGAGAAATGTAATTTCTAGCAGTAGTTTCAGGGAAAGGGAGAGGAATGATGGGTATCAGCTTGGGTTTGCCAAATGCAAAGAACAAACATTCATCTTAGTACCATTTCAAAAAAATATTTGAACAAGCATGTTAGCATCTTTTCAGTGAACAGGAATTAAGTATGTGCTTAACATTAAGCAAGGGCTGAACAATGTACCGAACCGGGACCACTGTGTTAACTGGTACAGGTTCCCCGTTTGCTTTGAATAATCCCTGTCAGCTACAACGAAGAAAGATTTCTAGCAGCTGGCACACATCTGCAAATGATGAAGAGCAAAGAAATCACTGACTGAAAGTCTCAGATGTGGTGCAAGTTTTGCAGAGGCGATGAAATTACAGAACCTGAGTCAGGTGGGTGACAGCATTAGTGTGGAAAGGATTATTACCGTGAAAGGTATTAATAGAGGATATGCAAAGAGGCTCTCCTCTCAGCACTCCTGTGACTGAAGCAGAAGATAAAGTTGCTTATGTTCCCGTGAAGAAAACCATTCCCCTCCTGCTGTGGCTCCAGTCCAGCCCGCAGGACTTTAGGAAGCGACACTGATGGTCGTCCCATCCCTCAAACCAAAAGAGGTTTGCAAACGCACAGGTCTCCTCGCAGGAAGGAAGGTGCTCGCACTCCCGTTGTAATCCCTTTTTCAAAGGTCTCTAATAATATTTCTTCGCCTGCTCCTTTTAATGAATGGTAATAGAGGACACTTGATTAGAAGCCTTTCATCATTTTAGGACTAGGGGCTTTAGCTTTCTGACCTACTTTCCTTGCCAATGAAATTCCATTTTTAGCTTCAACTCAAGGTCTGCATGTTACCCAAATTCAGACCATCTGTTTTAACTGCCTACAGGCTGAGAAGTTGATCCAAGCCAGAAAGAATAAATGGAACCAGTGTGTGCATATATTAAAGTATTCTCAACCCTCAGTGTATTAAATAACCTACTCAGTTTATTCCTGAGTCTACATAAACATTCCTGTTTCTTTGGGCAGTGCCTGCTGTTGTTGTAAGGAATATTTATGCTACCAGCTGCTCTCAGAGACCTTCAGCTAGGTCACCTTTCTTGTACAAGTACAGGAACAAGCAGGCTACAACCGACCCCAAGTCCATCTAATCCCTTGATTTGGCTTTGGTGAGGGTTGGCACGGGCTACCCAGAAGAAGTACAGACCCCCCCTCAGCAAGTCATTAGGGAATAACCTACCTCTCTTTCTAATTCTCACTGTTAGAGAAGCAACAGAACTTGCATCTCCTCAGTGATCCTTTTTCATCGTGGGGGCTGTAACTTCACGGTCTTGGAGTTAATGAAAAGACAGCTGACCAGCCCTTTCGTGAATCTCTAGCAAATTCCCCCCAGTTTCTTGAAACAGTGAGTTCCAATGAGATAACTTCTTGCACCGTACAGAAATCCGTCTCAGTTTTAAACATCCTATCTTCCCATTTCACTGCACGTTCACTCCTGTTAGTATGAGAAAAGGGCCTAACGGCATCAGACCTTTCTTCAGGATTGCAGATACATCTCTCAGTCCTTTTATTACACAAAACTCAGTAACAAATATGAATTTATAAACCAGAACAAAATCAACAGGCAACATTACCTGGAGAATCCCTACTAAATAACTGCTGACCACAGCTTTATGAAAAATCAAAATGAATCTGAGTACTGAAGATAAGCTTCTGCTGCTAGCACTGATATGCATCTACAGCACTCATCCCTCGCAGCTTGGCTGACGGATGTAATTTCAGCAGAATATCGAGGGAGGATGAGAGCATCCATAAAAACATTAACAAATAAAATATGCCAGGGGAAAAGAAAACAGCAGTGTAAACCCAAGCCAGATATTGCAGAAGTTGAATACCCAACTGTGGAGCTGCCCAGGTCAAAACAAGGCAGAAAATAAGTATATTTAATGTAAAAGAATACTAGCATGAAATAGCCTCTGTACTTCCCCGGACACAGCTGATTTGCCATTCAAGCCTGTCATTTGACAGCCTGTTTATAGCTTCTCTTGCTTCAAAGCCATCACGGCTCTGTTTACAGCACGCTCTTTAAGGAGGCACCACAAGCCTCCTCACATGTCAGGTTTCTCAGGCATTCAGCAGTGCAGCCCGTTCCTTCTAGGATTAATATATTTAAAAAGCTGACATTAACATACCAGATTGTCTTTATGGACATGGATTACCGAGTCTGTGTCTGCAAAACACTTTCAAAAAACTTCTCCTGTATTTTCAAAATATCATGCCAGCATTAACTAAGTAACCCTCACAACACTTGTCCAGGACAGCTCTGAAAATATTTTGATCTCCCGTACAGACATGGAAAAAAAATCACACAGAAAGCGGACCTGTCTTCCCTGCGGCCACAAAACAAGCCCATGACAAAGCCAGCTTTCAGGCTCCAGGAGCGCTCTATCGTTGGTTGTGTCGCACGTCGGCAGTCAATCCACCAGACGGTATCACTGCCTCAGCAGCTCCAGAGCCCTCCTCCCACCTTCCCAGCACACAGGAATTTCATACGTCCCATGTGAAAGTCTGTATGCCTCTGCTGAACACGGCAACAGCATCTTTGCGTACCTGGAGGTATGAATACGTGATGGGATAAAACCCAACCGGGCAAGAGAATGGCACACGTGAGCAGCAGCTAGCTGTGCTCCGGAGAGCTGTGCTTTTTGATGGGGTAATTCCAGCAAGGCAGATGAAACAGCTAATGTGGCAGAGGAACCGTGAATTAAACCCTAAACAAAAGATCTAACTATCCCCAGCCCCCGTACCAAAGCTGTTAATTCCCTGTTCCGTCGTCATGTGCAAAAGCAAGAAAGGAATGAGTAATATTTGCTTTTGTTTTCATTGTATCATTGGAAGTGACATGATCATTATTTCACTGAAGGTTCAAAGCAGCATTAGCATGATTACTTTGGACTTGTACCTATTAAATGGAGGGACATGAGCTCCTCTGAGCTGTCAAATGCAACACGGGCAGTCTTGCAATGCAACTGAAACATTCTAGCTGAATTTTAGACTTTTTTTTCCTCCTTTGTGCAAGTCAAAACATTGCATAGCGATTTACTTACAGTATAAAAAAGGATCTCTTGCACCTGGAAAGCTACATGCTAATTCCATGCTTTATTCTATCTCCTTCACGCAAAAGGCTTTCAAAATCATATTCTATTGTATGGTACATAATGTTATTATTCCGTCCTTATTGTCCTAAAAGCAGAAGCTTACAGGCTGGAGTGAAATCTTCTTTTGACTCTACTGTGCCGGGCAAAAGGTTAGAGAGATAAAGAAGCTCTCAAAGAGCTGTTAATGCCAGTATGAGGCAGAAATACTCAATCATTTTGAAGCAGCATTGTTTCTGTTTCCATCCTCCATGAGATATTTCAGCTTTCGTACATAGGCTGTGTGCGAAAACCACAAGGTTTTGCACTGCTAGGCAGGAAATGTCCCTTGACCACTTAAACGTAGCGACCAGAAAAAACACAGTCCTCTTCTGACCATTTGACCCAGGAGCCAGCTGTCCCCACGTTCTTGTGTTGGCTCTGCGACCTTGACCACACCATCCGGGGGTGCAGGAGCACGCGCCGGGGCTCCCCGCGCCTGCTGCTCTGCCCTCCCTGGAGCCAGCCCTGGGGAAGAGGAGGGGCGTTGGACCTGAGGCTCTGTCCAAAGACAGGTCTTTTACTGCTAAGAAAGAAGGTGTTGGGATACAGGTTTATCAATTTTCAGTTGCGCTCATCTCCTCTGCATCTAGAGAAACCAATGGAGACAATAGCTGTACAATAATGGTAATGTATGAACCATAAACCCCTCCCCAGGTGCATGCCTTATACCGACTGAAAAGCTGGCACGTAAAAAGGCTGCTGGGAAAGAGCATCCTCTGAAAAGCTGTTTCCCTGTCCCCACAGAGTTGTTATTGCTGTAGCACCTTCCGATGTCCCTATACCATAGGATCTTCCAGCTTTTTGACTACAATTCCCTATTTGTAGGGCTGCGAATGTTGCACAGAGAGAGAGGATCATCAGAGATGCTGCTGAGAGTCTATTTTTAGAGTCATTTGATGAGCTGTTCAGCACCTTATTTATTGCTGTCTCCAGCTGGAGGAGCCAAGAACTGTCCAGACACCTCTACCGCTAAAACCAGAACTTGGAAGCAGTGACCTCTATTTGACAACATTTTCTGTACTGACAGAGAGAAAAACAACAGCACATTATGCTGTCAAGGCTAATAGCTGCTAATTAGGGTGGGTGACATACGACCCCTTTTATATTCAAAGGACACAGAAGTCACAGTACAAATTAAAAAAAAAAAAAATGTTGAAATTCTGCATTCAGTGTCTTTCCCAGTCTAAAGAGTGACCACTGAAAAGTAATTTCCTATTTTGGTTTTTTCCTGATTTGTTTAAAGGCTTTACTTGAACTTTACATTATCTGTACAGTGCGTAGGAGTCTCAGTGTTCACAGCGTTTCCTTGGTAGGAAATGGGGCTTTGAAGGGACACCGGGAGAAGAAAAGGGGACAAACCGAAGCTGTGCCATTGGAAACATGGGATACATGCGTAGAGGCTCACCGTCAGCGTGCAGAGCGCCGACGGGACTGCGGCAGCAAGGGCAGCTCCTCCCGACGGCCGCGCGCCTTCGCACGCCCCAGGGCTCGCCTGGCAGCAGGCGTACCTCGCCAGCACAGCCAGTAAGCAGAGCAATGAATTCAGTAACTGAAAACTGGCTGTATCTGTTGCCATCTAACCAGATTCCTGGCAAAATAAGTAGAAAATGTGTTCATCTCTAGGCATGTTCCACATCTAACCTAGCCGATGCTCAGCATTTATCGCTGGACAAGCCTGGAACCACACACAGGCTGTGTTTACTCCAGATTTCTGTACAACTGCCTTGCATTATTAATATTTGTAACACAGTAGTGCTTAGGGGTCACTGCTGGGTGTTGAGTATATCCAGGACACAGGGCAGCTCCTGCTCTGAAGAACCTCGCACCTACTTAACCAAGCAGGCAAAGAATAAGTAACCAGTTGCCATTTCATAAACGGGGAACTGAGGTACAGAAAGCTGAAATGATTTACTAGAGGTCACGGTAGAGTCTACTGAATTTGCAGTCTCTCGTTGTTTTATTACAGGCTCAAACATCCCGTTAGACCCTCTGAATGTTAATCATTACCTAGTTCTTCTATCTTCTTGCTGCTTTAATGAGATTATTGACGAATTACTTAAAATGCACTTTCTGTAGAAGAAATTTTTTAGGTGACAAGTTGCCTTTTACTAATGAGAAAGTTGAGTTCTCTCATTCCAGTCTGGGGAACAGAAGTTTTGGGTTTAAAATGTCCAATTAGTACTAACTGAAATCCAATATTTGAGATTATTTGGCACTGTATCTGTTATAAATATGCCATGGGGCCATTAGTACCTCGTGATACCATCAGGACAAAAATAGTCACGCCAGCAATTAATATTGCAGTAGCTGCATATGTCAATATAGGATTAGAACAATTGCAACTTTATAGGTTCATTCCAAACCCCATCGTCGTCAAAGGGAGGCCTCTCATTAAGTGCAAGGGGATCCAGAACAAGCTCTGCTGAAGCATAGCTGGGTTTTACTCTGATCAAAAAGCCATGACATTTCCAAACATCAGCATCACTCACATTGCGGGTCAGCCCAGTAAAGCCAGAGAACGCGGCTGGAAGCGCACGACGTGCCATGCAAACCCAGACGGACAAATCCAGCAGCATTCTCTCCGCAGATAACTCTGCAGTAGATCCAGGAGTCGGGGCTACACGTTTTAGGACTTGTTCCTATGCAGCCTGCTCCAGCTAGCGCAAAATTTCCCATCAGGGTCTCTCTCACAATAGTTTTGCAAATGGAGTTCTACATCTCCCCACCAAAATCCTCCATGCTCCAAGACAGTTTGATCTTTCCTGATGGTGTTTTAAAGCACCTTCTCTGAAGTCCGAAGTAACGAGGTAACTCTCAGTCTGCGTGTAAGAACAAAACTCTACAAGACAGACTGTGAGCCAGACGCTTATTATTACACTTTCTACGAATGCACAAAAGGGCTTTCTCTCAGTGCTCCGGGTCACCAAGATCATGTTTGAGGCATATGATTAATTTTCACCCTTATTGTGTTAAGGGGTGGCAGGAGAAAAGTAAGAAAGATATTTTTTTTTTTAGAACAGTGTTAAATGAGGCAGAAGACCTTGTCACTTAGCAAGAGCTTTTAAACTATCTTTGCATGAAGCAGCAGCTAAAAAGTTAATAGACATAAATAGCATTTTATTGATTTGAGGTATTCTGAGGGGTTTTAATGCAGGTGAAGGCAGGAAAAGGATTCTGCTTGGAATAATTAAACCTTAGCTAGTGAAGCCTGAAGCATTTACACACCCACCCCACCCCCCCAAAAAAAACCCCAAACCCCAAAAACCTGAAAACGCCAAAGAAAAGCTGTCACTTAGCCCGAAACTAAGCCTTTCCTGGGACACAAGCGAGTGTGATAGCCCAGCGATGGTAATCTTTTACCCAGCTGCTTGGCCGCACTGCCCAGCCACTGAGCCTAGCAGGCGAGCGTGTGAGAGACCCCCAGGAGCAAGCAGTTAATGTAAAATGAGTTCTGCTTCTATGCAGAGACCCTCCTACCAAACGAGTTCTTGGATGGGGGACAGAAGTTCGGCTGATAAAAAGGTGTTTTGAAACATTTGGTTTTCCTCTTGGACGTAAATTATTCTTAACAGAACTCTATTTCCATAAAAGCTCTTTGTTAGTCATATGCAGACCTCAAAGGTAAAAATAAAGCCTCAACTGTAAATCGTTTTGCTTTTCAATATTTGCTGCAGCAAACACCAGAACATACCAAGGAAGAGCACAGAAATCCCAAACACCATCTGATAGCAACTACGGGCCTCTCCAGACTTCAAGCACCCTGAAAAAAGGGATGTCTTCTTTAGGCCCAGATTTTAATGTTAGCATCCTTTCCCTGTCTGCTGCAAAACTTCAGCAGGTTGCAGTGCCTAGGACCGCTCTTCTACTCCAGGGTGTAGCCAGGTCACGTAAACCTGCTTGTAGCGGGATTTCACCAAGTACAATGTGTCCTCCTGAGTCACAGAGGTACTTTGGGAATTCCTGTACCCCGCTGGTTTGTACACACTCATTTCAGTATCAGAGATTTTTTTTTTTTTAAATCTGTTGTTATTTGGCTGCTTGCTTTTCCCTTTCCTCTAGATGAAAATTACATCAATGAATATTAATATACATTTGCATGCAAGCATGTAATAAATGGCTCGCTGAAACAAGGCCTGTAAATTCAGTCAGTGGCTGTGCTAATCATGTTCCTATCACACTCCAGGGGCATTAGCTACAAATGAGCTTTTTGTTACATGATCAGAACACGCTGCAATCCACATCCAGCTTTCTGGATGGGTTTTTATTTGCCTATCAACCATTTGCAGAAGAAAGCACTGAAGTCACTTCTAGAGGGCAAACTGCAGGGGTGGAGCAGCCTCCTTATGGAGTTTACCACCGCATCTGCTGAACGCAGGGCACATTTGCATTGCCAACATCTGGTGCTTGCTGGGTATCAGAAGTTGTGCTGCGAGATGGGGGGATTGTGAGTGATGGCGCAGTCGGTCAGAATTAAGAGATGCGATCACCTGGGATGCAACATGGGGATTGTGCTGGGCTAAACTGTAAATCAGAACTCAAAATCCCCATTACCTTCGCTGTAACGCAGCATTCAGTGCACCAGCGCAGTCAATCACAGGCCCGAGTCCCAGAGCAGTTTCAGTACTGAATGTTCCCTGAGAGAATAACAGTTGTGCTCCTTCTTATGGCACTGGAGAGCAGGCATAAGGCAAAGCACGCTGGTTTTCTTTGCAGGACAGTATTGAAGCTTAAGCTTAAAGTACAAAAGTGCTGCAGAAAGCTTTTGCCATATGCAAAGTAAAAACAAACAGCAAATAAGCACTCAACAGAGTAGTGATTTCTGTCACGTGGAATCTACAGAACCTAAACCAGCATCGTCTTCCACCTCTGTCAAATGGATTATTCCATCTCAATTCTGCTGGTATTGTTTAACATACAAAATACAATCGTTAATGAAGATTGCTGGGTCAAACCCAGTGCAGAGGCTTGTCTGCATATTTTTCAGCTGGTCTCATATTCCTGACAATTCACCCTTTACTGAATCCAGACTTTGAATGAACCCCAAATTTCTGACTGTACAGATGGCAAGGAAACTGCTGGGTTTTGAAACAGAAGTGTAAATCAGTCCTCATTTGCACCTGGCTACAAGGGAATGAAAATACATGAACCTGTTCACAAGGAGACATACAGTTTTCAGTTTGTTAGAGCTCATCTACACGGAGAGGTAGGTACTAAGTGAGCGAGGGTGTGAATTTAACGTGCTTAGCAGCTGCCTGAACTGGCACAGCTAGTCTGCAACAAGAGCGCCTTTCTTTGGCTTCGCTTAATTCATTGCCAAAGCGCGGTGCACTTGTCACCTCCAGGATGGCAGCACCACATGAATTGTTGCTTGCACGGTGGATTTCTAAGCTTTAGTGTCCAGCCTGGACGCTCACATTGCTGCACACTCGGGGAACCTGAAAAGGCTTTTGGTGCCGTTGCACTTGTCTGAAGGAGGGGCTTCCCCTTTCTTTTTTTCCCCCTGTAGTTATGGTGACATGGTGCCCAAGACAATTGCTGGGAAGATATTTGGCTCCATTTGCTCCCTGAGCGGGGTGCTGGTCATTGCTCTGCCGGTTCCAGTCATTGTTTCCAACTTCAGCCGAATTTACCACCAGAACCAGAGAGCCGACAAGCGGAGAGCGCAGAAGGTAAGCCGTCCCGCGCGGCCGCTTCCTCCGAAAGCCCAGCAGCCGCCAGGAAACCTCAGCCCCTGCTTGTCACCACGGGGCTCGTGAGACACCCGTGACAGGGCTGAGCATTGCAGAGGGCAGCCTGCACGCACCCCTGCAGCCACCTACACGCGTGTGGGCTTACCTTCGCACACAGGTACAACTCCCTATACCCGTACAGACACAAGCTAGTTCATTGCCCACACGGTGTACTCGCGTATTTTGACTATCAGCACCAATGGGGCTTTTATTGCTCACCTTTGCTACGTACCAGTCCAAAATAAATATATAAATATACACATAAATGCTTAAATCATTAACAGGAGCTGTTTATCTTTCTGGCTGCTTGGTTCCTGTCCTCTCTCTGCCCTGAAGTTTTGAAAACACCCCTCCAGAAACACATACTTAGCAGTACACATATCCCCTCAAAGCTGCAGACTATACCATAGACACTGGGAATACCTAAAAGCCCCTGGAAATGTCAGGGGATTACTGAATATTCCAAAATCCGAACAGTTTTTACCAGCATAAGCTTACTGATTCACTGAGAAAGTATAACAGATTTATTATATCTCTATTTCAGTCTGCTAAATTACACCAAAACCAGAATCAGGTTTTTACAACAACTGCAAACTAAAGGTCTGGGTTTTTTTTCTCCCTATGGAATGCTCTCTGCCAGAAATTCAAGACTCAGGGGACCTGATGGAGAATAGTAGTAGAAAGATGTGCTATTTCTGCTTCAGGCAAGCATCTGGGCCGTGCCTACTTCTTGCATCTCCGGGAGCTGACAGCAGAGAGCCGAGATACAAGACCTACAAAACCACAAAATTTGGCAGTCAAAACACAGAAGGAGAGTAGCAGAGAGACAGAATCACGCAGGAATGAGCTGCAGGCTCCATAAGTCATTGCTGGGTTTTACACATACCTGCATTAGGTTTGGCATTGTACATGTGAAACATCAAACCGCAAGAATTTTGGGAGGTTTTTGAGGTTGTTTATCTGATTAGTCATACAACATAATATAGATAAAAATATCTAAAGATATCATACTGGAAGTCCACTTGGTACCACACACTGTTCAGTCAGCAGCCGGACAGTGGGAAACCAGTATGGATCATTACATTCCTTTAATGAATTTAAATGATTTGCAGAGTGGGTTGCCTCATGTGAGGCTGCACCCAGGCATAAGGTACCGGGGTTTAACTTGCGACAGGAACACGCTGGGTGTCCGTGCACGGGAAGGACCGGAGCACTCGGGTACGGGTTTGCTGAGGGGACAGTGCGCAATGGCCCATTTAAAGAATTGAAGACTTTGAGAGAAACCACTTATTCTACTGAAATGGCACATAAACACAGCGAGAGACAGAATCTCTGTTACAGAATAGCCTAGGCAGCAGATAAGTAGGCAAGACAAATAAACAAACAAGATTTGTGCATAACCATGGATCCCAATACAAAGAAGCTCCAGAACTGACTCCAGGTCTGTGCTTTCGGATGAGGCTGTCCTTCTCTCCAGGCAGTGTACCAAAGTTTCTCGTTCTGATTCACCTTTTCCTTTATTCGTTGGACCGTGATCCACTTGGTGACAAGGAAATGTACCACCACCTTTGATACCGATATGATTGATTGCAGCTTTTATGAGGTTTGTTGTATTGACACACAGAGTGTATAATTTCCCCCCATTTGAATTTCTAATTCTCTTGATACTGGATGAATTTCTGGGCTAAGAAAGTTTTCTCAAGTCAGAAGTGTGAGTAATTTTCACATGATCATCACTGCATGAATACTAAAGAGAAGGAAGGAGACAGAAGCACATTAATGACAGTCTCTCTGGAGATGATCAGGACGCACATAGGATCTGCTTTGATAGCATACTTGTTCCAGCATCATCCTCCTGTGAATTGAATCCCTCAGGAACAGAAGAGTTTTAGTAACAGTTAAAACTCTGTCCCTGTCTAGTTAAAGATACAAAGACATTTGCATGGCTTTTTCAAGAAGGCTGGAGAAAGCTCTTTGCACTCTCTCAGCCCTTGAATATGAAGGGCCCACCAGCAGAAGCTCCTTATAAGCAGAGATTAGAAGGCACAGCTTTGAAGAAATAACACAGATGTCTCTCCTAAGTTTCTAGCGTGCTAAATACAGTATTTTTCTCTTTTAATTGAAGAGTAAATAATGTGTAGGGTATGTATTAGTATAATTGCTTTAGAAGTTCTATTTAGTTCAAGAATCAATTTTATAATGTACAAGTAGGTTTCAAGATTAGGCTATAGATCATATTTATTTATATTTTATGAACTCAGACTGAAGATTGCCAATGAGAAATAACAAAGGCAAAAGTACTGTATGAGTGTCAAATTGGCTGGATGTGACATCCGCAGATTTGGAGGTCGGGGTGTGAGCAAACCTGGGCCCTCCAGCACGGTGGGGTTTCTGAGGGGCTGCGCTCCAGAAGACAGGGAAATGCAGCACAGCCCCGATGTTCCTCTGGGTTATGGTGTGCTCAGGCTTAACTTTGTCTCTTAACTGTTGATGAGGCACTGGTCTAGCAGGAAGAGGTATTTAAATAGCATGAATAAAATACCGGAAGGTGGCTGTTACTCATTAGCATCTATTCTTCAACTAACCAAGGAGAAATCTTCCTTAAAAAAAAAAAACAAAAAAAAAACCCCAAAAAACAAAAAAACACCCAAAAAATCCAAACTACCAGTGATTTAATCACCTTGAAGATAAATTCTTCTTTGCCAAAACTGCACTGCAAGAGAATTAATTACAAGGAGATCTGGCAATCTTAATGTATTGTGCTGTGTCATCAAATTTTGTCCTCTGGCATGCTGCAAGGACCAGGTCAATCTGAGTGGAAGACGAATTGATCATTTCTGACAAGGTTCATTTTGGTAAAATTGTTTGGTTTTTTTTCCCCCCCCAAAGACTTTTTTTTTTTTCTCCTTTTTGACTGATGTGCTAAGAATAGACCTTCCTGACTTTGAAACGAAGCTGTTCTTTAGTGAATGTCACAGCCTTTGGTTTTAAAAGAGAATTTGACACTTAAAAGGCTTGACAATAGAACGACTTTGTAATTCAGATAATGCTGGAGTCTCTCCCTTGCTGTGTTCAGTTTGCAGCATAGATGCAATGTGAAGAAGGAGGAGACAAGTATCTGGCGCTGGTTTGAGGACTACACCTCCCACTTTTCAACCCTAGAAAGAGAAAGCAGAGGCAGCTACTAACAGCTACTGAAATGCTGCTCCTTTAGCAGCAGTAGAAAAAGTAAAACATTCATTGTTCAGAAGTTAGAGACCGAGTGAATACAGCCCCAAGCCACAACATTATTCCCACCAGAGCAGGGCAGTAGAGAAATGCACGGCTGAAAGACTGCCACATAACACAGTAGCAAAAAGAAGAGATGTGGCTTTTAGACTCAGTGCAACAAAGATCCCAGAAGTGCAGATTGCTCTCCCAAGGTTTACAGGAATGCTGGAGAACCAATACTAAAATCAAAGGTGCTGCCTTTGCACAAACAATAACAACAAAAAAAAAAAAAAAAGGAAGAAAGAAGGAGAAGAAAACACTAGATCTCAGTGAAAATAATCCTAGAAAGGTGTTTTTCAAAGTGTCATGGGAGTCTTTGCTGGGCCTTAATCTCCCAGGTCCAATGACACTTGTCTTTGTCCAGCTTTAAAATAATCAACTCGGGTCCCTCAGCTAGAAAGATTGTGCTAAGTGCAGCCAAGTTAGTTTGTTCTGTTTGGGTTTCTGTTCCTGGAATGATGCTTCAGAGGAGACAACTGGAGATCCCTTCGATACCTCCCCAAACTGCTCCAATACAGTCCAACTAATTCCAGCATTCCCATTCCCTGGGGAATCAGGAGCTGGCGATAAACTGCACAGGAGCTCTCAGAAACGTGAGTTTGCTTCCATGGGCCAATGACTGACCCATAGCAATGTGCACTAGCAGCTTTTTGCTAAGAAAAAATGGTAAGACACAAAAAACCACTGTAACGAGGGCAATACAGCATTACAGGTTAAGCCTATGTGGTTGTCAGCCCCAACTCCCTGCACACGTAAACATACGTGCCAATGAAGACGCTAAGTTCTCACAGGCATATTTAAAGCAGTTTTGACCAGCCTCAGAAGGCACATGGAAGTAGAGGGGCAGCTGAAGTGTTTGGAAATAGCAACAACAGCCTAAAGCAAACTGGTCTTTAGACCAGCCCCCTTAGGGCTAAAACTTAGCCAACTGCGTTGTTCTAGATCTTCTCAGTTTGGAGGAAAACAAATGTTCAGAAAGGGGCCTCTTACACAATGAAGTATGCCTCCTCACATTTGCACAACAGAGGAGGGAGAAACGTAAACGTTCAGATGCTGTGAAAAAAACCACCCTGCTTAAAGCACATTTATCGTTTAATGGTTAGATTTGCTAAATGAGCCAAGATGCTGAAATGGCTCATAATCTTGGAGGGATTAGCATGGTTTTAGTGGTGCATTTCACAGGGGCTAAACTGAAACTGTCGTCTACGAATCTAAAACTTTGGTCATCAGAGTGCTTGGTTTCAGGTCTGCAGTAAATGCTTTTGAGGAGTACAGCTTCTTAGTCTGTTCACTTCATTTCATTTATTATCTGGTGGCCTTTCAGTCTATGAGAACAAGCAGTGTACTGGAAAAGCCTTGAAATACACTTCTCATTTCATCCTCTAGCCTATAAGTTTCCAGGAAAGAACCAAACACCCAGATTTAGGCAAGGAAAGGACTACCCAGGCCAAAATCATTTTGCAGAGCCACTCTCACATAAAACTATAATATAGAACTGAAAACTGTAACACAGGCTATCAAAGAGTAGATGGTATAAATTAGGTGAAGCAGAGAAGCGGGCCCATTGCCGGGTGGATGAATTAAAGCATTCAATCACAGAGCCAATATCAGCAGAAGAAAGGAATGAAGGGGCAAGGGACAAGCCATATCTTTTCAGATGGAAGTCGATGAGAGGAAGTAGATGGAGGAAGGTTATTCCAGACAGCAAGAGCTACTCGTGAGATGGTTGCACACAGGCAGCTATGACTCTGCAGACTGATGAAGAGGTAACTATGGAGATGCTTAGAAGGGGCTCAAGCCAAAAGGAAGGAAGAGTAAGGACACAAACGTCTTTCTGATTGTTCCAGAAGAGGCATATTAGAAACAGCCTGTTCCAGACCCAGCCGTCACTCCCAGAGGCACGGAAAACAGGACTGCAGTCAGCAGAGCAGACGAAGAGGGAAGATGGTGATGAAAAGAATGCTTAATACTAGATTTATGTCATCATCATACCCATGAGAAAGACAGCCCACACACCTGTCAATAATGAGGCCATTATAATAATTGATTTGCTACAAAGCAGGGGAGTCAGCTTTGAAATGTTCTGTTTTTCAGCTGACACCCTAGATTTTGGAGGTGGGTTAGTGAACTTCAGAGCGTGGAACAGAACGGCCAGAAAAAGCGACTCGAGCAAAGCTGTGAGCTGTCTAAGGAGAGCTCAGCGACAGAACATGACTCAGTTCCCAGCAGGGGATGGGGTTGGGAACTTAAGGAGAGAGAGAAGCAATAAGGTTAAAACTGAAGCTGGCTGACATTTAAAAAACATGGTTTTTTCAACCACAATGAATCTGTGTGGAGTATGTTTTTGTTGTTTGATATTTAACAGTTTTTGACAGGGGAAAAAAAGCTTTTTTTTATTTTTTAAAAAAAGAGATCTCATTTTTGCTGGGGTAGGTACCTCTTTCTCTTCCTTTTCTGTTTCCTGTTTGGTGTTTGTCACATCCCCTCATACAGTTCAGGGGGAAAAAAGACAAATAAACAAACCAACCAGGAATCCGTCCTCTTTTCTTTCATATTGTCCAGGAAAGCAAAATGGCATTTTCCATCAGTCCAGCTAGTTCAAATTCTGTGGGTCCCAAATTACATAAAAGAACTTGATGTCTCCTCTGAAAGGAAGGATTGAAATCGGTGAGCTAGAGATTATAGGTTCAGCCTCCAAAGCAAGCCCATATATCTAAATATTAAGCCTGTTGTCAATAGTGGCCCGATGCCCAGATGAAATAATTTCCACGCATATCCAGAAGCCACTCTACATTTGTTTCATGCCTTGAGGCCCATTCATGTCACATCTCAGTCACACCCAGATAACAGCCTGCAATCCGTAAGAACCTGACTAACCCATCCTCAGTCTCTCCCTGGTCGTCTCAGCAGGAGGGTGTCCCCTTTCCCCACCTGTTGGAAGTCCGGGTTGTGCGTGGCAGCCTCTGTCCAGATGGCTCCATTATGTAGCACAGTTGGTAGGATTTGTAATGGCTGATGTTGCCCGCTTCATCCCAGATGTCTAAATAAACGCAAGCTGAAATCGCCTTGTCAAGGAGACCTGCATGCAAAATGTTCAGCCAAAAAAATGTTGGGAAGCCCTGTCCTACTTTGGAACTGGGTTTAGTGATCAGATTCTTTGCTGTTGCCTTTATTAACTAGTTATTTTACCACTCTGCTTAAGTAATGCAGAATCGAGTGGGCTGGGTGCAGTTTAGCTCCCATGCAGTTCCCAGCCTACATACTGAATACAGCTCAAACACCCCTGCGCCAACTACAGTATATGGTTATGTCTAGATTAATGGATATGGGTATATCCACTGGGCCAGGAAAAAAGATAACTAAAAGTGGGTGTAAATGGTCGTAAAGCTTATTGCAGTTACTAATTTGTACCAGGACAGTGATAAGCAGATGAAGAACAACATTTGTTGCTGACACATGCGGTGCTGGGTTGGCAATACAGGTCTGAGAGTCCTCTAATCACGTCAGATGGATGGAAATGCTCTGCAGCCTACCAGCACATCTCTCAAGGGCCACTGCAGAATTTGCCTGCTTACACACTGCCAGATGTCTTACACAGCCCAACTTGAGAAGTCCTAGAATCTCATTACTCCACTCCTCCCACTCCACCCAGCAGCAGTGGTCTGCAAAGTCTGACTCAGAACAAGCCTTTGTTGTTTGAAGGTCATGAAAATCCCATCAAACAGTAACTGCCGATAACTTCAGCATCGCATCAGGCTCTAAACCAGCACAAGGCAGGCACGAGCTGCTGTCCTCTTTTGTCTCCCCACTACAGCCAGTCTCACTGTTTTGACAAACTGATGCTGCAGCAGCATCACCCTTTCATACCTTCCTCTCTGCGACTCAGGTTTTTTCATGCATAAAACTGGGATAAATCCACTTCTTTTCCTGGCTCGGTGGATTCTTGCAGAGTTAGTTCCTGAACATGTACAAGGTTATAAGGTGAAACTATTTTATAGTAATAGTATTCATACCCAGGATTTTAATTTTAAATTTATCTATCTGAGCTTTTGCACTAGCAATTCTTGCTGACTCACCAAACAAGGCAACAGAAATGGCAGCATGTGCTTTCCTGACCAGTCACGGGTAGCAAGCAGAGCAACAGTAAATGCTGGCAGAGAATGGTTCATGAGCAGGCAAGGGACTCAAGAGCACGCATAGAACTTACGGATAATTTTCAAAAAAAATCTATAGGGGGAAATCATAGTCTGCCTGCGAGTACGGTGCAGGAAGAAAGAGAGGTTCAATCCACCAGACAAATTGCTCCAGAGGAAGTAGTTTCTCATCTCTCCTCTTTGTCGCGGTATTGCAGAACTCTTCTGTTTACTATGCAGGCTGCCGCCTGACGGTAATTCCAGCCACCTGCTCTCCATGTAAGTGCAGCCATTTAGAGTGAACTCAGCATTAACTCCAAACAAATACAATAATAAAGAGCAATTCTACACATTGTCCACAAGCTCCGGCCAGGCGCCAGTGCATTTCTGTCCACATATGAAGCATCAGCTTCATTAGTGATTGAGTCAGGACAATTAGGAGCCATTCTAGTAGGAACGTGTGCGGCGATGCTGGAATGCATAAACAAGGGCCAGAGCAGCACGTAGCCAAGACAACTCCGCAGCTTTCTGCTGACAACCCGGGAGCGCTCCAGCGCCCAGGACAGCATGCCAGGCAGGCTTCTCCCTCCCCATCTGCCAAACCAAGGCATGCAGCCAACGTGTTGTGGCTGTCAGAGTAAGGACGTGAGCTGAGGCACACATTCTTCTAAAAGCCTTCACTTATCAAATAGGACCACGGGATGGGTTTGTGATGGATTTTTTCCCCAGAAGCCTAATGCAAGAGATTTATCGCCAGAGGCCCCACGAGCAAGAAGAACTAGGAGCAGCTTCAGAAAGCAAACTAATTGCACCGCACAGCAACTTTACTGTCACCTGATGACTTCTGAGCAATTTTTGTTCGCCAGCAAGCAACGCGTCTCTCAATTAATGCTGAAAGCTTGTAGCACAGAGAAGTGGGATGGAGCACAGCTCCTGGCTGTACCCCGCCTGGAGCAACAGCGTTGCCTACGCTGATGCTTAACTGCCCTTGCTGCCAGTGGGTACCTGCCTGTCCGAGACAACACGTGCTCGCTGCCAGCGAGCAGGCAACGAGGCAGGACAACAGCCCCACCGTCATCTCTTCCCCTTGGGCTTCATTCCACAGGGGAGAACGAAGGGCACGAGTTTTACAAATTTGCTTATATTTTCTTGAGTTACAAAGGTTTTGTGGTCATTGTCCCCATTCCCCCGGCCATGTTTTCACCATCTTCCTGGGAAAGGTGTGAGCAGCGCTACATGAAGCTATTACCTTCATTTTCTGTAGCTAACCACAGGCCTCCACACCATTAATCGTGTTCATGTATCATGTCTAGTACGTTGGCATGTGACACTAGATCAAATTCTGTTAATTTCTCCATCCCCTGAATACTTTATAACTATTAATTAGGGGTGTAAGCTGTGTGAAAGATGTTATAAAAGTGAGATCTGGAAACACAGACAGACAGATAAATCACAGGCAGACAGATGCTCATCACACTTTGCTTTCAGTGAAACACAGGACCTTATTTTATAATAATGGAGAACAGCAATTTCTCTATTAATGATGCAGAAAAGCATGAGGCTCTTTTCTTGAGAAGATGTTTATTAAGTAATATGTTTCTAGACAAATCCTGACACTCTAATTTACACCCCATAATACTTCACTTCTAACAAACTATACCAAATTCCCACTGCAATTGGTACGGCACTTCTTTGACCACACATCTCTGGAGCGATTTTGAGCCAAGCTCTAAAATCTGTTACAGCATTAAGAGTACAAAAAGTGTACGTAGGAATTTCTTTTATTATTATTTCAAGAGGCAAACTTAAGAAGTGACGAGAGCTAGCTTTGTCAGTCAGCTGGACTCGTAGCGTGGGAACCTCAGCATAGAGGAAGCTTTGAATTTCAGCCAAGATGCAGTAACTGTGTATAACATATTTCAGGCAAGGAAAAACCGTCTATAGAGATCAAGATCTGACTGTTACCCTTACTGGGTGGATGGACAGATTGATAACTAAAAAAAGGTATTAGAAATCAGCAGGGCAGCTACAGAGGATAAAAATACGAAGGGGCCTCCAAAAAAGATAACTTATTTAATGTAAAGCAAAGGAATAAAGTGAGAATTGTCAAACTCTACAAAAAGTGAAGCTTATTCTATTCTTTTCCATAGAATGCAGCAAACGCCAGAAAGGGAGTGGTCTATGTGAAAAGAAAACGTCAATACAATGACAACAGAGTAAAATTGGCAACAAATACATGCAGGCTGGAAATCAGGAGAAATGTTCTAAATAGAAGAATGACGTTCTAAAATAAATGCCCAGTAGGAGTAAGAGCTTCACTAAGTTTAAGCCAGAGCTTGTTAAGTTCAAGATGAAAATGTACAAAAGGAATTTTGCAATAGGAGGGCACCAGCCTCACTGCTCCAGGGGCTTCCCGACCGTCCTGCATTTCTCTCTGCAAGTTTTGCATATTACGACACTTTTTTCAAAGTTCTGTGTTTAATCAGCCAGGATATCTATGACTAGTAGAGAAGCGAGATCCATTAAACGCCATATTCTGTGCATTGTTCTATAAATAGATCGAACATCGTGTTCTTCAGTGTTGGAAAAGATTAAACGATATAGTGCATTTGAAATGATGTTCTGTTGCTTTAATGGTGCCAAGGGTAAGGTAGGATTAAAAGAAGAGCCACAGAGGAGGGGAGGGGAATCTTTCATCTCTGGAAAGTAATGAAGAGGCCCAAAATAAGATCAAGGTCTGACTGTAAGTGGTTCTATCAAATTATATAGGAATATAATGAGTTCTACACTATCTAATTTCCATATGCAGCTCTACAACATCTCCCCCAAAGCAAAAATGACAGAATATTTAAACTTGGCTCAAAAGCTGTTTAATGTAAAGATTTGAGAGGAAGAAAAGTCCAAATGTGCATACTTTGTTTCTTAGGAAAAAAAGGCTAAAATGACAGAAAGATGATCCGCAGAAACGAACTTTTCTAACACTGCTGTAATTCCGCTGCCTGCCTATTACAATAGCCAGATGGAACCATGGCTAGCAGAATAAAAAACTAGTACTTATTATATGGGCCATTTGCTTTTTAAACAGCCATTATTTCACTCAGCGTTCAAACACATGTAATAACCCTGAGTCCTAATTTGGCAGTCCAGCCCGTTTCCAGGCTTTGTTAAAGATGGCATATCAGCTTCCCAGAGCCATAAGTAGGACAGATGATCAGTGTTGCCTGATTATATTGAGGAAAGCACTCCACAGACAGTAGATTCATTTAATTTCTTGTCCGCTATTATTTTTGAATGCTTTTTTAAAAGTGAAGAATTTTCCTTTTTCTGCTTGGCAAGGAAAAACTACCACAATAAGCCGGGGAGCTAAGCTATTTTCCACCAGATGAAGGTTACATCCATTCCCTTTCCAAGTTACAAATGTGCACCGAGTTCCCACCCAGAAGTACAAACTGAAGTCTTTGCTGAATTCATTTCTGAATTATTTTATGCTAAAATCAGTCAAAGGTACCACAGACGAGATCATTTCAGGAAGGTGAGAACGTAACTACAAGAAAATACTTTTTTGTCGTTCCATACTCTAAGCCCTGTTGTTAAGCCTGCAGAAACTCCCGTTTAAACGTACAACCTGCTTGTTATCTTTTCCATAGCCTAAAATCAACCGCGTTCTTTCCATCTAGAATTTAAGTCCAGATCCAAACCAGCAACAGACACAAACAAGTGCAAGAAGATCGAGCACTTACTGAATGGCTGTGATATTTTACCTTGGAAATAAAAAATCAGATGAAAATATTCTGTTGATTACTTTTGAGAACAGCTTCATTTCAGCCTTAAAAGACCAGTGGTGTCCACCTGTTGCACCACTGGACTCACTGCAGCAGTCAACAATAGTTCTACTCATATTCCAACTACTAATTGTTTCGGAAAAAAATGTGAAGCACTTAATTATCTAGTGTAGCTGCATTTTCTGCCAGGAGCGCTCTTAGTGTGGTTTTAGCAGGTAAAGCTAGACAGGATACGGACCAGAGCATCTCTCATATGAGGAAAGGCTGCGAGAGCCGGGACTGTTTAGCCTAAAGAAGAGAAGGCTCGGAGGGATCTCATTAATGTATATAAATACCTGCAACGGAGGGTGCAAAGAGGACTGAGCCAGGCTCTTTTCAGCAGTGCCCAGTAACAGTGATGGGCACAGACTGAAACACAGGAGGCTCCATCCGAACATCAGGAAACACTTTTTCAGCGTGAGGGTGACCGAGCACTGGCCTGAGTTGCCCAGGGAGGTTGTGGAGTTTCCATCCTTGGAGATATTCAAAAGCCATCTGGACACAGTCCTGGGCAACTGAGTCTAGGTTCCCCTGCTTGAGCTGGGGGGTTGGAGAGATGACCTCCGGAGGTCCCTTCCAACCTCAACCATCCTGTGAGGGATAATGCTGATAACAGCTCCAGTCCAAAAAGGGAGCAGGAGTGCACATAGGACCTGTACACATAGTACCTGACATACATGTCCTCCAGTCATCTCCTTGCTCAAAAGCACAGAAGATCTGGAAAGCTGAAGATGTCTGGCAAATATGAAATTATGTCATAGGTTGTAACCTAATAGTTTATTATATCACATAAATCAAGAGTGAACATTATCTCCATAAGAACTAGATGAAAATCATCAATAAATAATAATTAGCCGTTTCCTGGGCCCGCCATCTGGTAAGCATTTTTCCTAGCCAGCAACTCCTCCTTGCACTTCTCCAAAGCAGCTAAAAGATGAAGACAGGCTATTCTTTCTTCTTTGTCAGTCCCTTTGGGAAATGTAGATACCCAGGATGCTGACAGCCACGGACATCATCCTCGCCACTGTACCTCAGCACTCCACGTGTACAGGGCTTCACTGCCCTTCCTGCTTATTCCGAGTCTCCAGTTTCTTAAAAAGCAGTAAGGAGCTAGAAGTTATTGAGACCTGCCTCCCATCCTGCTCTCAGGAACACGTGGGCTCCAAGATAACCAAATTAATCATTCTAACCTGTAAGTGGCTGTCATCAGTATTATTATTTTCATCATATAAATTATCTTCCAGATTAGGTCATATGCATTTTGAGATCCTGTGGTTTCCTAGCAACTCCTCTTACCACTCTACATGCAGACACAGTGTGCCGTTTTCTTTTCCTTTTTTAGACTCTCCGTGCAGAAGTTATTTTCAGTAACAGTGATCTCAGGCCTGGCCCTAATGACCTTTAGTCGGTCACATTTGTGGGATAAGATGCAGAAGAGAGCTTTCCCCCCTGCCCCAAAAGCCATTTGCAGCAGGTGGCCAGAACAACATGGCCCTCCACTTGTCTGTCTTCTGTCCTGCAGACTACAGCACTGAGCTCTGCAGGACAGGGATGACAAAAGCATACCCACATGTGTTAAAAACTGGCAGAATTTGGAAGACCCCATCACCTAATTCTCTAGGTTTCTGACAGCAAAACACATGCCAGTACATAGTATGGGTCCCTGCAAAACACTGCTGCTTCAAAGCTTGTGTGGGGTGCCCGAAGTGCAAGGCTTTTGCCTCTGTAATTTACTCCTCGCCTGATCTGTCAAAGCATACCTCTGCCAGCCAGCCAAGTCCAGGCTGATGCATTCCAACAGATCACACAAAAGTCCTCCGAAATGGCCAGCTTTTACCTGCTTCCACACTGTAACCCCAGTCTTATGCTGCTGCCGGGTGCCCTTCACGCCCTCAATCCACTCTGCCCAGTCATAAAAACCAGTGTCGAACCAGATGGCAGAGGGGAGCGCTCTGCTGCACTTAAACCCTTTGTTACTGTCAGGCACGATCAAAGTACTGCGTCCTGCGTAAACACGACATGTACCTAAATATCACGTAAAGCTTGTGCCACTTGATAGATAGGCCTTCCAAACAATGCACATTTACACGCAGACTTTCACATACAAACACGAACTATGGTTTCAGAGTTGTTTCTAGTCCAACGTGGGAAACTGTCTGGAGGGCCAAACCAATTTCAGGCACCAATTTTAATTAACTTCTCTAGCTGAGTTAATCAAGATATCTACCAACTTTAATCATGATGGGGACACAGCGTTAGGTGATGTGACTATCCTAGACAGTCTTCTGTGCAAAGAGAATAGGATTAACTTCTGTCCTGCCCCACTGACATTTTTTAAAATAACAACGTCTGTTCTAAACTACAAAAGCTATGGGGCTTAATTATTTAGACAGCTAGTGGCCCTGTTTCAAAGAAGAAAAGAGAACAGACCTCAGAAACGAACCATCTCCAGTCCACGTGGAGTAGAGCTATTAATATTTGATCCCCTGCTAGCCTGGAGGCAAAGGGAATAATGTTCATTACAAGAGCCTAAGACTGAATCCACTTTAACGATTGAACTGAAGATGAGGATGAAACCTTTCCTGCTATAGGTGAGGTGAGTAAGTTGGGGGACTCTAGTAATTCCTTCAGCAAAGGCGCTGATATTTTGTCAAGCGTTGAAAGAAAGGGAAGTCTTTTGTGGTTGCCATCAGAGCCCCGCTGTAAAGACCATCACTGGATCCAGTATCCAATCCTGATTATGGAAGAGAGAAGATCATTGCAAAAAGTAAGGAAAGTCACATACTTGCAAATGGAAGAAATAATTTAATGGAACTGTAATTAACAGGAACAGAGCGACAATGCCACGTAACTGGGAAATGGAATACCCCTCAGTCCCTTATCCCCTGCTCTCTCCCCATAACGCAGCTTCAATAGCAGTAGTCTCTGCATTTTTTTGTTCCAGATTACAGTCTCAGGCCAGTCTTACTTGGGGCCTAGAGCAACATGGCAGTTTGGGAAAGTCTTCAGAAAAACTGAAGATCCAATTTCATTTTCTTGTTGTATCCTCAGTCTACATCTTGCAACTACAACTCGTGCCCCTTTCACAGGGTGACCAGATCGCCCTGTACCTCAGCCCCAGTACAGAGCAAGTTTCATCAAAGATTTCACTCTCGTATACCGACTTGGAGTCTTAACATTAAAATGGGACAATGAAATCTAGGTGGAGTATAGAAAAGAAAGTCAGTTTTGGATGTCCCCATTTTGGGGTGTCAAAAGAAGACCTATTTTTCAGACTGGTCATAGTCTGCGTCACCTAATTAACGCTGCAAACTAGCATCCTGTACATGTCTTTGCCTGAGAAATTGTCTGCTTAAGCAGAAGCTCTTAAGGTTAAACAAATCTTTCAAATATTGAGGGCCAGAGTCACTCACGCATGTACGGTAATAGAGCTCCTGGAAATATTACACTCTCTGGACCCACTGCAGATATTTGCCTCTTGGCTTTACTCTTCCTACAGTGTATACCCATTAGAACCTCTAATTAGAAAGGAAAATCACGAGTTCCATGTTATTTAAAAGATTATGCAGCATTTTAAAATACAGCACAATGTAATTAGTTTTTAATAGCCACAGCTATTTCATGTATTTACTTTTAATGGTGTTTGAGTCATAAATTAACACTAGAAAAGAAAAAGGCAAATCAGCACTTGACAGAGAAGCAGGCAACTACTGAAAAGAAAAACTGAAACGCTAAAAACTGTGTGATTAAAAAGAAAGAGAGCCACCTTAGTTTTTCTCACTTGCTTTATTCTGGACTGGTTTTTATCATTTAGCTTGTCCACCTGGAGGTCAAGAAGGTCAGGGATAAATAAAAATGAGAAGAGCTGAATGTCTGCGTTGTCACAGAGTGACTTCTGTCAGTTTGTAGAGAGATGCATATTTTTGGGCAGTCTTATATTATCAGATACCAAAGCTAATAAACAAGCACTGCCACTGCAGAGGACACGAGGAACAAATATGGTGCCTTTCCCTACTGCAGGATGATGAACGTAGACTTTTTCATTAGTATTTCCCAATATTAAATTAATAACCTATGCTACTTGACTGGTAAGTGGAGCAAGGTACCAAATCTCCCTCTCGGCTGCCCTCCCTCTGAATGACTGTTACTCGCCACTTGTACTGCAGCAGCATCTCCACCATCACGAGGACCGGGTGTCACCGTGCTAGCTGCAGTGCAAGCAGAGCAAGTGACAACACGGATGTCAGAGCACAGAGCTGAAAGATAAAGAGAGGATTAAACAACCAAGCACGTTAGAAAGAAGGCGAGCCATGAAAGCAACACACATGCACAGCACGTACACACCGCTAGATCACATACTGTCATACCGTCCTCCTATGCCAGGAACATGTCCCAGACAAGCGTCTCTAGTTGCTGGGCATCTCACCCCCCAAAAATGACTATTAACTTTTGAAAGGATAAACAAATCTGCAGAACCCCATTTCTTATCTCTGGAAAGGCCATTAACGCTCCGTGGCAGATTATGTTCTTCAGACGTACACGCTCATTGACTCCTGGGCTAGCTGTTCTCAACAGCGCCTTGTCCTGTCTGCGCACCCCTTGTATTTCACCCCCAGGCTTTTTCAGGTACAAGAAGAACCTGACATTTCCCTCCTCCTGATATTGCCAGCACAGGACCGATCACTTAGCGTGCCAAGGTATAACTTCAGTTTGTTTGCCTTCTTCACAGAAAGCCCGACTTGCAAGGATTCGAGTGGCCAAAACAGGCAGCTCCAACGCTTACCTTCACAGCAAGCGCAATGGCCTCCTGAACGAAGCCCTCGAGCTGACGGTGAGTGCAGAGATAACATCTCCTTCCGCAGAGTTTGCAAAGCTCCCCATTCCCACTCCTCTCCCTGGGCTCCCTCCCCTTCTCTCTCTGTTGCCACCTAATTGCTCGTTATCCAGCGTGGCAGCCTCACACACGGGATGGCATTATGCTGTAATTATGCTCTCATGCACTGTATGTGCTGTGTGAAGGGACAGCTGGAATCCAGCTGTAAGATTGGATGGGAGGAAAAAGCTTCCTTGAGCTAGGAAAGGATCTGACCTTCCAGCAACGATCAGGTTCACAGTTCCCTCAAAGCTCTCTGTGCAATGGAGCTGTTCCGATTTATACCACCCAGGCTCTGCCCATACTATAAATATCCACTCTCTTTCAATATACAGTTATTTATTTTCAAGAGTCTCCCTCTAACATGGACTATCTGATCATGCTCAACAGGACAGGAAGATATTCCCTGTTTCAGGCAGTTTCATGGTGGGTTTATTTTTAACAGAAAGGCCTCTGGAGGCTAATACTAGCTATTCGTGAGAAGAGAAGTTTTAAGTGTGTCAGATTGCTCAGCAGAATCAGTGAAAATGAGAGGAGGTTATTACATTAAGCCTGATCAACACCAGAGCAGGTATTAGCACATTTCATGGATTTCATTTCAAATAAATCAGCCTTTCGTGCACGTGGGGAGCAAAGAGCGAGATGAAGAATACTTAATTGAGCCACCAGAGCTGCCTAGCACTTGTTCGTGCATCCTTACTTGGGCCCTAATCCTTCAAACGTCTACTATTTTCCCTGGCACGCATCCTTGCATTTGTAAAATCAAAGCTGAAAAACCTTTTCAGCTCATGGTGAAAGCTGCTCAGTGGGACCCGAGCCCACTCCTACCCAAGTTCAGTGGGTACAGCACACAGAGGGACTTGTGTTGCACCTTATTTTGCATGTAGGATACTACTCAGTGCAGACTGAGATAGAGGAATCCAGCCCTTTACAACTGGAATAGTTTTTAAACTGACTCTACAAAAGCACTTCGCATGAAATACAGATTTGGAAGGTAGGATGCCCAGATCAGTTTCTGTTCTCCCCTCCAAAACAAGTTTGATCCTTCTGACTACACATCAAACGTCGTCTCCTGCTCTGCGAATGGCAGTGACACTCAGAAAATCTGTTTCTTGAACCATATGTTGCTGTTGAGCAGTTCAAGAAAGTTTCTTTATCAAGAATATGAGAGACCAGGAAGACTGGTCACACCTAGTCCGGAGCCTTATCCCCATACAGGAAAATTCTACTATGTCATTACCCAGGAACATGCAAAGAATTTTACTACAAATTTAAAGCTTCCTTTTGAGCTTTAGATTTCTAGCTTTTAAAAATGCCAGAAGAGCTTAGCAGGGACACTCAGTTTGCACTTGATCTTCCAGCCTGTCATCCCAACAAGAATCTCCTCACTTCTCTTGTCAACCAAAACTCCCTGCCAAGACCACTCACAAAGAGCAGCTGACGCACCAGTGCTTAAGTCCAAAATGCATGAGGTTGAGAGAAATATTTGGCTGAATGGGTTCACTTCCTGGCACTTGCCCAAAAATAAGTGGAAGAAGGGTCATTTTGTTGGCTACAAAGCTACTGTAGACACAGGAAGGAAAACAAAAACATTTCTAACGAGGTTCTAGAGGATTTTTTTACCCATTAATAACTAAATTTAGATATACAGCAGCACCTAGAGCAGGGCTTCCCAAGCTTTTCTGGGTGCACCTTGTTTTCTGGTAGGCTGATAGCTCTAAATGCTAACATGACTCCCCCACAGCCCAGTAAGAGCCACAAATCCTACTTTGAAAAGCACTGAATATTGTGTACATTTGTATTAATACTTTGTAAGAAAATACCCCCACCCGAAGGAACTTCCTGTTAAAACAGACAAAGGGCATGGGGAAGGAAGGATTACCATCCACCTGCGGCATACATGAATATCATTTACTAAACCAAGAAGCTTGCCAAAGCCATGCCTGGCATCTGCACGACGACCAGGAAATGATCTTTGACTACCTGAGGACTAGCCTCATACCTGAATCAAGAACTGAGACACGTCTCTCCATCCACAGGTAGTGGCATTAATTAATGACAGAACCGCAGAGCATTCTTTGTTGTAAAGGTATACACGACCGTTTGAACTCCACAAGGCAAGATTTTACGTCCTTTCATTTTATGGCAGGAGAACAATCTATTCTTAAGAGTACAAAATGTGAATGACAGCATAGTCTAGCCAAATTTTTTAAGCTGTAAAAATATGAAGGAATGTGACTTCTGTAGTAGCTATATTAGGGACCAAAATATTATCTACATACTGTGCATATCCGTCAGTCAAATTAGTACCAAGCTGCTTCATTGGTCAGATACACATCCCATTTTGATACCTTGTCCAGGACTCAGGCTAACTTTCATGGACTTCACATGGCCAGATTGCCATTGGGCTGCTTTGTTACCCAGCACTAATTCCAACTGCAATTACTACGTGGCCATGACTAGATATTATCACTTTCATCATTAGCAATCACACAGTACTGTGACCAATGTATGACTGTTGTAGTGCCCAGCAGATTGCCCTGCAGTCTGACCCCCTGAGGGTTTACCCAAGGAAAACAGCGGCCCCAGAACGTATCCTGGCTGTGGCTCCGCACTCAAACCAATAAATTGAGGAATAAGGACTGTTGAAGATTCCAGCACACGTGCCAGAACGTCCTTTCGTTAGCACCAGAATGAATACACTGACACCATCTTTCAAGGGAACAGCACATCTTCAGCCTGTAGCCTTGTATCAAAGTAAAGAAAAAGCAAAGAACAGGATTTATCCAAGGACAGCAGCAGGAAGGAGTTCTGCTCCTAGCAAGAATACACACTCTTGCTTCAGAAACATGTGGATTTGTGGCATTTTGCATTTGCCATCTAGACATGAAGGACTCAGACCGTTTTCTTCTCATTTAGAGAGATTTTTAGTGGGCTTTATGTCAGAAGTGCTCAAGGGATGGTGAGCTTCTTCCCATGGCAGCAGCCTACATATCCTCTTAGCGTTAATCTCCTTGTACAGCTAGCTGAAATTCCCTTTTAGCTAAAATGCTAGGAGGTGTATATCCTAGGAACAGTAGGTTGTGAGGTCTTTTCAAAAGCAGAATCTGCTTAGCCATAGATAAGCCTTATAGCCATTCTCATGGGAAGGGACAGTCTAACCACCAAACCAGTTCATCTCGGTTCACCAGTGTCCAATTTTGCGTGCTGAAGCACTAAGTAGAAGAGGTAAAGTGGAAGTATTTTGGATTTCAGAACTGACACTACAATGTGTTTCAGTCTCCCTCCAAGCAACCAGCAGTTCACTGAATGTCTTCCAAGAACAAACTGAATGGTAGCTGGCATCAAATCCTTGCAAAACTGGCATCCCAGCTCAGAAAGCAAACCATCTCCTCTCCTCCCCCCCACCAGCTTTTTCATTACAGCCAGACTCTTCTAATGAAGACACAGATTTTGTTTGCCTGCAGTAGCGTAGGTACGACTGATGCAATCTCTATAGGTATACATTCCTCAACAGTACCATCAAAATGCCAAGCGTTTGTGTGATGTTGGCACTCTCACTGTCCTAGTGAGACCACGTCCAGTAGTTCCTGCAGATCTCATTCTTAATTTGCACGCTAGGATGTTCTCGGTGGTTGCATGCTCTTTGTTTCTGAAAACACTGAGCTGACTGAAGAAAAAGTGAAAGAAAGATAAGGTAGGAGTCATACTCACTGATGCTGCACTTTACTCCTGGTCACTGCCATCCCTTGATCCATTGCCCTCAGCGGCAAGCCTAGCCTCAGGAGGGAAGGCAGAGGGAAAGACTAAGTTGTGCTGCCAAAATTTAACAATTGGCTTAGGTCTTCTGCCAGAGCTACGGAAGCTCAATCTTTGCTTTCAGATTCTATTTAGACCTCCTCTCAAGCAAATCCTCATAAAAAGGTACTGTTTACAATATGTGCTCTTTCTCTCTCTCCTTTTCCAGTGTTTTAGTGCAGCATCATATTTGCTTTAGGGTTTGCAAGGACCTCCATGGGAAATATTCCAACACAGACTTCAGCAGAGTCAGTAATCTCAGCAGGGTACAAACAGGACCTGCTCGATGTGTTAGCTCACCAGGAGGATTGTTAATAAGAAAAATGGAACTGATTTTTTTTAGGCCGCTGCTAAAAATACATCTGGGAATGCTCCATCTTCCAAAACAACAGCAACAAAAAAAATCCATAACCTGCCTAAGATGCATTCCCACAGGAATCTATTAATTCTGTGTACAGTAAGTCAGCCTTCTTAATGTACCGGTTCAGCTATGTTTTGGCATCTGTCAGAGCTATTCCTTCACTTAAGGATCACAGAACCATCCTGGAAGAGGCATCCAGAACAGGCATTTGCAGTGAATCACTGGGACACATGGGTGTATTTAAAAGCAATGCTTTAAGCATATCTGAATTTGACCCCCTTGAGAGCAACAGACATCTTGGCACTTCTGCCAAGATGTTCTGTTGTGTCTCCCATCCCACCCATTTTCTCTCTTGAACAGTTAGATACTGCTGTTTCGTGTCTAAGCAGAGATTCAAGCCATGCATGTCAATTTTTGACTTTCAGATTTAGGCATTACAGAAGACACCAGGCACCCCTTACTTACGGAGCACAGGGAAACATTTTACAACCCCTAATTGCCATTTTAATGCATGTAATTGTCTTTGAAAATGGTAGTCATCAAAGACACATGCAGATTAATGCGTCATGAAATCACAGTGAATTTCAAGATCAGGAGCTTTAGTAGTAGTAAGAGAACATCCTTAACAACCCAGATCTTAAATCTGCCACCACAGAACAGAGAAAATGAGAAAAATAATCCTGCCTCTCAAATAGCACAGAAACTCTCTAAACAACACCTATTGCTTCTTTTCCTTCCATTTCTGAGGTTTATCTGATCATCAGATCACAGGGTAAGTGACATGCTATATTTTGAGGAATGTAAGGATCTGATTCACTAGCACAGTACAGAGATCAAAAATACAGAGTACTGGATTTCTCCCCCACACTCAAGGTGTCTAAATTGCCCTGTTGCAGCTTTGATGAATGCTTGATGCCAAGCTTTCTGCATGAGCAAAACATCACGCACATACTGAACTCAAGCTCCTAACCTTTTATCCATTTCCATTTCAGCGGTTTCAAGCAGATCAAGCCCCTCAGCTTAACAAAAGCACAGAGATTGGTCTGAGATCTGTAGCTTATCCTAACCACTAATAACACTGCAGTCTGAGCAGTCTCTTTCCCAAATCACCACACGCACACATACCTGATGCAGAAGCCAAGAATAACCAGCAAAGAGCCCCAATAAGTCTTTCCAACCGAGAGTCCTTAAATAGGCATGCCACAAGCAGTTCATCCTCCTCAAGTCTTCCTATATTCTCCTAGGAGGGACCACACCTTTTAATAGCTTTCCAACCTAAATACTCTCAGCTGTACCCAATCCCTTCCCAGATGGCACAGGCTGCCTGCTTGACTCTAAGCACACCCTATTCTCTGCATTAGCTTACAAATTTGTTAGCCACATTTCAGCAGTTTGAGTACACAGGGGAAACGAGGGAATGCTGGTCCCCAATTGTACAGGTGTTGCTGTACAATGAGTCAAGTATCTGGATTGTGAGGTTTTTGAAACAGGCTTGCCTTCTTCTGGTTTTGTGCTAATGATGTAGAGGGTTCCTGGGCAGTTCATAGGGCTCCTGGGCACTGTGTTACTAAAACATAAATCACAGTAAGCCATCATACTGAGTGAAAGCCACGAGCCATAAGAAACTAATGAAGATGGGACCTTCCTTCTCCCAGGGAACTGCTGCCACATTTCATGTGAACATAAACCCTTTGCCACTGCTGCACAATGCTTCTTCATTTGCCATATCCTTGACTAGGATAATTTATATAGATTAACTCTTACAGAAGTAGTGCCTGCCTGTTTCTCCGTTCTTGCTGCCTTTCAAAGAAGGCTTTGCCACAGGAGGAGCTACGCACCTTCAGTTTGCACCAAACCCAGTCCTAAGGACCTGCTATAAACTCTCCACCAACAACCATGTACACTACCATAGGGAAGAGCAGCCCCCTTTTGATACGCTGCGGGTACAAAGTGCAGAAAACAATCGGTCACATCCACGAAGAGGAGAGACAGAGCCAGGAGCCCTGTCTCTAGAAACAGCATGACAAAGTCCAAGACACGAAGCCTGGATGCACATTTTTTGATCTGGCGTGCAGCCATGACTCAGGAGGCTTTGGCAATAACACAAGCAAGTTCCAACAGGCCCAGCTCTGTGCAGCCCTGAAGGTCCGGCAGAGCCAGGCTTTCGGCTCAGCAAAAGCAAGACAGCTTGTGTTTTGTCTCCTAACAGAGACTAGAGTTCAGAGTACATCTGTTGGCATTCAAAGGTCACGTCAAGCTTAAAAGTCGTAATGTTCTTTTGAAAAATAAAACAGCACAGGTTCTTTTTTTTCTTTACCTTCTGGTTCCTAAGCCTTCACGTCATACATCAACAGTATCTCCCAGGTTTCCTCCACAGCTACAAAATGGCTAGAAGCACACTGGTTTTGAATCAAAGCTGAGCTCCTCACCTGAGCCAAATCATTAAGAAAAAAAATTAGGTAACCTCATAAGAGTAATGAGAAACACCTGAGAGCTGGCAACACTGAAAGTATCTTTATCCCTGTGAAAGCTAATGCTGGTAGTTCTGCTTGTTTTCATGGTTTTACACCTGGTTTGGGTTTTCGTTCCCCCCCCCCTGTTTTTCTGGCTATTTAGGGATCCACTGAAGATGAACAGCATATGACTAAAGGCACCTCCTTAATTGAAAGCCAACATCACCACCTGCTGCACTGCCTGGAAAAAACAACCGTAAGTAGCAACACAATCCTTTTACATCTTTCTATGTCTTTGTGCCTGGCCCAGGCTTCGTATGGGAAAGACGTGCACACAGATGCTCCGAAGTGGCGCTCAGACATACTCAGTAGACCTACAAACGATGCCAGAGGGGGCTGATGCTCAAGCTCCCAAGAATATTCTGCAATGGGATAAATGCACTTTATTCCATTGTCTGCTTAAAAAAAAAAAATTACTGTGCAAAGGGATAAAGACGTGATTATCTGCTACCCACAGTCATCTTCACCAGTACAAAGTCAACAGCAGGTTGATCAGTCAAGTTCACTTGAACACAAGTAACTTTTCAGCATGGGGTTAGGGAGATCCTATCAACAAGGTGTACATTAAGTTTAATTGCTTCAGTGCTTCTGAAAGAGAACTAAACTGCGTTTGTCTTATGCTGTCAGTCACACGTCATATATACTCATCAATTGTGCTAATTAGTAATAAAGACAGCTCTGCTGCCTCAGGAGAAGGAAGCTGCTGTCAGCAACTCCAAACCACAACCTGGTCACCAGCACCAACAGGCTGGAAAAAAAGAACCTTTAGCCCTTTGTATGGCACAGAGCAGATGAACTCCCTTAATGGGTTTAAAGGTTGCACAGATCTTTTCTCGCTACAGTTCTGGTTACAAGAGCAGGTAATTTATCTCAAAGCCAGTCAAGCAGATTCTATAACAATGACTTTTCTGTTCGTGTCATGCAAGGTGTTGGAGTGAGGACTTTATTTTTCATTATTAAGTGATTCTGTAGGCAGAAGTCTCTTGGAACATTTCAGATATTTATTTGATACATATGTTTTACTTCTAGGTATATATAAAAGGTTCTGCAGTAAAGGAACACATTATCTATACCATGATTCATTCTAGAAAGAATGAAGAGAGGTTAACATTTGAAATATTCATGCCTTTTTCTATCTGCATCCATCATCAAATGTACTTTTGATTTCTGACTTGCAAGAGCTTTCTTTTAGATAAATCACCTTCACTTCCATAGTTTGGCTTATGCTGGAATAACTCCACGTAGGCTTCAGCGATACACTGGAAGAAGATGACTGGTTAATTGCAGTGACCTGCTGAGTACAGCTGGTTTATCACAGTGAGCTCTAAAGGTCACCATTCCAAGGACAGTGAACTGATTCTTCCTGTATCAATGACTACTGAATTTATTTTATAAGGCTCACCTTGCCTTTATTTCTAGCCATTTTAGATGTTACATAACAAGCAGACATTTCACAATCTGACTCTTTAGTTTAGAACTTTCTGCTTAAAAGCTTCACTGGTATGACCCATATTTCTCAAGAATAGTTTCATTTGGAAACTTTAACAAATGAGCTGAGGCAAACACAAGCTGACAGCCCTGCCTCCAGGGTCTGCCCTTGTAAGGCCCCGACTTTGTAAAGGCTTATAGAAATTCTGACCTATGCACAGGGACGGTGGACATCTCTGGGAGCTGCGTGAGTCGCTCCATTACTGACGAGCTGGTTAGGGTGCTGGAAGTAACGTGGCCAAAGCGTATCCAAATTTGTGGATGTATTAGCCTACCACACTAACAAAGCTAGATTGCCTCCAGCACGCAAGCCTGCTCCGACAGTGAGTCTCAGGGGTTGAAAATGTTCCAAACGTTGCTTTTTTCAGCAAAGAATGGCAATAATAGTGATACTTTGAATTTTGATTAAAACCTAGAGGGAGAATCTGCACAATATTTAGTGTGTTTTCCCCCTCATTTTTCAGCCAGTTATTACCATGATGTTGCATCAAATCACATAGCAAGTTTGGATTCTGGCCTGAAATTATCTATCAAAATAGTTCAATCAGGTTGTGCGGAAATTCTATAGTTCACGTAATCTATTAAAATACCATGCAGGAGTTCTCCTCCCAAAAATTTAAATTATAGTAAAAGAATTTTTAAATACTGAAGAGTCATTTTGTAACCAAGTTGCAGGAATGGAATGAGGAATGTACCATGGTTGCAAACTTGTTTCAATGGGCAATTCACCTTTCCTTAAACTAGGCAGAAGGATTCTAAAAGTAGATTATTTATTGTCATGGTATCTGCGGTCGTCACTAGCATACAGCCTTACAATTGAATGGCTGTGAATGGCTCACAAATCTGGTGTGCCAGATGACAAAGTGACCCTAAAGTACCTCTAGCTGCCATAACAGAGGTTACTTTGTCATATTAACACAACAGATGGAGTTTGTTCAAACAAAAGGAGGTTTTTTTTCCACTTGTTTGAAATCCCAGATTGAGTATGGACATTCCCATGCCATCTTTTCTCCAAATGCTGAGTGCATCGAATCCAGTCCTTCAACCCAAACCTTTCTTCTGGGTTTCCACAGAGCACGAACAAAACCCATATCCATTGGTGACCCAATGGCAATACAATCCCAATTCGTTACTTGTGAATCAGCCGCTGAAACTTTGTTTTCCTTTGCCTTCGGCTCTCAAAAGATGAAAGTAATAAAGTTGTTCTATTTTGTTCTATTTCCAAGAACATAACATTAAAAAGCTTAAGTGTGAGAAGGAAGGAACAAAGGGGTCTGATTCAGGCAAGGTTTGGTGACGAGAAGGTCCGGTTGCCCATTCAAACTTGAGCGAGCCGGCTGGAATGCTGAGGCAATAGATGCAATGCTGGGACTAAACTTCTGAATGCCGGAATGGACAATCAATTGTGTTTTTATCTTTTGTTGGCATGTTGTCCCGTAGGGATTGTCCTATCTTGTGGATGATCCCCTGTTATCTGTACGAACTTCCACCATCAAGGTATTTCCTTTTTAATTCAATCTGTTTTCTCTATGGTCTCTGTGACGTGTCTGGAGAGTGTTTGCTTCCTTTCTCGTTCCTGGTCTTGTCCTTGGGAGTTTGTGCACGTGGCTCTTTTTGGCTATCCAGTGCTCTTGTTTCCTGTGAGAGTTGTTAGTTGTTTCAATGAAAACTGATGGCTGCCTTCACCATAGTTGCTTTTGTTTCCCATCCTTTCTGATGCTGACAGGGACTGGATAAAGTATGTTCGCTAGAACTGCTTGGGTGTTCATACACGCACATAAGAGTTCGTTCTTTCAGGATTTCTTGTTCCTTGGCACAAAAACTCTTTACAGATTCAGCTTTCTGAATTTCCTTCCCCTATACACTTCCCACTCTCACCTGCCACGTTTATTTCCACTCAGCACCCAATGAACTGCAGGTATGCTTTGCACCCAACAGCCAATACAAGCAACATCCTGCAATTCAGCTATATGTCAAGATGGTCATCCAAATACAATACAATCCTGTCCTCAGAGACAAAGAAAAAGGAGCCTAAATCTCCTCTTGGGTTTCATAACCATGTGGCATTGCAGACTTTTTGAAGCCACTTCTGGAATCCAGACACAAAAAGAAAAGGAAATTCAAACACAATGTATTAACCATCTCAGACTACATAAGCAAGGCAGCATGGACAGACTATTGTCACTGCAACGGCTTCCCTTATTCCCCTACTGGCAGGAGAGCAAAGTCTTCTCTTGGTTGCAGTGAGTGGAAGGACAGAGTCGTTTCTTTCAAAGATCTGCCTAGTGCGAATATTTTCAGGCACAGAGGCAGAGAGCATCTTACACAGACGAGGGGCTGACACATCCCACCGACCTAGCGAAAGGTGCCGTTGAAAACAAACTGCTGTTGGGCCAAAGCTGTTGGTGTCACCAGAGAGTAACGGCGCTATTCTTTTCCCTGCCAGAACCACGAATTCATAGATGAGCAACTGTTCGAGCAGAACTGCATGGAGAGCTCAATGCAAAACTATCCTTCTTCTCGGAGCCCCTCCTTGTCAAGTCACCACGGACTGACCACCTCCTGCTGTTCTCGCCGTAACAAGAAGACCACTCACCTTCCCAACTCCAGTGTGCCAGCCACTCGCCTCCGGAGTATGCAGGAGCTCAGCACCATCCACATCCAGTGCAGTGAGCAGCCCTCACTTACGACAAGGTACAGTAAGTAGGCTCTTGCTGCTAACTACTGCATGCAAACCTCTGAAGTGCATTATGCAACTGAACGTTCTTGCAGGCCTATTCTCCAGCCAGGGAGAGGGGTCTAGTTCTGGAAGCATCTTTGTTTCCCTCCTTCTAATGACAACCCAAGAAAAGTGGCTCCTAGCTGTTCTGGGAAGAACCAGGTCAAAGCTAGACTCTAGTGCAGCTCTTCTCTGGCCAGACTGGAGAGAGAAGAATGAATTCCAGCTGAAACCTGCCTGTGAGGTGCTAAGCACACAGGCAGGAGCCAGCAGTTCCCAGCTGTGAGCCACTCACCAAAGCTGGCACAGGACCACTTCAGAGCCTACCTCCCAGGTAGCCCAGTACTTTCAGGCCGTTACTGGGAGCAGGCAAAGACAACTGGCTAATCAGCGTCTGTCAGGAAAAGCTGTTAGAGAGCTGTACACACTGACATGGCCCACCAGGGACACTCACTTCACTGATTTTCATTGCCCAAAAGTCTAAATCGCAACTGTAAGCATCACTGGGAAACAAATAAGGAGGAATTTCACAATGGTGTCTTAGTAGCTCCCATCTAAAAAGCCATTAGTGACACGGGTGAAGAAGTGTCTCAATAGCAAATTTTGAAATTTTCATTTTATACATAACTTGCTGAAAAAAATCATTTCTTCACCATATCTTTCTTGCAAATCCTAAATTACTTTCTAAATCCCCCTCAGCCCATTAAGCTTCTTGTGCACCGGGCTGTTTTGAACTTACCATTCTTCTCCTCCCTGCTCCTATCAAAGGGATCTAGAAACCGAAACAAAGCTGCCTTTAGGGCAGCAAGCGATTACTTTGTGCCAGGGTGAAGTCAGAAGGGCATTTCAGAGAATGAATTATGAATGAATAAGCACAAAACAAGTCTCTGGCTATTGCAGTTTCAAGATGACAATAGTTTAAACCAGTACCCGAAACAGTAATTCAGGGGAATGTCAACTATTCTGCCTATTTCAGTGGGTGCTAAATCCAGATGCCAGTGATATTTTAAATGTCAACGTTGTTTGTTATTTCACTTGCTTACCAAACTGTGTAAGAATGGAGAGAGAAAAAAAGCTTTGAAGTTGTTTTTCATGTGGAATGCAACTAACTGGGTGTACTGGTTACCACTGGCAGAACCACCCAGTCCCTAAGACTGCCCCACTCTCAGCTTGTGACTGAGGCAACCGGGGAGCAGAATGGGTTCTGCCGTGTTCTTGGGATGCTTGAGCGATCAAGAAACATCCTCTTGGTGAGTCACTCTGAGATAACAACAGCAATAGCTTTCCAACTGGGAGCTTTAAATTTTAAAAGGACAGGCCTTGTGTTTAAAATGAACATGTTGGGCTGGTAATAGCAGACTCCTGTAGCTGTGCAGATGCACAGAAATCAACCTATCATTTTCCCTCTGTAATTAATTATAGGATGCAATTGATGCAGATCTAATAAGAATGCTCCCAGCTGCCAGATCCTTGAAACTACTGCAGAGAGATGAAAAAATAGAAAAGATCAAGGGACAGTGAATTTGAAAGAGGCATTTGAAATGCAAGGAAGACAACATCTCTTTCTCAGAAAGAACTACCTGTGCTCTGAAAAGATACAGTACACAGGACAGTATATTTAGATGTCCTCTTAATTAAACTAGAATTATGCAAGAATGAAATGGAAACATAGAATGGTTTGCCCTGTTAAAAGCTGTATCCTAACCAGGGGGAGTATTAAAAAAGCTCAGTGTAATCTCGGCAGAAATAAATGATGCCTTGCAGGAACTGGGGGGAACATTTAAGTGGAGTCTTCTGAATATTTCGGTGCCCTTAGTTCAGAGGAATGATACTGATTAAGAACAACAACCATTCCCATCCTTTCTACTGTCTGGTTTTAAAAAAAAAAAAAAAAAGCAAACACTAAATCTGTTTTCTAGTCGTTCCAGTCTCAACATGAAATCAGATGATGGGCTGAGACCGAACTGCAAAACTGCCCAGATAACGACAGCCATCATCAGCATCCCCACGCCGCCAGCACTCACGCCAGAGGGCGAGAGTAGGCCTCCGCCCAGCAGCCCCAGCCACTCCACGAACATTTCCACCACCACCACAAGCAACATAGTCAAGGTCTCTGCCTTGTAAGACGTCTCATGCACAGAAGGAGGCTGGAAGACCAGTGCCCCTCTCCCTCCACACCTCCATGTTCCTTTCTTGCTGCAAATTGTGCCTGGATGGACCAATCTGACATTTTGTCATCGAATTAGCAATGGAGACCTAACGAGGCAGCTTTCTTCAGACTCGCATTCATGCTGTGGACTGAGGAAGGATTAGGAGAGGGAAGAAGAGGCTGGTTAAAGGAAAAACCTGCATGGAGAGCGTGTTGTGCCATGGTACAGGGCAAAAATCACGTGCGGAGGCTGGAGGGCAAGAATCATCATGGCAACAAGAGAGTCAATAAAGAAAATGGAAATATAACACTGTGTATCGCAGCACCTTTTTAAAGGTTTTTAATGGATAATATTTATTCATGAGGAAATGACTGAAAAGGTGAAAAACAATGGATTTTGTGAATTTTTTTTCTTCATGGAGCAGAACCTTTAAACCAACCAAAATTTCACATTTTTTTTCTTTTATAGGAAAAGATTTAGACAAAGAAGCCACCTGTCACAGAAACCTATTTCCATTCCTCTGTGTGTGTGCGTGCGAGTGTGCAGCAGAACCACATGAGCAATGCTGAATTACAGAGAGCAGAGCATGTTTCCATGATTGGGTGCACAGTAGGAAAATACAAGCGTATGTCAGCACATATATGTGCACACGCACACACACACACACAACTGTTTCACCCTGGATGGCATTCTTTATTTAGACAATTTTGTATCCGCCTTTTAAGTCAATACAGTGCAATTGCAAACAGTGTGTTTGTCTGCTAATTATTGTCTGTGAAAACATATTTGTGGAGAAAAAAAAAAAAAAGACAGGCTTTAGTAGAGTTTTAGTCCCACATGGGTATCAGCTTTCTATTTTTGTTATCATTTACTTGTAAGAGTGTGACTAGACTACCAGTTCTGTATTTTTAAAAAGAAAAAAAAAAAGGTAGGATTTTTTTTTTAATACTGTACACACAAATGGCAAAGAATGAGAAAGCACTGAACTCAACTGCATCAAGCGTTCATAAGTCTAACAGAGGTTTCTTGTAATGTATGCCCATGCTTTTTTAGTTTTGTTTTCTATATATAAATTTCTTAGCTAGCACTGGACATACAACCCATTGTAAATAGTAGCCAAATAATGTCTGGATTTATACTTGATAATAATTAACCCCAGAGCCAAATATCTTGCATGGACAGAGAGGTATTTGGCTTTTTCACAGTCCTAGGGCTCCAGTTGTCTCATCAATGGCTTCTGGGTTGCACTGATTTTGGGGTAGACTAGGTTAGTGATTTTAGTTCTCCAGTCCCAGCACAGGATCTACAGCATGCATCCACTTGAGAAGGGGGAGCAGTACTGGAGTTTGGAAAACATTTGATGAAGTGTGGTACAGACAGCGTTTTCTTTTTGCAGTTCTACACTTAGTTTGGGAAAAGTCACGCACTTCTAGTCAACCAAAAACTGAAGTAACACTGTGTGGTACTGCCAAGAAGCCAGTACTTCTAAGCAAGCTGTGGTCAGCCCTAGCACCTCTTTCTGAGATCTTTCTAGGAATGGTTTATTGTAAGAAAATACACAACTGATTTCCCCCCACCAAGAGGAGTAACTTTTTTCTTCCCTTCTGCCTTTCTCAGGTCTCCTCTTCATAACGGGTGTGAGCCAGGAAGGGCAGAGTGAGGAACAACGTCACCCACCTTTTCACTTGGCACACACTCTTTGGCTAATTATTGCAGTCATGCACAAACGCCCCTTCAAGGCCCTAGACGCACCCATGAGCGGCGATGTGCCTAGCCCCAACAGCTTGTAGATAATAAGGAAACATTTCAAGCGTCCTGTTTCTGAACAGTGATTCTACCAACACTAGAGTTAAAAGAACTACTCAAAGCATGTTTGAGGCTGATTCAGCAAAGGGATGACTTTTTTTTTAACATCTGTCATAATCTGTCCTGATGGAATATTTATATACACATATACACGCATACACATATAAATACAGACACATACATGTATAGATAGGTAAATAGACCTACATGCTGACTTAAACATACGAGCTAGCAATCTGCTTTGTTACCACTCCTAACCTATTAGTCTATAGAGTGGACTCAGACGGCTGATGCTTTAACTCAATACCCTCCTTAGAAACCTACAACATTCTAGGAATATTAGGGCTATGGCTAAGCCTTCAGTAGCTGCACCAGCTTATAGTCGTTTATTCCAGTGCTGTAATATGTTACCCAAAACTATGTTTAGTCCTGTTTTATATGATTAAAACGCTCTGCCTTTGCTGTTTCCTGTAGGAGGTTATACTGCAGTTAATCTTACCATTATTGAGTTTTTCTTGATGTTTTAATTTAATCGCTCCTTTGCTTTAATTTCATTATTTGTCATCATCTGCTCCCCATCTGAACACCCTCACCCTTGTAGATCAGAGGCCTTGCTCTCCACCACTTACCACCTTGCAACCTCATTTACACTGGCACAGAACGAGGGTTAAATGCTACCGTCCTGACAGGGTACAGCATTCCTTCCAACGCGCAGGAGTAAAGGATTACAAAGAGTCAGGGACTCAACATAGATTCTCGGTGCTGCCTTTCTTATTCCTGATTTACTGTGGAGTGGTAAACAAGCCACTTCATCATCCTGCACCCATTTCTTTATCTGTAAATAGCAATCGTGGCAGCCCTTGTCTAAAGCACTATTGGTGCATTTAATTGCTCTCAATCAAAATGCTTTTTGGGGGAAAAAAAAAAAATCAACATTTTTAAGAGGGGGGAAAAAAAAAGTAAGGAGGAAAACCAGTCCTTGGGGTTTCTGGCTGGCTGCTTGGGCTCAGATTGTCAAATCAGCCACGGCCTTTGTTCTCTTCCACAGAAGAGGAATCATTGTTATCGTTGCTCAAAAATACGTGGCTTGCCTCGTCTACCATTAACTTAGCAGGTGCTGCCCCATGCAGTCAGTACCTCAACACAGACTTTCAGAGGATAAAGACAGACAAAACTAAGGAAGTCTGAGCCTAGAGGAACAGGGCTAAAAATATTTTTAATGGAAGCATTAGCTCCCTTTATACACTGATTGGAAGTAGACTGAGTAATGCTTCCGAAGGCACTTGAAAATATGCTTGTACAAAACCTCCCTGGATTGCCCAACACAGCTACATCCTCGTTATGAGAGCACTGTGCATTCACTGAAACAGCAGAGACAAGGATCTATCGCCATCGTATCAGTGGTTGGTAGGGCATAACAGAGCATCCTTCAAGCAAAGCACAGGGAAAGCATCTGCACAGAAGAGCACGGAAACTGCGCTACAGCCACTCATTCCTACAATAAAGGGAGGCAATTAGGTTTACTAAACTGCAAGGCTCTTTATCATCTTTAAACAGCAACTTATAAACCACTGCTGAGATAAGGCCAAGTCAATCCTGAAAATTCCTAGGCCAGAACTTTAACTGAAGCATTCGGACCAGTCTCTCCAGGGGTCGGTCCCCAGTACTGCCCTGTCCTACCAGCATCCCTCTCCCTTTCTGCATGCCCAGGGCCATACACATACGCTGATACAGACACAAAAGCCAGCACATACCCCTGCAATCCTGGTCATTCCTGATGCATATGGAAGGGGGCTTCTTCAGGTGTGGGCTGCCTCCAGGAGGAGAAGCATCCAGAAACATAGGTAGGTTCTGGTCCTGATACCTATCTGAAAGGCAGGTGGTACAAAACAGCCTGATTAGCAAGACTGCTCAACAAAATGTCAATAGTATGTTGGCAGTTCATTTCAAAAGCCTTCCCCTTCCCCCTAATTCCTTACGACTTTTTATAGTTTCAGAAAAGTTCATGAAAAAAAGAGAAAAACAGATTGTTTGTACAAAAAGCAAGTGGAAGGGGATTATTTTTTCCGTCTTTCATAAAGCAATAGTAAAAATATCTAAGGAGTAACACCTTTTTCCGAGCATTTTGTTTCCTTTCCAAAGTCTTTTCTGAGGGAAAAATATTTTCCCAGATTTTCAGCATATTCTATTAATAGATTTACTCTCTTCTCACCTGGCTAATAGAAGGAATCGCACCCAATTGGCAAAGAATGGTGAGAAATACCTTTCACATCTAGGCTTTGACTTCCATCTACTCTTTCTAAAACCCACCTTTTACTTTCCTTTTCCTTAAAAATCTTAAGGGCATCCATAAAGAGGAAGCCACAGCTAACACATCTTGGTACATAAAAATCAAAGAATTAAAGAAATGTAATCAGTCCTCTGCTAGCACGAGATCCTTCGCTGCAATATATTGCATTGCTTTCTCTAAATTAGATTTAAAGTTCTCCAAGGAAAGGACTCCCACCGCTTCCCTGGAGAGCTTATTCCCGACTAATAGATCCCAACGTCAAGGATTTTTCCCCTGCCGTTCAGCCATAATTCTTTCCTTATTTTTTCCTCCCTTGCTGCCATTATACTCCCTTGCACCATGTTATTCTTCTTTCCACATTGCGAGTTAGCTGCCTACAAGCATAAGAGGAACACAAAACCTTCTACAGCAAATTCTTATCCCAGAGACTACTTTGGTCTGTCAAATAATTATCATCGTTAAAAGTGAACTGGGGAAAAGGTAAACTAAGTAACACATGTGGCTTTAGCGTGGAATAAAGTTAGTAGGTAATTCTAAATACATCCTTCTTTACAGTTGCCAGAAATACTAAATTTGAATCGATGCTACTTGTTTAACCTGAAACAGTCGGTAATATACTAGTACTGCAAACCAGCATTATTTATCATTCTAGTTTAGACAGCTTAAGGGGTGTGCATGAAAATCAGATTAATACCAGCTAAAGAAAGCAATGTTTCTTCAAATATTTTGCTTTTTTAAGTAAAGAGGTTGTAAACATGTTGTATCTTACATGTATCATAAAGGAAATGCAGTATATTAAAAATCACATTTAATTTATGGGTTGCAAACATCCCTTGGATCCTGTAATATTTTTTCTATGTTGGACTATGGCAGAGTTACAAAGTCAGCATTCATGGATGGCTTGCGAACATCAGCATCTTTGAACTGAAGACTTTATACTGCTTTTAAAATTAGGCGAATGATACACCTTTTCCATGTAATTTACCAATCAAATATATCTTAATTGATTTTTTAAAAAAAAAATCACTTATTTTTCTCCAACACTTTAAGCAACTGCACTAGATATATGACTTCAGAGCTCAAGTTTTTAGGCTTCACATTTAATGATGCCATAAACACTCTTCATAATGGTTTTATCTTTCTAAAACTTCAAAAGCAAACTGAAGGCAGTGTGCACATTGATTAGAGCTAGGAGAGTTAGCATCAGGAACCTATGTTCTACTCCTGATTGTCTTGATGAATCACTAAGTGACCTCGAAGAAGTCATTTCACCTCTCTTTGCCAATTATACAAGCTGTATAGAATTGAATACCTCCTCTTTCAATAAGTGAAGCTCAATTCATGAACACCTACAAAATACCGTAGAGAACTCTCGAGAAAGTGTACCAGAAAAGTACTGCTACTTACGTTCAGAATGCAAAAACTGTGCCAGAAACACTTCGGGTGGATCAGTCAAAAGACCAGGTGACAAAGAGCTTGTGAAAATTCCTTCTTGAGTTTTGTTCTCGGTCAATAGTCCGTTACTTTGTGTGTATACGTGTGCACGTGTTTCGTTTATTTTTGATTTAAACTAGTGCTAGTCACAGAAGTCACACAGCTGTCTGGGTGAGAAGTTAACCACCATACCGAATGCTCTTCTCCGCTCTGTTGCAACTATGACTGGGAGCCCCCACTGGCTCCTCGGACCAATGAAGTATCTTACCAAATGCGTGTGATGGTATATTTTTGATAAATCAGTAAGGCATTCCAATGCAATGGTGTTTTCTTTAGGAGTTTTATGTTATGAGACGCTCTCAACCTTATTATTTTCTATTTTCGTACTATAAATGGGCTTTGCTTACAAACATCAGAGGACAGATACAAAATGTACTGTATACAACTGCAGGTAGCGTCATTTGAGAACAACTTTCTAGAAGAACCAAGTTTCCTGTTGTCTTCTTTTGGAATTGTAGTGCATATGTTGAAACTTGTATATCATTTACAGTATTGAGTCTTGTGCCACTGCTGTACCTGATGTATCCAATCTGGATTAAACAGAGTATGTGCCACAAATACCAAGATGATGCCGTAGATTTCTTCTAAAAAAATTCTGGGAGGTTCTTTTGGAGAACTTTGGGTCTTAGCCTCAGCCACTCGAGTTGCATTTAAATACTAATAACTCTTACTTAAGCAACCATTAATGAAAACGAGATGTTATAGGAGAGCAATAATGCAGATATCTAAGCGTATCTCTTACAGTCTCCTTTTGAACGTTAAGAGTTGCAACAAAATTCATCTTGGCAACAAAATCATATCGTCTTGGCCTTTTCCAACTACGCAGAGAAAATCCAGGAGAACCCCTTCCCTGGGGTAATTTGTGACACAAACAGAATAAGGCAGGAAAAAAAATACAGAAGAAAAATACTTCTCCTAAATGAGATATTTATTATATTTCAAGAGCGTATCTTATGCCTTTCTTTTAAAAGGCAATCGCATCTTGGCAATTCCCTTTAGGCCGAGGTCTTGCATTCTATATTGCAGATAGGGTCAGCTTGTTTCGACCACAAAACAAGTAGAGCTGATCTCATCTTCACTGTACCAGAGAGTGCCACTTAGAGGCATTATTTAAAATTTTCAAAATTCTTTAAGAGAAATTAAAATTACTTATTAGGTGACTTCTAACACCCACTAAAAGTTAGAGCTGAACAGAACAGCTAACAGACCGCTTTGCTCTCTTGCAGTAAAGGCTGACACCCACCAGGGGCCACCACTGCCCCAGCTGACAGGAAAACCACCAACCCCCCCAAGGCAGGGCAGCGGCCCCGCTTGCCCATCTTGGGCTACATTTCTGTGCCACTCATGAGCTAAATCAATCTTACAATTCTCCTGTACAGTGAAGAGTCTGAATTGCGTGGTATAAAGTTTAGCTCCACCACTGCACAAAAAAGTCGAAAGCGCTGCCAGGGACACGACAGGATTTGCACAGGGAATTGTGCAAGAACGTTAGGAACGCTCAGGCAGCAAGTGATTTATGTAAGCTGAGCGAAAACATATTGTATTTCTCAAAATGAATTTGAAAGTTGCTGAAGGTGAGCAATCAAGCATCCCTGAAGACATCCATTTCACCAAATTAAAGAACCAAGTCTCCTTGGAAGTACAGTTCATAGGCAGGAAGCAGTGCTTTGACTAAGAAAATTCCAGCCTTCCTCTGCTCAAGGAAAAAAAAAAAAACAAAAACCACCCAACACACCAAAACACAACAGACTACATCTGCTCTGGTGAACTTTGAGAAATCAAAGAAACTAGCTGAAGAAATCCGTCTATATGATCCCAAACATACTAAAGCTAGAGGATAAAGTTTCAAAATTAGCAGAGTCAACCTAGGGTCGATACCCTAAGCCAGCCAGTGCTCCCATCCTGCTTCAGGACAGCTCCACACAAAGCAGTGCAAGCCAAACAGGAAATACCTGTGAGTACTGAACTAACTGGTAATTTCACTTCTAATTAAAGCTTTCCTGTAAGTGTGGCAAGTCTGATATTGCTGCACCCAGAGGGACAGACCAATTACGATTGCTGCACGTTTTCTACATAATTAAACCATCCTCTACTGCACAGCTTGCCACACACCTAGCTATAGAAATGTTATTTATACAACGTTAATTAACTGGATTTAAATTAGCAATACAGACATTGAGATGCAGGTTTCACTCTGCCACTTAACTGGTATATAATCATTGCCTGGTGTTAATAAGAGAATTACGGAAAATTGAATGATCTCCAACTATAAGCAGACTATTTAGTCTTACAGTGAATTCATCTTCACCCAAAAGTCACACGGAAGACAAGTCAAGCAAATAAAACCAGGGTTGGTTTGTATTTTCTCCTTACTGAGATTTCTTACGTGTAAGTGGCTGCCTTTTATCTTCCTTTGTTTACTTTGGATTGTAAAGATTGCAACTGAACATACCAGCTGTCTTTCATTTCCTTTTATTAACAACTCGGTGTAACACCATCACTGGAATGCATGTAAAACATTGACCTAGACACAGCTTGCTTATGAAAAAGACAACATTTTTCTTCAATCTTAAGCAATGTCCATTTATGTTTGTCACTGTAATTGCAGACCAGCAGTTATGTTTCCACAAATAATGTCCATTCACTGTACCAACCAGCCCATCCCTAACAGCAGTGTCATTACGTCAATCACCATTTTTCAGCAGTTCCTGAAGATAGACCGAGTTGACATGATAGGCGTTCATCCAGTTAAACTGTCTGTAACTTTTCCTATAGTGAGACACCGCAGCATAGTAGTGTTGCCATGCCTGATAATAAGATTTCCAATAGTTTTTGTAACTCCAAGCCTCATATGGAACACCATCATCCCAAGAGCTGCAGGAGCAGTCATCTTCAGTTTTTCTCGTGGAAGGACTAGGGAATTGATGGTAGTGGGTTTTCTTTTGTTTAGCGTTTTGTTTCAGAACTTTCTTTTTCTCTTGCTTTGGGACTTGTGATGGCTCCTGAGGCTTCTTTGGTGTAGGACAGAAGCCTGCATGACCCTGACGCATTGTGGGAACAGCATTCTTCTCCTGTGTATCTGAAAATGCTTCAAAGCACGAGTTATTTTCCCTACTATCGGATGAAGCCCTGGAACTGTATGAACCATCACTGTCACCAGACACAACACTGTTTGCTACCATCTCTGTGTTATGTTCCACCTCCTTCCACTCCACATCACCATTTCTGGGGAGCTCACATTGTTCTCCTGGGCCTGAATAGCTTCTTAAAATTTCCACCTCTCTCTCCAACCCTTCTTTAATGAAATACTCATAGTCTTCAACAAACTCTGAGAAGTTCCAGGGATTGTTCTGTTGGGTTTTGAAAGAAGACAAGCATGGAATTCGGGGAAGATTTTTTTTTAAGGCCTCCTCATCTGGAGACAGAGTAGTATTATGTTGTCCATCTGTTCTGGAGACAGTTTTGACTTGTTTCCTCTGTTCTGTGCGGCAACTGGAAGTTTGGGGGTTTCTGCTACCTTTTTCTGCATTTGCAGAATTTGTGCACTTTTTTATCTGCTTTTGCTTCAGAGCCTTTTTTGGCCTTTCTATAGAAGAATTATCCCCTGGAAGATCAGAAAGAGGCTGAAGTACCTCTGAAAAACTATTTTGGACAGGCTGCAGTACTGGTTCCTCTGGTCTAAGACACACAGCATCAGAATTCACTGAAGCACCTGTATGTATAACAGGTTTGACTTCTACCTCCCCATCTTCAAATTGATCCATCATCCCAGGAGGTATAGGCTCTGCACAAAAGGGAAACAAGCAGGCACTCAATTAAGTGCATCCTTCCCTCTAGAACTCAAATGAGTACCGAAGCAAAGTTTTGCAAAATCGCAGACAAGATGTTAAGGCATGCTAAGTTAGGGCTACAAACCGACCCCTTCAATTCTTGGAAGAGCTCAAATAGCCAGAACATTTTCTTCATGGAAGGCATCAAGAAGTTGATCAAGACAATCAGCACTGCATTACTTGTCACCTATTTTTCATATCCTACTTAACCAGATAAAAAAATTTAGAAATGCTACATTTCTAGCAGAACAGCTTCTGGCAAAGCAAGGATAGCAAATCTTCTGCTGTTTCAATTACACAGTAGGAGAAATAAGGAAGGAATCTTACAGCCTGAGAAAGGCTTAGTAATAGATTTCTGGAAATCCAAGTAGTTTGTAGTTGCTTAAGCAACAGCTGGATGCAGAGTTCCTATCCATAGGCATGCACTAAGTTCATTTTCTATTGCTTTGCACAACTGCAGCAGTTACACAAGTAGTCATTAGCACAGAGTACAAAAAACCTGTACCAAAATTAAGGCAGCTTCAGCAGAGAAGATACATGTCAGTTCCCTGCAGACTTCTCTGAAGCTTTGAATAAACAGAAAATGACCAACAAAACAACAGTTGCACACATAGGACAGAGCATACCTGGTAGAGGAAGAAGCTGAAGATTACATTTCTGAGCAATTTTCATCATCATGTTTTCTTCCTCTCCACGACAGCAGTACGTCACAGATAAGCCTAAAGTTCCTGTGATACACAACAGAAAGCGTAATTACCTAACCGGAGCCAGCGAAGCTAGCGCAGGCTCAAGAAATCCACATGACTTTTTACCAAAGCGGCCAGCTCTGCCAATACGATGCATGTACGTTTCCCAGTCGACGGGTACATCCAGGTTGATAACCAGATTCACTTTTTCAGCATCAATTCCGCGAGATGTCTTGAGAAAGCGAGAAGGAGAGAAGGGGACAGGTAACTGAATACGCTGAACAGATCTTTAAATAAATACAACACATGTGGGAGTAAGTGGTCACACAGTAACTTTTAGCTGTTACAATACACAATAAAGCACCTATAGTTTTCCAGCCAGTTTACAGTATTACACGTAGAATAGGCATATTGCCTTGCGACCACGAACATTAGGGATAATTTCTCTTATGCCTTCTATGTATCAGATACAAGCAAGCATGTTTTTTCCCCCAGCATCAAAAAATTCAACCCAACAGCAGTAATCTTTTCATGACAGGACCTCAAACGATCAGCTGAAGAGAAAAATATGTCAACCACGAAAAAGCTGAGAGTGCCTCAAGCATAACCACTGCTCTATTTAAAGTTGTTTGGGATGTTACTATTGCGAGCATACTGTGCTAGAGAAACAAACTATTCCTTCCCATAGCTCCTATCCAAAGTAAGCAACTCTACTGCTCTGAAATATCGATAAGCTTCTGCAAAGCAACAGATAAATTAAAAATTATTTTTGAGCCAGATGAGGAATAGGGGACAATTTCTAAGTTTCACAGTGAAAGTAAGTCGCACACAGTGCTCAAGTCACATGCTTTATCGGTACATTTACGTTCTATCCAATTCCAAGTCAAATCTAATTCTCTGAAGCAACTTTATGTACGATACTCACATACACTATAAAATACTAACTCACCAAGTCTGTGGAAATCAGAACTCTACAGTGGAATTGCTTTAATTTAGCCATAGCATCAAGTCGTTGATTTTGATTCATGCTGCCTAGAAAGACAAAAATTAGAAACAGATTACACTCTTCAGTTTTATGCTCCTCAAATTCTGGAAAACACGGCTTTGTAAAACTGTAGATGAGAACAGAAAAGGTTGAGAGAAACTTCCTCAAACATTAGTTCCAAATGAGTAAACAAGGAACAAACAAGAACTTGAAAATAAGGAAATCCATTACAAAAATAATAATAATTATATAAAAATAATAATAAAAAATAAAATAATGAAAAATAATAATTCTTTTGCTTATTTTAAAGAGAAACCAATTATGTAGCTACTTAACCCACTTGAACAACACTGACTTTAGACAAATTTTACTTAAACACATAAGCCACGGAAAACACTGCTGAAGTAAAAATTCAAGGTTTCTAATGAACATTAGGTGCCAGCTATGAGCTTTCTACAGAGAAGCTAGAAATAAGAGAGATTTAAATTCCACATCTGTATTCCAAAGAAACACTGCTTCAACCAGCAAATGTAAGTAAACTTTCTCTTTACAAATAAGCCAATGCTCTCATCTGGACATTCATAAAAATGACTCTGAAACAAATCTGAAAACAGGAAAGGTAATCAACATAAAAATTAATTAATATTCAAGTCCTAAAGACCTATGAAGGTTCAAACGCTAGTCTTTTAGTTTTTTAACCAGAGGCCATGCAAACCAGTATTTAAGATTAATTTTCCTATTTTAGGTCACATTTATGCATAACTTTAATAGAATCACAAAGTTCTGAAAGGACTTACCTGAAATGCACTCAGCAGGAAAGCCTCTGGATGTTAGTATTTCAGCTAGATGTTGAGCCCTGACAGAATACACACAGTTGTAAATAAAACCGCAGACCTAACAACCCCTGTCCATTTCTTAACAACAGACTATTCTTTACAGCCAGGGACTACATTCCAAAACTGTCACTTTCATCTTTATGTCTAGAACAGCCACCTTACAGATGGCAAAGGACAACAGGATACCAGGTCTCACTGTACTCTAAACAGCGTATGAGGTACCTTCAGGCTAAAGCGTTCCTTTATTTTCAGTATTTCATACTGCATTCCTCTGGCTGTATTGCAGATCTGAAATTTGCATACTGCTTTGAGACCTTATAGAAGGTCTATATAAGTTTATCCATGACTGGACATTACAACCACTGCTTTTGAACATGCTTTTTACAGATTTTATTTCAAATGTATTACCTGCTATGCAAATTGGAGAAGACTAAGGCTTGATTAAATGGAATCTTGCTGAACAACTCCTGTAGGTGCTGGGTTTTCTCCTCAAATGTTTTATGTGGAAGTGGATGGGAATTCACAATTTTGTAATACTGCTTCAGCCCTGAGCATGAAACCAAAGATATTATCAGGTTAAGGCTTTCCACAAAAACATGCACAGTGCTATGCTGCTGTCAACATGTGTCACCGCAGCTAAAACAAAGACCTGAAATTTAAACAAGCCCACATATGCCGAATAAGAACCTGCAAGACAGGCTCTTCTTAAAAGGCTGAAATATTTTTGGAACTGATAGAAAAAACAAAGTTACATTCATCACTGATGTTTTAAATACATCAATACTGGAAACAAATACTTTGTAAACTAATCAGCTCCTCCGTGGAGGGAAATTATGAAGCATTACAAATTTTAAAGGTACACGTTTTTGTTTCAGTATACTCTTCTAATCTGTTGATAACAGCATCACTATAAACGAACTTCTACTTACCAATGAGACTTGAATCAGTAGGGTTCAACCTCACAAATGTTGGCTCTCTCATGTACCTGGTCAAAGCATTAGCTAATGATTCAGGATAAGTAGCTGAAACAGCAAGCATCTGCTTATTGGCCGGTAATGAAGAGTAAATCCAACTGGGAAATAAAGGAATGGAAATGACTAACAAATATATATCTAATCTACTGATAAATGCATGAGAAGTGTTTTTCTTACTTGATTTGTTCCTGAAAGCTGCCTTCTTCTAGAAGCTTGTCTGCTTCATCGAGAATGAAAAGTCGGATACTGGCTGTATTCAAGTAGTCCAGCTCTATGAGCTGTTTTATTCGACCTACATATGAAGAAAAAAGTAAAAGGAACTTGAAAAAAATTAATTGAAAAGTTCTAATGATGAATTTTGTAATTAAAAAAAAATAATAATTTTAATAAGCCTTAAAAAGGGCATATTTAGAATAATCTCTCACTAAAAATACCTGGTCTAAATGTCTCTGGCAGTGGCCTTTAAGACTACCACCTATTATTAAAAAAGGAACCCAGACCTCAAAAGCACCAGTTACTGTACTACGAAGTATCCCACGGTATCTGAAGCACAATAAAGCACGTCCATACCTGGGGAGCCAACTGCTATATGGCACTTCTTCAGTCTGATTTTGTCCTGGTTCAAAGGAGTCCCTCCAATGAAGACATGGCATTCCAAGCCTTCCATTTTTATCCCAATAGTTGTGATTACAGCATGAATCTGCACAGCAATCTCTCGTGTAGGAGCCAAGATCAGAATCTGTAAAGGCCAAGGATTAAATCTGAAAGCTGCAGAATGGTTCTGAAGATTAAAGCCCAGCCTCGAGAAGTGACTTCAAGTACCATGGCTCACAGACGATAATGTTGTTTCCCAAGAGAGCGATTCCCCCTCACAAAGCAAAGCCCCCCCCCGCCCCGCGTACCGGTAAAGGCGGGCCGGGGCTCACCTGCGTGGCGGGGCTCTCCAGCAGCACGGCGTCCAGGGCGATGGTGGAGAACACGCAGGTTTTGCCAGTGCCAGACTTGGCCTGCACGATGAGATCTGGAAAGAGGCGCCACAGAGGTCACCGGAGGCCCCAGGCTGCCCCCGGCCCCGCGCCCGGCCCCTCACCCGGCCCGCCCGCTCACCCAGGCCGCAGCGCCCCAGCGGGATGGCCTTCAGCTGGACCGGCGACGGCCTGTGGAACCCAGCCGCCTCCAGCCCCGCCAGCACCGGCGCCGACAGCAGCAGCGACCCGAAGTCGGCCGGGCCGCCGGGCACCAACACGTCGCGGGTGCGGAACCGTCCCTCCGCCGCCGCGGGCGCCGCCATCTTGGGGGGAGAGGAAGCGGCGGCAGGCGCCGCGCGAGACGCGCCTTTCGTCCGCGCCGCGCACGCGCCCTGGGCGATTCCCCCCGCAGCGCGCCGCGCCGCCAGGGGGCGCCGATGGGCTGGCGGGCGCGCGCGGGGCGCTCTGCGCGGAGCGCGTGGGGTGCACTCATTTCCCGGCTTTTTAATTTTTTTTCTACCAATATTAGCAATTCTTTCCTGTTCATGCCAATACCGGAGGCTGTGTCTCCCCACTGGGTATCTCCATAGGTGCACTTATCTACACAGAAGCAATTAATGATGATGTTTATGAAGCAGCAGTCCTTTAGATGGAGAATGAGAAACCTTGGCAGCTGAACAGCCTTTCACACGTCCCTGGGCCATTCGTTTTGTGAGCGGCACAAAAGCTTAAACTTAGAAATATCGCAGAGGACAAAGCCTCTGTGCTATGTGAGTGGAAGTAAACTGGCGAGAGCTCCACGAGCAAGAGCTTTAAGTAGAGCAGAAATGTGAAGCGCGGAGGGAAGCTGGGCTCGAGGCATGGCGGAGGATGGCTGGGCCCAGGGCAGGGTGAGAGCAAGGACCTGGCCAGCAGCGGCAGGAGGACAGGAGGGAGTGGTCAGAAGAGAGGAATGAGCAGAGGGAAAGAGAGGGAGTCGTAAGAGGAAAGGAAGGGTCAGCAAAGGAAGGATGGAGAAGGCTGCAAAAGAGGATGAAGAGGACAAAAAGAGGATGAGAGGGACAAAATGGGTCATATTGGCAAAACAGTGTCAACAAGCTTGCTGACAGTCGGTGCCCAAAGTATCTCTGTTAGTTTGGAGAGAAAGCAGTTGCCACTAATCTCAGCCATCCTACTGTAACGAAAGAGTGGGGATATTCTGTTGTGACCCCTCCGGTTTCAGCCCTCCTTACACCATCCTGACAACAGAAATGAGTTTCTCATTAAACACTGTGAGTCTGGGATACAGCTGTACTGCACACAGAAACAAGATTTAAAAGCCAGGGTACTGCAAAAAATTAATAGTATAGTATTCACTTCAGCAAAGGCCAAGTGTGTTAATCTGTTGAGTGTGCATTACTTACTACCCTCTGTAGACCATTTATTTTAAATCGTGGGTGGTTTTATGCATAGCAGCTTTTATTGTCATAGCAGTTCAGAGGCTCTGGACATGCAGCTTCCATTCATTGCAATGGGATTTCAAAAATCTCGACAGTGGTTTCTACTATTCGAGCACATACACCGTGTCATTATTCTTAGATTGCCAGGCAGCCTAAATGAATTTAAATAGCTTTGGTGTACTACAGTCTTTGTCACGCCTTTGAAATTCCTCATGTTTATATTCCTGATGGGGGAGAAAAAGTCTGGCACGTTCTATTCAATTGTTATTTTTTAGTATTATGATATTTTCATGTGAATATCTGAGTACCAACAAGAGTAGGGCCTCCCAGGACAATGAAGAACAGTTTCAGCTTGGAGAGCTGACCTCTACCCAGGCGGGACAGACCAGATGGTAGGGGCGAGAATGGTGCCCCGGAGCAGAGGTAACAGGGTAGCTAACTACAAGCGTTCTGTTAGTTCCAATTATTTTTTAATTTTTAAGTGGATATTCCCGTTGGTCCTCAAGGGGAAACGAGTCTCCAACATGAGATAATTATCTCTGGATAAATCTGGGAAAGGAGACAGACAAAGACACCTGGACAAAACAAACATTTGATTAAATACGGCCTCTCATAACCCTTTTAAATTGATGTGATTTAAACAGACAACGAAGAGCAGTCAGAAGTGACTGTTCCCATGGGGAAAGGGCAGAGAAGAGGTGATAAAACAGCCCAAAACAGCCATTGCAATGAACTGCTCTCCTTCTCTCTTTTCCTCACCTATTGCTTTTCTCCCCCGAGGTTGCATATACATATGACGTTGCAATACAACCGAGCTGATTTTGAGACAGACATTATTCTCTGTGGAGCATCGTTAATGAGACATTCAGACACACCACCTTATTTCAGAAAGATGCTGCTGTTTGTAGGTTTAATTTAATTTTCCATTGGATGCTGGAGGGACGGATTCCAGACCATTTCAATGTCTCCATGCTGACAAACCCTTCGACACCACGACTGGTGGATTTATTGTCCCTCTCCCTTTGGTTTTGGCCCTTGCTGATGGGGCTGTGTCAGATTTAGGTTATGCTCCTGCAGCCGTATCAGTTGATCTAATGGAAGGTTTTGTTTCTCCCTTAACCCTTATTCCCGTAGAAGATCCTAACTGCTGCTGCTACTAACTTTGTTTTAAACTCTCTGCATGTTGTGTACTCTGCCATGAGTCAGTGTATAAATAGCAATCAGCAACCTTCAGGCCTCGTTTTACCTCAGTGACTCTCAAGTACTGAACTCGCATTGTTGACGTTCACATGTCAGCCCAGCCAAGAGGAATCTGCAGTTTTGCCATGACATTGCTTTGCTTTTGCTTGCAGTAAGATCCAAAGGAAGTATTCCTGTTCAAAGCAGCCTTTGGAAATCTTGACAATGAATCTGAATACTCTACAGGCAGAATAGGTCCTGGGAAAGGATTTAGGTTAGTAAAAGAAGTAGGTAAGACCTCCTTCTGAGCTGTAATATTAAAAAAATAACTGGTTCTTATGAAGGGATATAAACTCTCTAGCTTGGAGTCATAAATCAACCTCTAGGTTTTGGGGCTTAGAAGAAAACTCTCGCTAGGGAAAACTCTTGCTCCCATATCTACTGAGTGCTCATTTTATTCCCCCAAGACAGGGCTCACCTCTTTTTTGTCCCTGTTACGAAGTGCAGATTACATATTTTATTTTAATTCCATCCAAGATTAATTTTCTTCTGAATCTATATATCAGTATCTCAGCTTTGGATAAATGATCTTATAAGACACCTGTGAGGTGCATGCTGCTGATACTCAAGGTCGGGTTCTCGCTATTTCAGACTATAAAGCACTTCAAACTCCCAGCAGCAAGGCAAAGGTCCGTATCACACATTCGATGTGTAGTTTGCATTGTGCCGAGACCTCCTAAGGCTACCGCGTGCAGTGCAAAGAAACATCTTGACCAGTACTTAGTACCAGTACTAAGTAGTCACCACAGATTTATCCATCTCCTCTTTCTGTGGAACTTACTTTTCATTCACAACAGCTAAGTTGTTCTTGTAACTCTTTGAAAGACCAGGATAAACTGCTCACGGAGAATTTGCATTGGCTTCCAGAACTATCGAGTTGCGTATATCTTTCAAGAATACATTCATTATAGATTTGAACATTGCTGCTGTAAACAGGCACCTGTCTTGTCTTATTCCTTTTGCTTCAAAGGATTTGTCTTTCATATCTGCCAAGACATGGAATTATTCAGAACAAATCTTCGTTTAAATAATATTTATAAAATATTTTTAAAGTGAGATAATTTCATCCTCCTCTCCCAGATGTGTTCAGATGAAGACAGTGAACTTTCTCCGTTCTCTGCAGCACGTCTGACTCACTCTTCGGAGTGTGGTATGTATTTGTGTTTACACTGCCATGGAAACTGTATTTGTTCTCTGTACAGTAAAGCACATTACAGTGAAAGGGCCATTGATATCAGCATAGACAGTGACTTCATATTCACCACCAAAAATTGACTCCAAGCACCCTGCGCATTCATTTTCCCTTTGAAAAAAAAAGCCGGATGGCAAGTTACCAATGAGTAGCAAGTCTTTGGGGCAGCAGAATCTTCTTTGTTGCTTTAATAATTGGCAAAAAGTCTTGGATTTTCTTCAGCAAGCTTGGTGCATGGAGTTGTTATAAATAATGATGATGATGGGGTCTTACATCCGTCTAAGGCTCATTTCAGTGCCCTTCTGCTGAATGGATTTCGTTCCCTGTGAGGCATGTCCTTCAGAAGGATCCAGAACTCCACAGATTTCAGATGAAATCTAAAGTATACGGGGGGGTCCCCGCAGATGCATGTACAGATGCAGCTACAGATAAAAAGAAAGCAGCCATCAAGATATCAGTTCAGAGTAGCTATTTCAGCTGTGCCAGTGAGAAGTGGCAGTAGTTCGCTCCTGTTGTTTTCCTCCCGATAAATAAATATCAGCCCATTTTAATCTTAGATTCGCTTTTATACCAAGGTTTGCTAAATTATTTTTCAGCTAGTACGAACAGGATCTAGGTCACCGAAATGCAGCCAGCCGAGATGTAATCCAATAGTTCTTTAACACAAGAGAGCACAGCGAATGCAGAAGGAGCTGCCTGGTGCTTACCCCTGGCACTCCGGCGCAAGCAGAGGAATGTCAGGAGCTGGAATTCGGCTGGAGCAGAGTTAAAAGTTTTACTTTTGGGATGGGGGCATAGTGATGTTGGGGGCATGTCAGGAACTTTAAAGGCCACCGGTGCAGAGACTGCATACAATAAATTAGGCTTAATGGAAGAAATGGTCAAATTTTCAGGGGTAATTTATCTCTTTATGCACAAATACAAAAGCAGAATTAAAGTTTTGACATTATATTCTTACCTATTTTGGCTGGATGTTTATGCCCCAGTGGATTTAAACAAAGATGGATGCAATTCAGGTCATGCTGCAGCTTAAGCGGGAAGAAATTCTGAAAGGTTTGCGTTCAGTGTGCAAGAAAGTAAAAATGAAAGAAAATTCAGCGATAACCACGCTTGTTAGTTCAGTAAAGAACAGTCACGTGAAAGCCCTGAGAAACCAGACCAACGAACTGAAAGACAACAAATGAGATGAGCCTTCAGCTGTGAAGGGATGGATATTTTCTCAGATGGGAAGGAATGAGGCAGTTCATGTAAGTGGAATACACCGCTCTAAAAGGCGTATTCTATTTTTTGCCCAAGGATCTCAGTTTTTTATTTTATCCTGAAATAAGCCATGTAGCTTTCTGCTTGAGGGTGTTTTATTCTCAGCTCTGTATTTTCTTGGAGACCTGATTTTCCACTGCATTGCACCATCTGCTCATGGTTTGCAGCAGTGTGGACTGGAAGGAGTGCAAGGCCTGGCATGAAGTGTTGATGTTGCTTTGAACTAGTTGTCTACACGGAAGAGAAAAATGTTGCTTAGTGGGGAAATCCTACTGAGAAAGTATTTCAGATTTTTCCCTTCTCTTGCAAGGTCCCATGAGTTTGGAGCACATGAATATTCTGGTCTTTTCTTTATTCTATGCTCATGAACTCCTTTATCAGCCTCACGGGACGAGAGCAGCCCTGGAGGCTGAAAAATGGATCAAAAAGACGGCCTTAAACAGAAGCCAAAGAGGGGCTAAAAACTCTTCCCTGTTCATCTGCTGGCAGATCACAGAGAGTTCAGTGTCTTGCAAGTGTTACAAGGGCTTTCTGGAACGCAGCATCTGCCAGTTGCCACGGACATGTGCAGTTGGCCTCCTGAATGCTAGACATGCTGGAAAATATAATATTGGTTAACTTAGATTTGATGCTTTAAATAACCATGTGTATCTTTTGTCTCTCTTTTATATTGGAATATTCAAAGCGCTGTGAAAAGCATCAGTTAAAACAAATTCAAGAACGATATGATTTTTTAAAAAAATATGGTATTGGAAAGAAAACGTTCGGGAGAGCATCCTGTGCCTAAGATAATCCCTGGTCTGATTTCACATGGTTTTTCAAGATGGCAAAGCCATCGTGCTCATCAGCAGTCTACTTTGTCTAGACACGGTAACCCCGGGGGAACAGAAGTCATTCCCTGTGGATGCCCACTCTTAGTCTGTTCCCTACCAAATGTACAAGAATACCTAAAACTACTGTTGTTCAGAGCTGGCTTGGATAAATTAAGCTCACGGTCAGTTTTCAGCTCAAACCAGCTGAACCTAGGTCCATGAATTACAAACGTGAAGAGAAAATGCCATTAGCTTTGGTGCCATGCCACAGCAAGAAGTAGCATCTACGTATTACTTTACAGGGCTGAGATAATGCAATAAATTATAAAAACATGGTACCAGTAGCAGAAAAGAAATAAAGGTCTTGAGCCACCCAAGCCACACAAAAACCTGGACTCTGGGACTGTGGCTCTTCTCGAACACAGATCCTTGTCTGAGGCACAGAAGGAGGAAAGGGAAGCTGGGTCGTTCCCTCTCCTATCAATAATTGGCAGAGGCAGGCGTTTCAGCTTGTAGTCTCCACATGGTGCCATCTTTTTGATTTTTTACCACTGACTGGCTGTTCAAACCTGCCATATGACACTTGATATGCTTGGCTAGGCTGGGGACATATACACCCCGACCCTGGGCCGTGGGGAACAGCCAGCTGGCCAACAAATCCAGCCAGATTTCAAGAAAAAAATTATAGCTGGGCTAGTTGGCTTAGACTTTAAGAAAGCCTGGCAGGTATCCCACTCACAGCATAGCATACCCCGTTGGAAGTGATTAACTTTTTGATAAGGTCATTTCTTTAATACGTTAATATGTTTACTGCCCCATGCTCTACAGATCCTTGAAGAGAGATGCAATTTTCATGCTTCCTTAATAGATAGGAAATGGAAACCCTGAAATGAGCCAGACAACAGGAAACTTTGACCGATAATAAGAGAGATGCTGAAAGGATCAATAAATGTTAACTCCAGAGCGTTTCCCAAACATACATGAAAGGCCAGATTGCAAATTTCTTATTTAAATTGGATTTTGACACAAAGGTCAGCTTTTAAAAACACCAAGGCTGATTTCTACAAACAAAATCCTATTACCAACTATAAAAAATGTTTTCCTTCAAAAAATAAAGACCTGAAAAGGCAAAGAGTTTAGCCAGTCTTTGTCAATACTCAAATTTATGGGAAGAAGCAAGTAATTACGCTTTTCAAATTTGAAAACACAAAGTAGTATTTCTCATCCTATCAAGTTCTTTGCCATTGCAGAATGATTCAGACAAGCCTTGCTAACCCATTACAGGCGACTCAGCATTTATCATCTAAGCAACACATGTTGCACATAAGCTGAGAATAATACATATATATATATGAGAAACACTGAAAAATTCAAACCCTTTCAAATTCGATGCAGTTATAGTCTGATGATACAAAAGTGCTTGTATTTTTTCCTGGCTCATACGTCCGGCTGTTTGATGTCCTGCGGTGACAAGCAACATCAGAGGTTGTTGATCCGAGGTAAAAAAATCCTGCCCTTAGAGGGGTGCACCTGTAGCGGTGCCGATATCCCCTCGGATCCAGCAAGTTTCCAGTTGCTGCTGTGTGTGGATTCCTGTCAGCCAAAACACTGCTTGTAAAACAGAGTCAGGAAAAACCTGCTGTTCTGAAAATAAATCCATGCTAAGAATTTTCAGCACCTGTTTCTTGCAGGGCTCTGACCATGTGCTGTTCCTGACAAAGGGCATTTTGGCAACGGCGCTGCCGTGTGCGAAGTGCCCGTGGCACAGCCACCTTCCAGGGGGGACCTGCGGCACCCCCGAGGTGGCAAAGCGGGGTTTGGCCCAGGAGGGATCAGCCTTCCAACCCAGCCCCCGGTGAGAACGAAATGGGAAAATCCACAACCGGGTGGCTTTGCCGTTTGTCGTGATTAAGGCCATGTAGGTTAATCCATGCTTTTGTTGGGGTGGTCTCTCTCTGCGGAGCAATTTGCAGAATCTCGACCGCAACAAACTAAGCCCATCCAACTCCTCTGCGGGGAGAAGGGATACTTCTCTGCACAAGCTCCCACGCTGCCCGTGTTACCGGGCGCCGGGTTTGGTTTGGCTTCGATGCGAGAAGCCTCTCACCGTTGGACTCCTTTACCGGGACTCCCGGACCCCGGGCCCGGGGGGGGGCCATGAGACCCCCCCCGCTTCGAGCGCCCCGGAGCGGGGGCCATGAGACCCCCCTCCAGCTCCTCGCCGTTCGGAGAAGCGGCGGGGAGGGCGGCCCCCAGCCCCGCAGCCCGGCCCCGCAGCCGCCGCCCGAGAGCGCGGGCCGGGCTCTGCCCCGGCGGCAGCCGCCTCCCCCCGGTGCCGCCCCCGGTCCCCCCCCGCCGGGCGGGCGGCTGGGCGGGCGGGGCGCGGGCATGGCGGGGCCGCGCTGAGCCGGGCCATGGAGCACCACCTGCGCCGGCTGAGGCAGGAGCTGGTAAGGGGGCGAAAAAAGGCGGGCGGGGGTCCCTTCCTCACCCGGGGCTCGTCCCGCGGTGCCCGAGCGGGGCTCGGCCCTTTGTGGGGGCGACCAGCCCCCTGCAAAGGCGACCGGCCGCGGGGCGGCAGCGGCCGGCGGCTCCCGGGCGCATCCAGCCTCCGCCCGGCCGGGGAAGTTGGGGGTCCCCCCGCCGGCCGCTCCGCCGCGGGCCGGGCGCTGCCCCCGGGCGCCGCCGGTGCCCGCGGCTGCGGGAGGGGAGCAGCGCCCAGGGGGGCTGCGGGGGCGCGGCGGCGTTAGGAAAAGGTGCCAGCAGAGATCAGAAATCAAAGAAACATCTACGGAAACCTCCGATAAGAATAAGTTTACGGGGATCAAAATGATGCAAAGGGAGCGTGCGCTTGCCACCTCCAATACCCTCAGAAAAGACTTCTTTAATAGGAAACCCTTTGTCATAAATCAGCGCTGTTTTCTCCCTCCTCCCGCGCCTGTTCAGATGGTAACCTCACTCGCCGAACTTGCTTGGGCTTGTCCGCAAGCCAGAAGGTATTGTTGGTACACTGGGGCTTGCTGGGGGTGGATTCGTAGGAAGAACCGATACTTTCCAAAATCGGGTTCCAGCGCTTGGCAGGTCTGGCTGGGGAGCAGCGCGTTGTTCGGATAAATAGATAATGAGAACAAAAGGGGAAGACAAGGCAGGGCAGAAACGGGCGGGTGAAGTTTCTGAATGCACAAAAGCTTGCTGGTTTAGGACTTACTTGATAGGATGTGGCTTTCAGCTGATATTTGCCCTAACTGGAGTTCTACAAAACGGGCTTCTGTACGGTATTGCCATCCTGCCGGCATTACAGGGACCGTTTCGCATGTAAGCAACACCATTGGAGTCAATGCAGAGACACGCGAAGTTACAGCTGTGCCCAGGGCAGGGTCGGGGGCTCGCTGTTGCGCTGGGCTCCCGCCGATCGGACGTGTCGCGTGAAACGCGGGCTTGGGCAGCGGCGCTTCACTCCGAATAAATGTGGCAGCCAACAGAGACATTTAACCTGCTGGCGTTCCCGACGTTCCCCTCGCAAACAAGAGGGGAAGGCGACCTAAAACAAAGGAAAATGAGAGTCACTGGTGTTCTGTACGCTGGGAGGGATGAATGAAATGCAAACTGTAAACCAGGACATGTACGGTATAATCTGGAAGATCTTTAAAATCTGAACAAGTCGGAAGGTGAGATGGGTAGAAAGAGGCACTTTCAAAAGAGCATGCTTAGGATAAGGTTCCTAAAGCCATGTTCTGTCTTCTAAACAAATCCGTTTCATTATCTGAACAGTATTTTGTACAGAAGCCTAAACATTGCACCTTTACTTGTGAGTCTAAAACATGTCTATTTTGTAGCGCACAACGTAACTTCTGAAGAATTTGAATATATTTGAAAGGACGGCAGATCCCTCACAACTAATGTGAAAACCAAAAAAATACTTAAAATGAGAAAGTTCTGGTTTTGTTCGTACCCTTGCTATAATGCAGTAAGATATCTTTTAAAACTGTAAAAATGCGACAATTTTTATTATATTAATAAACCGAGACCTTAGCCTGGCAAAGATTTATGTATGTGCTTGGCTTAAAAAACTGGGAAGGGGCAGTTGTCACCTTCAATAGGACTGCTCATGACTTAACTGGAAGTAGCTTAGATCTTTATACGTTCGGTTTTTACTAGTCACATTCTTTCCCCCTCCCACCCCCCAACTTTTGTTACTCAAACTTAAAAACTTACTTTAACAAGAAATTCTCAGGGTATCGGAGTGCAGCCTTGGAGCTGTTGCGAGTACAGCCGTGCCAGGACAGCCCGGCGGCCAGACAGCTGGCGCGACCCTCTGCCTTCCAGCACGCTGTCGGAAGCGATGCCTTTCATCAGCAACTTAAGTGAGCTGCAGATTGCATTTAGTGAAGGTAGGAGGACTGTATTAATTAAAATAACCATAAACGATATCCTGAGCAATAACAGCTTTTAAAAATCAGTATTGTCAAGATAGCCTGGGAATAAAATAGATTAATGTTTCTTTAAAGACCAGCAAGCAGCGCGATAGACAGCTGGGACCATCTGCATTGAATGGTGAGTGGGAACTAAACCTCTTGACCCTGCTTCTTTGCCACTTTCTTCATTACTGGGCAGGTCATGCCTCCAGACATTAAATGCACCATAACCAAGAATCATGCGGGAGGAATGGTGGGAACGACTTGGCCAGGTCGAGCCAACGAGCCACCCCATGTGCAGCTAAACAGGAGCCCAGTTCCAGGGCATCACTGCGAATTTAGAAACACGGTGGTGCGCGTTATGCCCAAGGAGCAGCCCCGGTCGGTCGGTCGGGACGGCTCAGCGGCAGAGGGGGTGTCGTGCAGGGTGTTCTGCAAAAGCGCCCTGTTTGAGGCTTGCTGAGGCCGGTCAGTGTAACACATGAAAGTTAGAGGCCATTCGACCGGCAGAAGTTTAGTTTGTCTCTGTGTAAACTGCTGCAGCCTTTGGCTGGTTTTGAGGAGGGTATTTTGCAAAAAAGAGCGGATGTTGGCACAGCTCCCAGTCCCCAAGGGAAGGTTATCTTCAAGTGCAACTCTATCCCCCACCAGTGTGGGATTCGAGGATTCCAGCTCTGCTTTTTCTTTCTCCTGCTTTGTGTATTAAAAACCTATTTAAATAATTGTGTGCTTGGTTTGGGCTGCTGGTGCACCCCGACATTTCAACACAGAGCCTATGCATTGAGATCACACCAGGCTCTGCCAGAGAAGTCACAGATAAGCGTGGATCCGGGTGTGCTCACACCGGTCTTCGCGTTACCTGTGGGAAAGCTCTGCCATCTCCGCCGTGGCTCCCGAGGATGAATCTGACCCGTTTCAGTCAATGAGAGATCTCCTATTCCAATCGCATGTTTTCCATTGTAAGCCGATAGTTTCTGGCATGTGTGGTGTCCCTTTGATTGGAATTCATTCAGAAGCTTCCACATGCAAATGCTTCACAGCCAGGAGAGCCTCAGCTGGCACGGCCGTTCATCCCAATGGGGTGTGGGATCGGGGCAGCTCTGCAGTCAGATTGATTGCCGAAACCGGGGTCCTCATCCCGGTGCTGCCGCCAGCCTCTGGAGCCATTTCGGACAAGCCGTGCCAGCTCTCTGCACCTCAGTCTCTGTATGTAGAAAATACAGAAGACCTTGTTCACCTCCTCTGGAAAGCCCCTGGGGATTTATGGACGCAGTGTGGTTTGCGAGACTATGCAGTGCTGGTCTGTAGGTCTGGATGGAATAAGTTGTGCTTCTCCACTCCTTCTGTCATCTGTCCTTCACAGGGCAGTTGTGAAATGTGCCACAGAGCTTGTCAATCTTCCATTAATGCAATTAATCCCGATACTAAAAGTCCTCTTGACTTTATCGGCTGGATTCAGAGTCTGCAAACGTCGTTCTGAGGCACGTGTCTCAGAACTATGTCTTCTTTCCAAGTTACAGAATGTTATCTCAGCTGAAAGATCAGATTTAACAGGAATTGTCTTGCTTAGGGATCAGCAGAGAGGAATTTCATTTCAGTGTCTTGCACTGCAGATGGCATTACCTCCGTAAACTTTCTGACACGGGGATTGTTTGCATTTATACATCGTAACATCAGCATACTTACCATGGGATGGGGGTTTCAAGGCTCTTCTGCAATAAGAATAAATCACTTATTATCTAGCTAGGGACTGGCGAGTTCACGGGGCAGATTTATCTTGCACTTGGGGTTTGTATGGCTCTCGGGCGAGGGGTCACAGTCAAGTTAGCTGTAGTTATAACTTTACTTTGCATGTTTCGGTCTTCCTTGAGGAATCCGGGATATTTCTGAGCCTTCTGTTGCTTTTTTCTAGGAGGAAAAGTATTAAAGTGGGTATTTAAAACAAATCCCACCACTCTGACTTGAACTTTTGAATGTTCTCACTGCACATTCATCATAAATGGATCGCGTTATTGAGTTTAATAGAGTCTGACTCCCTTCTTACATTAATTTATGTCTTGGTAGACAATGTTTCTTGCTATGAATATCTTGCAGGAATAGAACATTTGGTCTGAGTGAAAAATACAGCCAATTATTTTTACTCTTTGTCTCACACTGGGTCCTATTCCGGTAACTGTGTCATGCTCGAAAAGGAGTCTGCTGTATTTTCACTACTGCTATTTTTGAAGGAGCAGCTCTTATGATCTGCAGTAGAGTGGACATAAATGACAGACCTCAAGGGCTAATGTCACCGCTCACAGCTCCAACAGGTGAAAACGCGTAGCTCCATTTGCGTCTCTGCCGATAAAACGGTCCCTTTAGGGGTGGCTTTACCCATCGCTGCTGGGGATAGCGTTAGGAACATTGGGTGGTTATCGCAGAATCTCATTCCTTGGTATTGCCGTAAGGGAAGGTGCAAAGGAGTAACGTGACAGCGGGTATCCTTCACATATAACCCGGGGAGAGAAAACGCAGTCACAGGCTTTGGCTGCTTGTCTATTTCTACAGAAGACTCCTAAAGATGACAGTGGATTTTTTTAGACTCCCAGCTGCACGTATTCAGGAACGTTAAAGACCAGATCCCCCAGTGAAGCAGACCACTGGGCTAAAAGCTGACACTTTTAGCCATCATCTTCAATGGTCAGTCTGTACGTTGGGGCTTGCAGTCTCTCTCACCCCTGGGTTGTGAGTAAAAGTCTGATGGTTGGAGTTCTTTTTGGTCCATTTATTTCCTGGTTGTAGAGAATTGATTTTCTAATTTGCCTTTAAATGTAGCAAGTGTGATTGGGAAGCACAGAACAATATCATCGCAGTGGAAAGGAAGGCAATTGAGTAAGGAAGATAGTTAACGCAGTGATGTGAACCATGTCTTTTGTGGTTAGCATCTGTTTAAACTATTGGGGGGAAAAAAAAATCTTTGGTGAAGTTTCAGCATCCTTCCTCTCTCAGATAAATTGTGAGCTCACAGTTAACATCCTAATTTACGCTTAAAATACTCTGGAAAGACAAGAGGTAAAAAAGAGACTTGAAATTCTTGTGATAAAATGGAAGGACAAAAAGAAGATTGCAGGCCCTTGGCATCCATCAAGGAAAGGAAAAGAACAACAAGCAGCAACATCAAGCTGGAAAGCAGCTCTCTGTGAAGCGTGCAGCGTGCTCTGAAGAGTTATGCCCAGCCACAATTGCCGGCTCGTTAAAGATTAATCTAGTTAGTGACCCAAAGGAAAACACGGAAACAATATGATCAGCTCAGCAGTTCTAAAATAATTTTGGTCTCTATTGTGTCATCCTCTTTAAATACCAATTGTTTGTTGCTGGTTCTGTTGCCTATCAGCACTATTATTAAGAACTGCTATTTGCCATTTGTTCTTTCCTGTCCTCTTAGCAATAACTTCCTCTCTTTGCATTTCTTTTACCTAAGAGCTGGACATCTGTCTTCCTCCTCATTACGACAAACACGCTCAGAGCTCTTCTTTTCAGTTCTCTGGGCTCCGCTGAAAGCCGTGGTGTGTTAGCTGGCTTTTTCCTTTCTCCCGTCAGCATCACAAAGCTGCTACAGTCCTGGGCAGGCCAGATGTGCGGCTGGGCTGGGAATACGGGCAGCTGTGGCTCCAGGGGATTGATGGGAACTGAATTCGGAAAACTGGGTGAAGGTAGATGCTAGTAGGAAAACATTAGTTCCCAAAGTGGGTTAAAAAAGTTACTTATTTACCTGGGAAGTGGGAAGTGACAAGTGAAATCTCCCTTATTTGTACATCTCAGGTATTTGGGGTTGAATTTGATAAAATGCCAGTAACTGCTAGAGGATGTTCCTTGGAGCAAGTTGTCCTGCTCTGTTAATCAGTAGTGGAAGATCATTGATTTATAAACTGTGTAAACCAATCGTGGTTGTAGCTCTGGGAATAAGTATTTTGAGAAATCATTAAAAATGCATAGCTTACAAAGCGATTGATGCCTTTGCCACTCAAACCAGTAGATTTTCAATGTAAAAAAACCCAAAAAACCTTATTTGAACTCTGCCAGTTTTGCAAGATGCTCACTGTTGACTTGTGGTTTCCCCCCCCTCACGTTGAATATTCCTTGATGCTCATTTGAAAGCGCTTGAAAAGCTTTTGAATTTTGCACTTCAGTTTTCGGTGTTCAGCATGACTGTAGTTTAAGCAAGCTTTGCTTTGGAGAAGCATTTAGGCAGAGCTGCCTTGTTCATGCCTTCACAGGAGGATTGATCTGGAGGTAACACCTTACTGCCGGAGGAAGAGATGTTTAACATCACACACTGAATCCCAGCCGCTGAAGTGGAACGCGCACGTCACAACTGCGCTCGGCCTCGTGCGTACTCGTCTGGCTATAAAAGGCGTCTCTGTTGGCTTGTTCAGAATTAGACTAAAACTTTTTTGTGCCAATTTTTAGGGACTGCAAAAGTTTCAGGAATAATAATGAGATGCAATTTGAGGCATCTGATTTTTAACTGCTTTATAGAGATAAATTTGAACATCTGCAAGTTGTCATAGTTCTAATTTGGCTTTTCTTGGAAGCAGAGGTGCCAAACCACCACTTGCATTGAAGCACAAAGGATCTCAAAGTAGACACCCAGAGACCCTTGAAATGCTGCCGTATTTGTGCACCTTGAGCAGAGGCCAGCAGGTACAAGAAGAGAGGATGCTGACGAGCAAGGTCTGTGCTAGACCCGAAGCTTTGTAGCGAGTGCCCTTTTCCCTGCCCTCTGCTCTGCAGCACGACCAAGCGCGGGGCTGATTCAACAACAGGTTTGGGATTTGCAGCTCGCAAACACGCACAAGACAGCACATCTGATGCCCCGTGGTGGCCGGTTTACATAATGTCACTTGCATAACCCCAGCAGGTACGGTCGGGGTCCCTCTCCACACCAAATTAAGGCGCTCTGGGGTTTTGTGTCACATTTATGCTCTGTTTGAAATTGCACTTTAGTTCATCGCAAATTCCAGTTCCTTCTACACGAAGTGTGTGACCACAGAGGCAGCGAGGCTACAAGGATTGTCCCTTCAGCCTTGAGCTCCCGTTGCCTTGCAGTCAGAGCATCTGTTTGACTTCCAGCCCAATCTGCTGGATTATTTGCAGAAACTGTTTTTCCTCTAGCAGCCCAGATAGTTCAATCCTGAACCTTTGCCAGGGTGGTGGGAGATTGTTCCTTTTCTGGAGAGTCTCGGAGCAGCCCGCCTGAACTTGGGAGAACTGAGATCTTCTTTGGCAAAGAGGAGAGAGTGGCTGTTAGACACTGGGGAAGAAACTTTTTTTTCCTCCAGAGTGAGTACTCTTAATTACCGCAGGGTAATTACTAGTGGATGAAATCCAAGCCCCTGCAGACTGTTTGGTCACCAGTCAGTGACTTCACTTTGGGCTGGGTTTCACTCACTGAACAGATACCATGAAGAGCAAAAGATAAAGCAGGGGGAGGTGTCTGCTGGGTTTTTTAACTTGCACAACCCAAAGTTTTAGCACTGTTTGCAAGCAGAGTCAAAAGCCTCAGGATCTTCAAAACTCTCTTGCCGATGGTAGGATTCACGTTGCCAGAGGGACACCGAGGCTGGAGGGCAGGATTTGTCCTACCCCAGAGCAAGTTGCTGAAACAGGACAGATGAGTCGCATCCCAAAAGTGCCCATTTATCCCCCTCTGCCGTGACGGGGACGGCTCAGCCCAGCCCTCGGCGCAGGCAGCGCTGGGCATCAGGGGAGAAGCGTCCACACCTCGTAGTCGCTTATGGGCAAGTGTTTCCACGGATGAAAACATCTCCACTCCTTCTCCAGTGGCTCGGGCTCCCCAGGCTGGTGCTGGCATCGGGTTTAGCAGAACCAGCTCCTTTGTTCGGAAAGAAAAGTGCTGGATTCTGAGCTTTTGGGGCTCAGGTCTTTTCTTGTCGGGGGGAGACTGGATCTGCCTGTGAGAAACGACCACACTGACGATAAATGCTGCCTATGAAATTTTAATGCTTAATAGAGCCTTGCTGGATGAGGCATGCATTGTAATGATACCACCCATCATGGGGGAGTTAATTGAATCAATGAGGTGAACAGCAGAGCCGTCCAGCATATGCCGAGGGTTTGATCAGCCCAGTCATTACCGTGGGACCCTCGTCACGCACTGCGGCGTGATTACGGCGCTGCGCCAGCCAGGGGATTTGGTGGGAAGTGGCCAATGAGGGGCCAAGCTGGCTCCAAATCCAGCTTTTTGCAAAGCCCCAGATAAAACAGACTTCCATTAATAAGGCGAGAAAGGTTAGGACGAGAAGCATTACAGCAAATCTGGAGAGGTAAGGTGATAGTTTTTGTCTGAGGCTTGTAGAGCATATGGCCCCAGCTTTTGCACGGGAAACCCAAGAGCTCGGTTAGTCTCTCAGTGGGGCGTTATTTGCATGTCTGTAGAAGTAGAGGTTTATTTGCTGATGTAAAAAATTAGATAGCTGGAGACACTTGGTAGTGTAATCAGGAAGCTAAGCACAGAGATCTTCTGTGTCTTCATAGCTTGTGTACTCATTCTGGGTGATAAATAAGTTTCTTGGGAGTGAAGCTCTGAAAAATCATTGTAATCTGCCAGCCAGTTTTAGGTTCTCGGTTTTGAAATGGAGATTTGTGGTCAGAAACTGTTGAGGAGCTTTCCACTGACGGAGCTAGATTGTGACAGAGGATCCAATTTTTTGATGACTGCTCTTTCTCACTGGTCAAATCCACATACAGAAATGGAAATAGAGCAAGTAATTGTACTAATTTAGTTAAAATGGAGAGGTAAAAAAGTAAAGCTTGATAATGTAAAGCTGAACATAAGATGCGTCTGTCCTTTTTCACCCTAAGCTGAGATCTATTGCTGTACAAAAGTCGCGATGAGCGTTTTAAACTGTTTGTGACAGCGTAGGCTGAAGCTTTTCCTAGGCAGGAGCAATCTCTTCTGCAAACCACCTTACATCAACGTGACATGTCTTCACCTCCAGCCCAGCCATCCCCTGCTGTTCTTCCCCTCACGCTCCCATTCCCCCTCCCTGCTAAAAAAAAAAAAAAAGTGGCAGCTGTTGGAAAGTATAGCCCATTTGTTTTATGATGCCGCTGTGGGAATATGATCCAGATCCTCCATGAGAGAGAGAAAGCAACAGAGCAAAAGGAAGAGGGGGCAGTTTAGAAGCTCTGGAAAATAACGTGCTTATTTTAAGTCTAGTATAGAAAGTTAAATTTTTATAGCAAGGTTCAGGGATAAAGCAGAACTGCTACTAAAGGTCCTAGCTCGGGAATCAAAGGGATTGCTAGTTTAATGTAAGCAGTTTTAGAGTTTATTGGTTGTTTTGTACAAAATTAAGGGCATTGAAATTTCTTTGATTGTCCTCTAGTGAGAGGTGCCTGTAAGGAGGGTATTAAGATCTGAAGACATGTTATATAGTAACAGTGTGATTCTCATTCGGGTTTATTTTTAATTTACTTTAGCACTTTAGGTAAAGCAACAAGGTTCTCTGTGGAAGGCACTTCTGTTCATTATTCTGACTCCTGATTTCTGTTAGTTACGGGGCACAAAAGACACAAAAGCAGAAGAATATGCTAAAATTGGCGGCAGCCAAAACCATTCATAGCTCTATGCCTTGGGTTTCTGCCAAGTAATTAATGGAAACTCAAACTATTTATTTTTGTTGTCAGGTCAAAAAATCCACTCCTCCTGTCAGCTCCTCTTATTCCTAGAGGGAAACTCCTAGAAAAATCTAAGAAAAATCCAATTGCTGTTCCATGAAATGGATGTAGTACAGGTAGGATGCATCTAAAACGTAGTCAGTAGGAGGAGGTGATGTTTCAGAAAGCAGCTCAGCCCAGCTCTCCTGCCCTTTGGTCAAAATTTCCTTGCTCTCCTGGCTCCTGGCAACACTGACTGGATGTCTGCTTCCTTCCCTCCGCAGCTATCCATGAAGGAGGTCGGAGACGGGCTGCACGAGCAGATGAACTGCATGATGGGCGCACTGCAGGAGCTGAAACTCCTCCAGGTCCAGACAGCTTTGGAGCAGTTGGACATCTCAGGGAGCCGAAGCACCGTTTCTGGCATTGAGCAGCACCAGTGCCGCCGAAGCAGCAGAGATGTGCCCGGGGGCCGGCAGGATGAGCGACTGCAGCGGGAGGCGTTGGTGGAGGAGCGCAGCCCCGCGTCCCTCGCGTGTGCTGTGCCACGGCCGGTGGGTTTGCCCTGTCCCGCTGCACTCCTGGAGGGCAGCCACCTTACAGACACCCCCTCCTCCTTCGGCAGCCTCCGTGGTGAGGATGTTTATCACCCAAAAGGACCTTCCCCCATGTCGATCAGAGCAGAGCACGTCCGCCCAAAGACATTTGAGCCCAGTAGCCAGGGCATGGCCGGGGGGTGGCCGGCATGCCGGGAGTGCCCGGGGTGTGACGATGGCCATGACTGGACATCCTCCCTAATGTCCCAGAGCAGGAATCGGCAGCCACTGGTCTTGGGGGATAACATCTTTGCAGACTTGGTTGGGAACTGGTTGGATCTGCCAGAGCTGGATAAGAAGGGGGAGAAGAGCGAGGCGTCGCTGTCTGCGAGCAGATCCCAGGAGCTCTGCAGGAAGTTCTCCCTCACAGCCAACATCTTCAAGAAGTTCCTGAGGAGCGTTCGGCCAGACCGAGACAGGCTTCTCAAGGAGAAGCCTTGCTGGCTTCCGCCTGAAGACCAACAGCCCAAAATTTCTAAGAGGCCCAAAAAGATGAACAAACTCAAGGGGACATTTTACTTCCCACTTCATGGGAACATCCAGAACCATCACAGCAAAGCAGAGAGGTGCCCAAAGGCAGAAAGCAATAGCGAGAAACCCAAAATTGGCACCAAGAAAGTTCATGATACCATAGACTACACCCAATCTGGGTTTGACATCAATACAGCTGTTTGGGTCTGAGTTTGTCAGCATTCTCCGCTCTGCCGAGCATTTGTTTCACACCGGAGAGGAGCTGGAGGCCATGCTCGTCTTTTCGGGAGACCCCTGAGCTCTCAACGTGAACCGAGATGAGAAAGGAGTCCTCTGCAAAATGTGCTGTGGGCTTCCATTGCCTGCAAGTGGCATTTTCCTGAGACCACGGCTTCAGGGGCAGTCCGAGCAGCTGACGCAGCCCCACGTCGGGAGTCTTTTGGGGACAAATATTTGCAAATATAATCGGACTCTGTAGCAGCTTTAGAGCGAGTGGTGCCACAGACGACCAGCTCTTGGAGCCTGGCCTACGATAGCCACTTCAGGCTCCTTCCATCATCTCTAGTTAACATAGCTGCAGCACAAAATTCACTGTGTGCATGTGTGTGTATGAGCGTGCAAATATATATATAGTTTTTTAAAAAATCTACTCCTGCTTGTGTGCACTTAAAACTAGGTTATAAACCAGGCAATTCAAGCATTGCACCTGAAGCACTTGTTATTTAAATTGAAAGAAGTAAGTTTGCATTTATAAGACTTGAACAATTGCTAAGTGGGGGTGTTGAACCCCAGCTTTGTTGCATTTCAGCTGTGGCGTTTTCCCCCTAAACTGCATCTCCGTTGCACTCCCAGCATCTCTCCTTCCCCTCCCAGTTAAACCAGTAGGACACAAGGCTCCTTTCGTGGAAGTTTGTGACCATGAAGCTCTCAGCAGGTTTTGCTTCTCTCCCCATGCCCTTCTCCCCACAGGTCGCACCAGCTACAATGTTGCAAAAGTTTATTGTTGAGGTTGCACCAAGATACAAAGTTGCAACAGGCGTTTATTGTTGTTGTTTCCTATTGCTGTTGTGTACAAACCTCGTCTTGACAGAACCAAGTTCTTCAGTGTCCAGCTCTCCAAGAGTTACCAATAAAGTGGCATCAGCCTCCAGCGCGCCGCGGGGCCGTCTCCATCCCGGGGTCACCCTCAGTCCTGCTTTTATCCAGCACAGAAGCTTCTGGGTTTTCGCCCTCATGAAAACCCAGCCGAGCAGGCACGAAAGGCTCGGCTGGGGGGGGGTCGGAGCCGGGAGTGCCTGCGGGTTGTGTCAGCCTGTTCCCAGCTGGGACCGGGGAGTCTGGGGAGCAGCCAGGAGAGTTTCCATTCAAGGAGAGGTTATAAATCATAGCAGGGAAAAGAGCTGCAGCCAGAGGCCCCACTGTGGCCCATGCACATCCCCAAGAGCCTTCGGGTAACGCTTCAACATCCATCTTCCTCCCCCAGCACAGGGAAAGGCAGAGAGAGAAATGTTTGGGGGAGAAGCTGCTGCTGCGGGAAGGGGCTCGGAGCCGTGCAGTCCCCGGCTCCTGGGGGGGACAGGGCCATGCCACCCCCGGGCTGTGCGGATCCTGCCACGGGTCCCCTCCTCGCTGTCTCCAGGAGTTAAACATGATCGAGGCGAGTCCCCAGCAGTTCCATGAGCCCCAGCGCGGAGACTGGGCAGAGCCGATCGATCGTGTTGCAGCAGAGGGGGAGCCACCCCCCGGGGCTGCCCCCCGTTTCCATTAGCCGGGAGCCTCACCAGATGCTTCGTGGGCACAGCAGCGTTATGTTGCAAAAACCTGTTCCGCTCACTCCAAGTTTACGAAGGGCTTATGCGCGAGCAGTAGTAGTATTTTTTTTTGAAACATGCAACTCTATTCCTGTTGTAACTTCCCAAGGCAGAGAGGCCAGTGAAGCAGAGGCATGGAGGGAGAATTTTTTTTCCCTTGCAAATTAAATATAGGCACAAGACAAGCCCCGTTTCTGCCCATACAAGGCGAGGAGTGGGTCAGCATCTGAAAGCTATGCTCAGCACTTTTTCAGGAACCTGAGCTGCAAGCAAGCTCTTGTTTTTCCTCCTCACAGGCTTTAGGTCTGGTTGTTTTCCCCCTTCTTCATTTCTCTGAATGCCGAAAGGTTGTTTCTAAAGCATTTTGTTTTCCTCCTCTTTTATCAGTAGTTCATCCTGTTTGTTACAAATACGCCCTCCCAGATCCCGCCAACCTTCCCAGGGGGTCAGGGAAGAGAAGAAGGAGCTTTCTGTAAGCAGTAGCCACAACAGAGAGCAACAGCTTTTCCTGCACCAGCCTCAGTCCCTGGGGAGCCCCAGGCACAGCGCGGGGGTCCAGCTCGCGGACGGGCTGGCACAGCGGCGGGGAAGCACCGAGCACGATGGCGTTGCCCTGTGACACCCCCCATCCCCAGGGCACATCCCAGCCATACCTGCTTGGCACCGAAGGCTGAGCCCCACGGAGAGAAGAGCACCATGCTGGGTGGGGAGAGGCTCTGGGGAGCTGAACACCCACACCAGGGGCTTTTTAAGCTTGTCACTGAGCATTGCCCTCAGCTGTGATGAGTGTGGTGGGCAGCGGGCAGGGGCCCAGGCTGAGCATGGCGGGGCAGGGGCACGGCCATGGCCACGGCAACACTTTGGCCGAGAGATGAAGGGTATGTTTCTGCAGGTGGTTACCTCTCCAAGGCCATGCTATCCAGGAAACAGGATGTGTTTATGCAGGACACGGAGATCTGGAGCCTAAAATGCACGTTGGGAACCTGCTCCGTGGGAAAAGCGGTTCTCGGGGATTTGCCCCCATTTCCTCCCGCTGGTGCCACCCCTGTCCAGCCCCCACCTCCAGCCCCCTGCAGAGGCTCTGCAACCTGGGGATTTGTAACCTCAAACCCGCTTTGCCAGCACACGTGGTCCCTTCCAAATGCTGGATCCCCCACCCCAGCAGCTGTCGCGGTGCCGCCCCCCTGTCGACGGGGTCTCGCGAGGAGCCGATGGGAAGTTTCTCTTGAGAAAAAGCACTTCTGGCCCCGCGTGCTCCCGACAGCTGCCCTGGCCCACGGGGCACCGCCGGGTCACGCTGCCCGCGCACGCTCGCGCCGGGGAGCTGCTCAAAGATCAGCTGCTCACCCCAGCCTTTTCTCTCCCTGCTCAGAGGAAATACCATTGTTTCTAGTTTCACATGGAAAGGGCTGCTCTTGGCCCCAGCTGCCGCCCACGTGTTCCTTTCCCACCCAAAATAATCGCTCCTGCTGCAGCCAGCTCTGCCGAGCCCGTGCCCACTCCTGCCCGAATCCCCGTGAGCGGGATGGGAGCCGGCGGTGGTGGGGCCAGAGCCCGTGCGGGGTCCCTGCGCCGCCCCAGCACCCACCGCTCCTCCCTCCGCTCCTGCCCGCAGCTGCCAGCGAGGCAAGCGTTCTGCTTCGGGGACCACGAAGGATGAACACCGGCCCGAGGACAGAGGCAGTGGTGTTTGCTTAATTTCTTCTTTTTCCGAAGTAACAGATCCCTCCCGGGGCACTTTGCACAGACAGCTGACCGAATGCCCAACATAGTTTCAAATGTATTTATGTTCTCTCTGCCTCTTGTGTATCTTCAAAGGATGTTTTGCATCGAAATAGGATTTTCCAGGGTGTTTGCTGTGACAAATTCAGTGTGACCTAGGCTTCAAACAGCCACTTGAAAATTGCAAGTAAATGTAGCTGCATCTCAAAGTTCTTAAGAGAAAAAAAATATTTAATAAGTATTCTTTAAGAGGCATTCAAATAATAAAGAATATCAGCCAAGCCAGACATCCCACCTAATCTAGTCTCCAGAGCAGGATCTGCTAATAGATCAGGTTAGGATTTGTGAATTACCATTTCACTTCTCCAGGGACTTTTCCTGAAATTATAATGGCTTTTTCTCCTTTTTTTTTTCATGAAACTGCCATGAAATAGTTCCCCGTTATTAAGTATGAAACCTACCTAATTAGCACAATGACAGCCTTTAATGAGGCCCTGGCTGGTTCTGCATCTTTGATAGGAATGGTTAATACCAAACACAGGACAATAATTATAGAAACACATTCCCCCATGAACTTGCCCCGTGGAAGGCAGCAATGGCAAATGAAGCTTGGGCATTCAGATTTATTAGAAATCTCTGTTCTTTGGGTATGTTAAGCCCAGACGGGTCAAATGCACTGGAGTTAATTTGACACCAATAACGTTCAAACACCAGGGATTAAGAAGCTGGCAGGAGGGGAGCTGCTGTTCACTGTGCGCCTGGTGTTTGCAGCCAAGGGGAGGAGGTTGCTGCTGGACCCCAGCTCTGCCTGTGCTGAACTCCTCCTGCCAGAGGCTGGAAACCTCCCTCCAGCACGGGTGGGCAGCAGGAATGGGCAGGTCGGAGCAGGACGGCGTTAGGTGCTGTTGGTGCTCGCAGGAGCCCCGTTCGGCGGGGGGTGGCCGGGCTCCTGCTCGGCCGAGTGGCTGGATGAGCAGCACAGCCCGGCCCCTTCCCGCACCCACCTCACGCAGCACCGCGTCTCTGCCGCCGCCGAGCGGATCCGGCACCGCTGAAATGGGTACGTGCTGGATCTGGCCCATATGGCTTAATGTATAGAGAGGATTTGGCTCTTAACATTAATAGTGTGCTTTTCCAGGAGCGGCTCCTCACTGCCTCTCTGGGCTTTCCCTTCCCCACCAGCGCCGATGCTAACACCCCGCTCTTCCAGCCAGATGGCCTCCAGAAGGCTTGCAAATGTGCCTGTAATTAAAAAGCCTTTATTTTCAAAACCATTTCACAGCTTACTCTTCTGACAATGGGATGGGGCTTCTGAAGCTAATGCTGGGCAAGAGGAAAGGAAAATACAGGCTGCCTGCTGCCCATCGTGTTTTCCGTTCCCATCGACACGCGTTACATTTGCTGTTCACCCGCTGAAGCTGAGGAGCCCACGCGCCCAGCAAATCTGCACCATCGCCGAAGCCTCCCCAGGGCCAGCGCTCATCTTCCCTAACGATACTGGGCTCTGTCCCCGTTAGCCATCCGTGCTGATGCGCCTAACGAACCCGAAAGGCTTTCTGGCCAGAGACTGAGCAAATTTAACAATTTCCCCTCAATTCCCCTCGTACTGAGTCCGGCAGGAAAGAAACCAATTGCCACATCCTGGCTGAAATAAGATCCATTTTATTCAAAGTCCAGCACTGTTTTACTTGCTCCACACATTCCCAATCACCTTCATCATATTAATCAGCAGCAGAATCTCTTCTACTTCTTTAAGCAGCATTTCTAAAACCCGGACCGCGCTCCTTTAGCGTCCTTGCCTCTGCAGAAAGAGGCTGTATTTTATTTCTCTTTCCTTTTGTTCAAGTTCATTTGTATCCACGTGGCATTTCTAATCAAGAAGTCGTACCCCCTTCCAGCTGGCAGGCAGTCTCCTATGCTGGTTTTAAAGCATAAATAAACCCCAGTTTTCTGCAGCAATTCGCCCCAGCCGAGGCCGGGCTGCGGCACCATGGGGGGAGGCCGTCGCCCCCTCGGCCCGGCTCTGCCCCGGCCAGGAGCGCTGGAGCCCAGGCTCAGCCTCCCGGTTGGGGCTGATCTCCTCAGCCTCCTCACTCGCCTTGCTGCAGCCGGGCGCTCGGTCCTGGCCGGGCGCTCGCCCTCTCCAGCGACTTCTCAGCTGCCTGTTTTTCAGGAGTCTTTCCTGCAATAACGGTACTGAGCAAAGCCTCTGAGCTGGCTCACATTTCTTGGCTTTCACTGAACAGGAAAGCAAAAGAGGGGAAAATCAATATCCCAGAAAGAAGAAACGCCTGATCCTGGGTCAGTCCTCACCTTGGGCAGGCTGGAGGTTAATTTGGAAAGCGCTTCCCGACATGCTATAAATGTGCCCTTAGCTCCCACGGCAGCCGGCAGGACACAAGCTACCTGGGAGGAGGAGGCCGAGGGGTCCCTGCTCACGCTCACTCCTTCGCACCAAAGCCCACCCGGGCCCCTCCGCCGGCGCGGGGCGAAGGGGCTGGATGCGGCCGCCGCCTTGGCGTGGGAGCGGAGGGAGAGCGGCTTTGGGCTGACCTTGCACCGGCTGTCGCCTCCTCCCGCAGGGCTGGCACAGGGTCCCCCGGCAGGCGGAGGAGCCTCCCTGGCAGCGAGCAGAGCCGGGTGCTCATGGCACAGAGGTGGCTCACGCCGGCTTTACCACGCAGCTTCTGTGCTGGCTCCAGCACCGCCGCACTGCCCGGGGGGCCACGGAGGTCCCACTGCTCAGCGAGGAGGGAGATCCGCTCCCTCATTAACAGACTAAGCCGGCAATTCAGGCTGGACCTTCCCAGAGGGCTTCACCGCATTCACGACATCGGGCTGGAGTTAGCGATATGACATTTCGAACCTGGAGATAACGAACGTGACGTCCTGTCAGGTTTAATTAGTCCCTTTGCTCTGCCGGTGACAGCCGCTGCGGAGGCAGAGCCTGGCTGAAGGCTCCAGAAGAGAGGGCTCTCGCCTCCGAAGGCTCCGCGAGCAGAGGGCAGCGCCGGGAGGAGACCCTGGGCCTGAGATCAGCAGTAGCCCAATGAAGCAGTTGCTTTATTCTTAAACGCGTATGCTAACAGCAACCTGCCTTTGCCTAGTTAGGATAATTGAAAGGTCACTCCAGGCCCTCACATTGTATTTTCTGTCTTCTGTGGTCTGTAACAATCTTTTGGGGCTGGAAAAGTTCCTCAGAGGACTGACTGGGTGTACCCAGGGAGCAGAAACATTGCAGAGTTTCTTTCACCTCTGCTCCAGACTGAAGGCGTTGCAGCACCAGCTCCCTGCCGAAGGGCAGCAAGAAATGAGGTCCCAGTTAACCCAGCGTCTTGGTAGCAGCGCTGCCAGCAGCGTGGGCAGAGGCTGTGGCAGGCAGCGGTGTAACACGGCAAGGAACAAGCTCTGAGCACGTCCCTGTGCCCGGTGACTCTGCTAGCCACATCCAGCCCAACAGCTCTCCTCTCAGCCAGCGCGGCCAGCCAAGGCAGCCAGAAGAAGTGTCCTGGGGACCTGGGGGACCTGGGCTCTCCCTCACCCCTGCGAGGGCAAAAGGAGCAGCTCTGGCCTGGGAGCCACTGCTGCCAACGTCCTTGCAGAGCCCAGCGTGTTCCCTTCCTCGGGCAGGTGATCATGAAACCCTGCCCGGCTCCGAGGATGTTGCTTGCCTTCGGTCCTGTTCAGGGGTCACTCGGCTGCAGGTCACCCGAGCTACCTGCTCAGCCTTCCCCCTCCTCGCCTGTTCGCGCGGTTCCAGACCGATTACTGAGAGTTTGCACCCAGAGGCAGCCTGCCAGGCATTTAGGCATGCAGCTGCCTGATCTGCATGCGCTCATGCTAATTGTGTGGAAACGAGTCATGGTCGGTTTTGTACTGAGGCTCCTGTACCCTGAATTGAGCTCTGCTTGAAAAAAGGAGAGATCAGGTCCTCTGGATTTAAAAGAATTCAAGAGGGAATCTTTCTAGTTACTGCTTACCTGGTTTTCAAACTCATCCCTGATGTTAGCAATGCTGTTAGCAAGAGTATCTGAGCTTTTCACAGAATACGTATGCTATTTGCCTTTTTAAGGTGTCTCCTAACGTGAATGGGAACAAACACTCTACTTGCAGCTGCAGAGCCTTGGGAAATCCACAGGAGAGAAGATGTATTGCCAGGAAAAGTCGAGCAAAAGTCCTCCTTCTGCAGGGGTTTTATGGGACCTGTAAATCACTCTGAGATGGACAGGATGAGCTACTCTTCTTACCCTGCCTGTAAAACAGCAACACCTGCAGTTTCTGACAAACACACGGCGGACGATGCTTCCTACCTCCTTTCCCTCTGCTTGGGAGCACTGGTGCAACCCTGCCACACTGCAAGGACGGGTGCCGGGACCGGCTCTCCCCGCCGTGTGCCAAGCCCTGGGTGCACGAGCAGCCCTGAGCTGCCAGCGGCAGAGCGGGGTGCCGGCGTGGCTGCGCGGCGGGGACGGCGCTGGCATCCCACCCGGGCAGGAGGGACGTCTGCGTGGCGAGGGCTCGATGAGGAGGTGCTCATGCCCTTTGTGGGTGAGATGAAATCTCTTCTAGAACAACCTGTCACTCCTGCAGCATGTCAAAGGTAAATTTCCTGGTATCCCTGCCGGAGGGGATTACGTTCCCAGCAGGAGTTCAGGTCTTTCGCCATAATATGATTTAATGTGACAAGTGTAATTAGATGTGACGCATCTTTGCAACAATTCACTACCTTGGAAAATCACAAACAAGCTTAAAATAAAACAGAATGCATGGACTCCCATCTCTCTGTGCATCGCAGCTGGAAAAAATAAGCACCAAGTTAAGGACTTTTCAGTGCTTCCTTTGGGAGACAGCAAAGTCATGAACATGATACTATAAATTAATTATTTAGATCCCAGCCCTGCAACGAGAGCCATCTGGCCAGATGCCTTTACCCTTACCAGAGCCCCCTTGGAAGTTAATAGCACTCCATGCAGAAAGAGCGAGCTATCCATGTGCCTCTCTTAATGGACTGAGGCTTCAGTCCCTGCCCTGAAACAAGCAGAAACAGAACAAAAGTGACTCTTAGCACTTGGGTGTCTGAGCCATTCAGTTTTCTCTGGAATTAAGACAACACATGAAAGCCACAGTGCCTTTGTGAATGTACACGTTTGTACCCCCAGACCTTCAGCTGCTGACCCAGCCCCAGCTCGCGCTGCCACTCGTCCTTCCCGGCCCCGCATCTTGCTTTACGCCCTGGAAAAACGCCCGATGGCCTGCGAGACAGGTACCTGCGGCTGCACCTCGTCCGTAGGTGACGGGCTCAGCCAGTTCATTATGCACATCAAGATTAATTCTCATTTCCACCCCATGGGGCCCTCCGATTACAATTCAGTTGCTGGAGTGCGGCACTGCATGAGGCTTATTTTCATTTGCCATGGTCTTAAATTAAAGTGGAGAGTCAATTCTGTTTTCTCTGGGTTTCAGATCTTCGTGGGCTTCAAGTTGCAGCATTGCCGGAGTGTTCTCCACATAACATCGAGATGGGGACTGAGGGGAAAGAAAATCCTGTGTCTGGAAGAAGCACTGAAGGAAGCAGGCAGAGGCTTTGGAGATCCTGGAAAAACCTCAGCGTTAGCACAACTGGGGCGTGCGGAGCAGCACGGCTGTCGGCACGCTGAGGAGCCCTGCCTGCCTTTCCCGGGGAAGAAAAAATAGGGAAAGAGTTAAAAGCTGTCTCCAGGCAGGAGAACAAAAACGCTATTGCACTCATCTTGCTTGCTACGCTCATCTAATTACGTTATTTAACAGGATACCCTCTCATTGATTTTAATTACTCACATAATTTGGGAAGTAATTCACAGTACATCCCTGCAGGGTGCATGAGGCTGAGCTGGGAACAATGTGCTCAAGTCTTCCTCCTACATGAAAGGAGAAGACGGGGAGGACGAGCCTCAGCCCAGCAGGCAGGCAGGGAACGTGACCGCGGTGTTTCCTTCCCTCGGGGAAGATTTCTCCGGCAGGGCAGAGGCTTGGGACGGTTTCTCTGCCAGCACTGGAGATGTCAGCGAAGCCAGGATCGCACTGCAATAAAATATTATCGCACACGGGTGTTGATGCCGGTCGGTTTCTGGCCGGCCGGCCCTGCACTCCCACCTGCCCTGCGCCCTTGCCCCGGTGGGATTTTCAGGATTCCTCTTTTGGCAGGAGGCGGCGATGCCACAGCCCCGGGGCGAGGGCAGCCCCGGCCCCCAGCTGCCGCCCGCGTGGGGCGGCTGAACGCGATTCAAGAAGCTCCTTGTCTCCCGCCGTCCCCGTCCCCCCTTGCGGAGCAGCTGCGGATTAATTGGCCCTTTGATACCGGTGGGTTTCTGCCAGGGACGATTCGCTCGTGTCTCGCTGCCGGGGGGAGACCCTCGTCCCTTCCTGCACGCCCAGACAGCCGCCCGCTGCCTACAGCTCTCCCTCCAAACGCTGCTGGAGCAAAGAGCCACTCTCCATCCCTGAGGACCATTAATCAAGCAGTCCCCGTCGTTGTTGACTATTAAAAATGCTTTTAGCCACAGTCCTCCTGCAATTTTAATTTTTTTTTTTTAAACACGGTTGCACACAGTTTAGCAGAACTGGGTTGTGCATCCCCCAGCACACACTCAGTTGGTTTCTTCACCGTCTTTTGTAAGTTCCCAACTTAATTAGGATGCGAACAATCCCAGAGGAATGTTTAATTAATATTATAAAACAACAATGGGACGATTAAGCAAGTCTGGGCAGCTGCTATTTATACACAGGGCATGTGGCACTTGTTGGGGGTGAGCGTGTCAAGGAAAAATCATTCCACGGACCTCTCTGTGCAATTTTATTGCTTGTTTTAATTGTCTGGTTCAGTCCTTTTCTCCTCTTTGTGTTCGCTCAGGCAGAGCAAGAGAAACAGAGATTTAGCTCAGAGTCTCTTGTTCAGCTTAATTATAGAGTGAAAGCTTTCAACTGAGGAGCCTCTCTCCCACCCCTTCTCCTCTTCCCCAGCCACGAGGTCTCCCAAAACAACCCAGCAGAAGCTTTGGGCAACGAATGCCCTAAAACTGGTCCAGGAATAGCATCGGGGAGGCCCCTTCAAGCAGAAAAATACCCCAGAGGACAGAAGCAGGCCTTTGGGCTGAAAGAGGCAGAGGGGCGTTGGCAGGAGCAGCAGCGAGTGCTTGCTGCCCCGTGCAAGGGGACGGGGCGCGACGGGGGGGACGGGGCCCGTCGTGGGCTGGGGCGCCCGGGACTGCGGCCAGCGTCGGGGTGTCCGGAGCTGGTGGCCCGCACCGCCTCCCACCCCCGTGGAATTAAACGTACTCCTCAAATGGTTAAGTGATGCTTTCATTGCACAGTGGCTTCACGGCATTGGTGTTTAGGGCATTTGCTATTTAGAAAAATATTTCTTCCGTGCTTCTCAGAAGCCTGCGTGCAACCTGAAGTAATTGTATTTGCCTTGGGTTGAACTCTTTTTGCAGTTTCTAAAAATAAACACTTGATTTCTCATACTTCCCATAAAGCCATCTCTACTGAGAGCAGCAACCAAACAAAATGATACAAAATTAAAGGAAGTGGGAAATCCAACAGAAGTGAAGCGAGATGGCAACAGCACACCCCAATCCCATCAGGAATGTACGGCTCCTATAATACAACAGCAAATAAATTCACATTTTCCAGGGGAAGACACCTGACTTCCAGAGGCAGGGAACGGCGCTGGTCCGGGGCCCCAGCTCACGGGCACGTGCTGAACTTCGCGCCTCGCTCACTGAAGCCGAGCACGCGCGGCACCGTCCCGGCTGCGGCCCCGGCCCGGAGCCAGAGCAGGCTGCAGCGGGACTCGGGGTGCCGTGCACCCCAGCACAGACCCCAGGGAAGTCCCTCCCCAGCCTTTCCCCCTAGCAAATCTACTCCTGGCAGCTTGAAGAGCTCGGTCCCACCGCTGGCAGGCAGCGGAGGAGACACTGAGGAGCCTTTTCGCTCCTTCCCAAGGGCAGTGGTTTTGCCTCCAGCTGCTCTGACTCATCCTTACGTGTCTTATTCTCCACCTCACACTTATTCAATTCTTACTTCAGTCCTGGCCCCACTCTGGGAAGCTTATCTCACACCGAATCCTTCTTGGTCAAGCCCTAAACACTGATTGTTTCAGAAGGAGAGGGCCAAAAGCTGCCTGTCAGCTGCTAATCAGACTCTGCATCATGTATTGAATAAAAGGGAACACCCTGAGCTCAGGAGTGCAGCAAATCCAGGTCCTGCTCCTGCAAAAACCGGTGTGAAACCTGCAGCAGGACAACCCAGCTGTGCCACAGTCATATAGCAAATTTTAACACGCCAAAATTGCAGCCTGGCTCTGGTGCACAGAGCCCGAGCAGCAGTGAATACCAACCCTGAGAGTGGCTTCCTTGCTTTCCGCTCTGCTGTCGTCCTGACACATAAAGCCTGGCTCGGGACGGGGTTGAAGCCAGCACCTCCCGGCAGAGCCTCCCCGGGGTCTCCCCTCCAGGAGCGGCTGCAGGAGCAACCCGCTAAGGCAGGAGCAGAGGCCGTAAGGGGAGAGCAGCCACAGCTCTGCTGTCTGGGGTTTCGAGAGAGCCAAGTCCCTTGTTAGAGGACTCCTTTAGCTTGACTCCATCTCCTGAAGACGTCCAGTTCTTCTACTGTCTCGGGGGGCTGGCAGAAGAGCTCTGCAAGTTTACTGGTAATGAGGAAACCCTTTAAACAACCGCTAACAAATGGGACATTGAGAGTTTCTGGGACAAAACCTCTTTCGGGGTAGTCTTTTCTGCTGAGAGAGGGCACTGAAAGAGTTCACCGTTTAAGTGCCAGCCGATGACAAGACGCATTCACCGTGGTTCCTTTTAAACCCGAGGTGCCATTCGTTGTTCAGCGCTCCCCGGCTCGGTTGGGGCGCAGCCTCCCAGCCCCAGCGCGACCCGCGGGCCAGCAGCGAGGAGCTGCCGGAGCTGTCGGGCACGTTTATCCTCCCCGTGCATCAGGGGTCTTAATGGCTTTTCATGTCAGAACCAAACTGACACATTTAGATCAGAAAACTTCACTCCGAGGCCAGTAAAGCATGTGTCATCGTTTGCTCAATTAGAGCCTGTGATATAATGACAGGACAAGTAAGCATCTCCCTGTGCTAGAGTCCTCCAGAAAATGGATGCTTTCTCCTGTTTCCATTGAAATTCATGTATGTTTCTAATGGGATTTCAGAAAACAAGAGACTCCTGTTTGCCTTTTAGGTTTCTTGCCAGATTTCTGCCGTAGAAAATATCGAGTCAGTTGACCAAGGTGCACATTACAGGAGAGAAACCTGTGGGTACGTAAGCGTTGGCTTTACTGCGTTACAGAAAGATGCTCCAGTTTGGTTTGTCTTTGCTGCAATGCTCGGGGCCGATCGTGTCGCGGGTTTGGCTGCTGGTTTGTCCAAGTCCAGCCTCTGCCCTTTGCTCCGCGCACCCGCGATTGAGCTGTGCCGTTCCCTGTTCCCGCAGATTAACTGTGACCGGCGTGCGAGACAGCCGGGATCGGGTCTCCCTCGTTTCAAACATCATTTATCATACAGGATTATCCCGCAGGGGCGCCCGTGCAGTCGTATTTAATAACGTACAGTGCTTCAAATCAAATGAGTTCTCCTGTGAATTTAAGCCACACTGACACAGCAGCTTGACACTGCTTATTTCCAAAGCTAAATGAAAAATGGTCGTAGGATGCTGGACGCCTGTGGCCCTCAAAATGTTATATCCACACACAAACCACGGGGAAGGTTGAGTAAAGGTTTAACATCTGAAGTTAGTTTGTCCGACGATTTGTAACAACTTGGGTAGGAAAGGGCAGCAGAGCTGCAACGCCGCTTGCTTTCCCTCAGCTCCACCGTCACTCACTCAAAATGGGTTGCAAGAAACTTGATTTATATTTAAAACACTCGTGGGGAAAAAAAAAAAAAGGCAAAATTATTGTTAACTTCCATTTTGCGGAGATGAGCTCAGCTCGTGGTGGCTGCTGCTCTCCGTGGGGTCGTTCTGAAGGACACCCAGGGGTTTCTCCAGTTTCTTGGCCGCAAAACAGTGCTCCATGGAAATTAATCCCGGGAGCCTCCGGCAGCATCCTGCAAGCAAAGGTGGTCCCGCACAGCACGAGGTGGTCAGCCCGCTGCCAGAGGCGAGAGGCTGCCGGCGCTGCCTCACCCAGCTCCATAATACGCCAGTGTGCTCAGCCCGCTGAGCCACCCTCGGCCCCGTGAATTTGTCCTTTGTTGCTTGATCTCAGGCCGCGGCAGCGGAGAGCAGCTGCCGGCCGTGCATGCCCTGCTGCTGCCGCCCAGCCCGCGTGCCGCAGCCCCCTCCCCGCAGGCACGCAGCACGGGAACGCTGCCAGCGCCCGGAGCATCCTCCCCTCCGCAGCACAACAGGCTCCTTCTTCACCCCCGAGCCATCGTGACATGCCAGTAAGGGGGCTGGCTTCTGGCCTTAAACAGTGGTACCACCCAAAGAAAATGCCACGGATGTTTGAACTCGGGCTTCTGCCTGGGACTGCGAGAGCGGCTGGGCCAGGGACAACGATACGGGGAGACACGCTCGTCTGAGCGATTCCTCTGTCCCAAAAGGGCAGGGTGCAATCGGGATTTAGTAAAGAGCTGGCACGGCCAAGCCAGCAGGATGGGGCTGTAATTCCCCCTCTGTCACTGACTTGCCCAAAATCTCTGACAAATGATTTCATCTTCCTCTGCTGCTGCCTCTGAAGCGCATCCCCTCAGAGCTGGGGGACAGAGGATCCAGGACACTGTAGATAAGGGGGTGTCACTCACCACTCCGGCCTCTGCCTGCTGCTGACAGACACGAGGAATGAGCTGAGTTTACTTGTGTGCAAGTTCTCTGCAAAGCGAGGAGAAAAGGCTTGTTTCAGACCCAGGCTAATCCAAATGCTGTTTCCCAACACTGGGATTAGCAAGTAACTGAGCTAAAGACAAGAGCCTGGCCTCAGCCAGGAGCAGCCACGTTAGCACAGCACTGTGCCAGGGCTACTGTGAGCTTGCAGCATGGCTAATTAGCCCTGGCATCACTTCTAATCAGGCTGTTTCTAGAGCTGGCTTGGGGCTCTGCACCGAGCTGCCCCAGGCTGGGAGCTCAGAGCCCCCTGCAGCATGGGCACACGTCGGCCGAACCTGCCCATCCTCGGCTCCGACCACGGGCAGGAGGCTCCTGCGCGGCCCAGGCAGACCGGGACCCCCCCCGAGGCGCAGGCAGGGGAGCAGGCAGGAGCAGCTCCTGGCCCTGCTCACAGCAGCCACCCTCGTGGAAGGGGAACTGCTTTTCCAGGTGAGTGGTGGGTGAAACCACCACAAAACACTGCACAGCACCTTGGCCACTGAATGCCCGCACTGGTAAGGGATCCAAGTTCAAAGCCCAGGAAACCCCACAGGCACCGAGCTCAGCCGAGCGCTGTTTTTGCTGCTGGGCATTTTCTTTTTTTGTGCTGGAACTTCGTGATGCTGCTGGGGATCTTCCAGAGCAGCTCCTCTCCCTCCTCCCGCACAGGGCTCGCCTCTGAATTTGGGGTTTTTTTTCCCAGGAAGACGAGAGACCTCAGCAGCACGCCGGGCAGACCGCGCTGCGGCAGAAAGCCAGGGCGCTGAACAGTCGCTGCAGAGGGGACCAGCGCCGGCTCCAGCCCCAGCGGGGAGGACGGCCTGGCAGCGCCCGGCTGCTCACGGAACGGCGCCTGGTCCGCTGGGAAATTCAATTTCACTTCTTCAGTGCCTAGTCCTGGCAAAATAAATACAACATTCGTTAGTTTTGGTGACTTTGCAAAGGTTGACTCTGAATTTAATCATAGAATTATTTAGGTTGGAAAAGACCTTCAAGATCATCAAGTCCAACCATTAACCCAGCACTGCCAAGCCCACCACTAAACCCTGTCCCTAAGCACCACATCTCCCGGCTTTTAAGTCCCTCCAGGGATGGGGACTCAGCCCCTGCCCTGGGCAGCCTGGGCCAGGGCCCGACAGCCCTTTCAGAGAAGAAATATTAAATTTCTCATGTTGCTGCTGGCTGCGAGACCTCACCCATCAGCACAGCGCGACGTCAAGAACGCCTCTGCAGCTCAGAGGCAGCGGAGCAAATCGCAGGTGCAGCAGCACCACCGCGCTCTCCGACGCCGCCGCGACGTTGCCTTCCACAGCTCCTGCTTCGCTTCCGTGCTTGGATCAAAATCAAAACTGGCAATTACAACTCTCCAGCCAGGCAGCTACCGTCTGATCCAACCCACGTTAGATGGGAAAATGTGATTTAAAATAACCTTTAGATAACACAGAAAATAGATAGATAAATACAGGCTGAGAAGTTTAAGGACAGCGTATCTGTACGGACAGCAGTGAATCACTTTGGCTGAATTTGTGCCCAGCGCCAATCAACACAATTAGGAGCTGGATGACTTTGGGGACCGCAGGGCTTCATTGAAATTTTAAATGTGTTCCTTTCCTCGCAGCAAAATGTTACTTTGCTTGATTGGATACTGGTCAAAAGCAGAAGCATGCGACTACATCTGGAAGGTTTTTATTTTAACCTTTCTTTAGGACATTCTTCAGTAAACTCATTTTTAACCCAGTGAAACATTAAACACCAAGTGCTTCAGGACGCGTTCTGTTTGGACATAATACTACGTAGCATCTGCTGCAGTGTATCCAAGGGCAGAATTCAGGCTATTGTGCTAAACCCCATTAGATAAAAAAAAAAAAAAAATCTTATCCAGGAAGGAAACGTAATTCATTGTGGAAGGTACAAAGGGAAGCGGACTCAGGTGTCCCGGAGCAGGACCAACCTCTGGCCCCTGGAGCTGCGCACCCCGGGCCCCTGCCTCGCCGCAGCCACCGGGGCCGGTGCATCCCATCAGGGCCGGTGCACCTCTGGCAGGAACCGGGCCTTCATCCTGCAAACTATTTTTACCCTGCCGTAATGTCATTCAGACCTTCACCACCCCAGCCCCTCCCAGCCCCTGATGTTTTCCGACACCACCATCTAGTGGCAAAGCCAACGGGCTTGGGAAGCGTTTCCACCCCACTTCGACCTCTTCCTCCATCTCTTACACCAAATTTACTGTTCATTTTGCAACCCAGAGAGCCCCCCCCAGGCTGAGCCTGCCATTCCTGCCTCTCCTGGGAAGCCAGCACCCACTACAAACCCCTCTCGCACTCCAGCTTTTGCAGGAGACGCGGTCAGCGGAGCAGATGCATCTCCCTGGGGAGCACCTGGTGCAGCCAAGCAGACAAAAAACGCCACGGAAGAGGCTGGACTGGCCTTCACCAGACCAACCAGTTACACCGCGGGAACAGCTGGACTGGGAGACGCTGCAGAGACGCAAAGTTCGGAAGCGAGGCGGAGAAGCCCCGGCAGGCTGAGCACCCCCCGGCACCGCGCACCCCCAGCTTTGCTGGCAGTAGGTACCGTAGCCGGCTCTTCTGTATAAAAGACACTTGGCATTTACGAAGTGAGGTTTGATGAACTTCTATACCGCACTGTATCTAGAAAATTAGGGTTAGGTTTCTGTTTTTATAGACGAGACATCTAGCAATCAGCATGTACATTAAAATTACTTTATTACTAAAATATTTTTACATTTAGTAAAGATAACCAACCTGCAAATACCATGCTTCTGCTTCTCCTGAAAAAGGAAGCGCATAGGTAGGTTGAAGACAACCAGCTAAGTAACTACGTTTGTCCTAGTAGCTTGTAAGTAGGCAGATGTGTTCACATTATCGTCATCCAAAGATTTTTATCCAGTCTTGTTTGGGCTGCATTTAGAAACTGGGATCTCTGTATTATTTAACAGCTGCATCAGTAACACAGTTTTAGAAAAACCTATTTATAGAAATTTCTCCCCCCTGGTTTCCAATAAAACTATACAACGGGTCCAGGAACAACTGTTCACCAGCTATTACATTTAGATTTCCCATTTAAACAACCAGGACAAAGTCCGTCCTGAGTTTTCTCCACTGTGAAGATACATTTCTCTTCTCACTTACTCAGAAGCGAAGCAGGCGCAAGTCCTCCAACGCTGCAGGAATTCCAGCAGCGTCGCACCGAGGATGGGATTTGGGCCCCGCGGGTCCCAGAGGCGGCTCTTTTACTTGCATATATACAGGAGGATCGAGGCTGAGCGACCGTGGGTCTCTTCATATCCTGCTCTCTTAAATTTTATGAAACCAACAGGTATTTAAAAAAGAGAAACAAACCCAAAACGAAACAAAAAGCCCCTTCAGCTGACTGTGCAGATCAGGTAAGGTTAGCCAAATTTTGTCTAAAAACGTAAAGCAGCTGTTTGCTTTGTTGAAATTGTATTTGGACAGAACCAACTTTCAACTCCACAGCTCCGTGTCGAGACGCTGCCCGCGAGAGATCACCAGGGGCTCCCGCAAAACAGGGATTCCACCCTCGAAGCACACCATCGTGTGAAACCCAAGATCGCAGTAAAGGTCAGACCTTGATACAGCATTAAACCAAATTTGTACATATAAAAATAATTGTACAGAGGAAATCTTTTCAGCAGAATACAGTCTTTAAACATTCAAAAGAATATACAAAACTAATTAAAAGTAGCCTTCTGTACTTCAGTGTGCAATAGGATTAGATACATCCAACACGGAGGGCGCGTGAGGACGTCGCATCAGCGTAACGACATACCGGTGGCATTCGTTATACAAAGTACTGGATCTACCAGAACGGAAGAGGGATTCACAAAGAAATGGGTAAAAACCAAAGCCTGGAAACCGTAACAAAAACTCAGAAACAAAATGAAAATGTACTAAAATTTAATCATTCATAAAAGCTGTAATTTAATCTGTGACAGTAAAACACAAGAAGCAATATTAGAGTTGGTTTAGTATATTATATATTTTTGCTTTTAAAACAAATAGATAGAAATCAGTTATCCCAGTTTTTTCCTATAAAAGACCCATTTTTCCAAAGCATTATGCACATTTTTCATTAGAATATAATGGCAGAATGAAAATAACGATATTCCATAACTTTTAAATATAAAATGAAGTCAATGACTCAAAAAGTTATTTGTTGCAGTGAGTTCAAAGGGAAATTTCAGATAATATATATCTATAACTATAGATATAAAATATAATGGTGGAACATTTTTAGTGCTTGATGGGGAGAAATTATGATAAAAGGGTCAATATGAAATTTTAATTATAGTAGCAATATCTAACATTTGAAATGCATCCATGCTCCTTTGTATAATCATACACTAGAGTCAATTATATTTATTTTCACATCTGTTAACTGCTATTGCAAAGGAGGAGTACTATTGTCTTAAATTTCCAAGAGAGATACACAGAGCAATTTCTTTTTCCAGGGACTGTGTGCAAACCATTTTAAGATCTAAATTCTTCTCATAGTATATAAAAACAGGAGAAGCTTCTTCAGATATGTTATTAATTTCCGTAAGGTTTTGAAGTTGGGAATGCTGGCACTTTCCATTTAGGCAACAGTTCTTCATTCCTGCAATCTAGAAAAAGTAAAAAAAGGTGATGGAGGGGCGTTTCTCATCCTACCGACGAGATGAACGGTCTCGAACAAAGGCCTGAAAGCTGCCCCCGCCAACTGCCCGCACCCAGGCTTGGGAGATCAGCAGCGTTTCAGCAGGAAGAGCTTATCTTCCTCCGGGATCGGGGTTTGTTCCTCCCACCCTCCGAGTTCAGAGGTACAGAAAGAAAAGAGACTTTGGAAACTATAACTCTAAGAAACAAGTTCTTGTTTTATCATGACTGCAGCAGAGCAGCGACAGAGGAGCCGCCACCCTGTCCTTCTGCCATGATAACGATAGCGTCCTTCCAACTCATCTGCTTTACGAGACACACAGCCTTCAAGTGGATTTTGAATTCAGCAATGGATGAACAATTTATGGGAAAGGGATTTCATCTTTTGTATTTCTGAGATGCTCTTAAAGTCTAATGAGTTGGAGACCTCCAGCCCTATTGCAGCTGTAACACACAGGCAATGAACTGGGAACAGATTTACAAAGAACGGGGGGGAGACTGTGAAGTACTTCAATGATCCAGAGCAGATTTGGGGGGACAGGTAGAAGCCAATGTTACGAGAAGTCTCATCAGTAACTGACTGAATGCAGGAACTCCTTTAGCAGTTGTGATATTTCAGGGCTACGCTGCTGCCAACGCCGGGCTTTGCAGCGCAGGATCCCGGGCAGGAGGGCGAGGGCAGAGCCGCACCGAGCAGGGAGCAAATCCTCCCTGGGGCTGGGCCAGCCTGTCTCCAAGAAGCCATCCTGGCTGACGCCACACTAGCTAAAATCAGATATATCACCTGAGGAAGAGGAAAAGCCACTTGAGACGTACTCTTCAATTTCTTTTCCTAAAGCCATTGTTTCCCTGCAACACTAAGCTATTATTTTCTGGCATTCAAAGCTCAGGATAAGAAACTCAGTCAATAAAGCACAAGTCATTAGAAGCCAGGTTAACTGCATAGCTCCATTTATCCTACTCAGTCACACCTAGGCTACATAAATGGCCATCTACAGCATGAACTTCAGATCTGGCAGAAGGCAGAGAGCCACCTCTGGAATTCATCCCTGAAATCCTTCTATGACCAGAAGTTTGTCTTAAACGCTGTAGGACAAGGGCAGTTGACTTGCTTTGCCAGCTACACTACACCTCTTTATGAAACTAAAGAACAGAATACAGAGCTTCTGATGGGTCACAGAAATCATCACAAGTTGCCAGCCTGTGCAGCCTGAGACCGCGAAGGCAGCCGGCACAGCCAGAGCGCCGCGGTGAGTTCATTCCTCCCCGACTCGTCCCTACAGCGCCGGGCTGCCGCCCTGCCCCGCTGCGCTCGCAGGCTGCACGCGCCTCGCACTGCAGCCGCCACCCGGGACGATCTGCTTGCTGTCTGACCATCGCTTACGTCCTAGGGCCTAGGGGCCACTGACCCCGCACCTTCTCCGCCTCCGAAGGGTGCCGCGCAGCACACGCGTGCGCTAACGGGCCAGCAGCTCACAGGGCAGCCTTGGTGGTATTTCTGTTTAAAACCTGAAGCTACAGAAATGCTGTTTTCTTTCAGGAGTGCGATAGAACAGCTGTAAGCACACAGAATACCCTGCCAAGATACACAGGAAGATTATTTATAGCTATGTCCAACCTTGGAGTGTTTTTTTGTCTTCCCCCTTTTTTTTTTTTTATTTTTTTGGTGGGCAGCTTTTTATTTCTTTGCCATTGAAATCCATGTCCCACCCAAACCAATCTGCAATTGTCCCCACAGCACCTAGGACTGAGGCAGCAGCTGCAGCAGTAACACAAGTTACATAGATGCTACCAAATTTCAGCAGAGGATAAAAGGAAGCAGAACTGAGCCACGGTGCCTCAGAGCACGGTGTCAGAAGACAGAGAGAGAACCTGCAAGAGTAAAAAAGAAGTTCCTGCTCTGTCGCACTCATCAACCCAAGCAAAAGGAGAAAGGGAGAAAAGCAGGTATTTCTTTGCCAGGTCAGTCGGTACAACTGACTTTTTTAAAAAGTCCAACACATGCAGCAGAATGGGAATGAATTTTTTATTTGGGAGCAGCCAGAAGGAAGAGGAGTGGAGGGAAGGGGAGCGAGTCCTCTCTAAGCTGGGAGCAGCTCACGGTTCAATGGCCTGAGCTTTGGGTGGAATTCGGACACCTCTTACCTGGCTCAGAGCTGCTGCGCAATGGGAGTCTAAAGCAGCAGACATGATTTCTTTTTAGGCTTCTTCTTTTCCACTGGTGTTTTTCTATTTATCTGTCTGACCAGGTCATAAAAGATCTGAAAATGAAAAACACAAACTGAAAAATCAAAGTGATAAAACACTATGCGAATGTCAAAAATCAGGCAGGTGGGCAAGCTGATACTCTTTCCTGGTGGCTGCAGTCTCATAAATTCAATTAAACTGCTTGCATTCACTTAAACATGTTTCTCAAGCAACTGCTTATGGAAGAAGAGAGCACAGAGCTCACATCGGTGTGCAGAATATAAGGGAGCTGTAAACTCATGCCCTGCAGCACACAGCTTTCTCCTTCGGGCTGCTTATCGTCAAAGGCTTCAGAAGAGCCTGGCAATGCAATGGCCACAAATCCCTCGCTTTGGAAAAGTGGGAGAAAACTGGGAAACAACAGAAGTTTTTTTTCAATGACAAGCATAATATCCGTAAGGATCATCTTCTCCCTGGGCTGACGAGTGTCTCTGCAGAGCACTGCTGCACCACGGCAGTGTACTGTCGCTGCAGGGAAAGGCATCCCTTTTCCTTGGCTTTCACCTTCAAAAGTGGCTTTCATTTGCCTGCTGCATAGGATGCACTGTTAATTTTCCTCTTTGCCAAACAGATTCGAGCTGTTAATCACTTTTTGCCTGTTAATCACCTTTTTGCCTGGTCTAATCTTTTGAGTTTATTAGTAAAATTAGCAAGAAGCAGCCAAACATCTGCCCTGAACTCAGACACTTCCAGAAGGGGATGATCACAGGGGCCTCTTTCAGCTTCAGGGACAAGTTTCTTGTGAACACTTGTGCTGCGAGTTGTTTTCCCAGCAATACTCAACCCATTTATAGCAAAATGAGCTTTGCAAAAATGCTTGGAGCTGGGTCACAGTATTGAGGAGAAATATTTAAACCTTCAGAAAGCTCCACCCTTGTCCTTGTTTACTTTTTTCCTTCCCGGAGTGGCTGACGGCTCACAAATTCTTGTTGATGCCAAGGAAATTCAGAAGACAAAGAAACAGTTTATAACAAATTGCAACAACTGGAAATTTAAGATTTTCCAGCTATTACCTACATGAAAAAGCACTACTGCACAGTTAAATAGTTTCAAATGAAAAGAACGTGATGGTGGCTTTATCAAGATCTCATGTAAAATATTTTTAAATAGCATTTGAGTTGCTCACGCTACTCCTTTACTCAGCTTATTGCTACAGTTTTCTACTGTCAGCCTCAGGCAAAAGTAGCAGTTTGTAATCTCCAGTGGACACAGCCAAGACGTTCACAAGTGTACAGATGAGATACAAAGCAAAAGTTTCTGCAGGAGAAACCAATTAATAAGTGGCATCATCTATGCTGGTGCAAAACAACTTTCCATAGTTAAGCCTTTCTAAACAAGAGCCAAGATGATCTGAATGCGATTAGGATGTGCAGGAGTCTGAATTTCTGAAGGCACACAGAAATTTATCACCCTTTAGCACAGATTTTAATGAAGTTGCAGTCCAAAAGTAGCTAAAAACCAAAACCAAAAATAATGAAAACGCTCCCCCAGTCCATGAGCCAGCAGAACAAATAACCAGTACAATAAGTTGCTTGATTCACGGTGTTTCTTCTCTTTGATTTCCTCAGCTTTTATGCTTTTCATAACCAGACAATATAAACTGGCAAAAAAACAGAAAATTAACATCACAATAAAACCAGAAACTAATCTCCCAGTTAGTAATTTTCTTCTCTATGATCTGAGTCCCACCGGAGGCAGCAGACAGGACAGGGAAATAGGGAGACACGGGATTCACAGGTTAAGGATGACTGTATGTAAACCATGGGCGTGCATTCGCCCCAGGACAGTTCAGTGTTTTGCCTGCTACCGAATCCCCTTTCCTCCACAGCTCTCAGGAGAGCTTAAGGCAGCTTTGGCTAACGAGAGGTCAGTCTCTGCCACAAGCTGTGGAAATACAAATAACACAGAATTTGTTATAGTCCATGGCGATCTGTTCGATGACTGAGCCACTAGTTTCTTCATTAACAGTCATAGTTTTACTGCAGTTCAGACACATGCACAAAAAAAAAAAAAAAAATCCCTCCTGGCAGGAGTCTAGCCCAGTGAGCTATATTTACCGGGTTAGATTAGCGCGCACTACGGCTAGGCTAATCCCAACCACAGAAGCTGCAATTCATTCAGCCTGGAGCTCCCTCCCTTTTCAGCCGGGTAGGTGCAGAGCTGCGCACATCCCACCAGCTGCCAAATTAACGCTGGGTCCGGTCCCAGATCCTACTGCTCATGCTTATCACACAGCCTCCTCAACGGTCCCAGTTATCTCCTGGCACCAAACCAGCTATGCTCAGTGGAGTTACCTTAGCTTTTGTGTCTGGAAACGTGGCCTCTGTCAGATAATTCACAGCGGAGGATAAAAACTTGGTGCCTGATGTCAAGCAGAGCTCCCTCGGCAGAACTACACTACCTCAGGCAGCGGCAAAGGCACGCCGACTGCAACGGTGTTCCTCATTGAGACGTGGGGAACTGCTTAGACAGATATATGTCTGGGCACGGCCTCAGTAAGTCAGTGGCTTACCAGAGCAGGACTGTGATGGGATGTCTGCTTGAGCAGCCAGACGTAGCAGGAATGTGAAAAGCAAATACTTTCAAGAACAACAGCCAACACTAAGCAACATGACACGTAGTACAATGGGGCATAATCCACATTCTGAATAGCAGCAGCAGTTATCTTGAAAAAAGTATACTTTCCAAATAAAGTTTATCTAAGCTAAGAGTCATCCGGTTAACTGGGCTTACTCAGGACCCTCTGCTATTCATGTCCTCCGACAGGCTATAGAAAGCACTTACCTGGAGAAGTCACCCACCCTTTACAGAGGAAAAGGAGCAGATCTTAAAACAAACAGAAAGCAGTAGCTAAATACACTGCATCGCAAGCCTTTCTTACACTGAGATTTCAGAATCATCCTGAATCTTCCCAATTAAGAAATACATGAAGGACTGCATGCTGGTTTAACGGGGCATTCATGCCGAAGTAGGAAAGACAAGGGAACAGCTGATCGTTACCTCATTAACGTTGATTTTAGACTTTGCAGACGATTCTAGAAAGGCACAGTTACACCACTGTCTTGCTAAGTTTTGACCCTGTTCTTTGCCGACTACACGCTCTTCCTCCAGGTCACATTTATTGCCAACCAGAATCATTGGAACCTGGAGAGGAGACAAGCCAGAGATGCATCAGCAAGTTAACGTACGACGTGGACCGCAATGCTATGGCTTACAAAGGCACATGAGGAGGGGGGAAAAAAAAGACAATATAGACAGTACGAAAACCAATAAAAACCAGAAGTTCAGCAGAGCTCACAAACTAGACTGGAATTTAGATGCCTGCTGGGAAAGGGCTGAAGAAAGTCGATACTATAGACACCCTGGTTCACTAAGAATTAAACACGTGGAGGACAACGTAAACCCAAATGGTACTATTTCAGTATAATCTTAAGTTAGTAAAGACTTATTTTCTGGTCTCTACATCCAACACCATTCTAGTCAAAAAACTTATTTCACTACTGAAACGCATTTCAGGACTTTCACGTGACAGTAGGCTAAATTGCCTGCCAACTTAGCCGATTTTAGACAACAGAACACACAGCACGTGTTTTAAGACATACATTTTATGTTTCAGCCCCTTTCACCTGCCGTCAACCTGCTGTCAAGCCACACGACGATAAATGGAAGCACCTTTGAAAAGCACTGCCCTGGACACGGAATAAAAAGGAATAGTCCTGTGCAGCTAAGCATTCCCCCACGAGACCACCCGCCTTTCTCATCCCAATACAGTATCACGCTACTGACGTGTTTTGCACGCACACAGAAGAGGATGCTCACTACGCAAAAGGCACAAACACTGCGCTTGATATTTACTCACTTAGAATAATTAAAGTTTCCAACTAGTGACCACCTAGCAGCTCAGCTCCTGAAAGGACACCACTTCCAATAAATAATCTCATGCACTATTAAAATAAACGTTTGATACATGTTCAAAAGATTCATCCTACACCCATGACGCAAATACAGGCAAATCATTTGTTCAAGCCAACGATGAACTTAAGCTGTTGGCTTTCTAAAGTGCCTGCGTGAGTCACCTGCTCGCTCCTTCAAGAGGAAGAAAGTGCCTTGGAGAAACCATATTCCTTGTGACGTTTCCTACAGAAAAGCAGAGAAATTTAATACCGTAGGAAAACGACTGTAGTAAATGCTATTCCCAATGTGTTTGCATCAGGCTGCACAGAAAGACGGGGTGCCTCGGCTTGCCCGGAGACCTGGAGCAGCCCTCCCACGAACAGCACACGGGGCAACAGAAAGGACGGGGTCTCTTGCTCAGCCGTCGCTCACCAGTTTCTCACAGCGGCCGCGACCGTGTTTGTTTGGCGCAGTGCGGAGAGCCAAGTGCAGTCTGCTCTCATTAAGTTATAAATCCGTTGTCTCGGAAAGTATCAGAGTAAGCATTAGTGAGTGTAAGCAGCAGGAGACTTGCTCTCATCAATTATGTTTAGATATTGAGTTAAAACTCTTGCAGGAGAAAAAAAATCAGGCAAAAAGATAAGATTTAAAAACAGTACTAAGACATCTTCGAAACAAGGTCCTGATATAAAATTTCAGAAGGCTTTCTCTGGTTCTCTGGCAGTTTCTACCATGGCTGTAGCCCACCAAGATGGTACAAATGGGTAGAAAAGACCTTAAACAAGCAAACAAAAACCACCCGTAGCAACCAAAACTGCCTACCCTGAGGTGCCCTTTCCATACCTAGAAGGTGGTGAGATGACAGCGCAGTCCCAGTCGCTGCCTGCCCCTCCGGCAGGACCCTTCCCCAAGGGCTGGGGCACCCAGCCCAACACCGCACGCCTCCCCAGCTCCAGCCCACGCGGTTTCACAGCCAGTTTGGAGACAGATACAGAGTTAGGGATTTTCTACACCTGAGAATTGTGGGTTACACAGCATTTTTGAAGTTTGTTTTTACAACCTGCATCTCATAGATCTTAGGGGATGATACGGCCACAGCCAAGGTGGACTTTGAAACGCGAGACCACAGCAGGATCTGCAGGACGCGCTGCAGTGCTTTGCATGCACACACCAGCGACAGCATCCTGTTTCCCTTACGCTATGTAAAAGTAGGAAAAAAAAACCCCTAAACAACTGCTGATAATGGGTGTGCACCCTGCTCCATTTCCTGAAGCATTTAATTCTTTGCACAGAAAATGAGTACTTTCCAGCTGGAAAATAAATCATTATTCACTTCCTTTGGTAATTTACAACACACTGTATGTTTTTAATCTACTTCAATGTTAATATTTGTAGTTTCTTTCCAATTCAACTACGCTCAAGATGAATTTTTGTATTTAGAACTCACAGCCGTACTGATTAGAAAATGATCACATTTTTATTTTTGAGAAATAAATTTTACCATTACATCAGAAGCCTGAGGTCACAATACAGATGAGGCAAATCCAAAAAAAGCTTATTTCACATCAGAGACCAACAGGGTATGTACAACTATATCACCTTAATCCCATTCTTTACAGTTTTCTAGATAGTTAAAAGAAATTTTCTCATACCAAAACACGAAAATGTGTTTTGAACTTGTTCAGCAAAAACATAAAGTATATTCAAATGTGAAATAATAGGGGAAAAAAGTGATACTTAGGTGGGCAAACAGTATAAGTTTGAAAGACATGAAACTCTGTAAGGTTATTTCAAAAGGTAGTAATTGTTTATCAGAGCCACAAATTGAGTTTGATCATTAAGCTTCTGATCATTTACTATTTCATGTGGAAGACTGGAATTTAAGCTTACTTAGACATACATAATTTAGCGATTTAAGTACTGGGATTTTAAAAGACATGTTCTGAAACTAAATACAGGAAGGAGCACATTTTCCTAACTCAGCAGAACATGGCTTAAATGTTCAAAAGGTTCTCAGGCGTGGATTCAACAAGTAACATCCCCCTAACACAAAATAAATACATGCATTTTATTAATTAAATCAAATCACTGAAGTAAAATGAAAGCAACAGTCCCTATTGTCCGATGAACCTGAGCAGCTTACGGTGCAAATTCCCCTCCGGCGAGTGCAGCTGAGCGAAGCGCTGGGCTCTGACCGGGAGGCTAATAAAGGACTCGTGGTACCAGGGATTTATGCAAGCATAATCCCTACCGACATGAAAATCAGTTCTGCATAAATAGCAGTTCAGCTTGTTAAACTAAGGAGGGAACCAAAGCCATTCAAAACGAAGGAATCAGGATACGGGACGATGAAGATTCAAGAGAAAGCAGCTGCCCTCAGCCCCAGAACAGCTGAGCCGCGGGCTGTGCCCATCCCATCCCGGCGCGCTCTGCTCAGCGCTCAAACCGCATTCTCCTGAGCGGCTATTTAAACACGACGCACGTGGCTTACCTAGGATTTGGCATAACCACGCGTCCCGGCCCTGTTACCGGTCACTGCCGCTCCCGAGCCGCCGGAGCGCGGTAAGGAGATGGGGGCTGTGAGCTGCTGCCGCTCTCCCAGCCCCGCCGGCGGCCACAGAGCGGCTGGCACAACCCGAAAGCAAGCGACATCAACGGCAGCGGCTACTTTTCAGCTGGCAGTGGGAAAAAAAAAGAGACAATCTTTTTCACACTCCTCAGGGCAAACCCCTGAATACGTTATCAGCTGTTAGGCAAAAAAAAAAAAAAAAAAAAAAAAATTAATTTCAGCTTCTTCTGGAGGAAGCCTACACAGAGGGAGAGTTCCCACACGTCTCCACCAGCCACATGGCTACCAGGGCAAAAGCCACCGGCAACCTCACCTACATCACGTGTTTAGAAATCAAAAGCCTGGCAAGGAGTTCCAGTTACAGGAGCTGGAGCCTGAACTGGAAATACAGTAAATAGTTTTCTCCTGTCAAACAGGACTGAATGCAAACTATCTTAATGTAATTTTTCCTTCTTTTAGAAAGGGTTTTAAACAATCAAAATTACAGCTTGCATCACTAGCTACAACTCTTTTGGAGTCTCTTAATGATTTAATTCATACAACTGTGTGATCTCCTTTGGGTAAGAGATTTTGTCACATGAGAGAAGGAGCAAAGAAAACCGTCGAGAGTTTAAAAGCCTCGGACCGCGAGGGCGGTCTGCCGAGGGCCAGCGCCATTCCCAGGGACAGGCACACCTGCGGCTCAAAGCTGAACCCTCCCTGCTCACACATGCGTGCCACGGAGCGACAGACCCCAGCCACAGACCCTTAAACATCCTCCTCCTCTCCTTCAGAAAGGGATAAGCCCGTTTTCATACCATAACCTAAAATTCTGTAGAAGTTTTGGTTCAGCATTCAGAAGACAATTCAAGAGAAAGCTGATGGGCCCTCACAGCTGATGGACCTGGGGGAGCAGAGCTCACAAACCAAGAGACACCGCACAGCTACACTAAGGGAATCTCTGCTTTGTGCCGCAAGACCCAGGACTTCTTAACCTACCAAACAGCTCCGGCAGCCAGAGCGGAGGTGACTGAACAGGCTCCCATCTCACCTCCCCAGCCCCTACCGACGCTGCCCTCTCACACAGAGACAGGAAAATAAAGGAACATTCAGCGACTTCCCAAAAAAAGGTTATTAATATTAATGACACAAATTACAAAGCACAGTTTGGTCAATAAGCTGAACATGCCCTTTCTATTTGCAGTGCAAGTTCATCAACTTGGATTATGACCCGTACGCGTGCCAATGGCACAGAGGGCGCAGCGTACAACGCCGCCCTGCGCCAGGACTCGAGGGACTTCACAGCCGACCCTCAGCAGACATCACGGCTTTGTACTTCGATTTCTGCTTCGTACATTTGGGAAAAGCAACGTTAGTCTCCATTGTAAGACAGCTGCAGATCCACCAAGAACGTCATTATTGGTGAGTTCAACTATTATTTTTCCTTAACTTTGCGGGAAATAAAAGTACCGCTAAAGCACAGCGACAGAAGAAAATGCAAATACTGGAAAAGAGTTAAAAGGAGAGGGGTAAAAAAAAAAAAAAAAGTTGTTTTCAATCAACTCCCACCATTTCCAAAGACTATTAGCCTTCCAGTACATGTGAAAATCTGCTTTCATTATGCCCCTTAGCAGGTGTTGCACCTCAAATAACAACACTGAAAATAACAAACAACGCGAAGGAAACCTACTTCCACGCAAAACTTTGCTATACAGCAAGGAATATTCTTAGAAAGAAGTTTTTCTCACAAATTCCTGTATGTTTACTTACAAACACATTTTAACCATTTGCAGAAGAAAAAAAATACTCTACTTACATCTTCAGTGTCCTTAACCCGTAAAATCTGTTCCCGCAGGTCCTGTAAGTCGTTAAACGTGGACTGTGCTGTTATAGAATATACTAGTGCAAACCCTTGACCATTCTTCATATAGAGATCCCTCATTGCTGTAAATTGCTCCTGTAATCAAATATTTTTAGAAGTAATTAGCTAGTGAATGCAGCTAATGACCACTTACAAAGGAATACTTTTATTGTAATGGAGACAAGAATATAGTACCGTACAGCATGCATTTACATTTTTACCCCTTACAGAAACCCACTGAAACATGCAAATTTAATAAAAACATTAACACACATCTCTCCCTTTGTTTTTTTTCCCCCAATAGAGAAAAAGGCTTCTTGAAAAAATGGGAAAAAGACAAGAGCAGCAATAAAAATGTATCTGCAGATGGACTGTTGTATGCCCCAAACCATGCTACAAGGTGTTGAAGGTTTGGCTGACATATGTTGTAGCGATCTTTCATTTATTTTCTGATATGGTGTTAAGCACGAGTCTGCTATCAGATCAATTCCCCAGACAACAGATATGGACTGGAAATTCAATTTCTCCTCTAACACGATATTGAAACAGGCCTAGGTGTCACACACTCACAATTTATTGTGAGCACAACTGCACGGGAAGGCACTGCCTGATCACCTCTGAACATACGCAGCTACACAGTAGTCATCTCTAGCATGAAAATGGCTTAAAGATGAAATGCAAGAGCAGGCTGGAAAATCCGTACCAGAGCTGCCTTTTGTCCACGCCTGCGAAAGGAAGCTTTACCAGAACCGTGTAACAATGATTTCTGCTTCCACGCCTTCGCATTGCTGTTGATAATTTTCAAAGCTTTCTAAATAAAACTAACTTCTAGGAAGCACGTCCTCCCCCTGTGATGTGCACTCAGCCACTACAAGGTCTGTTTACTCAGTGACAGGACTTTGCATGGCGGTAAGCGACGCTGGCGTGGCAAGGGGAGCCGCTGCGCGGCCCCGGCTGCTCGCAGGCTGGAAGGATGACGTGGGACTCCCGAAGCAGCACAAGGCAGGGCCAGGGAGGTGCCACCTGGGTAGAGGAGTATTCCTTGGCAGGTACAGAATCTTTCAGATTGAATCCTCTCCAGGTGGGCTGATGTGACATGCTGGGAGGCGATCCCTACGCACTGCCTGGAAGTGGCTTCAATCCACATGGACGTATCCACTTCCCTCCCCGTGGGAAGGGGAAACTGCTCCCTTCAGTCCCGTTTGGGGAAAAGCCCTAGAGTGATGCAACCTACTTACTGAAGGAATACATCGCACAAGAGGCTGAAACAGCAATGTCTTACAGACTTGGTTTTAAAAGAAGCAGCCACAATGATTCAGTGCATCAAACTGTGCCCACAATTAGCTACAGAATGATGCTGCCTTAGTGCCGAGTCCTCCTTCTCCCTTCCACCTGTGTATCTTACCTTTATTTAGTAAAGAGCCTGCTGCTTAAGATCTCACCTTTTTTTGTCTGTGTATTCTGGCCACTTGCAAAATTAACCTGTAAAACTCTCCCATAGCAGTGTGTTGACAGTGAGCCGATGGTGGATGGCAGAGAAGAGGTGAGCGGCACGGGATGCACCAACCTTCGCGTCCCAGCACTGGGCACCGGCTGGGGAAGGGGCTCACAAGGCTGTCGCAGGGCTGCAGAAGGCTCATTCACCACACCGGGTTTGGGTTATTTAACAAAATCATTCCATTTAAATTATTGCAGCTGACCTATTATTTTTGCTTGGGCAGGATTATTATAAGTTCTACTCTTAACATCTCACCTCATTCTTAACAAAGAAACTCCATACCAATTAGAAAAAGAAATTATACTTACTGTCCCTGCTGTATCGAGGATTTCAAGCATACACTGTTGACAGTCTACTTCCACTTGCTGGGGAAAAAAGGGAAGAGACAAATGCAGTTAAAACTAAAAAGTCTGAAACGGGACAGGCAAGAGGAATACCAGCTTAATTTTCACTTCTGCCGCAAAGACCTCTATAAGCAAGCCAGCCACTTGCACTTCCCCAACGGTAAGAGAGGCACCGCTATTAGAGGATTAATTACTCCCCAAGCCAGGCATTTAGGTCAGCTCACTTATGCTCCACGACCGTGTTGATTATAAAGGCCTAAATGAGCAGCTCATTGTAAACATCTCAACTTAAGTGAGATAAAATCCACTCTTACAAATCAAAGGACTTTAGACTTCAATTTTTCTTTGCTGCTGGGAGAGAAAGGAGTAAGGAAGAAAAGAAAAAGCAAAATATTTAGCCATCCTCACATTTAGGCTTAGCAAATCTTCCATTCACTGAGAAACATCTCAGATCCAACAAGGGTAATTCCAAGAAAGTCAAACGAATTTAATAGCAGAACTCGTAGCACAATTTACATTTAATTATCACAAGCACAAATGTTAAAAGTTTTTGTTTTCTGTTTTGGTGCCTTTAATTACAGTAACATTTATGCTAATCTGTAAAACAATGGGTTACTTGACATCAGTCGAGTGAAGAAAGCAGCTCTGTTGACAGAGTTACGCAACACGACAGCGTCAGGGATCCTGACAAGGACTTTTGCTCAGCAATTGCAAGCCTGCATCCAAAACGGCTGTAAAGGATTTTCTATGCCTTCAAACCAAGCAGAACGCATTTGAACTAAATGGCAAAGCAGCCATTCCTAAAAGAAAACAAGGAAATGCAATTGCTATGCTACGGTAATATCACCTACTGTGATGAACGGTGTACACAGCCCCTCTAACAGATAGCATACACATAGCAAATATTGGTATCTTTATGTTTCTAAGTAATAATTATATGTCAAATTACAGCACACGGATCTGAGTAACAGTCTGACCCTAGTTCGGTTGAGCTCTTCCTATCCGCAGACATGAGTCGGAAGCGCTGGCCAGAGGACGGGCAGTGCACTTGTCTGCCAGCCACCGCAGCTCGTACCCCAGCAGAGCCGGCAATCGGTGACGGTTCAGGAAAACACACCAGACTGATCTGGTGTAGTAACCTCTAACGAAGAGACAAGCAAGCAGTGGAGAGCTGCAGCCTCAAACTGCCTTCACTCGAGTCATCGGAGATGTAAAGTGAAAGCTCTTATGGAGTGACAGAGGTTTAATCCTCCTGTTAAATAGAACTAAGTTAGGGAGTGGTCCAGTTAACAGCAAAATTTGTCATTCCCTGATAATTCAGTTTTGTAATAGCTGGTACAATTTGTCTGATTGCATTCGGAGGCCCTAAGCTAGTAAAGTCCTCTGTAAAGCGAAAGGAAACTATCTGCATGAAGCCATTTCCAAGACTGATGCTTTTCTATGCATCGCTCTCCTGCTGCGGTTTATGCAGTCATAACATTTTCTCAGAAAAGACCCCTTCTCATTCTGATAAGCTTTCATTGCATTATTAAAAAGAAGCAAGCTCTATGAGATTCGAAAGAAATAAAAATGATGTTATTTTACCTTTCTGTATGAATCTTCTATTGTTGGGTCATATTTTTCAACAAAAATTCCCTGAACGAACTGTACAGTCTGGGCAGAAAGGAAAGAAGAAAAAAAATTAAGTGACCTGAACACGGTCAGTAACATTTACCAAGCAGCACTGTATGAAAAAGTAACACCACAAGAACTACTCAGCACTGCCGTCTGAATTCAGTAGTGGGGAGCAGAGAAAGAGACATACACATTTTCAATGTTTTAAAATAAAATTTGCATGGTTTCTGTTGTTTTAAGAATCACTTTATTCAAGCATGTTTTCAAAACTTTTTTGAAATGTAAACTGTTTGCTTCCTTGCTTTTTCAGAAAAAGATGATATCCTCAAAAATGCCTTTAGTTCAGTGCCTGCAACTTTAGAAGAATAAAAAACACCAAATATGGAAGACTTGAAATTTAATCAGAAGACCTGGCAATCTGTACACTGTGGAAAAGTACATTGTGGAAAATCCACATTTCAATTCAAATCATATTAGAGTTGCAGCGGAGCTACTCTGGATTCCATGCCCAGAGCACAGACATATTTCAGAGCAGCAAGTTAAATCTGGAGCGTCTCCAGATACTCCATTTGTATTAAACCATTAAAGGAGGAGACATCATTCATTTCAAAGAGGAAGTCTTTCTTCCTCTATATAATTATTCAAAGCAAATCTACTCTAAACATTTCCCATCAAGCTGTCACTCGGACGTGGCCCACCCCTGGACATCCAAGCTCTGTTCGTGGCGTGCTTTGGCTCCTGTCAGTCCGCAGCTTTCCTCGTCCTCTGCAAGGCCAAGCTCGCTTTTCCTTTTCGCCCCGCGTCCCCCGGCTCTTACCTAAGCCAATCTGCAATAACGTAGTAACGCAGCAGAGGAGCGTCCCGAGGTTTGGCTGATGTTTAACGGTGGGACTCGATGATCTTAAGGGTCTTTTCCAACCTTAATGATTCTATGTTTGTAAACCAAGGTGGTGTTTGTTTGTAAAACTAAGCCCTGAGAGCCCAGCACTTAATTTTGTCTCTTTAAAATCAACAAACACACCAACTAGCTTTTGCCAACTGAAATTTCCACAAGTTTTTAAATACAAATTCTGTGAAGGCACTACCTGCCTCGAGAAGCCGTATTCTGTTTGGACAGAAGGCTGAGATTTTACTACGGCAAGAGGGTTCCCCTTTGTCACGCAAGTACTCGCAGCCTTTCAGAGCAGCATGTGCCAGAGGCAGGCAGAACACCTCGCTGTGTGCTGGAAACTGAGCGGGTCCTCGTGGCCTGTTTGCTTTTAATACAAGAAGAAAAGATTTCTACTCCTACCTCATTTAAAAATCATCCCATATCACTAAATAAACCTATTTTACACTCTAACGATCAAAGCTTTTGCTTCTCCAATATTTTCTTGTCACACTGAACAGTAGTCCCAGTCTGCCTTTCAGATAACAGATCTCAGTAAAGTCATTATAATACGATACCACTATTAACAGGGATTCCAGCGTTATACCAGCAATGGAAACCAACACTAAGAACGGTAGATTACCGATTATAGTTTAGGATTCTTAGCACAGCTACTAACCAAAGCGAGTCTGAAGGAGGTTGCTATCTGCTGGGAGGCTAACATTTGAGCACTGAAGTCGGTCACATCTGGACCGCTCTGTTCTGGGAACTGTGTTTGTGAACCAGCCTCCAACACGAGAATCTGACAAACCACACACGCATCCTTCTACTAGAACACTCAGAGTCTTATTACATATCTGCAAATACAGCACCGCTCTGAAAGAAAATTAAGTGAACCCATGTATTCTCAAATTGTTTTATTTCTAATAAATCACTGTTCTAACTTTTGTTATCTCAACCGGTGTTTGCGTGTTCACATGGACACCAATTACATACAACCATAATTACCACTATATTCCACTTCATTCATAACCTATCTTACTATGTAATATTCTTAAATCTCTGATGTACTTTACTTTTATTGATTACAGGAGGAAAGAGAGGCCAAGGGAGAAGATACAAATCTGGGGCTGTTTTCAGGTTACGCATGGATCCAAGACTTTTATAACTTTCTATTAGTTTGGGGGTTTTGCGTCCCACCCTGGTTTCCAGTTTTATATAGGACTATGCACAATGGGATACTCTCGGTAATACTGCCTACCCACTGACACGCCAGGAGATTTTCACTCTCATTAGAAATGGGGAGAAAACTACTGTAGAGGAAGCGCTTATAAAGAAGTTGCAAAATAACTGTGCCTTAGTAACTATGAAGGGTTTTCTGCTGTCCTGTCATCATTACCAAAAGGCACCATCAGCATCATATTGGCACAGAAGAGTTAAAACAATAAGAAGGATTTGCAGTGAAACAACACCATACTGTAATGGAAACACAGAACTGAAAAGGAACACCAGCCTCTTTGTTAGACATTTTAGTTTATACAGTTCGAAGAAAGAGATTTTAAAGTGACCTCCGTATTATTTTAAATCCCACCTTGTAACCTCTCCTTGCTAATGCTTGTAAATAAATAGACAGTCATCTTGAAAGCTAAATATTATTCACTCTTAGCTGCTAATTGGCACTTATTGTGTCCTGTTATAAACATAACGGATCAATGTTGCATATGAATTACAACGTATGCTTACTTAGCACCTAGACTGTAAAAGAGAATTTAACTTTTGTTTACCAGACTGAGTATTCACATTTCAGCCTTTAAAAAGGCCAGTGATGGATGCTGACTCAGACTTTACATCACAAGTAAGGAAATTCAAGTATGTCAGATGCTGAATGATTTTTATGTACAGCATATTAATAAGTGCCCTATTTTACCTAGCGAGTCTTTCAACATTACATAATAAAAGCAAGATACTCAATCAAGGGCATGCTAGTGGAAAAAGTAATACAGATTGCTTAAGTTGCTGTGGAAGAATAGAGTGTATCAAAAAAATTTTACACCTGAATCTTGTAAGGACTAGGATGGGATCTCTGAAAGAGTACATCAAATTTGATACACAACTGAATAATCTTTCCTCCTAGTCACCTGGATTCTGCAGGTGATTTACCAAGATTCTTAGCAGCCCATTTCAGCAGAATAAACAATGGTGCAAGACGCAGCCTCTACGACATGAACGGCTGGTCAGCTATTATCATCTTCTGTGAAAAGGAACACAGTGCAGCCCCTTGTTTTAGATAACTTCACACTTGACCAGTTCTTTGCCTTTCTTGTTGGAGCGAGCTGCTTGACTGATTTGTGATAAATAGGTGACAGAAATCTCTCTTATAATGCTTTACTATCAACTCTGCTATGTAAACCTCTTCTTAGAAACAACGCAAGTACTTAAGGAGCGCAAAGTGTCATCAGTCTGCTTATCCCTCTGCACCGCGCACGCTGGAGGCAACTTCTCATTCTGCCCCGTGTTTCAGTCCCGGCTGCTCACTGGGGTTCTGCCCAGGATGGAGAACGCACAGCCTTCAAGGTGCGCAAGGCTGCAACCATCGCTAACTCCCCGCCACGCACGGCAAGACTTCATTCACTCTTCCAGGGCAGGTTAGGCTTCTAATGCTTAGGTACAGACATTCAGTCATTTACAATATTCCACCCATGCGGGAAGCAGAAATGAAATGCTAACTGTTGTAACAGCGATTAACCACCTGCTGCTTCTCCAAAAACGTGACACACATTCACAGATATTTCAGCAGTGTAACAGTGGCTACATGGAAGTCACTATGCATGTTAAAAGTAACACGGATATCCCAATGCATCTAATGAGCGTTGTCTGCAATAAGATAGGCCCATTTTGAAGTTTGTGTATCGGTTTCAGAACTGCTTCCCAAAACTCACCAAAGCGGATTTCCCCACACCTCCTGAACCAAGGACCACTAGCTTGTACTCACGCATGGTGTGGTCTGTTCAAATAGCGACGATCTGGAAAGCAGGAAAAAAGCCAACAGTTAAAAGTGTACCTGCACAAACAAATTTATGACACTGTCTTCTGAAAGTAGCAACACGCTCCCCTTCTCCAAGTGCTCCTGCGAACAAAAATCTCTTTAGTAACAGCCATGGTTTTTATTTTTCCACCTGGGCACTCAAGTTGAGGTGGCCACTCTGACACTCAGTTTATACAAGATGCCCAAAGCCAGGCCTGCGAGCCAGCCGGTGCTCGGAGAGGAAGAGGATGAATGCACGATGGTATGAACACAGCGCAGCCGCGCGCGCCCGCTCCCCGCTGCGCCGGGTAGCACAAGCTCTCGCTGCCTGTCCTCTGCATTCTCAGCATTTTATAGTATAAAACAACGAATATCAGACAAGAAAATCAGATGCAAGTAGAGAGGTTTCCTTCTCCCACCCACCCCCAGCAGGGAAGGATTTAGGTCAGTATTTTCTCTCTGGAAAAGGTCAGGCCTAACTTATGGCTGCCAAGGCAGAACCTCTCTGCTCGCCCAAGCAAGGACTCTGCCTTTTTATGGAAATCTTGCAACTCCCTCAACTTGCTACGCAGCACCAGAAAACTCATTCTCACCAAGATTCCCTGACAAATAAGGCAAATGACAAAGCTGGTGATAAACATTTTACACTATGTTTACATTAGAAGCCAGGCTGGGCTGTCCCTATCAACGGAGCTCAAGCAAACAATGACCTCAGCAGCTAATTCTCTTCCCCCTCTTCCCCCAGCAAGATAGCGCTTTCTTCCCAAGTAAGGCTTCAGAAACACGAGCGCTAGGAGGCTGGGCAAGCTGCATCTCTCAAAGGCATTTCAAACTAACCTTGCCACAGGATTTATGGGTTCGCTGGCTACGGTTTGAGGCTTGCTTTAAAAATAAAAACGTATTCCAAGAAGTCTGATAGAGAAATGTATTGCCTTGTCGACTACTGTTAACAACAGTCTGCGAAGAACAGGGATCGTATTTTTAGCTTTGCAACTGTGGACAACTCCCTGACAATCTGTGTCTCAAGTTTATATAATCATTAAATCGGGACAGGTTTTTTTTCTATCATTTATATTCCCAAGGGAAAGCTGTAAAACACAGAGTCAAGAGGAAACCCACGTGCTGCCACACAGCCATAGCCAGTCCCTGCCGTTACTGGGGACCTTGCCCAAACATCCTACTTTTAACCCTCACTCCTCAACCACAGTATGTTTTATGATCTAAACATGACACAAGCACAGGTTTAAACAAGAATTTAAAAATCCCACATGCAGCCGGAGAGAGGCATACAAATTCCGCAGCCGGTTTAGTACAACTCTAAACTCATTTTTAAGCGAGAAGAACAGAAATACAGGGCTCGCCTGCCCGCGCTGAGGCTCTCTGCGGCCACATAGCCAAGCTGCCCTTCCCTCTCCCGAGCCTTACAGGGGAAATAAAGCTGAAGCCAGCAGCGGCAGCCTATAGTTTTAAGCACCTTGGGGTGGTTTTTCTTCAGCTCTTGAAACCTACGGGATCTGCAGTTGCTTAACTTCACAGAAATTGTGAAACTAAGTCAAGCTGAAAGGGATTTTCCAGAATGTTAACTTTGAATATCTAAAAGCAGAGCAAGCAAAGCCTATGAACTCTAGTACGTCGACAACATTTTTGGTTAAAATTCTGGCAGCTGCAAGCTCTTCTGCTTGAAAATTTCCCTCAGAACATTCACTTCCTTTATTTCAAAAATCATGATTTTGGATGGGAAGGAGAGGGGAATTCCAAGTAGCAATGATATTCCCCTTGATAATCCTCACAAATTAAAAGGCGATGCATTTTTTATGAAGTTTAAATGCAACTTATTGATCCAGTTTATCTTCATCTTCCTACAGCTCCACAGTCGGACCACAGAAACTTCCTACAGTTCCACAGAAAACCCAGAAAGCAATCAAGCCAAGGGTTAAATTTAGCTGTGAACTCTTTCACTTCTTATTTATAGTAAAAATACTTGTGGGAAAGTTTCAGCTGGGAGCAGTACAAGACTAACTTCTCATTTCTTCTCTACAGTATTTGCTGACTATTTTTCAGGTGCAACAGGAAACCAAGATCCTGAAACGCATGAGCCTTATTACTGTAAGCCCCACACGCCCTAATTATCTTGTAGCTCCTTCACAAGTATGTTAATGTTATCTGTTTATACAACATGAATAGAGTGCTCAAGAAATTACTACACTGCATCCTAGCCAACTTTTCATTTGGCAACTGTTTATGCCCACCTAAAAACAGTTAGAGACAGTAGCATTCATTTCCATCCAGAGCTCTGTGTAGTGGAGTTACATGCTGTGAAGCAACTGCTACGTTTCAAAATGGAATGAAATTATGGGTGTTAAGTGTTTCTTTCAGTTCAAGAAAAGAATACGATCGCTAAGAAGTGTAAAAAAAAAAAAAAACACCTTTTAGTGTTGTCATAAATGTTGTGAAACTGGCCTCATTAGTTCTGAATGCTGTGGTGCAAAAATAAAGCAAAAGCTGAGCACGGCGCCTTGCTCGTGCTCCCTTTTCCCACCCAGCCACCTACCTACGGCCGGGCCTGGGGCACAGGGCACATTTCGTACTAACTCACCCATCACTGCCCTGAGCAGCAGGCTCCCTCCTCCCCGCTGTATCCGACTCTCCAACCTACCTGGCACCTGTACAGCCACTTTAAATACAGAGTAATAAATTAGTAGGGTTCAAATTTCATCTATAATAATGAACTTTGTTTCTACACTGCAAAACACCTGACACCTCAGGATTAATCTCTTCTGTTCTTTATTCTTTAACAGGAGCATCTCTTTTCCGCTGCTACTGTCACCAACACTGCCTGGGAAGTGACAGAAAGGGATCCTCAGCTATTCACAGCATCAGCCTCAAACTGCCCAGCTCCTTCCCTAAGCAAGAGTGAAGGGCCCTACCCTGTGAGCAGATGGAGAGGTGACGAAAAGATGCAGGATATTTGTTTCAATATACAAAAATGAAAAGCAGTGCAGGCAGGATGGCAGAAGGATCTGTGAGAAGGACGAGCAGATGGATGCAACGCAGGTGAAGCTGCAACCCGAAACGTGGCTCCAAGCACCCGCTCACCTGCATCTTTATTCAGCCAAGCACTCACGCACTCTCCTAACTACACAAAGCATCTTTTGCCCTGTTGCAACCAAGCGGCTGAATCAGGGTAGAAAGAAGCAAAACTTTCAGGGTATTTCCCAACCGGCAGAAGAAGCCAGGCAGAGGCTGCAGGGACGGTGGCGGGGGGAGAGCAGACGAGGCCCTTCAGGGGATAAACCGGACACAAAAATTAGCCGCTCCTGTTACAAAGGTTTTACCAGCTCAACAAGAAGTTTATAATTTGGGTGGTGGGGAGAGAGAAGCACAAACAAAGAAGATAAGCGAACACAGCGCTGAAAGAGAGTGGACGCAAGAACTGCAGGCCAACCCAAAATGTGTCGTGCACCCTGTGAAATGCAAATGCCCGAGTACCAATGTATACACCTGAAGGCGGCAGTCTGTACTCCTTAGTTCCCCCTTCCTTCTCCAAACACTGATGGAGCTATGAGTAACAGGAGGTGCCGATATGCTGCTCAGTGCAAGGCAGAGCACGTGGTCTGGTGGTTTTGTATCTGATGGTTTTGCGTAACATGATGAAACGTTGGCCATAACTGATGACACAATCCCCATTAACTAAGATGATAACAAAAGACTAAAAAAAAAAAAAAAAATAAAAGCAGACACATTCTTGACTCAGTCTTAAAAAGAAAAACTGTGGACTGCAATCATAGATTTGTATTTTGTTCAACAGCAGAGGACATCAGGAAAGACAGAACACACAACTTCAGGGTTTCTTTTCCCCACTACAGGAAACAAGGTTCAGGCAACTTTTTACTTTAAACAATGGATTATACACTTATCAATTCTCCAAGTTCCCCAACTGCCAATGTTTTCACAGCTAGCAATTTCATCTGAAATATACTGACAGCATTAAAAAGCCTCTTACCTTGGCATAAAAGATCTCTCATCAGTGTTAGCAGCCCTACTGAAGGTTTTTCCAGGCTCCCTACAAGGGACTGAAAAAGAAAGAAGAATTAATAATTTTTGAAATGACACTGTATGCAAGCATCAAATCTTCTCTTTATGGTGTCAAACCAAAACATGCCTGTTACAAAATTTGCTCTTTGCTTTATCAGTGGAGCTCTATGCAATTTCTGAATACTCGAATCAAATTACCTTAAAATCAAGAACTCCAGCACAATTTAACTTTGCCTCTAGGACAGTGAAAGACTGGGGGGGTCGGGTGGAAGCCAATGGCAAAACACAATTTCTACTTGATTATGTCATTAAAAAAACACTTTAAAAACTGGACTTGCAGTTAAGGGAAACCATAGGAAGATGACATGAAATTGTGCTTTCTTAGGTGAGAAAGTAAAAATCAAGCTCACAACTGTAAAGTTCACATTTCTGTTTAATACAAGACTGCACTGGCTTTTGGAAGCGAGAAGTAAAGCTTGTCCCTGTGCTGTGCAGCGTCAGCTCTGCCATCCAATCTTTCACGTTCAGTGACAAAGCCTCAGCCTGAAAACAGAGTAACCACGGCTGATGAGTTTCGTTTTCCAAGAGCCACAGCACGTCCACCGCCCGCTCGGGGCGGGCTGGGCCAGACGCAGCCGGGCTATGAAGCCGAATCGCTCCCGCGCCTCGGACCCCGGCACGAGCGGCAGAAGGGCTGCAGCAGTGCAGGACCCGCGCTCCGGCTTGGTCCTCCTCACCTCCCGTCAGCTCGGGCAAGGGCTGCTCACCCTGCTGCCTCAGTGGCTTGAGGCTTCATTTAGGAGCACAGGTTACTTGCTGTTTGGGGTTTTTTCTTTAAATGAAAATTTCAAGTTCCTGATTTTTTGTCTACCAGATGTGATAGCAATAAAATACAGTCCGCAGACATGGAAGGAAAAGATTGCCATCACAGGGAGAAGTACTTCTCTCTTCTTATGCACTATTTTAAAATCATTATCTAAATAGCTTGTCTGTTGTTTTCTTTACATCAATTTTTACTGGATTTATGCAAAGCTGCCACTTCTGCCCACAACCCCTCATACCTGTTATCTGACAACTGCATTTGCAAAAAGCTCACACACTTTTCCAAAGTCTCACTTTTTCTCTTTCCTCTGGCAACGCCTTCTACCTCAATACCATGGATTTCATCCCCAAATATATATTAACAGCTATCCTCCCTCAATTTCTGACCATTCATTGTTCAGCTAATCCAGGTGTGGGAATTTTAAAGAAGAGTTCAAGGACCAGCCCCTACTGAAAGGCAACAGGATCCGGGCTCCCACATCCCTTCTTCCAACTGACTTGAAACTCCCTCCCCGCCGCCTCCGCACCTGCAGCATGCCGTGCCTGCGCCGGCGTGGGAAAGCATTACCCCAGAAACCCGAGGAAATGTGCCTCTGAAGAGCAAGCTACAGATAACAGATCAGCAAAGATATTTAAAAACTGAGTCAGTCCTAAACGAGTCAGAAGGCCACGGCTGGACCGAGAGGCGAGGGGGAGGCAGGGCAGAGGGAGGGCATCTGCTCCCCTGCAGCTCCCACTTGCTGCGGCGATGCCGCTCGGGCAGGTGCTGGCGTTTCATGGCGGCTGAAGCGGGGCTGCAAACGCCACGGAGGGCGCTGGCTGGGCTTCGCTGCGCGCTGAGCACACATCCAATACGTAGGTTTAAACAGGCATGGCCACTTTTTAACAGATTAACAGACTCCATCCGTTCTGACAAACTGGATTAATCAAATCCTCACCTGAAAGCCGGCTGCTACGGATCTCCAGGCGCTCAGGAGCTTCCGGCGCTCCCCAGGCTCTTTACTTCTCTCCCCCAGTTTGCTTTTCCCACGACAAAAAGCCAACTTCTCCTGCTGCTTAAGTCAAATCACCATGTTCCCGTTGGACTTTTTCTCCCTAATACAGTCTACACAAAACTTCCCTTAGAAAGGACAAACTGAGGTCAGCCTAACCCTGCTTGAGGTTGCATCAAGTTTGCAATGCATTTTAAGAGATGAAAACATAGTACTTTCTGCTATCAAGAACTTAGAGGAGAAAGCCGGCTACGTTTAAAGCAGCCCAATGACCCTGAGTGATCACAAAGGGGAGAAACCATCACTTAACCGCTCGCAATCGGCATTGCCATGGTAAAATCCAGCCACTGTTGCATCACCTACAAAGTAAAATTATTTTATGGAATCCATTAGGTTTCCTTCTTGTAAGAAACACACAGTGCCTGTGCAACCGTGCCGCAGCTCTGCAGCCGCGCGGCACGATCTCGGCAGCACGCCTCTGTGGGAAAGCTGCACCGCGTGCCAGTGCCAGGCGCGGTATCGCCGCACGCAGGAAACAGAAGCATCAGGCACTGATGCTATCAGGGTCTCTCTGAAACGAATCGGGCATCCTGTCCCGTACCTCCCCAGCCTGTGCAGGAGCCCTGCTGTGCCCCAGGCCTTGCTTCCTCCTCCGGCCGCCCGGGCAGCCCCACGCCGCAGCAGGACGGAGGGGGACAGGCCATCCTCCCAGCCCTGCCCCTGCAGCACAGACGTCACGCGTGTGACACTACTTGACGAGCATCTACAAGCTGTGAAAAAAGAAAAGGGTGGAGGGGAGAGCATGGAGGTGCACTCAGACAGGGGATGCAGCATCTCATCGGTCCTCGAGAGCAGGACAAGTCGCAGTGCCACCGTCCCCCTGCCCCAGTAACCCTGCTGGCTCCTTGTCCACCTTTCTTAAAAGACTGTAATACTTGCAGCATCACAACCCTTTGTTCAGTAAGGCTGAACTTCAGCAGCAGTGACACTTCAAACAGTAATCATACCCATGGCTACACCCTGCTGCTATGACAGGCGAAGGGTCCTCTGCCTTCAGCCTTTTATAGGTTCAACGCCAGCTACACTAAAATCTTTATTCACTACTAAAAGCCTACAGCTCTACGGTTCTCTCTGGTTTTGGAGCTGCAGATCAACATCCATAGGTAAGTCTGCCAAGCAAGTGTTGTATTGCAGGAAGCCTCGTATTTTGCTTTTCCTTGCCAACCCCGGTTCTGGCTCCTCCAGCCCTGCCCGGGGTGGAAACCAGCGCCCGCCGACTCCCGAGCCTGCAGCCTGGGAAGCACAGACTTATCCCAAACATCGATGGGCAGCCACCGTCTTTCACTGAGAGCCCAGGCGGCAGGGTCCCGGCCCGCTCGCAGGCTTTGCCCGCCTAAGCAAAGAGGCAGAAAACGCGGTGGTACTTCCCGATCCGCAGGCAGGGCAGGACGCAGGCTCACCCTGCGCCGCCAGCGCTGCGGGGGCACGGCAAGGCAAGCCCTTGGAAAGCATCCCTGGTCCTTCAAGCCCCAGATGAGACAGTCTGGCTTTACGTGGCTACCCGCTCTTCCCAAGAGCATTTCTGAAAGCTTCCAAGGGATAAAAGAAACAATTGTTCCCCTTTTAAGGCTAGAATCATAGGAAGTTTAAATGAAAAACTAGTAATCTGCCTTTTCAAAGTTGGAGGTCTTTTTAGCATCTATGCATCCAACACTCCCGAGCCATGGGCATGTGCCACCATGGAACCACAGAAATCAAAATGGTGCAGAAACAGATAATGAAGTTGTCATAATCCTCGTCAAATATTTTTCCAAATATAATAGGAAGTGAGTCTACAGCAGAGTTCATTCAGGCAGCTCTTGCCGCAAGCATTTGCTTGGATCCGATTTATACATACCTGAAAACAGGGATTTTTAGTGAAAGTGCTGACACAGGCTCAGCTATAGGACTGAAGACAGATGACAACTCAGCAATGCAGACTGCACGTTCACTCAAGAAGCAAACGCACAGCCCTAGTTTAAAAAAGGGTGAGAGAAAAGGAACAGAAAAAAGCGCGGCACCAAACCACAAGCACCGGTTCCTAGAGACAACGTGAAATGGCCTCTTAAG